>NC_134689.1:114784365-115408948 GCF_050947455.1 Rhinoderma darwinii
AAAGATGTCTTAAAATTGCTAAGCATTGTCCGGCTGACATTTTGGGAGTGATTGTAAAAATTGCAGCTGGCAGAAGCTATAGGACACACCAAATAGCTAAGAATGATGAAAGTTAAGAGGGAAGCCCCTGTGGTGAATGACTTTTCAGTTGACCAGTTCACACGGCATGTATTTGACGTGTTTTTTTGCGCATGTTGCGTGCCAAAAACCACATTAAAGAAAACGCTTGATTACGCTTGCCATTTACATAATTGGTGAAGCGCGCTGTTAGTACATACAACGCGCTTTTTTACACACGCGTTTAAAAAAAAACCGGCTGCAGGCTGGTATTATGAGGCTGGAAAGAGCCAAAAACTGTGACTTTTCCCACCCTGGTAATGCTGGCCTGCTGCTGAAGTGTTGTATCTGGCTGGTTATAAAAAATGGGGGGGACCCCACGTCTTTTTTTAATAAAAAGTATTTTTTTTTAATACGACGTGGGGTCCCCCCTCCTTTTCATAACCAGCCCGATACAACACAGCAGAAGGCAGGCTAGCATTACCAGGGTGGGAAGACCAACAGTTTCTGGCCCTTTCTCAGCCTAATAATACCATCTTGCGACCACCCCAGTGCCCGGCCATCACAACAGATGGACAGGTACTGGATCGCACCCGGCTCTTCCCGATATCCCTGGTGGCGGTGGGTTCTGGGGTAATAATGGGGGTTAGTGCTAGCTTATTACTGGCTAACACTTATCCCCGCCTTAGTGATGGATGTAGTTAAACTGACAACTGGCATTATTAAGATTGTAATAAAGTATTAAAAAAACAGAGACATGAGAAAATATTTTTATTGAAATAAAAACTCCCCCACACAATCCTCGTTAACCAATTTATTAAAAACAAAAACACGTAGATCATCACAGTAGTCCAACAAATCTACGATGTAGTCCAATATGTCCAGCGGAACCTGTAAAACAAACAAAAAATAAAGTTAGTAATATGAAAAATATAAATACATATACTCACCTACAGCAACTTCTGTCTTCTCCCCACAATAAATACTAGAGGTCCCCACAAGCACCCTGCACCCCCCCCCCCCCACACACACACGGCCATGCAAACCATCACACTAGTCCCCCAAAAAAGCACCCTACACACAACCCCCCCACAGTCACCCACCCCAACAGCACCCTTCATGCACCCCCCAGACACACATGCCCACGCAAACCATCACACAATCCCCCCACAAGCACCCTGCACACAACCCTCACACACACACGCCCACATCACACAACCCCCGCACAAGCACCCTGCACACAACCCCCCCACAACTCTGCCACACGCGCACACACAGCTCTGCCACACGCACACATATTCACAGCTCTGCCACACATGCAGCACTCTATACACACACACACACAGCTCTGCCGCACACACAGCTCTGCTACACACACACACACAGCTTTTCTACACACACATACACAGCTCTGCTACACACACACAGCTCTGCTATACACACACAGCTCTGCTACACACACGCACAGCTTTGCTACACACACACACAGCACTGCTAGACACACAGCTCTGCTAGACACACGCACACACACACACACACACACACATACAACAGGTGTGGGGGAAGTCGCAAAGGGGGGGGGGTTGTGAGGGGGGGTCAGAAGGGGAGGGTCATGGGGTCGCAAGGGGGTCATGTGGCTGGGTCGCGAGGTCGCAAGGGGGGGTCACAAGAGGGGGGGCTGTGAAAGAGAGACACAGACACACACACCTTACCTGCAGATGAAATAAAAAATGGCAGCCCCCAGTAAAGTAAGAAAGTGTTAATTAAAAAAACATTGTGTGTGAAAAAGTCAATATAATATTTTATTAGATAAAAACACATAAATTTATAAAAATAAAAATCATGACACCTTTCCTTTAAATGCTGCGATCAATATCGACTGCGGCATTCAAGTGGTTTACAGAGGGAGGGGGCTCTGATCGCGGGCCTCCAATGGGGTGCCAAGTAATTAATGTTGAATACAAATTATTAATAAAGTTGCCCATTAAAAAAACAATAATAATTTTTTTTTCCCATTAAATTGTGTTTTTATTTAGTAAAAGTGTAAAAAATAAATAAAAATACACACATATGGTATCACAGCGATCATAATGACCCAAACAATAACGTTAACATGTATTATAAATCGCAAGTTGAACGCCGTAAAAAAAATGGAAAAAATCAATGGCAGAATGGCTATTTTTTTCCATTGCCCCTCCAAAAAGTAATTATAAAAGCGAATCAATAAGTCCCATGTATCCCAAAAACGTACCAATGAAAACTAACTCTTGTCCCGCAAAAAACAAGCCTGCATATCACTATATTGACGAAAAAATTAAAAAGTTATGGCTCTAGAGAAAGCGACGATGCAAAAAACAAATAATTTTAGTTCAAAAGTGTTTTTATTGTGCAAAAGTAGTAAAACATAAAAAACCTCCACATATGTGGTATCGCCGTAATCGTACCGACCCATAGAATAAAGGTAACATGTTATTAATGGCGTGAATTTAAAATGCATAGAATAATGGCGGGGTTTTCTTTTCTATTCCAATCAAAAAAAGTTAATAAAAGTTCATCAGAAAATATGTACGCCAAAATGGGGCCATTAAAAAGTACAACTAATCCCGCAAAAAAACAAAAACATCATGTCGGCGGAAAAATAAAAAAGTTATAGCTCTTTGAATGCGACGATGGAAAAACAAGAAAAATTGGTTGGTCATTAAGGCCTAAAATAGGTTGGTCATTAAGGGGTTAAACTATGTTATAATTTTGTGCATTTATGCTGTACAGAGCTTAGTATGGAAATATAATTAACTACTGCATGTAAGGCATTGTCATTTTTTATGTATTGTATCTTGAAATAGAAATGACGAAGTTGCACAAATTTATCACAAGGCGAAATGCTTCTGATTTGTTCATGTAGTCAACACAAAGAAGTGCTACTTTGTTTTTACCTACTTAAACTTTAGGTTATAGATGAGAGATGCATAATTGAATAATTCTAGTTATTAGAATAGTCCATGAACTCTTATTTTATTTGTTTTAAAGTGAACCTCCACATTTGGGTAACTTTTTGGAAGGAATAAAGGCTTAGTGGTCTTTCTTGGATGGAGTAAAGGATTATGGTCTATTAAAAGTAAATTGATTTATCAGCAAATTACGTAATGTGATGATAAATCACAGCAATCTGCTTTCTTCTACTCTTTTTAACCAATAGAACCTACAGCTGTGGAGTTACGAAAGGGTTCCAGAGCAAAGACTTCTCCAATTCTCATGGTGGTTTGTATAGTAAATGATGACATACTTTAAACCAGATAGCATTCGTATTACTTTAAGTAACTGAGTTTACATTAGCACACATCTTTATAATGTATTATAAACAATTTAAAATTGTATTGTATTAGTAATACATGTATATAATAATCTGACAATTGTAGACTTTATCATTGTTACAGTTGTTACATAGTTGTGGACCAAATGGATCAATAGAATAAATAACTAGGTCTTGTGTCCAAATTGTTAGACAAAATACATGAAATAGGTACATTTCAATTTTCAATACGTTCAATTAGATGATTGCATGTGACATTATTTATTAAATATGTGAAGATAAGACATTATTCGGGGGGCTATCCTTTTCTTTATAGATATACTATAATTCATAAACTTGAGCTCACACTGCCACCTTAGGGCCAATTCACAATGAGTTTTTTGACACGTTTTTTGACGCGGAAACCGCGTCGGAAACCACGCCAAAAACGTCTGAAAATGCCTCCCGTTGATTTAGATTTGAGGCAGAGCGGAGAAACCGTCTCGCGGGAAAAAGAAGCGACATGCCCTATCTTCGGGCGTTTACGTCTCTGACCTCTCATTGACATCAATGGGAGGCAGAGGAAGCGTGTTTCGAGGCGTTTTTTACCCGTGGTGCTTAATGGGCGCAAGCGAAAAACGCAGCTAAAACGGCGTGCAGGCATATCAAAATCTGCATTAAAATGCCAAAAGGAATTTTTAAGCAGAATTTTCAGAATCTGCAGAGTACATATATAGTCATGTCAAATAAATATTTTAAATCTAGCTTTAATACGTATATTATATATATATGGTAAACATGTGTATTTTCCACTTTTACAATATATGTTTGAAAAGTAAAGTTTACCAAAATATAATTTAAGAAATACTGCATTACCCAGTACTAACAGTAAGGTCAAACAAGAATCAGAAAAAAAATAATAATATGAAAAGGCACACACTACCTTCTCATAGTAAAAGTAAAATATTTGTATAACAGATCAGTTGGAACTCTGTGTGCCACTGTATGGTACCTTCTTGAGCATTGCTTCTAGAGGGGAATACCACCCTAATATGGCAACGGAATATGCAGAATATTTTGTTTTCTTATGGTTTCCATAGGAATCTGTGAAGAAAAAAACCACAATGTGCCCATTATAAAAACGGAGTCACATGGATGTACAGTGTGGGTCCACGGCAGCCTGTGTACTTGAGGATTGTGTACAGATGAACAATGGAATTTTGGGTTCCAAATGTTGTTTTATTAGTATATCAGTGAATTAAACATTATTGAATTACTGTAATGCCAATAGAATCTGAAATATATGCATTCCAGATAATCAAAGATTTGCTCAGCCTAGGACTTCATACGAAATTCCACAAGGTCTTGTAAAACAGCCATCCATATAATCATTTCTCATGAGAAACAGTCACTGGGAATGTCAGGAGGAGAGTTTTTGTAGGTCAAACATATGGAGATTTTACAAATGTATATTTATTAGCATATATGGTTGTGTTCAGATGGCACTGGTTTCTTTGGGTGCTCGAGGTAGGGTCCCAACCCGGGTATAGGTTAAGAATTTGTACTCGGCACACCTTGCTTGTGTTACAAAAATATATTTTTATTTTTATTATGGATGCCAGAGGCTGTATGTGCGACGTCGACGTTTCGGTCAGACAGACCTTCGTCGGGCACTGAGCCGTGCTGGGGACTGGATCGGTACAAAATGATGCGTGTATAGCGCTGCTGTGGTCAGTAACCGCCGGTTACTGACCACAGCAGCGCTATACACGCATCATTTTGTACCGATCCAGTCCCCAGCACGGCTCAGTGCCCGACGAAGGTCTGTCTGACCGAAACGTCGACGTCGCACATACAGCCTCTGGCATCCATAATAAAAATAAAAATATATTTTTGTAACACAAGCAAGGTGTGCCGAGTACAAATTCTTAACGTATATTTATTAGCGTTCGTTTAATTTTCTTCGTTTCATTTTTTCAAGCAAGTGTCAAGTCAAGCGATTGGCATCTGTGAACTGGATATATATATATATATATATATATATATATATATGTACTATATGTCAAAATGTATGTGGACACCTGGCTGTCAAACCTACTGTATATATGATATCAGACTGCCGGATAGTGAAAGTAGAGAACATATTTCCACTGTCCAGTGGCGGCATGCTTTACACCACTTGAACCGGTGCATGTGCAGCTTCTCAACAATGGAGACCCCACTTTTTTTTGTGGTCTACCGCTACATGGCTGAGCAGTTACTTCTAGACAGTTCCACTTTACAATAACAGCATTTACAGTTGATAGTGGCCGATATGGCAGGTTAGACATTTCATGGAATGTCTTGTGGCAAAGATATCATCCCGACAGTGCCACATTTAAAGTCACTGAGTTCTTAATTATGATCTATACTACTAGCAGTATTTGTCGAGGGAGATGGTTGTGTTAACTGAAATTAATAGCTAGGAGGGGTGTCGGCATACTTTTGAACACTTAGGGGCAGATTTACTAATACTGTCTACGTTTTAGACAATGTAAACTTAGACAAGGCAGTCAGAAAATTTGCCCAATTTTTCAAAGTGGTGTATGCTGTCCTTGTCCCACTAAGCCACACCCCCTTATCAAGCATGTCGGAAAAAAGTGTCAAAAAGCGTTATTAAATGTGGCGCACGGCATGTAAGCTAAAATTCTAGCTCAATTAGAATAGTAAATCTGCCCCACTGTGTGTGTGTGTATATATATATATATATATATATATATATATATATATATATTGTCACATTGGGTTCGTGGACCTACTGAGCCGTACCAGTCTATAGTTCATATAGGGTACCTGTGGCAGCTCGGACAGTAGCAAGGCAGGCTTTGCTGGGACTAGGCAGCAGGCAGACATCAGGCATGGTGTAGCAGGACAGGCATGGTATGCAGCACAGCAGGACCACAGCTCAGCACAGCACTTGACCAGGATAGCACGGGATACAGGATACAGGTACGGGGAACACTGGGAACTGGAAAACACTAGGAGACCATTTGCATAGACAAACTTGGGTACGACAACAACGCTCAGGCATGGGAGGAAGGGGCTGGGCCCTTCTTATACTCTAGGGTACTCATGGGCTAATTTTATATTAAAGTCCGGTGCATGCGCTGCTCTTTTAAGAGTGGGCACGAGCGCGCGCACCCTACGGGACCCGGCTGAGGTGAGCGTAAGTGAGCGCTGGCGTCTCCTGAGGAGGAGACTGGGGCCAGCGCTCACAGAACCATGGCTGCGGCCGTCAGGAGGTGAGTGAGCCTGGTGGCCCGCGGCCTTGGACATGACATATATACATGTGTGTGTGTGCGCGTGTGTGTGTGAATATATATATATATGCATACATATATATATTCATATATATATATATATATATATATATATATATATATATATATATATATATATATACGTATATATATATATGTGTATATATATATATATATATATATATAGATATATATATATATATAGATATATACACAGACACACTACCCCTGAAGGCTGCTCAGTTCCTCCCCCATCTGCTCTGTGACTACTGCACATGTCACAGAGCATGTTCACAACGCTCTCCCATAGTCAATAGGTCATTTTATGACTTTCTTCTGTTTTCTTATGTCTTCACACCTGCTATAACTGCTGTTGCAGCATTTCCGGAAAGATTGATGCCCTATAATTATGTAGAGAAAATAGAAATGTAAAATATACAAGCAGAAAATATAAGAAAATTGGTATAAAAGAAATTACCCAAAAAAATGTAAACGATGCATTCCGTTTTAAATAAACTTCAGTAGGTGGCATACTATATATAATTTCCCCCTGACGACGCCTTGTGGCGAAATGCGTTGGGTGTGTAAGTGGGCTCCTGGCACATTTCTACTCGTTACCCCATTGTTCCTCTGCATTTTATCTTGCCTGTTTCTCTTTCACCTTTTGTCATTGTGCTTTTAAACTGTATCCTTACCTGATTGGACAAATTTGGTTTTGTCCTCATACATGCAATCTTTTTTGGGCACTCTTTTGCAGACTATTTACAATGTATTAATTTATGGTATAGGTGTTATTGCAAGTAGCCCACTCAGAAACTGTCTATGTGGACTCTTTTTGATACCCCTTTTTTTTATGCTATTGTTGTAACTTTTAATATATGTCTCAATAAAATCATGTTTTTTATTTGCTCAAACGTTTAACACTGTCAATTCTTGGTGTGTACCTATGGATTTTGGTGTAGACCTATATATGTACCTCTAGGGCCCATACTTCGTGTTTATATATTAAGAAAATATAATGTTAGAGCAATGTTCTTATAGCCACTACATTTAATGTTTTCTCCTCAGTGTGTAAATGAGGTTTGGTAATACTCCATTACATGAATTGGATCACATGAGTTGTACTGTACTTTGTTGCCGGTACCCTGTGGATTTTGGACTAAACATTCACAACAAATCTGCAGCATGTGAATGTTGTCTAATATTTATGGCTAATATACACACCCTTTCTTCTTACCCCCTTCTGTGCCTTTACAACCGTGTCGCAGTTTCCGCTTCTAATGAAAGCCATGGCGCAGTAACTGGCGGGCTCCATTGATTCATGATTCAGTTCTGTTTTGGTGGGCGTCTTTTTATTGAGAAGAATAGCACTGCAAATCACTGAAAAGTAGATCAAATTTATAACATATCACTAAACAAGGCCATACTTACTCATTCAAGAGCAGGTTAAAACACCAGTTCCCAGGAAAATACAGAAAAGTCACAATACTACATAGAGGGAGAGTGCTCGGGTGCAAAATACTGATGAACATACACTCTCACACCTAATATTCATGAGGGGGGTGGGTGCTTGGCATTATCATTGTACACAGATAAGGCTTCTAGAGGGTACCATTTACACGGTTACGCATAATACACCATGCTGGCTCACAGCCTATTTGCTACGTCAATACTAGTAGATCAGGCGGGCTGCCCAGCACCTTTTAAGTTTACCACACAAAGTACTGACACACCATTCTCCCCCAACATCACACTACAAGACAACATCCTGCCAAAATTCTATACTTTGAGGTATCAGTTGATATTTTGACCAAAATACGCAAGTTCGCAACCTACGTCAAGGGTCCTCAGTGTTTTGTGAGTCCCTTCACTAAAATTAGAAGCAAATCACTGAACAGGGGTAAAATTTACAAGATATCACTGAAAACAGGCCATACTCGGTAACGCTGTAATCTGATGGAATTTGTGACGCAGGCTCCTAACGTAGTCTCTGAGGCAAATGTGAACTTAGCCTTACCCACACTTTTATTGGCTGTTGATACTGAACACCTTTGACTTTCTGCTAGGTACGGTGCTTCCCGTCAACCCCTTATACTTTTTCAAGGTCAAAACACTAAACCAACCCCCTCTTCTGCACCCTTCCCAACTCACTCTGCCACTCTTTGCTGGTTTCCTTTAAAGGTTATGAATCCATATTTTCTTATTAAAATGAGTACTGTTTGCTAGTTAAAAATAAATGTCGTGTATGTTCTGCGCTTCTACTACTTACTGTAAATTTTTAAATAGTGATATCCAGATGTCTCATTGTGGATTGCACAAACCTAGTAAACGCTGCAAATGTCCTCAAATTATTTGCAATGCATTCTTTTCTACAATTTTTTATAACAAAAACTTAGTGGAACAGCTGTGGTTTTCCAATTTCTGACATGCACCTCTTACCGAACACCTGTGTGTCCTTTTTATAGGCATCACATAACCTATAGCTTTCCAGTTTACAGCTGTTCTGAGTCAATATAATGAATTTATTACCGTCATAAAGATTAGTTAATTCAGCTTGAGCTTGGCATTTACCTCTTACTAGCTGTTCTATACAGGGACTTATATATTTTTTTATTTGAGCTGAGTAGTAAAGTAAATGGGAAAAGGTGTAATCCTACTTAACTCTCTCGTCTGTCTCATGGGCGGAAAACAAGAGAGTTCTTTTATATAATCAAGTCTAAAAACAGTCTATAAAGTGTACAATATGTACAGTAAACAGACGCTTAGCCAAGTAGATAACACTAGAGCTGCGCGATTATCAGAACAGTTTTGGCAAGGCACTGACTGCATGTGTCAAATCTTTGTTTCCACAGTATGCAAGAGACACTGGGTCCTGTATGTTTGTTTATAATATTTTGCACATTATTTGATATTAAGGATTCACCCTTCTCCTTTTAAACCTTTTTATCCTCTACTACTTATTACATGTGTCTTCTATAAAGGATGCTAGTTGTAATATATGAATTATGTCAGTTACGAGGTAGCTGGGTAGCGGCCGCGTTACTGCATTTACAGGAGTTTTCCAGTTCTCCGTAAATTAAGCTTAAAGAGAAACTGTCACCAGCATTTCACCTATTAAACCAGCAATACCTGGTGGAAGTGGGTGAAAAATTATTTTTATGTAACCTATAATTGTCTTCTAAGAAGGCTCTGTACCTTTAGTATTCAGTTTTTTAGTGTTCCCGTGCTTTATGCTAATGAGTATAAAATAGTCATATCTTCGTTTGAAAAGAGTAATTTCTTCATTAGGCTTCCTCAAGCCTTTTCGAGCTTACCATGCCTCCCTACTTTTGATTGACAGCTCCCCACCTCCCCCCAGCGCACACGAAATGCCGCACTTGCACATCGATGTCCTGTTGTGGTGCATGCGCACAATGGGACACAATAGTAGCGCATGCGCAGTAACTAGATTTGAGGCCCGGATGAAGCAGGGACGGGCGCATCCACGAGTTCTCAGATGAGTTTTCCCCATTCGACAAATTTTGGCGCAAAATGTTTGCAGACCGTTATTTACGATAGGAGGGGGAGTTTATCAGAGGGGATAACTGCAATGAACTCTTGACAGCAGCTGCCAGCGAGGGTGGGTAGAGTTTAATGAAATGCTATTGATAGGTTCCCTTTAATCATTTTGTAAAGCATATGTAGGTAACTTTCTAATACACTTTGTGTAATTCTTCATCATGTTCATGATCTTGTTTAAATACAGTGGCTGAAAACCCATAGAAGTAAAATACTCCTCACAGCTGAGAATTAAATAATATTGTATCCAGTCTTGTCAATCCCCAGGGAGCTACATACATCAGAAAAAGCACTGCGTCTAGGCTGCTCTAAGGGGTTTTCCCATCACATAATGTAGTTGGCATGTTGCTAGGATATGCCTTCACTTTCTGATTGGTGGAGGGCTGACCTCTGGGGTCCCACAAGTACTGAGAAAGAAGCCCCTTCATACTCAGAATCGGAGGTGGTCCAGGCAGAAGCCCTAGCAATATGCCATCACTTCTTGTGATGGAAAACCCCTTTAAATCTGAGGAGGACTGCTACTTTTTTTTTTATATGTAACCTCTAATAAAATAACCGGATAAATGAAATACACTTGCATTAGTAAATATGCCACATTTTTCATCCATATTAACTTCCTTTTTTGTCTAAATAAAAAGCTATATATAGTCCTTTTTAAAAACATATTTCTATTATATTCACATATACAAGTAGAATAGACCTTTAAAGGGAAGGGGTTTCCTATTAAAGTATATGATAACATATCGCTATCTGTCCCATTGTTCTCCGGATTGGCAGGGGTCCCAGGAATTTAACCCCCACTGATCAGAATGTTTTAGCATAACCTAGCTATTTGCCATAACACTCCCAGATGAGATTACTCCATGTCACGATCTGTGGGTATGTGGACCCACTGGGCCGTACCTCCGTAGCAGTATAGCAGCTGGCCAAACAGGGTACAAAGTCAATATCTATTGTTTGGATAAAGGTACCTGTGGCAATTCAGACAGTAGCGATGGTTTAGGCTCGGATGGAACTCTGGCAGCAGGCAGACAACAGGTGCGGAGAAACACAGCGGGTGTGGTAGGCGACACAACACGACTCCAACTCAGTATAGCACAGGAAGACAATAGCACGGGAAACAGGATACAGGTAGCAGGAACGGGAACACTGGAACTGGAAAACACTCAAGGAACCATTTGCAAAGACAGACACGGGTAGATACAAAGACGTTGAGGCAATGCAGGGAGAGGCAGAGCCCTTCTTATTGTGCAGGGTGATCTGGGAGCAATCAGCTCAATCTCACACATGTGTGCGCTCTGGCTCCTTAAGCTGGACTGAGCTCGTGAGCACACCCTAGTGGTCACTGTTATGTGTGGTATTGCAACTCAGCCTGGGGTAGCAGATACAACCCATGGACAGGTACTATAGGGTCCTGTTTTTGGAAAGTTAGAATTACATTTGTGAATGTACAATTTCAATATTAAAGGGGTTTCAATTTGTTTAAGTAATTTATTTATAGCATAGAAAAACATACAGATTTCTAATACATACTTATTTAAAATTCGAATTACATATCTTACTTATACCAGTATAGTTGCCTTTGTCTAAAAAAAAAAAATGGTATAGCCCACAGAATAGTCAATAGAAATGCATCCATAGGATAACCGAATGGACTAAAGATGGTGTCAGTCATGTAACCCACATCATCTGACCCCCTGGCAGACATTATAAAGTATTTCTACCTACTGTGTTGGTGCTTCCTCTACAGCAACGTCTTTTGTCGTCGCTGTAGAAGAGGCCGATGAGCGTTCTTGTGAGCACTCATCCTCTAAGCAGGAGCTGTAACTTACAGCTCCTGATTTTAGAGTAGCCTGCTAAAAGCAGCTGGGGTCAGAAAACATTTGGGCCCCAGCTGTTTAACTCTTTGATCGCCGCGCTCCGTGACCGTGGCATGATCAAAGGGAACTCCCCTCTTTGATCGCGTCACTGGAAACCCGGTGACATGATCAAAGAGCAGGAAATCCCTTTGCAGTCAGCCCTGGGGACCTAGAAAGGACCCCAGGGCTGTCTGTTCAGATTGCCTGCTGTTAGGGCACACTATGTGCTGCCCTAACAGCAGCCTGTGTCAAAGTGACAAAGTGTAATGTATTAGCATACAGGAGTATGCTAATACATTATAACTACAAAATAAAGTTATAAATAAAGTAATCCTTTAATAGGATTAAAAAAAAGGAACAAAAAAATTAAGAAAAAAAAAATGTCCCAAAAAAAGTCATTATTTTGCATAAATGATATTTTATTGCCCCTACATTAAATAAAAACAAAACAAGTCTACACATATTAGGTATATAAACGACCGTAATAACCTGAATAATTAATTGAGCAGATTATTTAGTGTGAAACGTGAATGGAATAAAAAATAAACAATAAAAACGTTGCCAAGTATCGCTTTTTCATATATTCACGGCGTAAAAATATTTTTTTCTACCCCCAAACTGCAAAAAAAAATAATACAATTTCTCCCGCATAAAACAAGGCCTCAAATGGCCACATCAATGAAAAAATAAAAAAGTTATGGCTGCTGAAAGGCAGAGAGGTAAAAGCTAAAAAATGTAGCTGGTCATTAAAGGGGTTGTCCGGGAATACATTTTATTTCAATTTTAGCATAATTAGTCCTATTTAATAATATTTCTAATATAGTGTCTGCTTACCTGTGCTAGCGTTACCGTGTTCCGATCTGCCGTCACGTGACCGCACCCAGGGTAAATTTTTTATTTCCTGTGAGGTACCGTGTCTTTGCTCAGCCAGCACTTCCATATGAGAAAGGTACGGCGTGTCATCAACTACATTTACAGGCAGTGGGCCGGGTGGATGTTTCATGAGCTCTTCAGAGCTCCGCCTCCTCTGGTCCCGCCGCCTGTAGATGTAGTTGATGACGCGCCGTGTCTTTACACAGCAGGAAGTGCTGGCTGAGCAAAGACGTCTATCTCGTCGTCCACGCCTACTCAGCCCTCTTCACACTCGTAGTTCCCGCACTGCCTGGCCGTCTTGTCTCTTCCCTAACAGACCCCCTCCTCCTTTTATCTTGTCCTCCACGCTCCCTCTTCCTCCTCTATTGTCCTCCTATCGCTAATGGCCCATTTTTTTTAATCTATTAGCCTAACTACTGTCTGCAACAACATTTGTTAATTGAATAAAGTGTTCAAACTGTTTTCATCTATCTGTTGGACTGGCTTATTTCTCTACAAACCACAGCACTATATTATACTTTGCTCAACACAAACCATTTATGTAAGTATAAAAGGGATGTGCCCTATCAGGGCAGATTCACACGAGCGTTGCGTTTTTGCGCGCGCAAACAACGCGGCGTTTTGCGCGCGCAAAAAACATTTGACAGCTGCGTGTGTCATCCGTGTCTGATGCGCGGCTGCGTGATTTTCGCGCAGCCGCCATCATAGAGATGAGGCTAGTCGACGCCCGTCACTGTCCAAGGTGCTGACAGAGCTAACTCTTTCAGCACCCTCGACAGTGAATGCCGAACACAATATCGAAAAACCTGTTGAAAAAAAGAAAAAGTTCGTACTTACCGAGAACTTCCCGGCCGTTGCCTTGGTGACGCGTCCTTGGTGACGCGTCCTTGGTGACGCGCCTCTCGACATCGGGCCCCACCTCCCTGGATGACGCACCAGTCCATGTGACCGCTGCAGCCTGTGCTTGGCCTGTGATTGGCTGGAGCTGTCACTTGGCCTGAATTGTCATCCCAGGAGGTCAGACTGGAGGAAGACGCCGGGAGTTATCGGTAAGTCAGAACTTCGTTTTTTTTTTACAGGTTCATGTTTATTGGGATCGGAAGTCACTGTCCATGGTGCTGAAACAGTTTAACTCTTTCTGCACCATGGACAGTGACTATCTCCTGACGTCGCGTACCGATAATTTTTTTGCCGGGTTCGGCCAAAACGAGTTCGGCCGAACCCGGTGAAGTTCGGTTCGCTTGTCCGGCTTCGCTAATCGCAAAGACACTCCGTTTGGATGTTCGGAAACAGAAAAGCACGTGGTGCTTTTCTGTTTACATTCATCCTTTTGACAGCTGTTGCGCAAACACGCAGTTCGCACGGAAGTGCTTCCGTGCAACCTGCGTGGTTTTCACGCACCCATTGACTTCAATGGGTGCGTGATGCGCGAAATACGCAGAGTTATTGAACCTGACGCGCTTTTTGCGCAGCAGACAAACGCTGCGCAAAAAGCACGGACTGTCTGTACTGCCCCATAGACTTGTATTGGTCCATGCGTGCCGCGTGAAAACCACGCGGCCCGCACGGACCGAATACACGCTCGTGTGAATCCCCCCTCACTCTTTATACTGGATTGTGTGTAACAAGATGTCTGAAATAGGTGGACTGGGCAGAATTACATTTATCAGTCAGTGAAAGGGGCGGGGGAGGGAGATAAGTGTCTGTAATTAGATCAGAGATAGATGGAGGCACAAAGGATAATGATGATTATTAGTGTGTAAGACAGTGTGTAGGGAGCTGGGTGCCTGTAATTAGAGCAGGGAATCACACTGTGAACATAGAGGGGCGTGGCAGTGGCTGAGATGCTTTGGAGAAAGGGGGGATGTAAGCTGTCTCCTCAGATGCAGCAGGGGATCATGGGTATGGTGGGTTACAAGACAGGAAACAGCCAGGACCAGAAGCAAGGGATGTAAACAAACAGAAACAGCAACAGTGACTATTTAGATCCAATTGAAACTGGTTAGAAGGTTAATAGGGTGTATTAGGGAAGGCAAACCAAGGCTGGGGGACAGTTTTTAGAAAAAAAAAATTCCTGGACAAACCCTTTAAGGCCTTTTCAGGCCCAGTCATTAAAGGGTTAATATTTAACTTTATTTTTATTAGCAACATGACAACATCTCATAGAGACAAGCAGCCGTTTTATAAATCATCTAGAGACCGTGAATACAGGCACAGTGAAGTAGATGTTTATTATTACTCCACCACTAGCCTATGTATGTGTCCTCTGTGGCCCCAACACATGTATGTCATGTAACCCTGTTGCTAACTGAATGCTAGGGGACACATAGTGTGTGTGTGTGTGTGTGTGTGTGTGTGTGTGTGTGTGTGTGTGCGTGCGTGTGTGCGTGCGTGCGTGTGTGTGTGTGTGTTTGCGGTCACATGACTGACGCCATGTTTACTCATATTCAGTCAGCCTGTGGATGAATTACACAGAACTAATCCGTGGGCTGTACCATTCTACTGTGACAGGGCCCTCATGCACTATAAGAAATGTATGAGAGCAGAATTTCTAATATATGTGTATTGGAAAACTGTATGATTTCCAATTCTACAAAGAAATAAAAATTAACTAAAAACTGGACAACTCCGTTAAGTTTTACAAAATATGGGTCACTTAAATTTAGATGTTTTTCCTCTTTTTTATCCTCTCGCTTTAGTTAATCTGGATAAATGAGTTCCTAATTCCCTTTTGACCTATTCTAGATCACTTTGATGTTAGATTTGTCTGCTCCATTGCAGTAAAAGACTTGGCGGATACTCTGGAAATTTTTTCTTGAGCCAGTCCAGAGCAAGGTAAATTGTTAAACAGCACAGCGGCTGCTCAGTGATACATTGCAAAGGCAGACATTACATGTGCTTTATGGAGCTGGACTAATACCAGCTGCTGCAGCGTTCCCAAATAGGAATTTACAAGGCAATCAATTACGTTAACCCAGTGGTCAAAGTGACTTTGCGCTGCAATGATAATGTGCGTTTTCAACAACTCATAAATCTGTTATATTCTAGGACAAAGCTATGCAGATCCTATTAGAGTTCGGTGCACTAGTAACTGCTTTCATCTTGGCGGTATTTATGTTTTTACTGCTCATGGATGTGGCGGGCAGCATGCAGGCCTCTTAGCTGTCCTACTCATGTGCTTGTTCCAGTAATAATGCCAATATTGACTTAATTAAAAATATGTCAAGTGCGGCAATGGGTTTGCATTTAGGTTCTGAGTCTCCCACAGAAATGGCCTCAGCGCTTCAGTAGCTCTCTTTTATATAATTCAGATCATGACCTTCCGGCACAAGGTCCCTGAGCACTTCTCGAGTACTTGTATTAACTCATTTATTGAATTATAAATCCCATCCTAGACTGTCTGGTCATATCTCTGGTGTATATAATTACGCACTCCCTTGTGATATTTGCCTGTAGATATTCCTCGAATACTTTTCTGACACTTAGAAATGAGGGGTTGTGCTTTCAGTGTTCTATCGTTGTGCTACTTGTGAGAGCTTTAGACGATTTTTAGGACATAAAAGGTGTTCTTAGTATTACCAGATATGCTTTATCTAATATTAATTAAAGTAAGGAATTATGCACATGTCCATACAACCTCTGAGTTGTACGGAACGGTAATACAGCGCCTATAAATGTGTATGGGACCGTACTATACCTCCGTATACCTCCGATTTGTAAGAAGATATATATAGTTTTTCTTTATGTCAAATTCTGTATGAATCAAACGGAGATAAAAATGTGGCATCAGATATCATATGTAGCATTGCTTCTAGGATATGAGAATATTTTCCTGCATACAACACCCCACGGAGCCTATACGGCTGCACACGGAGGCTGTCCGACTCCAGCTAGCTCTGGCATGAGCCCTTAGGTCGGTTTCACTCACAGAGAGATTTATTAATACTGTCTTAAAGTTAAACAGGATAAAACTAGACCGGACAGGTAGAAACTGCTCCAAATTTATGACAATGGCCCATGCTGAGTGAAAAATTTGGTGCAACTTGCTCGACATATTAGACACTTTTCTCTTCCTTACGCTACCTCATGGGTGGCATTCTTTGCATTGATATTTTGTGTTAAAGCAATGGCACATGTCATTAATAAATCAGGCATATTTTATGACTCCTCTTATTCACGTCTCTTTTTCTAGACATTTTTCAAAACTAGGAAGTTGAAAAAAGTGTCTAAAAACATATACAAAGCGGTGCTACAGTTCGATGGCTGCTGGGAGTCTATAATAAATTATGATCAGGTCTAGCCACACAGGGTTTTGTTTTTTTAGCATTTTTGGAGTCAGCGGTATCGTCACGTTCCTTACCTTGCGACGCCCGCGACCACAGACCGTTGGCATCCCGCCAGCGTCTCCCTCCCAGGAGACGTCAGCACTCCCGAACTTCCAGCCCTGCTCTGTCTGTTAAGGTGTGCACGCTCGACCCCGGCATTAAAGGGCCAGCGCGTGCACATGTTAAAGTTCCCTAATTAACCCCTGTTCCTCCTGGACTATAAGATGGACTCCGCCCTTCTACTCCCTGCCTGAGCGTTGTTGTCGTTTTCACATGTTTGTATTGAAAATGGTCCCTTAGTGTTTCCCTGCCCCCAGTGTTCCCGTGCCCTGCCTCTGATATCCTGTATCCCATGCTGTGCCTTGTTTCTGGGCCTGTTTAGTATCTGAGCTGTGCCTTGCCTCGCCTGCTGGAATACACCACATCTGGTATCAGCTGCCATCCGCCACGTCTGGCGCAACATGCCACGTCTGCTGGAATACACCATCTCTGGTGTCATCTGCCATCCCGGATACCATCTTCCATGTCTGGTGCAACCCGCCACATGTAGCCCCATCTGTGCCATACCCCTTGCTGCAGTCTGGACTATACCTGGTACCCTTGTGCTACACTCCTTCCATAGACTTTTGCATAGCCTGTGAGTTGGTCAGCTGCCTCTCTGCTATGGCGGAGCGGCCTAGTGGGTCCACATACCCCTAGATCGTGACAGGTATTTTGTATAAAATGCTACATGCACAAGATATGACGTTTTTTCAGGCGTTTTTCCTCCATATGGTTTTCAATATAACCTACTAAATGCCTGTACGAAACAATACTATTTAATAAAGGCCAATAAAAATGCATGTATAATACGCAATACAAAAGGCTTCACTAGGCATTTTTTGGTAGGCCTTTTTAAATGTGTTGTTATAGGAGTATTCTCAAAATCATAAATGATCACCTTTCCACAGAATAGGTGATCCTTTTCTGCTCGATGGGACCCCCACTACTGGGACCCCCCACCGATTGTTCCAATCCCCCAGATCCCCTCACTGCCTGCAGTGAGGAGGATGTTGAATAAAGCGGTAGTTGAGTATGCTCGCTGCCGCTTCATTCAGTCTATTGGAATGATGGAAACAGCCGAGTACAGTGCTCGGCTGTTTTCGTCATTCTCATAGACAGTGAATAGAGCAGCGACCGCATGATCAACTGTTGCTCCATTCAAGTTCCTCCTCACTGTGGGTAGTGCAGTGAGGAGGTTATGGGGGTTCGGGACCCCCATTCTTACAATCAGTGGGGGTTCTCACCGGTGCTGCCCCCAGAAATCAGAAAAGTATCACCTATCCTGTGGAAAGGTAATAATTTATGATTTTTGGATTACATCTTTAAATGCTACAAATATGCCTTATAGTAGTATTACTAGTATGATGACCATATACTGAACATACCATGGGGGGAATTTATTAAGACTGGCGTTTCAAAATAGGAATAAGATGCGAACGCCTCTTAATAAATGTGTTGCCTCTTTAAGACAGTTGTGCGCCACAATTTTTGAAGCAACGACCGCAGCCATGTGCCATCCATTCCCCCCTTCAGCATTAAAAGAAGAAAAAAAGCACATTCTCACCTCACTGCTCCTCTTCTCCCCTCCGGGCTCCTTCAGCATTTCAACATGGCTCATACAAGGTAAATTATACTAAATTTGTCGGGCCGATGTGGTCCCGCCCCTTTTGTGAAACCACACCCCCTTTCCACAGAATGGGACGGGGGCAGTGCAAAAAGGCCAATATTTGCAATGCAAAGTTGAAGAATTCTCCCCAATATTTTTAAATCCTACACATAGAATAAATTGATTTACGTCTCAGTTCATGGCATATTAAGCATTTAATGTCAACTTGATGTAATGCAATTGAATATTGTTTTCTGTTTATGCTACTGTGTTGGATTTCCTAAGAGATCTTTATTATCATCCGCACCTGCAAATGTTATTTTGTTTTTCTTAACTATAAGTTGTGCGAAAAATGTCTTCATGTGTAATTGCCTCCAGTTAGAGGCTCCTTGTTATATTTTTCTATGACTTGTAAACTCAATAAAAACTTTCTTGCTAAAAAAAAATTGATTCACACCTCCACATTTAAAAAATAAATAAATTGTATTCGCTTATGCCTCACTGTGTTTGCTCACTAAATAGCACATACTGAGCCCTAATCAGCACACTAGATGAACATATTACTCTCTTCAGTGGTAAATAATTTATTTTTTGTTTTCAAGGAACTTAGGCTGGGCTGGGGTGATGCAAAATAATTTTAGACCCAGGCTTCCTTCTGTAAAACCCTCTAAGATAAGTGTGATTATCGACAAGGAGTATTTCCTTATACAAATAAATGTGTTCAGGCACTGTGCAGCTTCTACGGCACAGCTTTCTATCTGTATGCTTGCCAAACCGCTCTGACAAAATAACACTTTTAACCCTGTCCCTGCTGTATCTGGACACAGATGAAACCAAATTACTTTTTCCAATTTCATGAATTGGATTATTCTGTGCTAAATTAATGAAATAGGGAAATTCTCACAATTCTTCCTTTTTATAATAACTGATTTTGTTTTGTCTATGGTGTTCTAAAACATGAGCCATCCAAGAACGTAGTAGTTTGTATATATTACGGCTGTGTACTCGCTGGTCAGTAGTACTAATGTAATGTTGTTTGATGAGCCCATAGTAGTTTGCATGGAAATGCTTTATTCCAAGTGTTTTTTATTTTATTTTCACATTGTCTATGAGAGGAAGAATTACAGGAAAATAACTAGATAACACCAATTGTTGGGAACAGGGTTAGACTGGCCCACCAGAGTACCAGTTGATCCTCCAATGGGCCCAAGCTCCTGAAGGCCCCAAAGGTCCAGCTAAAGACAGCTCAATTTGGTGCAGACTTTGCAGACAATTACTTGTCATCACCAGGGCTATTATTTATTTTTTTAGCACAAATAACCTATTAGACCTTATTTATGACAGGTCCTGTGTGCGCAATGATAACAACAAAACTTATAATGTAGTTAAAAGAAGTTCTGCATAGGCTCTATAAAGTTGGAATCGATTCCTCTAGTGAGCTTAAGGAACCCCAGTCCAACACTGTTAGGGTATGTTCACACGCTGAGAGGCAGTTACGTGTGAAAAGACAGACTGTTAACAGCTGCCTCGTTTCACACGTAAAAGCTCCTCCTCGTAATTTACGAGGCGTCTGAGACGCTCGTAAACCTTGAGCCGTGCTTCATTGATTTCAATGAAGAACGGCTCAAATTACGTGGCAAAGAAGTTCCCTGCACTTCTTTGCCGAGGCAGTAAATTTACGGGTCGTCGTTTGACAGCTGTCAAACGACGACTCGTAAATAACAGGTCGTCTGCACAGTACGTCGGCAAACCCATTCAAATGAATGGGCAGATGTTTGCCGACGTATTGCAGCCCTATTTTCAGACGTAAAACGAGGCATAATACTCCTCGTATACGTCTGAAATTTGGCCGTGTGAACATACCCTTAGGGGACATCTTTCTGAGCCCTGACTTCTTGGCTCTCCTGGCATTATGACCATTAGGTACAAGCGGTCTGTGTCAAGAGTGGATTACTGTTATTCTTCCAGTGGTCTCAATTCATTACTTATATACACATAATTTTGCACAATTTGAAGACAATTACCACACAGAGGTTCTTGCTTGATAAAATAAATTTATTTTAGGTTTGCTTTGTGCATTCATTTCCATAGAGCGTGAGTGAGTTTATTTATTGGAGGGACCGAAGGTACAAGGCATTTTTTTTTTTTTTTAAAACAGGCTCCTACTATGTTAATCTAAGTTACAGTGGAAAAAAAAGTCCATCAAGTGCAACATATTATCCTACTGTGTGGATCCAGAAGAATAGAAAAGAACCCATCTGCATTTGTTTTTTTCTCCGTTGTTCTGTAGAATAATGAAAGAAAAAACAAAAGCATTGGATCCATTGCATGACGAATACCAATGGCACCCAATGAAACCACTCAATGAAACCCATTGACTTTAATGGGTTCCGCCGGGCTTTGGTCATGGTGTACGTTGTTTTGCCAGACAAAATAGAGCAGCAACATAGAGTCCAAAATTGTACATAATATTCCATGTGGGGTCTGACTAGTGATTTGTATAGAGGCAAAACGATGTCCTTGTCATTCAACTATTCCTCTTTTGATGCATCCCATGATGCCTGGCACTGGTTGCTAAAGTCAAGTTTACAGTCCACCAATATCACCAAGTCTATTTCAGTGGCAGTTTTTACCCAGTGCTTTACTATTTAATACATAATTGTAGAATTTGTTTCCTCGGCCGAAGTGCATAACCTTACATTTATCCACATTAAATCTATTTTCCAATTTCTCTGCCCACGCCTCCAGCTACCCTATATCCCTCTGTAATATTATATTATCCTTTTATTACTTTATAGAGCTTAGTATTATTTGCAAATATTGACATTATACTCTGTAGACCCTCTACAAGGTCATTAATAAACATATTACAAAGAAGATGGCCCAATACTGACCCCTGTGGTACCTACCTGATGGTAACTGTGACCCACTCTGAGGATATACCATTAATTACCACCCTCTGCTTACTATCACTGATCCAGTTGTTAAACCAATTGCACATATTTTCCCCCAGTCACAGCATTCTCATTTTATGTACCAAGCTTTTATGTGGCACAGTATCAAACACCTACTGCTAATATGCCAATCAGAAAAAAAACTATTTCCAGTAATCTAGTACATATAAATGTAGTATTATTTATTTCAAGGAATGTATCCAGGTCAATTTTAGACCTTCACAACATTCTATGGGAGATGGTTTCCAAGTGTTAGTGATCTAATATGCTGAAAAAAACAAAAACAAATAACCCCTAATTTGATATTTTTGGTACTTCAGTCCACCTGTTTCCATAATTACTTTGGTTGGTCTCTCCTATACCTGTTCCATTACATCTATGTCTTTCTGTAGAGACAAAACTATGTGCGTCTTTGCCTCTTTTGATGCATCCTGTGATTATATTGCCTTTGGTAGCAGCTGCCTGGCACTAGTTGCTTACTTTCCACCAATATCACCAAATTCCGTTCAGTGTCAGTTTTACTCAGTGTTTTACCTTTTAAAGAGGCTCTGTCACCACATTATAAGTGCCCTATCTCCTACATAAGGAGATTGGCGCTATAATGTAGGTGACAGCAGTGCTTTTTATTTAAAAAAAACAATCTATTTTCACCACTTTATTAGCGATTTTAGATTTATGCTAATGAGTTGCTTAATGCCCAACTGGGCGTATTTTTACTTTAGACCAAGTGGGCGTTGTACAGAGGAGTGTATGACGCTGACCAATCGGCGTCATGCACTACTATCCATTAATTTAGGCAGCACATAGGGATCCTTTTAGATCAGTATGCGCTGTCTTATACTAACACATTAACAATACTGAAGTGTTTAGACAGTGAATAGACATTCCACGGGATGTCTATTCACAATCTCTGCACTTCGTTACTCTGTCTGTGGTAGTTACAGCAGAGGAAGAGTAATCTCGCGAGATTACGCGGTAAATGACAGATTACAGCGAGATTACACTTTGCTCTGCTGTAACTACCACAAAAACAGTAACGAAGTGCACAGATTGTGAATAGACATCCCGTGGAATGTCTATTCACTGTCTAAACACTTCAGTATTGTTAATGTGTTCGTATAAGACAGCACATACTGATCTAAAAGGATCCCTATGCGCTGCCTAAATGAATGGAGAGGAGTGCATGACGCTGATTGGTTACTGATTGGTCAGCGTCATACACACCTCTATACAACGCCCACTTGGTCTAAAGTAAAAATACACCCACTTGGGCATGAAGCAACTCATTAGCATAAATCTAATATCGCTAATAAAGTGATGAAAAGAGATCGTTTTATTAAATAAAAAGCACTGATGTCACCTACATTATAGCGCCGATCTCCTTATGTAGGAGATACGGCACTTATAATGTGGTGACAGAGCCTCTTTAAATTGCAATTGTGAAATTTGTTTTCTTGTCTTTGTCCAGTACATCCTAATTCCCAACTGAAATTTTGGCTTTAGCTATGAATGTTGAAACTTCATTAATACAAATCAAATAATATTTTATCTACTTTCAGCAAGAGTATTGATTTTAAAAGCTTTTGTAAATACTTCATAGATATTGATTTCCTATACTAGTGTGCCCATAGGTAATGGAGTGCATATTCTCCTTCTACACTGGTAAGTCATAGAAGATGATCTTAACATGACTAGACATTTAGCTCCAGTTCTAGTCCACCCATAGGTTATTGTGTCCTTAGGTAAATATCCAACTCTTGTACTAGTACTTTCATATGCAATATAATGGTTTCCACTGGAAAATATTAACCTCGATGTTGCTAGAGAGGTAAAGATTCAGTTAGTAGGCTCATGTGTCCATAGATAATAATCTTTACAGATAAATATACATTTTCTTATACACTATTCTGTGGTTTCTTTTCTGGTCACTAGATTAGTGTCTTATATTGTGATAGATAAGGCCTTTTTACACTGGACAATTATCGAGCAAACGAGTGTTCATCAGCTAATCATATCATTTTAAATACTGAAAATACAATTTAAAAAAATAATAATTCAACCACTGGGGCCCCCAACTAGAACGGGGGTCCCGAGTCCCCATTCCTCCTCACTGCATCAGTACAGTGAAGAGGAGTTTGATTATAGCAGCGATCAATCATGCGCGCTGCAGCTCTATTTAAAGTCTATTGGACTTACGTAGATAGTGAAGCACTGTACTCGGCTTTCTCCATCAGTCCCATAGACTTTGAATAGAGCGGAGAGGCACATTCTCAACCGCTGCTCCATTCAAACTCCTCCACACTACGGTCGTGCAGTGTGGATGAATGGGCAGTTTGGGACCCCCGTTCTAGTGATTAGTGGAGGTCCCAGCGGTGGGGCCCCCAGCGATCAGACCTTTATCACCTACTCTGTGGATAAGTGATAAATGTCGATCTTGGCACAACCCATTTAACCGACACACAGGATTCCAGTAAAACTCCCTTAACATTTATCTTCTCATTTCCAACCTGCTTTACAAAATGTTTCACTACTTCTTTTTTTCTATTGCATTATCCACCTTCAGATGTATTCACAGGGGATTTTGGAAATATTTTTAGCCCAGTGCATTATTCAGAAATGTTGCTAATAATTATAGCAGCATACTTTGTCTAGGAATGCTGTGTGCAAACATTTTTGTACTGAAACAGTCGGAGTTTAAAATATATGCAGAGTACTAGTCCAACATTACATAGCATACTTATAAATGCAAAGTACATCTAAACAACACAGCATAATTACATCAATATTGACTGCATAGCAACTCAACATATACCTCTGACCAGTGGTGGATTAAGTAGACCATAGGCCCTGGGCTGTTCCACAAACCCCCTTCCCCACCACCAATCTGCGGTGTCTATAGTGAACACCACCATTTTGTGCGAGCATTGACAAATGGGTGTTACTATTCCTCTTGTCAAAGGGCTGTGTACCTACATACTGACAGTTTCGAACCATCGCTGACAGTATCACACTGTGTAGGGACACATCCCCCTGACCAGACCCCTAAATACAGACCCCATAAACTAATACAGACCCCAGACCAGACCCCTAAATACAGACCACATACCTGACCCCCTAAACTAATACATACCCCAGACCAGACCCCCATCTAATACAGACCCCAGACTAGGCCCCCTAAATACAGACCCCATACCTGACTCTCTAAAATAATTCAGAACCCAGACCCCTTAAATACAGCCCCCCCTAAATACAGACCCCAGACCTTCTAAATACAGACCCCCAGTCCCTTTAAACTAATATAGACCCCCTAAATACATACACCTTAAACTAATACAGGCCCCCTAAATACAGACCCCTTAAACTAATACAGACCCCCTAAATACAGACCCCTTAAACTAATACAGGCCCCAGACCAGACCCCCTAAATGCAGACCCCCTAAATACAGACCTCCTAAACACAGACCCCAGACCCCTTAAACAATTCCATGATCCCCTTATACTTACCTCACAGCTCACTTCACCTCACGGTCTTCTCTCTTGCTGCTGTTGTAGGATCTGCAGCCATGTGACCAGCAAGTCTCTAATCAGTAACAAGAAACTGCAGACATAAGGTCATGTGACCTTTATGTCTGCAGGTCCTTTACAGGACATACACAATGCCGGAAAAATCGCGTCAAAAACGCATTGAACTTGGAGCAGCAACGGGCCCCACCAGGAGCCTCGGGCCCCGGGCGGCCGCCCAAAATGCCCGATCATGATCAGCCATTGCCTCTAACTTTATACTAGAAGACAACCCTATAGATTGGTTAAAGGGGTTATGTGGGGACCAAAAATTATTAGCAGTCTGATCATTGCAGTATGTGAGTACACTGGCTAATATACATTCCGGTCCCCCGTCGCGGTGATTCTGAGATTTTTCATAGATTTTTATAGCGCTGCCGGAGGACTGGAATTCGAATTGCACAGACTTCTTTGATACGACTCTTCGTCATGTAATAGGCCCCACTGTACTCTAACTAAACAATGTACTACTGCTACTGCTTATACATAGAGTACAGCAGGGCCGGCCACATGACAAAGAGTTGTATCATCATCAAAGAAGACACAATAATCACGTCCCTAGCCCAACAAATAAAAAAGTTATAGTCGTTTAACCGATTCCTGACCAACGGATGTATATAAACGTATGGCGGTCGGGGGCCTTAACCCCTTAGGGCATGTTCACACGTGGCGGAATTTCTGTGGAATTCCGCTGCGGACAGTCCGCAGTGGAATTCTCCAGCGGACGTTTTTTACATTTGTTTCAATACATTTTTAGGCAAGTTAGTTCAGACATTGCGGAAAACTCCGCTGCGGACCATAGGCTGCAGTGCGGAATTTTCCCTCCGCAGCATGCACTGTCTGTTGCGGAGAAGAAGCGGAATTTCACTGCGGATTCAGCCTTTGCAATGCAAAAACTGAAATCTGTGGCACGTCCGCTGTCTTTTCTGCAATGTCTGAATTACCTGTAAAATATGCAAATGTTGGTGCAGATTCGTTGCATAATTGCCCCAAATCTGCACCAACATTTGCAGCGGAAAATCTCCGCCACGTGTGACCAGGCCATTTTGTGCGTTAATGACCAAGGATTATTTTTTGTTTTTTCACTGTTGCATTCCAAGAGTCGTAACTTTTTTTTTATTGTGTCGACATAGCTATATAAGGGCTTGTTTTTTGCGGGACGAGTTGAATTTTTCAATTGCATAATTTTTGGGTGCATATAATATTTTGATTAACTTTTATTAACTTTATTTTAGGAAAAAAATTAAAATAAAGGGCAATTCCATCATGGTTTTTCACGTTACAAATTTACGTCGTTCACTATGCAGCATAAATAACATGTTACCTTTATTCGATGGGTCGGCACGATTATGGGGACACCAAATATGTAGAGGTTTTATGTTTTCCTACGTTTGCAGAACAAAAACCCTTTTAAAAAAAAATATACTAATTATTGCATCACCGCATTTCAAGAACTGTAACTTTTTTTTCTCTCTGTCGATGTAGTCATATGTGGGCTTGTTTTTTGCGGGACAAGGTGTAGTTTTCATTGGTAGTATTTTGGGGTACATGGGATTTATTGATTCACTTTTATAAAATTTTTTATGGTGGGAATGGGAGAAAAAAAGGAATTTTGCCATTTTTTTTTTTGCATTTTTTTTTGGACACCGTTCACCTGGCAGTTTAATTAATGCATTAGCTTTATTGTTCGAGTCGTTACGATTGCGGAGATACCATATATGTGTATGTGTTACCTTTTTTTTACACTTTTACTTAATAAACTACTTTTTGGGGAAAAAAGTGGTTTTATTTTATTTTTACTGTGTTTTTTATTTTTTTTCCATAAACTTTAACTATTTTACTTTTTTTCTTAGTCCCACCAGGGGACTTCACCATGCGATCTGCTGATTGCTTATATAATGCTCTGGTATACTTAGTATACCAAAACATTATTGCCTGTCAGTGTACGGCCTTATTCACACGAACGTTTTTAACGTCCGTGATACGCACGTGAAAATCACACGCGTCGCACGGACCTATGTTAGTCAATGGGGCCGTTTAGACATTCCGTGATTTTCACATAGCGTGTGTCCACTGCGTAAAACTCACGACATGTCCTATACTTGGGCGTTTTTCGCGCATCACGCACCCATTGAAGTCAATGGGTGCGTGAAAATCACGCGCAGCACACGGAAGCACTTCCGTGTGTCGCGCGTGACTCGCGCAATAGTAGATCAAGACATGAAGGGAAAAAGAAAACCACTTCCTTCATTTCTTTTTATAAACATCAAAACCGCATGTCATAAGGCTGTCATATGCGTGAAAATCACGCAGCCACGCAGCAAACACTTATGACACACGGAACTGCAAGATGCAAAAAACGCAGCGTTTTTTGCGCACACAAAACGCAGACGTTCGTGTGAATAAGGTCTAAAACTGACAGGCAATCTATTAGGCACATGCCGCTGCAGCCAATTTCTGGTCTCAGCTGTGATGCTGCCAGGAACGGCATGTGACCACTGAAGCCAGCTATTGGCTGCAACGGCATGCGACCAATGAATGGCACATGACCGTTGCAGAAGCTTCTGGGACCGGAGCAGCGGTGAATGAGGTGTACCCGCCGGAAGTTCTGCCCGAAAAACTGCACCATAATATGGTGCAGTTTTTTGGCCGGAATCTCCGCTGCGGAAACCAGTGCTTGGAAAAAAAATGTCTATACTTATCCCAGGCCGTTGTCATTCAAGACGCTTCCCTCTTTTTTCCGTGCAGTCCGGCCTCCTGGGATGATGCTGCAGCCCATGTGACCGCTGCGGCATGTGATTGGCTGCAGCAGTGACATGGGATGAAACATCATCCTGGGAGGCCAGCCTGGATGGAGAACAGAGAAATGCGTCGCTGTGACAATGGCCGGCTTTTTAAAAAATAATAAGTATTAAACCCCAAAAAGTTTTTTCTTCATCATTTGCGATTTTTGAGGCAGAATCGCAGCACTTCTGCCATAAAAGTCGCAATACCTACTATTTGTTACAGGTCTTTACATCCCCATTTAATTCAATTGGGAAAACCTCCTACAGGAGAGCAACGAATCTGCAGCATTTTAAAATCCACACTGCAGATCAATTTATGAATGTTTTTTCTGCAAATTCTTTCTGCAGCGTGTGCATGAGATTTCTTTAAATCTCATTCACTTTTCTGCTACTGTAAATGCTGCAGAATTTCCACACAGAATTCCGTTGAACCCAGCCTAAACCACACCTATTTTGCTCTCAACTATTACAAACTGACATGAATGGCGCAAGTGGCTCTAAATTCTGGTGCGAAATGTCACAAAGCAGATAGTAGATACTATTTTGGAGCACAATACACCAAAAAGAGGTGCAAGTACAGTGATAAATGTGGGCCTGTGTGTCAGGTTATGGGCTCAGTTTTATTTTGGTTTCTATGCCATTATTTGAGCATTATATGGCTGTGGTATTCAGGTTCTTTAGAGCAGTATTTTTTTCCAGGTTTTTTTTTTATTTCATAAGCTGCTACCCAATTCTTAAATGCCAAATGACAGTTGCATTTTTAAGTTTCGGGTTGGGGGGAAAAGGCTTTTTTTAGTCTTTAGCTAGATGCATCCCTATGTACTTTAGGGTTTTTCCTAATCGTTTTTTTGCAGCCCGGATTCTGGTATTTTTGATGACAAGAATAGTGTAGGTTGAAGTGCAAGTTTTGTTGTAAAAAATACTGCAACTTTGATGTAGCCCATTATAAGTCAATGGGATATATAAGGATTTTTGGGGATTTGTTTGAAAACGGGTCCAGTGTATCTGTCATGGCTCTGTTTCGATCAGCCATGATGCTAATATGGACAATGCCATAGTAATACGTTTCAAGTCAATTAATCTCCCCTTCAAAATGTGTCAAAGCTTCATACAAAGATAAGTGTGAACATCATTGTCTTTTTTTATGCTAAAATTTGTAATAATTCATGGACAGCTTGACAAAGAAAAAACTATTAAAATGACACAGAGGTAAAACAGTGTTATCATGGTGGTGATCATAGAATGTAATCATGTTACAGCTTTCTATATATTTATGTGTGAATCACATGACTTCCTTTTCTTTAAAGATTTTTACAAGAATATTGTTAACACTATGGAAGTATCCAAATATTAAACAGTGCGATGTGACCAGTTCATTTTTCCAGACATGTTGGCTTCCAACTTGAGATGTGGCATTCCACACAAAGGAAGGAAGTAATGCATATGTATCTTTGTGGAAAAGACAGTAAAGTTGAGATTCCACTGTAAGATTTAGTGTATGTTTCCATAAAATATTTAAATGCATGTTATGCGTTAAAAGGATATCACATGGGTCTCTTAGGTTCTGGATATTTGCCTAAGCAAAATTTGTTCAATAAGATTGTTGTAGTAAATGGAAGTAATACCTGATCTTGTAGGAATACACCGAAGGTAATATATAAAAATTGTCATTGTGCGAAGTGGTACAAGAATTTCTTGTCTATGTTCAGAAAAATGGGGCATGATTTATAAGAAAATATGTTATGCATCCAACGTATGGCACTATTATCAATCATAAAAAAAATTAGATGCCCTTTCTGCAATTTGCAGAGCCAGCATTTTTTACTCATGACACCCATGATCTTTAAACAGGGTTACCAACTGTCTGCAAATTCCTGCAAAGTTCGTAAAAATGCCTGTTTTAAAAAAAAAAAGGGATGCGTGTGATTTTTCTTAAAACTGGAGGAGCTTCTATAGCTAATTATGATTTTACAGTATACAGTAAATGCTGATAATGTGTTGATATTAATATTCTGACTGATGGACATATTTCTTATCATCGTTAGGATTTTCTTTGAAACCCCATTCACATGTAGTGGATTTCTATGCTGCGGATTTGAGATTATGCTGCAGATTTTCAAATCAAAATGCATGGACTCATCATCTACAGGAAAAATTTTCCCTCTAACCTCGACTAATCACCAGCTGAAGATGGGACCAGTGAGCGCTGTTTCTCCTCTATTTTAAGCATCTTGTCTTTTTTTTAACCCCTTCCCGCCGCAGCCCTTTTTCAGATTTTCATTTTCGTTTTTTCCTCCCCACCTTCCAAAAGCCATCATTTCTTTATTTTTCCATCGATATAGTCCTATGATAGCTTGATTTTTGCGGGACGAGTTGTAGTTTTTTGTAGCATCATTTATTGTGCCATATAATGTACTAGGGAATGGGAAAAAAAATATTTGTAGGGTAGAAAATGAAAAAAACATTGTCTTTTGCGCGTTGTTTTTACGGAATTCACTGTGCAATTAAAACATGTTAACTTTATTTTTTGGGTCAATATGATTACGGTGATACCAAATATATATAGGTTTTTCTATATTTTACTACTTTTACAAGTAAAAACCTAAGTGTAAAAAAGAAAACTTATTTTGTGTCGCCAAATTCTGAGAGCCGTAACTTTTTTATTTTTCCGTCATTAAGTAATATGAGGGCTTATTTTTTTGCGGGATAAACTGTAGTTTTTAATAATACCATTTTGGTGTACATGCAACCTTTTTATTTCATTTTTTGTGGGAGATTAGGTGACCAAAAAATAGAGATTCTTGCTTTTACATTTTTTTTTACGGCGTTCACCGTGTGGGTTAAATAGTGATTTATTGTAATAGTTCAGACTTTTACGGACGCGGCGATAGCAATTATGTTTATTTATTAATTTTTTTACTATGCTCTAGGGGGAAAAAGGGAAAAGGTTTTTTTTTAACGTTTCATTTTTTTTACTTTATTTTACTAATTTTTACTTTTTTTATTAGTCCCCCTAGGGGACTACAACCAGCGATAATAATGTATTACAGTATATCGTGATTCTGACAGGCTTCGATTAAGCCCTGCCGGAGGAAGCGTTTAATAGGAGCACAAAGATGGCGAACCTGGGGGCCTTCATTAGGCCCCCAGGCAGCCGTAGCAACCATCGTTTCCCCGCGATTGCATTGCAGGGGGCGCGATGAGCTATTAGAGGGGGTCACCCCCCTATTTCTAACAATTTAAATACTGCGAGTTAAATGAGCGGGATCAGCCGACACCGGCATTGTATGGAGCGAGTTCACTCCATGAGCCCGTAACATACTTCCCCTACCCGACTTTGGCGTATGGATATGTTAAATGTCGGGAAGGGATTAATGAGTATTACCGTTAAGGCCCTTTTACACAGGCCTTTTGCAAACAGGGGGATGTGTTGAGGACATGATGAAAATGTATGGGGACAAGCAATCGGAGTAACGATCGTTCGTCCCTATACATAAGCAATCATTGCTCCGTGTGAAAGGAGCAAACAAGCGCCAGTTGTCTCGTTGATTGGCGTTTGTTTACACGGCCTATGTCAGGCGGTGTAATAGGAACCTTGGAGTCCTTTAAATATTAAAGTATTCTTATGCACTTCTTTCTCTGATGCTCATTTGGTAATTTATCTAATGAGTTATACAGATTATTGGGGTAAACAGATTAATCTTTATAAGCAAAGGATGATAATCACTGAGCTACCACAGTATTTGCTTGCGTTGTTATCAGTTGTTTAAGCAAATATTCTATACAGATATTGTCACATTACTGCAGTTTATCTTTACCATAGCTGAAATAATTATTTTCTCGTTTGACCATACATAATGGGTGGATCTCGGCATTCGTGGTTGTCAAATGATGAGTATATATGGTAAACAGAATATTAACAGTTATTTTCCCAAAAACAATAGCTCGTACGTCACAAAGCATAAAAATAACAGTATTAAGCCAGCCCCACACTTAAAGGAACACTAAAGATAAAAAATAAATACTAGCATCACTATTGATGTCCATGTTAATGTTCGCCATGTGAATTTCTTTGAAAGATTAAGAAAAAGCAGTTATCATACACAACTGGTGCTGCCTTTTTTTGGGGAAAAACAAAAATTTGCTGAAAAATTCTAATTTACTGTCTCATCCTTCACACAAAAATAGTGAATGCCTGAGTAGATCTTCATATACATTCAGTGATTTAGCGATCCAGCTAAATACAACATGATCCGCCAACATTAATCTAAAGTATACGGGAATACATTTATTGTTACCTGCAGTTGTATGTGCCATGGGGTCAGAGATGGTATCGTCTGATCCTAACTTATATGTCAAGATTAATTTACCACTCCAAATTGACTGTAGTGATTTGCACATGTATATGAACTGGGCTTATTGTTCGTTTTTATGGGTCAGATTGGCTTGACAGTTGTCATTTAAGACATGATAAAGGGTTTCTTGAGCAGAAGTAGGAATTTGTGTGCTTGGGGTATATGAATGTCATAGAGGGGAGTCTTCTGCAGCTACTACTCATGCAGGCTCAGAATGACCATGTGATACATTGTGGCCAATTCAGTTTAACCCCTTCCTGACGTATACTCACCTCATAGCTGGGTAGTGAAAGTATGGAACAGGCTCACGTCTGAGCCCGCTCCATACAATGCGGCTGTCGGCTGTATGATACAGCCGATACTTCACTGTAAGGAGCGGGATCCCAATCATTTAACACCTTAGATGCCGAGGTCAATAACGACGGCGGCATCTAAGCCGTTAGGAAAAGGGGGCGACCACCTCTGAATGCCAATCGCCCCCGTGGGATGCAATCATGGGGTGCTGATGGTTGGTATGGCAGCTTGGGAGCCTAATGAAGTCCCCCAGGTCTGCCATCTTTGCACACCTATTAAGCCCTGCCAGAGGTTGAAGTCCTGTAGGGGGACTATTAAAAAAATAAAAAAAAAATAGTCAAATAAAGTTTTTTTTATGTACAAAAAAAATATATTAAAAGTTTAAAAAAAAGAACCCTTTTCCCATTTTCCCCTAAAGCTTTGAAAAAAAAATAAAATAAACATAATTGGTATTTCCACATTCGTAAAAGCCTGAACTATTAGAATATAACATTTAACTTGCATGGTGTACGCAGTAAAAAAAAATAAAAAAATGTAAAATGCCAGAATTGAAGTTTTTTGGTCACCTCATCTCCCACAAACAATGGATGAAAAAGTGATCAAAAACTTGCATGTACCCCTAAAGGGTGCTATTAAAAACAAGTATCGCATATCGCTCAATCGATAAAAAAGTTATGGAAAAGATCTTTCCGTGTAAAAGTAGTAAAATATATTTTTAAAAAAACAATATAAATTTGGTATCACCGTAACTGTATTGACCCGCACAATAAATTTATCATATAGTTTTTCTCCAATTTAAAAGAATTTTGAAAGAATACAGCATTGTACAATCAAATATGCCAGCAAGGCATAATATGGGACAACATTGATAAGAACATGAAGCAGTAATAAAAAAAAAACAGAGAAGGAACCGTGACTGCTGGAGAAATATTGAGCAAAGTCGAGTAGATGGTAGGTAAAGAAAAGAAAAAATTATATATCAATACTGTTAGTAGGATACATCAATGCAGGGTAAATACATCTCAAGTGCCAAATAAGTATGGATGTACATATTGTCATGGAGGATAAAGACCAGGACAAACCTACTCATATACAAAGGTCTAGAGACTATGGGCGAAGAACAGTGGGTTGAGCCGTAAAATCGAACCAAATAGCCCAACGCGAGACAAAGGCAGGGTATGTATTGTTTCGTGATGCCAGCATTTTTTCCATGGTCCGATCCAAATGAACCTGGATGATAAGTTCCCGAGTTGTAAGAGGTGACGAAGATTTCCAGGATTTGGCAATCGTGAGCCTGGTAGCCATCAGAATATGTCCCGTAACTATGCGGGTACGTCTCGAAAGATCTAGTATGCCGATAAAGCATAGAGCTAGAGCTGGGAACGGGAGTATTGAGCACCAAGTAACTTTTGCAATAAACATGAAAGTCGCCTTCCAAAAGCTATGTACTAGGGGACAGTTCCACCATGCATAAAAAAAAGTCACTTCTTTCACCCAGCATACTGGGGAGTAGGATGGGATGAATTTTGGGAGTTGAGCTAGTGTTTTGTACGATCGCATCAGGATTTTAAGAGCAATTTCCCAGTGGGTTGAGCTGTGAGTAGTGTGTTTTGAGCCTTCGATGGCCTGCTTCCTATCATGTAGTGTGAGAGTGACGTTTAGGTCTTTTTCCTATATCAAGTAATGTCCTGGTTCATGGGATAGCTGAGTTTGTTGGAGAGCGGAGTAAAACATAGAAATACCTCTGATCTGTGGGGAGGCTCTGTTAAAGTATTCGAAGGCTGATATAGGAATAACTGGGGAGTCCGGCGACCAAGACTGTAACAAATGTCGAAGTCTTAGATATTTATAGAAATCCCTTTTAGTAATATTGTACTTGTCTCTAATATCTTGGAAGGAAACAAGGCCAGTAGGTTCCAAGAGAAGGTTTATCCGAGATATACTCGTAATTTCACCATCATGAAAGAAAATATCAGGGAATTTAGTTGATAAATAGCGTAGTGGTAGAGATCCCAGCAGTTTAAATTCCCCATGTGGCGTGTTTATGGTCAGGTATCACCAAGCGGCCACAGATGCAGGGATTGTGGATGATCGATACAAAGGTCGAGTGGGAGTATGGTCATTGGAGTAGAGTAATGAGATTAGAGGGACAGCAGCCATGTCTCTCTCAAGGGCAACCCATCTTAGATCCAAGTTGTTGTTCCACCATTGTCGGAGTTGGGAGAGTATCGTGGCGATATAGTACTTCATTATATCTGGGACTCCCATCCCTGCATCCAACCAATGGCGAACCATAGTGGAAATACGTATCCTAGGCTTCCTTCCAGCCCAAACAATAGCAAAAATTTGTGAGTAAGCTTTGTAGTTTAATTTCACTGTCTAGTTTGATAGAAATCTAATTGTGCTCCCACAATATGAGAAAATTATATAGTTCACTGAAGTAACAATAAAGTAAAAAATACCTTTTAATTAGTAACTAGTTAAAAACAGGGGTAACACACCACTGTGACATAAGCCCCACCGTGATTGTTAAAAAACGTATTAAACAAAAAACACTGAGTCATTGTGATACATCTAACTCGGTGTTTATAACAATATTATGTCTGGAAACAGCATATATCCAGGGCTCATCAGTAGTACAATCCCAAAATAAAGCACAGGCGTCCGAATAGATCGGGTCTCCTAGTGCTGGGTGTAACACGATATGACTATCCCCAATGCAAACATTCCATAAATAGAACAACGACCCTACGCGTTTCAGGTACTCATCCTCAGGGGTCCGTATAATGGTAACTCTGGCCTTCACACCAGCGATAGAATCCTTTAACAGCAGATATTCTGCTGTGCGTCACGGCAAAGATGCACGTATTGATGTCAACGGCATACTTCATTGCAGGCGCTACGTTACTATAAACGCTAAACTCCACCCCTCGTATTCTAGCGGCAAACATGAACTGACCAATCCCCACACCCTCACGATTAGTGACACCTGCCCATGTGACCCCCCGCCGTCAGCTGACAACCAGGGGTCATCATCGGCCGCATCAAACCGCACGCGCAGGCGCAGTAGAAGTCAGGGACAATTCGCCCAGACTGCCAAAATAGGAGAAGGTAAGCGCTACACGATAATAGATTGTAAGTAAATCTCGCGGGACAGTTAAACACCGCAAGTAGGCTACCTCACAAAGCAACTAAAATTGTAATTAAACACATGTAGGGTGGAAGGAAATACGATCCCTCATGACATGGGGGACCGAGAGACGATCGCCGTTAAAAAACGGCAGACCAATAGGGCCATCTCAAACCTACATGTGTTGGGCAAAAATGAACTCACCCACCCCCTGGGCAACCCAAGGGAGATAGGTCGTCCATACGGAGTGTTAAATAAAACATGTATAATTAGTCTGCTCATTTAAACCTGCTGGATGTATGCATTCCAGTCTGTGGATCCATTGTGCTTCTTTGCGTAAAATCAGGTTATCCCAATCACCTCCTCTTTTGGGGGGTCTAACAAGTTCAATAGCTTGAAACTTTAAACATGCTGCCTGGCCTTGGTGTTTGGCATGCACATGCTTAGATATTGGGGTGTCCCTATCATGGACAATGTCTCCAACATGCTCCCTAATACGGCGACGAAATTGTCGTGCTGTTTTTCCCACATAGTTAAGGGGGCATGGACATGTGATTAGGTAGACCACTCCCGCAGTCTTGCAATTGACATAATCCCGAATAGTGTATTGTTTCTGTGTGGTGACGCTAGTGAAGCTATTACCTTTAAAAATGAAATCACAGGCTTTGCAGCTACCACACCTAAAGGTGCCTGGTATTTGTCTGTCCAGCCACGTGCCCCTAGGTGAAATGGGGTCAAAACAGCTGTGCATGACTCTGTCCCTTATATTTTTCCCTCTCCGATAGGTGACAGACGGCCTCTGTGTGATTTGATCTGCCAGATCTGTATCAGAACTGAGAATACGCCAATACCTATTCAGTATCTGCATAATATCATTTTGTTTGGAATCATAGGTACCTATGAGTCTTGTGACCTGTTCTTCTTTCCGTTTTTTAGGGACCAGAAGACATTGCCTATCAGCATCCCTTGCTCCCTCATAGGCCTTCCTGATAACCCTCTCGGGGAAACCTCTGTCCTTCAATCTTGTTTTGAGCTCCTTGGCCTGGAACTCAAAATCACCCATAGAACTACAATTCCTACGTACTCTCATAAATTGGCCTTTTGGTATGCCACTTTTGAGGGAATGGGGATGACAGCTATTCCATTGCAGGAAACTATTTGTTGCTGTTTCTTTCCTATGTACCTTAGTGTGGATTGTGCCATCTGATGTTTTTGTGATTTTCAAATCTAAAAAAGACAATTCTTTCTCACTGATCTCACATGTGAATTTAAGTCCTACATCATTCTTGTTGAGGGCTGCTACAAAATTATGGAACTCATCCGCTGTAGAGTTCCAGAGGATCAACACGTCATCAATATATCTAATCCATAATCCAACAGATGAAGTCCAATTGACAAATTTGTCCCCAAAGACAATTGTCTCCTCCCACCAGCCAAGAAATAAATTTGCATAGGTGGGAGCAGCAGGACTCCCCATTGCAGTACCACATTTCTGATGGAAAATTTTGTCTTCAAAAATAAATATATTTCTTTCAAGAACAAACTGTAATAACTGCATGACAAACTGGTTATGAGCTACAAACTGGGTACCTCTAGATCCCAAATAGTACTCGACCGCTTTATAGCCACATTTGTGCGGTATGGATGAATACAACGCCTCGACATCCAGACTCGCCAAAATTGTATCTTTCTCCAGGGAAATGCCATCAATCTGTTTCAGGACATCCATTGTGTCACGCACATATGATGTGAGACTCAAAACAAAGGGACGCAACACTTGGTCAACATACGTGCTCACATTCTGAGTTAAATTATTTATGCCTGAAACAATAGGTCTGCCACGTAAAGGAGGATAACCTTTGTGGATTTTGGGCAGGCTATAGAAACACGCCATAACAGGAAATTGTGGGTATAAAAACCCAAATTCCCCTGCACTAATCAAGGATCTGCTCTTTGCATCACTCAAAATGCTCAGCAACTCTTTCTTGAATAATGCCGTGGGGTTATCCTTTAAAATGGTATAGCAGTCATGGTTAAATAAAATGTCCTCACACATCTTCTTATAGCCATCCCTGCTCATGACCACAATGTTCCCACCTTTATCGGATGATTTGAGAACAATATTCTCTTTTTTCTCTAAAGTGGTCAGAGCTAATCGTTCAGACCAAGACAAATTATTATCCATTCCCCTGCTATCCTGACTGAGACTTTTGATCTCATCTCCCACCATATCCACAAATAAATCCACATTGGTAAAGTCTCCTATAGGTGGCAATTTCCTACTCTTCATTTTAAGGTTGGTGAAGGGACCTATACCTGGAGTGCGTCCAGATTCCTCTAATAGCCCCTCAAGGGCCGAAAGACCTTCCATATCAGACTCCTCTAGGCCTAATTCCATGCATTTTTTTCTATTATGGTGTTTAAAAAATTTTATCCATTTAAGTTTGCGAGCAAATAAATTGAGATCTTTTATCCACGAAAATGAGTCAAATTTAACTGTAGGGACAAAGGAAAGTCCCTTTTCTAATAGTGTAATCTCTGATGCACTCAAATTATATTCAGAAAGGTTAATGATTTGAAGCCTATCCATGTTGTTCCCCTTCACTAATCCTTTTGACCCCTCAGCATATAGCGGGAAATGGGAGGATTGTTGGCTAAAAAATTATTGCCACTATTAGAAGAGGCTCTCCCACGGCCTCTGTTTCTACTTCTTGCTCCTCCCCTAAATTTGTGTTTCCCACCACTACCGCCAAAGAATGGGCCCACTCTTTCAGAGTCTGTAGTTTCACTCTCTGATGTGGAAGGGTCAGATTCCCTCGGCCCCCTATTGGTCTGTTGATATTGCTGTTGTTGTGTAGTGACAAAATCATACGCTTTTTTCTCCCTAAATTCCTGTAGGTCTCTCTGGAATTGGAAGTGTTTTCGTTCCTTAAGATGATTAGTAAACCTTTCCAAAGTTTGTTGGAGGATTTTGTCCCTTTTTTCAAAACCTGGGGTATCTACCAAGGACTTGGCTGCCTCAATCTCTTTTTTAAGCTCAACACTAATAAAGTCAAACTGGACTTTTTCTTCCTCTACCAAGATCTGCATCAGCCTAAGTGAGCTCCCTGTAATCTCCTGTTCCCACCTTTCTTTAATATTAGCGGTTTTTAATCTTAATGCTGGGACAATGGGGACCCTGAGACCTCTGGGAACTATCTTATTCTTTAAATAGTTTTCCAGACTCTGGATCTCCCACCAACTTCTAGTATAATCTTTGTGCAGTCTATTAAGATTTTTAAAGGTGGATTTGAGAGATGCACCCTGAACTGTATACGTCAGTTCACACTCTGAAAAGACGCTTTTGGCCTCACTCATCCACCCATCTGTGTTTAATTCAGAAAGTGCAAAGGCTGCCATACCTAGATAAACTAAAATTATTAACTGTATGGATTAAATGTAATTTCACTGTCTAGTTTGATAGAAATCTAATTGTGCTCCCACAATATGAGAAAATTATATAGTTCACTGAAGTAACAATAAAGTAAAAAATACCTTTTAATTAGTAACTAGTTAAAAACAGGGGTAACACACCACTGTGACATAAGCCCCACCGTGATTGTTAAAAAACGTATTAAACAAAAAACACTGAGTCATTGTGATACATCTAACTCGGTGTTTATAACAATATTATGTCTGGAAACAGCATATATCCAGGGCTCATCAGTAGTACAATCCCAAAATAAAGCACAGGCGTCCGAATAGATCGGGTCTCCTAGTGCTGGGTGTAACACGATATGACTATCCCCAATGCAAACATTCCATAAATAGAACAACGACCCTACGCGTTTCAGGTACTCATCCTCAGGGGTCCGTATAATGGTAACTCTGGCCTTCACACCAGCGATAGAATCCTTTAACAGCAGATATTCTGCTGTGCGTCACGGCAAAGATGCACGTATTGATGTCAACGGCATACTTCATTGCAGGCGCTACGTTACTATAAACGCTAAACTCCACCCCTCGTATTCTAGCGGCAAACATGAACTGACCAATCCCCACACCCTCACGATTAGTGACACCTGCCCATGTGACCCCCCGCCGTCAGCTGACAACCAGGGGTCATCATCGGCCGCATCAAACCGCACGCGCAGGCGCAGTAGAAGTCAGGGACAATTCGCCCAGACTGCCAAAATAGGAGAAGGTAAGCGCTACACGATAATAGATTGTAAGTAAATCTCGCGGGACAGTTAAACACCGCAAGTAGGCTACCTCACAAAGCAACTAAAATTGTAATTAAACACATGTAGGGTGGAAGGAAATACGATCCCTCATGACATGGGGGACCGAGAGACGATCGCCGTTAAAAAACGGCAGACCAATAGGGCCATCTCAAACCTACATGTGTTGGGCAAAAATGAACTCACCCACCCCCTGGGCAACCCAAGGGAGATAGGTCGTCCATACGGAGTGTTAAATAAAACATGTATAATTAGTCTGCTCATTTAAACCTGCTGGATGTATGCATTCCAGTCTGTGGATCCATTGTGCTTCTTTGCGTAAAATCAGGTTATCCCAATCACCTCCTCTTTTGGGGGGTCTAACAAGTTCAATAGCTTGAAACTTTAAACATGCTGCCTGGCCTTGGTGTTTGGCATGCACATGCTTAGATATTGGGGTGTCCCTATCATGGACAATGTCTCCAACATGCTCCCTAATACGGCGACGAAATTGTCGTGCTGTTTTTCCCACATAGTTAAGGGGGCATGGACATGTGATTAGGTAGACCACTCCCGCAGTCTTGCAATTGACATAATCCCGAATAGTGTATTGTTTCTGTGTGGTGACGCTAGTGAAGCTATTACCTTTAAAAATGAAATCACAGGCTTTGCAGCTACCACACCTAAAGGTGCCTGGTATTTGTCTGTCCAGCCACGTGCCCCTAGGTGAAATGGGGTCAAAACAGCTGTGCATGACTCTGTCCCTTATATTTTTCCCTCTCCGATAGGTGACAGACGGCCTCTGTGTGATTTGATCTGCCAGATCTGTATCAGAACTGAGAATACGCCAATACCTATTCAGTATCTGCATAATATCATTTTGTTTGGAATCATAGGTACCTATGAGTCTTGTGACCTGTTCTTCTTTCCGTTTTTTAGGGACCAGAAGACATTGCCTATCAGCATCCCTTGCTCCCTCATAGGCCTTCCTGATAACCCTCTCGGGGAAACCTCTGTCCTTCAATCTTGTTTTGAGCTCCTTGGCCTGGAACTCAAAATCACCCATAGAACTACAATTCCTACGTACTCTCATAAATTGGCCTTTTGGTATGCCACTTTTGAGGGAATGGGGATGACAGCTATTCCATTGCAGGAAACTATTTGTTGCTGTTTCTTTCCTATGTACCTTAGTGTGGATTGTGCCATCTGATGTTTTTGTGATTTTCAAATCTAAAAAAGACAATTCTTTCTCACTGATCTCACATGTGAATTTAAGTCCTACATCATTCTTGTTGAGGGCTGCTACAAAATTATGGAACTCATCCGCTGTAGAGTTCCAGAGGATCAACACGTCATCAATATATCTAATCCATAATCCAACAGATGAAGTCCAATTGACAAATTTGTCCCCAAAGACAATTGTCTCCTCCCACCAGCCAAGAAATAAATTTGCATAGGTGGGAGCAGCAGGACTCAGAGATTACACTATTAGAAAAGGGACTTTCCTTTGTCCCTACAGTTAAATTTGACTCATTTTCGTGGATAAAAGATCTCAATTTATTTGCTCGCAAACTTAAATGGATAAAATTTTTTAAACACCATAATAGAAAAAAATGCATGGAATTAGGCCTAGAGGAGTCTGATATGGAAGGTCTTTCGGCCCTTGAGGGGCTATTAGAGGAATCTGGACGCACTCCAGGTATAGGTCCCTTCACCAACCTTAAAATGAAGAGTAGGAAATTGCCACCTATAGGAGACTTTACCAATGTGGATTTATTTGTGGATATGGTGGGAGATGAGATCAAAAGTCTCAGTCAGGATAGCAGGGGAATGGATAATAATTTGTCTTGGTCTGAACGATTAGCTCTGACCACTTTAGAGAAAAAAGAGAATATTGTTCTCAAATCATCCGATAAAGGTGGGAACATTGTGGTCATGAGCAGGGATGGCTATAAGAAGATGTGTGAGGACATTTTATTTAACCATGACTGCTATACCATTTTAAAGGATAACCCCACGGCATTATTCAAGAAAGAGTTGCTGAGCATTTTGAGTGATGCAAAGAGCAGATCTTTGATTAGTGCAGGGGAATTTGGGTTTTTATACCCACAATTTCCTGTTATGGCGTGTTTCTATAGCCTGCCCAAAATCCACAAAGGTTATCCTCCTTTACGTGGCAGACCTATTGTTTCAGGCATAAATAATTTAACTCAGAATGTGAGCACGTATGTTGACCAAGTGTTGCGTCCCTTTGTTTTGAGTCTCACATCATATGTGCGTGACACAATGGATGTCCTGAAACAGATTGATGGCATTTCCCTGGAGAAAGATACAATTTTGGCGAGTCTGGATGTCGAGGCGTTGTATTCATCCATACCGCACAAATGTGGCTATAAAGCGGTCGAGTACTATTTGGGATCTAGAGGTACCCAGTTTGTAGCTCATAACCAGTTTGTCATGCAGTTATTACAGTTTGTTCTTGAAAGAAATATATTTATTTTTGAAGACAAAATTTTCCATCAGAAATGTGGTACTGCAATGGGGAGTCCTGCTGCTCCCACCTATGCAAATTTATTTCTTGGCTGGTGGGAGGAGACAATTGTCTTTGGGGACAAATTTGTCAATTGGACTTCATCTGTTGGATTATGGATTAGATATATTGATGACGTGTTGATCCTCTGGAACTCTACAGCGGATGAGTTCCATAATTTTGTAGCAGCCCTCAACAAGAATGATGTAGGACTTAAATTCACATGTGAGATCAGTGAGAAAGAATTGTCTTTTTTAGATTTGAAAATCACAAAAACATCAGATGGCACAATCCACACTAAGGTACATAGGAAAGAAACAGCAACAAATAGTTTCCTGCAATGGAATAGCTGTCATCCCCATTCCCTCAAAAGTGGCATACCAAAAGGCCAATTTATGAGAGTACGTAGGAATTGTAGTTCTATGGGTGATTTTGAGTTCCAGGCCAAGGAGCTCAAAACAAGATTGAAGGACAGAGGTTTCCCCGAGAGGGTTATCAGGAAGGCCTATGAGGGAGCAAGGGATGCTGATAGGCAATGTCTTCTGGTCCCTAAAAAACGGAAAGAAGAACAGGTCACAAGACTCATAGGTACCTATGATTCCAAACAAAATGATATTATGCAGATACTGAATAGGTATTGGCGTATTCTCAGTTCTGATACAGATCTGGCAGATCAAATCACACAGAGGCCGTCTGTCACCTATCGGAGAGGGAAAAATATAAGGGACAGAGTCATGCACAGCTGTTTTGACCCCATTTCACCTAGGGGCACGTGGCTGGACAGACAAATACCAGGCACCTTTAGGTGTGGTAGCTGCAAAGCCTGTGATTTCATTTTTAAAGGTAATAGCTTCACTAGCGTCACCACACAGAAACAATACACTATTCGGGATTATGTCAATTGCAAGACTGCGGGAGTGGTCTACCTAATCACATGTCCATGCCCCCTTAACTATGTGGGAAAAACAGCACGACAATTTCGTCGCCGTATTAGGGAGCATGTTGGAGACATTGTCCATGATAGGGACACCCCAATATCTAAGCATGTGCATGCCAAACACCAAGGCCAGGCAGCATGTTTAAAGTTTCAAGCTATTGAACTTGTTAGACCCCCCAAAAGAGGAGGTGATTGGGATAACCTGATTTTACGCAAAGAAGCACAATGGATCCACAGACTGGAATGCATACATCCAGCAGGTTTAAATGAGCAGACTAATTATACATGTTTTATTTAACACTCCGTATGGACGACCTATCTCCCTTGGGTTGCCCAGGGGGTGGGTGAGTTCATTTTTGCCCAACACATGTAGGTTTGAGATGGCCCTATTGGTCTGCCGTTTTTTAACGGCGATCGTCTCTCGGTCCCCCATGTCATGAGGGATCGTATTTCCTTCCACCCTACATGTGTTTAATTACAATTTTAGTTGCTTTGTGAGGTAGCCTACTTGCGGTGTTTAACTGTCCCGCGAGATTTACTTACAATCTATTATCGTGTAGCGCTTACCTTCTCCTATTTTGGCAGTCTGGGCGAATTGTCCCTGACTTCTACTGCGCCTGCGCGTGCGGTTTGATGCGGCCGATGATGACCCCTGGTTGTCAGCTGACGGCGGGGGGTCACATGGGCAGGTGTCACTAATCGTGAGGGTGTGGGGATTGGTCAGTTCATGTTTGCCGCTAGAATACGAGGGGTGGAGTTTAGCGTTTATAGTAACGTAGCGCCTGCAATGAAGTATGCCGTTGACATCAATACGTGCATCTTTGCCGTGACGCACAGCAGAATATCTGCTGTTAAAGGATTCTATCGCTGGTGTGAAGGCCAGAGTTACCATTATACGGACCCCTGAGGATGAGTACCTGAAACGCGTAGGGTCGTTGTTCTATTTATGGAATGTTTGCATTGGGGATAGTCATATCGTGTTACACCCAGCACTAGGAGACCCGATCTATTCGGACGCCTGTGCTTTATTTTGGGATTGTACTACTGATGAGCCCTGGATATATGCTGTTTCCAGACATAATATTGTTATAAACACCGAGTTAGATGTATCACAATGACTCAGTGTTTTTTGTTTAATACGTTTTTTAACAATCACGGTGGGGCTTATGTCACAGTGGTGTGTTACCCCTGTTTTTAACTAGTTACTAATTAAAAGGTATTTTTTACTTTATTGTTACTTCAGTGAACTATAAGCTTTGTAGTTTACATAGAAAGCCAACAGGCACCTGGATGACAACAGCTCGGTAAACATACAATACAATTGGCAGAATCATCATCTTTACAGTAGCCGTGCAACCAGCCCAAGATATCATAGGTTTAGAAAACTCTTCTAGTAAGCGAGAAATCTTAGAAATGAGGGGTAAGTAATTTTTAGAGTGCATTTGTGAGCTGGGACTCATCAGAGAAATGCCCAAATAGGCCAGGTACTGGGAAGCAAGTAAACTACGGGTGGCTTGATCCATCCCTACGTTAAGGATCAGAGATTTGGATTCATTAACCCGATAATACGATATATTTCCAAACTCGGAAAGAACCGTTTGTAAGACTGGCAGAGATAAAAGTGGCTTCGTACAAGAAATTATGACATCATCCGCATATAAGCCTATTTTGTGGGTGTAGTGACCAGCCTGAATCCCATGGATTTCTTTGGATGAACTAATTTTTCGGCCAGAGGCTCCATGACCATAGCAAAAATTATTGGGGATAGTGGGCAACCCTGATGAGTCCCATTAGAAATATTGAAAGATTCGGAAAGGAGACCTGAGGACAAAACTCCAGCTGAAGGTGTGGAGTATAGGGCCAAAATGGCAGATTTAATGCCACCAGTAAAACCAAATTTGGCCAATATTTGCGACAGATATCCGCAGTGGACCCTGTCAGACACCTTCTACATATCCAAAGCAAGAAGCGGAGAAGGCGTGTGAGAGGCCTCCACCTTCTGAATAAGCTGCGGTTTTTCTACCTTCTTTGTCTATTATTATGTACATAGGACTGAAGTTGCAGTCTTTTAAAGAGGCTCTGTCACCACATTATAAGTGTCCTATCTTGTACATAATGTGATTGGCGCTGTAATGTAGATTACAGCAGTGTTTTTTATTTAGAAAAACAATCATTTTTGACGGAGTTATGACCTATTTTAGCTTTATGCTAATGAGTTTCTTAATGGACAACTGGACTTTTTTTACTTTTTGACCAAGTGGGCGTTGTGGAGAGAAGTGTATGAAGCCTCTTTAAAAACTCTATCATGCTGGGAGACCAACAAGGTTTGTAGTTGGAGTCTCAGTCTGCGAAGCTCTGAGGTGAGATGAGGGCAAGGGGCTAATTTATTCTTGGCTTCAGTGGCCGCAATTGAGGAATGTAAGTCCCTGACTTCCTTCTATTTTTCAGCAGAACCCACTTTAATGAGTGCACCTCTCATACATGCCTTGTAGGCGTTCCACACAGTATGGGTGCTCTGCACCGATCCATCTTCATCTGTAAAGTAATAATTAGGTTATTTTTCAGGGACTGTTGATGATCGGGGTGTGGTAGGATGTACTCGTTAAGTCTCCATTGTGGGGGGGAGAGAAGTTTTCGAGCAATGTTAGGGAAATGGGTGCATAGTCCGACCATGTTATATTACCGATGGAAGAGGAGTGTGTTTGAAGAAGGGCCCTACCAGAGACCAAGAGAAGGTCAATCCTTGAGTAAGAATTATGCCAGGATGAGAAGAAAGTAAAGTCCCTTTCCCCACCGTGCTGGCACCTCCATGCCTCATACGAGCCTAAGTCATATAGTAACGAAGCTATATCCGGAGGATTTCTCACATGAGCTGGTATCTAAAGTTGGGTCAAGAATTAATTTGAAATTCCCTCAAATAATTAGAAGTCCCTGGGCGTAGGCCCTAATTTTGGGGAGCAAGGATCTCAAATAAGGACCCTGTCGTTTATTAGGGAAGTATACAGTAAAAATTGTGTATGTGATATTGTTAATGTCACAGATTATTCCCAAGAAACGACAATGTGGGTCCTGTAGAGTAGCCCTAAGACTAAATGCAACCGAATATTTGACAGCTATAAGAACCCCCATGCGTTTAGCCGGGCAGGAGGCCAGGAGAACGTGGGGGAAATGGTTATGTGTAAACCGAGGAGTTTTATCCACATGAAAATGTGTCTCTTGGACTAGAAAAACATCACAGTTCAATGATTCTGCCTCCTTCCATAATATACTACATTTAAGGAGCTATTCAGACCCCTAAAGTTAATAGATGAGTTTGTCAAAACCATCAGTGAACCATATAAAGCTACGTGATGTAGAAAGCATTAGCAACAGCTAACAGTAAGGCCTCATGCACACGACCGTGTTTTTGCGTCCGCAATTCCCCCGAAAATCCACGGGAGAATTGCGGCCCCATTCTTTTCTATGGGGCCGTGCACACGACCGTAGTTTTTGCGGTCCGTGCACGGCCCGGGAGCCCGGACCGCAGAAAGTACGGCCATGTCTTATTACGGTCCGGAGCTGCGGTCCGGGCTCATTGAAAACAATGGCCGCGGCCATGTGCATGTGCGGGCGGCCTGCGGCTGACAGTCCGCTGACAGTCCGCAGCCGGCCGACCCGAAAATCACGGCCGTGCACACGGCTACGGTCGTGTGCATGAGGCCTAACAAGGTGAAGTATGTAGGAACAGAGATGATGACATTTGTACAGAAAATACATTTCAAACACAAGAAGATATGTGGAAGTCTAGCAGCATTCACGGGAGAAAACCATGAACAGAAGTAATATAAAACAAACGATAAAACAAGTAAGCAATCAGCAGTTGGCAAGTTGCTTATAAGCACCATAAGCTCTGGGGAGGAGAGATTATATCTAAATCCTGGTATATAAAACATAAGTACAAGAGCATTTGAGAAAAATGAATTACACTATCTTGTGGTGAAATATACTGTGACCGGGTGGAAAGTCAATATGTCATTCTAGTCCTCTTACCGCCACTCAGGTGGGATGTCTCAGAGAACTAGTAGGGTGCCATTCAGGTGAAATTCTTGGAGTGGAAGAATGATTTCCAGCTTGGGGGGGGTGGGAGTCAGAAGTGATGATGTTCCAATTGTGCAGTAATGAGATTCCCTACTCCACCAGAAAGACAATGTGAGTGTAAAGGATCTGCCAGACACAGCTTCTGTGTCGACGCCCGTGGGTAATCAGTCTGCATCTGCTCCTAAATCTGAGAGAGTGACACGATCTTCTACCAGTCGGGCTGGGAGGCTGAGGAGTGGGAGAGCCTATCACAGCCTGGCCAGACGGAGATAGCTCCCGCCCTCTGTCTATTTATACCTGCATTTCCTGCTACTCCTTTGCCTGTGATTCTTTTCTATTTCCTGGCTCTGCTGCTCATGCTATGATTATTGACCTTGCTTCATTTTTGACCCTGGCTTTACTGACTACGCTCCTGCTCTGTGATTTGAACCTCGTGCACTCCTGGTTTGACTCGGCTCGTTCACTACTCTTGTTGCTCACTGTGTTGCCGTGGGCAACTGCCCTATTTCCCTTAGCTTCTGTGTACCCTTGTCTGTTTATCTGTCGTGCAGTTATTGAGCGTAGGGACCGTCGCCCAGTTGTACGCCGTCGCCTAGGACGGGCCGTTGCAAGTAGGCAGGGACTGAGTGGCGGGTAGATTAGGGCTCACTTGTCTGTCTCCCTACCCCGTCATTACAGTGAGACAAGCTTTTGTAGGAGATAAACAGCTTGGTAGGGAGTCGCGGGGAGGTTTAGTAATTGGAAGTAGATCCTTGCGAGCTTGCAACGTAATGGCGGGCAAGTCTGGGAAGATGGAAATTGAAGGGTAGGGATGAGACAAACGTCCGTGCTTCCTGGATGCAAACATGATGAGTTCTTTGATATGATAGAAGTGCACCCTTACCAGAGAGTCTCTGGGTGCTAAATCCGGAGCTTGTTTGGACTTAGGAAGCCTGTGTGCTCGGTCAATCATCAGGTCCAACTCTGAAAGCAATAGAACCAATGAGAGAAACAATTGTTTGATATATTTCGGAAGATATGCTGGGGAAACCTCCTCCAGGATTCCCCGGCTTTTTATATTGTTCCACCGCGATCTATCTTCTGCGTCTATCACTTTGGACATGAGCCATTTCACATCATCCAACAGGACATTGTGAGCGTCCACTAATTCATTGTGGGCTAAGGAGTACTCTTCCATCTTACTTTTCAGGTGATCTGTTCTTTCACCTATTGCATTTACATTAGATTGTAGCGTGCGGATCATGGAGGACATGCTGGTATTAATCCCATTTTGAAAAATAACAAGCATATCTTTGAGGGTGTCTACTGTGCAGAAAAAAACGCTCACGGGAAAAGGAAGCGACATGCCCTATCTTGAGGCGTTTTCCACCTCAAAAACCCCATTGAAATCAATGGGAGATGGAAAAAACGCTGTGATCGGCCAACGTGTTTTTTGTTGCGTTTTATGTAAAAAAAAACGCTCACAGTTTTTTCCTTTGCCTGTTGAAGAAATAGGTAAAAAACGTGTCAAACAACATGACAAAAATCACATAAAAAAACGTTTCAAAAAATGCCTGTGGTGCAAAATTATGCAAAATTAATCAGCTTTCTATATCGACTTCATTAAAAATGGCCTACTATTTTGCTGTTGTAGAGTCTGTGCAATTTATATATGTAGCCGGCTGTGCTGCTGTTTTTGACATAGTTTCAACGGGGCACAGCTCCTGGTTGTGTGGGCTCGTGGGCTCTCTTCTCTACCTGTTTTTTCTCTCAGTGTTAGGGTATGTTCACACGCTGTGTTTTCAGGTGTATTTCGGGGCGTATACGCATCAATATACGCCTGAAAAAGCGGTAGCTGAATGCCTACAAACATCTGTCCATTCAATTCAATGGGAAACGCAGCGTTTAATTCAGATGCAGTGTTTTTTTTTTAAAACGCAGCGTGTAAAAAATCGGCTTATAAAAAGAAGGAGCATGTCACTTCTTGAGCCGTTTTTGGAGCTGTTTTTCATAGTGTCCATAGAAAAACAGCTCCAAAAACGGTTCCAAAAAATGCCTCAAATAATGTTTTCAGCTTAAAAAACGGCTGAAAATCAGAGGCTGTTTTCTCTGAAACAGCTCCGTAATTTTCAGCCCTTTTTGATTTTGCGTGTCAACATACCCTTAGGGTATGTTCACACGGCATATGTTCAGCCGTTTTTCGGGCCTTAAACACCCTGAAAAATGGCTAAAAATGCGGAGGCTGAAAGCCTCCAAACATCTGCCCATTGAGAAAAACGGCGTTCCGTTCCCATGGGGCGTTTTTTTACTTGTCCACTTTTAAAAATGGCGCGTAAAAGAACACCCTGTAAAAAAGAAGTGCTTGTCGGTTTTTGGAGCTGTTTTTCATTGACTCACTAGAAAAACAGCTCCAAAAACGGCCGCAAAAAATGCTTGATGCTTAAAAAACGGCTGAAAATCAGGGGCTGTTTTCCCTTGAAAACAGCTCCGTATTTACGGACGTTTTTGGTTTGCCATGTGAACATAGCCTTAGAGATACCAGCAGCGGGCAGGGAGGTTGTACACAGCCGTTCAGTTTGTGGAGAGGGAGGAAAACCATCCAAGTATTCAGGGAGGGCAGATCACACAGGCTGTCAGTATGAAGGTATGTTCACACGGCCGTAAACGTCCCAAAAACGGTTGGAAGGTCGGAAGCAGAACGCCTACAAACATCTACCCATTGATTTCAATGGGAAATATGGTGTTCTGTTCCGACAGGGCGTTTTGTTATGCCTCGTTTACCAAAAACGGCACATAAAAAGACGCCCGTGAAAAAGATGTGCATGTCACTGCTTGGGATGTTTTTGGAGCCGTTTTTCATTGACTCTATAGAAAAACAGCTCCAAAAACAGCCGTAAAAAACACTAGTTAATTAAAAAACGTCTGAAAATCAGGAGCTGTTTTGACTTGAAAACTGTATTTTAAGAAGTTTTTGGTTAAGCGTGTGAATATACCCTCAGAGTAAAGACACTGCAGTCTTCAGGAGGGTGGATGTGAATAACACAGGCTATGTATCAGTATAGAGCAGGGGTTTCACACTCGGACAGGTAAATGGGGCGCACATAAAAAAAATGAGAAGTTGATGGGCCGCATTACTTTCAAATTTGATACAGTTCAAAATTACGGTTAATCAATTAGTTATTTGAACTACTACAACAATACAACATTACTATAATAATATTTCATTACTATAATAATACTACATTACTTTATTAATACTACATTACTATAATAATATTACATTACTATAACAATACTACATTACTATAATACTACATTACTATAATAATACTACATTACTATAATACTACATTACTATAATAATACTACATTACTATAATACTACATTACTATAATAATACTTCATTACTATAATAATACTACACTACTATAATAATACTACATTACTATAATAATACTACATTACTATAACACTATTGCATTACTATAATAATAATACATTACTATAATTATACTACATTACTATAATAATACTACACTACTATAATAATACTACATTACTATAATAATACTACATTACTATAACACTATTACATTACTATAATAATACTACATTACTATAACACTATTACATTACTATAATACTACATTACTATAACAATACTACATTACTATAATACTACATTACTATAACAATACTACATTACTATACTACATTACTATAATAATACTACATTACTATAACAATACTACATTACTATAATAATACTACATTACTATAACAATACTACATTACTATAATACTACATTACTATAATAATACTACATTACTATAACAATACTACATTACTATAATACTACATTACTATAATAATACTACATTACTATAATACTACATTACTATAATAATACTACATTATTATAACAATACTACATTACTATAAGGCTACATTACTATAATAATACTACATTACTATAACAATACTACATTACTATAATAATACTACATTACTATAATAATATTACACTACTATAATAATACCACATTACTATAACAGTACTACATTACTATAATAATACTACACTACTATAATAATACTACATTACTATAACAATACTACATTACTATAATACTACATTACTATAATAATACTACATTACTATAACAATACTACATTACTATAATACTACATTACTATAATAATACTACATTACTATAATACTACATTACTATAATAATACTACATTACTATAACAATACTACATTACTATAATAATACTACATTACTATAATAATACTACATTACTATAATAATACTACATTACTATAATACTACATTACTATAACAATACTACATTACTATAATAATACTACATTACTATAATAATACTACATTACTATAATACTACATTACTATAACAATACTACATTACTATAATAATACTACATTATTATAACAATACTACATTACTATAAGACTACATTACTATAATAATAATACTACATTACTATAACAATACTACATTACTATAATAATACTACATTACTATAATAATATTACAGTACTATAATACTACATTACTATAATAATACTACATTACTATAATACTACATTACTATAACAATACTACATTACTATAATACTACATTACTACCGTGTTTCCCCGAAAGTAAGACAGTGTCTTACTTTCTTTTTATCCCCAAAAGCCCCACTATGTCTTACTTTCGGGGTATGTCTTATATTGGAAAAAAATGTTTTGTTTTTTTTTCACAAACTTTATTTAACTGTTTTACATTTTTTTTTTTAGTCCCACCAGGGGACTTCACTATGCGATGTGCCGATCGCATATATAATGCTTTGGTATACTTAGTATACCGAAGCATTATTGCCTGTCAGTGTAAAACTGACAGGCAACCTATTAGGTCATGCCTCCGGCATCGCCTAACAGGCAGATGCTGAAGGCAGACCTGGGGGTCTTTGTTAGACCCCCGGCTGTCATGGAAACCCGACGGCGACCCGCGATTTGTTTGCGGGGGCGCCGATCGGGTGACAGAGGGAGCTCCCCCCTCTGTCAAACACATTAAATGCCGCTGTCACTATTGACAGCGGCATTTAATGGGTTAAACTGCCGGAATCGGCGCGCGCTTCGATTCCGGCAGTTGCAGCAGGAGCCAGGCTGTGTATAACAGCCGTGCTCCTGCCGCTGATCGCGTGGGTACAGTCTCAGTACCCGCGCCATCACAGGACGGATATATCCGTCCTCCTGCGCGAACTAGCAGCTGCTGAGGACGGATATATCCGTCCTTCGGCGTTAAGTGGGAGTGGAAGTGGGCAGGAGGCGGCAATACCCCCGTGTTTCCCCGAAAGTAAGACATACTACATTACTATAATACTACATTACTATAACAATACTACATTACTATAATAATACTACATTATTATAACAATACTACATTACTATAAGACTACATTACTACATTACTACATTACTATAATAATAATACTACATTACTATAATAATACCACATTACTATAACACTACTACATTACTATAATAATACTACACTACTATAACAATACTACATTACTATAAGACTACATTACTATAATAATAATACTACATTACTATAATAATACCACATTACTATAACACTACTACATTACTATAATAATACTACACTACTATAATACTACATTACTATAATACTACATTGCTATAATAATACTACATTACTATAACAATACTACATTACTATAATAATACTACACTACTATAATACTACATTACTATAAAACGACATTACTATAATAATGCTACATTACTATAATAATACTACATTACTATAATAATACTACATTACTATAACAATACTACATTACTATAATAATACTACATTACTATAATAATACTACACTACTATAATACTACATTACTATAAAACGACATTACTATAATAATACTACATTACTATAATAATACTACATTACTATAATAATACTGCTAGGTTTAAACTTACCGGAAATTTGCGCGTTTACTCCACGTTCTTATTTTAACAATCCAGTTTTCCAGTTTAAGTGTTGCTAAATGCAGCCTGGCTGCTCAGTTGGCAGCGTTTGGCAGACACAAGAATGTCAAGATTGGGCAGACGCTTTTTAGATACTGCCACAGTGCCCTCTGTAGATAGTGCCATGGTGCCCTCTGTAGATAATGTACAGTCATGAAGGAGCGCTAGCGCGCTCCTCCTTCGGCCTGCTCTCTCCTCTCCGGAGGGAGCTTCGGTGACCCGCGGGCCGCAAATGAAAACCTCATGGTCAGCCCGAGGGCTGCGTGTTTGAAACCCTTCTCTATAGAGAGAATGGAGAGAACCCACGGCAAATTCTGTTGAGGGAGGGAGGGAGCGAGGGGAAATTACCCACACACACCTCAGCATTGGCTGTAAATAGGAAAAACAGCTGATACATGAGAGCTGGTACAGGCAGCAGCTATCCTGAACACACAGACCTCACGTCCAGCATGTATAACTTGGAAGGGGGAGGCCCACAGGAGACAAGTCTGAAATTAAGAGCAAACTGAATATCAGGGAATCTGAAAATGAATGAAGGAATGAAGATTGCAGCTTGACACTTAGGGCAACATTTTTTTTCACTTAGTCACTACTAACATATGAAAAAAAAACATTTTTATACATCTTCAGAGAGGATCTCTTGGTGTCCCCCTCACTAGTGCTTTCCTTGCACAGTGTTTGTTCGCACAGTGTTTAACAGTCTGCTCCAAGCAGATTTACTGTTGGGCCATATGTTTTCCCTCTTAATGATTGACTGTACTGGGAATATTTAGTGACCTTGAAATCTCTTGAATCCATGCCATACTGTTTAATATCCTATCATGGACTGGTTTGGAGTGTCATTTTTTTCTTTATGGAGTAGTTTTACTTGGAAACTGCTATAAATATACCTGTACAGTACCTGGAAGGTCCAAGTGCTGATGAGTCAATCACTTGAAACATAAACTGTACAATTTTGTATTCGTGCAACTTCTAGAATATTCGGAAATGCTTAGACTACAGAAAAATGTAAATTCTGCTGTAACATACTTGTTATGGCGCCCCCTGGTTTTCTTTTGATTCCCGCTCAGAATGTCCACCTGATGTGTCCATTGCCGGTGGACATACAACTTCAGTAGCTCAGTACCAGCGCCTGGAGTCTTTTGTACAGGGGGCGTCATAACAAGTATGTAACAGAAATATTGAGACACAAATATAAAAACTCAACTAAACATGTAGAGAATATCACACTAAATGTAGTCCAGAGCTACAAAAATCTTATGGACAGTAGTTTGAGGACAAAAAAAATTGAAGTAAAGCTGAAGGAATTAGGGTACATTCTGCAAAATAAGAACCCTGGAAATTGTATTTCATGACTGAACATAGACCATAGTCCTTATTGGAAATAGATCACAATCCTTGCTGTTGCTACAGCTTTTTTTTTGTAAAAATTTATTGCCTCTTTGATTACCCCACAGCACTGTACAGCGTCATTGCTCTGAAGTCCTGTCTGAGGAAACAGTAAGGAAGTGTTTATGACTGGATTGTCCTTATTTTAACTTCATTCCAAGCAACTCCTATTGAACAAGAATCAAATGTAGGAAAACTGTACACTGGTCATTGTCTTATGCTTACATTCTAAATAATATACAATAAAAGGAACATGACTTCTCAATAGGATAGCAAGTACAACTTTACATACTCATATAAAAGTATAGTAGGTATGATACCTTTACTGTAACGGCCGGGATTGGAGATAACTCCGAACCCGGCTGTTTAAGCACTGAGATGTAGAATTCAATAGCGATCATGGCATCTAAGCAATTAGAAAAAAGGGTGCCTCTGTCATGCCATCAGCCCCCCAGCGATGCGATCGCAGGGTGTGATGAGGATTGCCATGGCAGTCTAGGGGCCTAATGAGAGGATCTAGGTCTGCCATTTTGTGCTCCTTATTTAGCCCAGAGGCAGGGCTTAATAGGAGCCGGTAAAAATGACAACATACTGCAATACATAAGTATTGCAGTGTATTCTATGGAGAACAATGGAGCGGAGCGAAGCCGTAGTGGAATGCAGCTTGACTGGGGTAAAGAAGCTATTGTAAGGGGTTAACGTTTTGTCAGGAAGTTTATGGTTAACCAGCAGGGGGAGTGTGGGTGGTCTCTGCAGGGGACAGGTTATGTAAGGGGTTGGAATAAGGAAGCAATTCAGTTGGTGCGGAGAGGAGTGAAGTTCTCACCCTCCCACCCTATGTTTTTATTTATGTCTGTTCATTATATTGCGCTAACACAATTTTTCTTTTAGGGATTGGAGATCTTACTTGCCATAGCGGCGGTTGGCTTTGTGTTGCGGGGAGAGTGGGTTCCTTGGAGGCAGAAAATGGATGGTCAGATGCACGAAAATGGGCCGTGCATCGGATTAGTGTAAAATACACCAGGTGGAGTTCCTCGGAGGATGGAGTCCCCAGGAGCAGTTTACAAATTGTATACGGTGCCTTTGGGTCAGGTGTGGACGTCCAAGGGTAAAAAGAGATTTGGCGACTGCCTTCAAGGAGCTTTTTCCTCCCCCATAGTTGATATATGCTATTTTATGTTATTATTTTTTATTAGTTGTGATCTATATTTAATATTTATGATTATGCTTAATTTGCATATTTGGTGGAAATGTTGTTTAAGAAATATGGCTGCTATTGCCTTTCACCACAACAGTTGTCTGAGTCTTATTCATTGGGTAAAGGTGAGGGGTCAAAGCTAAGCCGACTGAAGTATTCAATCCTTTAAAGTCATGGCAATCAAACAGTCGCTTGTTAAAGTCCCCCAGGGGGACGAAAAACCGCCCCCTGCCTGGACAATCCCTTAACTAAAGTTTTTTGTAATATACAAAAAAAATAAAACTTAGAAAAATAAACATAATTGGTATAGCCACATCTGTCTGAGCTATTCTAATATAACATTATTTAACCCACAGGGTGAACGATGCAAAACAAAACAAAAAAAACATTGGAATTCCTGTTTTTTGTTTACCTCAGCTCCCAAAAAATGTAATAAAAAGTTATTAGAAAGTCATACGTACCCCACACACTACTTCATCGATGGTAAAATAAAAGTTATGTCTCAGAATATGGTGACACAAAACAAACCCTTTTTTAACAAATTTTTTTCTGTTTTTTTTTTGTAAAAGTAGCACATCATAAAATATATAAAATATAAATTTGGTATCAGCGTAATCAAATGAATATGTAGAAACGCATGTCATTTTTTTTCGTTTCCCAGTGCTTTATATGATACATTGAATGGTGCTATTATAAACTACAACTCGTCCTGCAAAAAAAAACAAACATCATATGGTTAAGTTGATGGAAATATAAAAAAGTTATGGCTTATGGATGGCAGGGGATAAAAAAACAAGAATAAAAAAAAAACTTAAAATGACTGTGACATTAATACCGCTTAAATATCCACATTAGGATGTTTGTTATGTGAAATCCCTTTGTTGGATAATTGCCTGAAAATCTCTACAATAGTTCTTTTAAATGGGCCAATTTGCCAGGGTCATTTACTATTTCATTCGTGTGAGCACAGTTTTAAGAGGAGCCAGGAAGCTAGTTGTTGAATTCTGTCTGACAGCCATGTTCACTCATTTGAACTTCCCTTAAATTTGTCATATACTGTATTAGATATAAGACCTGGTATGCAGGGGTGGGGGCCATTTGGCCCAGTAGAAGTTTAGGACAGTGCCGGGCAATACAGGCCTCCTCATGCCCGGTGGCATCGCCAGCATAGGAGGGGCCCAATTGCTAACGACTGCCACATGCAATTGTATCTGCGTCCTCAGGACCCAGTATACTCGTTCCGGAGCGCAGTGTAGGTCCTGACGTCTTCTCGCGTCATGACTCTGTGCGCCGCGCATGACGTCACAACACTGTGCACAGGCCAAAAACAGTGGGCCAGAAAAAGGACCAAAAACAGTGGGCCTTCCCACCCTATAATTCTAGCCTGCTGTTTTTATGTTTTATCTGGCTGGTTATGAAAAATGTGGGGGACCCCATGTCATTTTTAAAAAAATTCAAAAATAAATAGAAAAAATGACGTGAGGTCCCCCGCATTTTTCATAACCAGCCAGATACAACATAGCAGCAGCAGGCTAGTATTACCAGGGTGGGAAGGGTCACTATTTTTGGCCCTTCCCAGCCTAATAATACGAGCCTGTGGCCGCCTCCATGTCCGGCCATCGCTACAGATGGTCGGGTACTGGATCATACCTACCTCTTCCCGGCACCCCTGGTGGCGGTGGATACCGGGTGAGTAATGGGGGTTAGTGGTAGCCTTTTCACAGGCTAAAATTAGAAACACATAAAAAAGCAATTATTATCTTACCTTTCCTCGGTCCAGAACAGGGGCTGCAATGTCAGCGAGCTGGGCCTTATATCTAAGCCTATCATGTGTGATACTGTCTGTTGAGCCACTATATCTAATCCTATCATGTGTGATACTGTCTGCTGAGCCGCTGTATCTAATCCAATCATGTGTGATAAGGTCTGCTGAGTTGCTGTATCTAAGCCTATCATATGTGATAAAGTCCGCTGAGACAATACATCCAATTCTGTCCAGTGGAGTAGCTATAGGGGCCTTAGTCTTATAGATATGCTATCTTCGACATGTATGTGAAAATATTGTTTTTTTTAGGGGGGGTAAACATATGTCTCGGGGCTCGTGCCCCTGATCTTTTAAGACCCCAGCAACGCCCCTGGACATCATAGAGAGTGAACCCCTTTTTAGCCAAGCGAGGAATTGCTTATAAGCAGTGTCTCCACCGCATTGGTGGAATTGAGCTGTATTACATGGACAGCAAGTCATCTAAATGTCTGCATGTAATAGTGAATGTATAGTTGTGGCTTCCCCGGCAAAACCAGCTGGTAAAGGGGTTGCCTGCAGCTCCTTTATTAAAGGTATTGTTTGTGGTAAGATAACCCCTTTAAGTGCAGTCACATCTGAATTTTTAGGTTGCAAAAGAGTTAGGATTTAAGGACAGAGCGGTTTGCGTTTTCCAACAGCCAACACAAGTCATGAATCCACATATTATTCATCTTTTCATTACCCTCCTCCCAACAGCAGAACCATAGGGACATATTAAAATAAACTCTGTGTGATGAGTTCCTCGTCATTTCTCCTTCTCTTGCTCTCTGCTTCTCTTTTTCTTGTGCTTTGACTCCAGTCACAGGGCTCTGAAATTCTCTGAGAGATAGTCTTTAGGGTATGTTCACACGGCCAAATTTCAGACGTATACGAGGCGTATTATGCCTCGTTTTACGTCTGAAAATACGGCTCCAATACATCGGCAAACATCTGCCCATTCATTTGAATGGGTTTGCCGACGTACTGTGCAGATGACCTGTTATTTACGCGTCGTCGTTTGACAGCTGTCAAACGACGACGCGTAAAAATACAGCCTCGTCAAAAGAAGTGCAGGACACTTCTTTGGACGTTTTTGGAGCTGTTTTCTCATAGACTCCAATGAAAACAGCTCCAAAAACGGACGTAAAAAACGCCGCGAAAACGGCGCGAAAAACGCCGCGAAAAATGCGAGTTGGTAAAAAAACTTCTGAAAAGCAGGGTCTGTTTTCCCTTGAAAACAGCTCTGGATTTTCAGATGTTTTTGTTGACTACGTGTGAACATACCCTTACCCTCCACTCTCATAAATATCTCAATTATCATCAGACCCCAAAATTGGTACTTTATTGTTCAGACACTGGACTTTTGACAAAGTACCACGCTTGCAGAATTTTACTGTACAACATTTTGGTTTCATTTTATTTCTCCTTACTGCCCCATATAAAGATTGAGTGTTCAATCTTCAGATTTATTTAGAAAATTGTTGATATTTCAGGGGCTCACCACTCAACTTTTACATGTGGAGAAGTAAATTGGTAAAATAATTAACATAAAACACACTTCTCTGTAGGTATCAATTACTGACATAAAAAAATAGTATTGAATATGGGCGCTAGCTCAATAATAAAAAGCAAAGTCTACTGAAAATGTATCCATTTATTATTTAAAAAAAACAGCTTCCATTAGTCTGTGTTTATATATATCAAACATAAAAGCTCAGTATTCCACAGCTATATCATTTTCCAATCGATTATGGCAGCAAAGTGCAGATCCAGCAGGCAGCGTGCTCACTCTTTGTCGCAGTCTCTCTAAAGTACATTGCCTATAAAGGAGCATATTTAACATTGCTGTCTCTTGAGAAAGATCCAGCTTTCCAACTTGTGAAAAGTTCAGCGCTGACATGCCACCTAGAGGAAAGTTTCCCTTCCATTTCAAGACTAGAAGCATAATGTTCCGTCACGTAAAACAGTCATTCTCAGGCTTGCAGGCTTTAACCCAGAATTATAGAACACCCACATGTTACTTCATCTACAAACATGTATGAGAATTTGCCTCTAGGTGATTTTAACAAGAAAAAATTGAAAATATGTAACTCAACCTGCGTTGGGTCAACCTATTTCTATGATAGCATAAAGAGTTGGAGAAAAATATATTAGGACCATTTAAAATGTTAAATGATTTACTGCACCAGGATATTAAATAGTATTACGCTGTGTTTACATCTGTGTTGGAGGCTCTGTTTGGAGGCTACATTGCAGATTCCATCACATTTTATGGACAAAAATAGAGCAGCTTGCAGAATCCACGGAGTCCAGGTTCCGACGGAGGCCGTTATGGTTTGTCGTGCGTTGGATCCGACAATCAATTTCCTTGTTCTGCTCCTACAAAAAAAAAATGTTTTTCTTATTTCTTTCTTGCATAATAGTGTGTTGTTTTTTTTAAATGGTTTACTTTATTTAAAAAAATGTAACATTAATTTTAGGCGCATTAGGGAGCTTTTAACTGCCATTTTTTTTTTTTTTTATAAAACATAGGTACGGTCATATGTTTACAGTATATAGGGCATAATAGAGTCTATTACTTGTCAGTCCTGGTTGAGGGCCGTTATTAGGCCCAGGGCTGTTACAATTTCTCCAGTCTGCTCATGATTGGGCTGGGGCTTACAGGGATAGGACAAAGGGACAAGTCCTCTCCCTTTGTCCACACCACGAGTAAGCACTGATCACGGTTCTTCAGAGGTTAAATGGTCGGAATCAGAATTTTTTCCGATTCTAACTGTTAGTGCAACAGCGCAGCTGTCATTCACAGCCACCCCAATGCTGCTGATGTTTGTTATTTTGTATTAAGGGGTTAAATGAATAATTAAAGGGGTTTTCCTATCTTAGACATTTATGGCATAAATGTCTGATAGACGCAGGTCCCAGCTCCTACAGTATGTCAAGAACGTGAGTCTCCCTACCCCCGTTTTGCTCAGGAAGGTGGCCGCAGAATCTGGGCGGAGACTAGTGGAAAGGGGGTCGCGCATTCGCGTGTCTCTCTCTTTTCTGTGCAATGGGAGTTCGTGAAACAGCCGAGCAAGTGATGATGGCTGTTTCCGTAACTCTCATTTAATAGAATAGAGAGAGCCGCGCACATGCATGACCACCTCTCCACTAGCAAGCAGCTGCACCCGGTAAAACAGGGGCCGGGAGGCCCCCGTTCTCTATATAGGTGCGGGTCCCAGAGCATTTATCAGACATTTATGGCATATCCCGTGAAAACTTATTTTCATATCCTGGGAAAACTTCTTTAAATGGCATTTTTTAGATACGAAACTCAGGGAGCAGTACTCATTTGAAGTCAGGGAGCAGAATGAAAAGTTTTACTTAATGGCTATGTGCCTGTGTAGGGAAGAAGGGAGCTGCAAGTGATATCAGGAAGGAAAGAGACTCTATAACGTACAACCTTTTAATAATTCCAGTAGGTGTGATACATGGACTTTTATTCATGTTATTACCCCACTTACCAATCAAAGAGGATATGTGCTCTCTGATTGTCACATATAGAGTGTCGGTTTTTTAAATTTATTTATCGCTCCTAATCATGCCATTTGTTGACCTGTGACTCGAATATTCACCAGCATCAGGACATTTTGATGATTTTGTGAACATATGTGCATGTAGATTTATACATAAGTGGCTTGTATGAAATCTGCACATCTTGAACTTTTATTTTTAGGAGATATTGTGCCTCTAAGTCTCTGCTTGGGCTAGGCTTTTAATTAAACACATTTATTTTTAGGTATTTTTGAACAAAATGTTATGATTTGATAACGAAAAGTGCTGGTGCTTCTTTTTCACAATTTGTCCACTGTCTACTTTCAGAAAATATATGGGTATTGAGGTTTAATATGTTTATTTTATTTTATAATTCAGGTTTTATTTGTGTATGTCAAAAGTGTGAAAATTGTCCCGAGTCCCGCATCAGCAAAAGGAGATGTCCATCACAATTATAAATATATCACCCCAAATAAAAATATGGCTATATCTGAAAAAGTTTGAGAAGTCAGGAATATATACCTTTCTTTTTTTTGTAATTTTGACATGAAGGAAAAAACAGATTGTATATCCACAGGATGAACGTTATCAGACCTGATGAAAAAATACAGCAAAATAACACATATCGTCATAGCTTAATAGAAAAATTGTAAAAGATACATTTTATCCGGAAACACTACAGTACGTTTGGGGCCATACAAGGGTTGGCCAAAGTACATTTTATTAATATGGTGCAAGCAAGAAAGTCTTGAAGTGCACGTCATCCATACATAATATTATTTGTCACAGCTAGCTCAAATAGCAACAATTCTTTTAACAAAACTTTCAGGTGGATTGTAGTTGAGAGAACTGTCTTAGGCTCGGTTCACATCTGCGTTGGGGTCCCGTTCTGACGTTCCGTCTGAGGTTTCCGTCAGAACGGGACCCCGAGCAGACACAAACTGACACCGACGGAAACCAGAGGTTTCCGTCTCCATCACCATTTATTTCAATGGTGATGGAGCCGGTGCCCCTGGTTTCCGTTTGTCTCTTTTGTGCACCGGATCAGTGCACAAAATGGTGATGGAGACGGAAACCTCTGGTTTCCATCGGTGTCAGTTTGTGTCTGCTCGGGGTCCCGTTCTGACAGAGACCTCTAACAACGCAGATGTGAACAGAGCCTCACCACACTCAGTTTGGTAACTCTCTGTCTTTTTTTAGGGGCAAGGCCGCCACCTTGGCACATGTTAGTTTTCTTTGACACCTGTAAAAGAGTGTAACAGGTCAATGACATGATATACCACTGTGTATGGCATGAGAATAGGATATAAAAATACATCAACATCATAATTATGACATCATTGAGTGATATTAATGAGTGATTGATCCATGTATTTGAATATGATCTTCTTCCTTACTTCCAGCCACCAATGTTAATCCAGACCAAGATGTTCTTAACAAGGTGCATGTTACTCCCTAACATGAGGAAAATTGTCTTCTGCCTCATGGGGAAAAACCCATGCTCTGGAACAGCACCGCAGGAAAATAGGTTGGATCAGATTAACGTATGTCTTTTTTCAATGTTACTATGCAAAATACTGAAATATGTCCCTATGAACCAACTCATGGCATTTTCTGCCAAATTAGCGACAGTAAAATCTTGAAAGACATCAGTAAAAGCATTAGACCTAGTAAAGCGGAAAATAAGTACGATTCTGGTGAATTACATATTATAGATTATTCTTATGAAAAAAAACTAGGTAAATTCCATGGATAAGGCTTCATTCATATTTGCATTAGGAGCCTCCATTGGAGATCCTTTAAAGAATAACGAACAAAAAAGCACAGCATGCTGCGCTATTTTGTCTGGTAAAGCGACTGTCACTATCAAGGAAACACAATGCAACCCATTAAATTGTTGTATGTCATGCAACATATGCTAGATAATAAACAATAGAAATATTGATAACAAAACACGTGTATATATCTATTGAGCTTCTATAATGGGAACAATTTTTCTTACAAAAAAATCAGATAGTTAAAGCGTGCCTAACTTTTCAGATGACTTTTCAGAATAAGCTGTCAAGTGTGTGTACATGAGGAATAATACTATTTCTGGCCATTAGGTGACTTGTATTCTGTAATTTTTTTAGTAGTTTTCCCTGCTGCCGTTTTCATTACGCTAGTGGTGGAGCCTAATTGCTATCATGTCTGCTATACACAACACACAGAGATGAGGAGAATCCTGCTCTCCTATATCTATTTATTACCTATCTATCTATCTATCTATCTATCTATCTATCTATCTATCTATCTATCTATCTATCTATCTATCTATCTATCTATCTATCTATCTATCTATCTATCTATCATCTATTTATCTACAGCAGCATGGAGAAGATTATATAGCAGTAATAGGCAGTGTAGCTGTAAATACAGCACTGGGGTGACTTAACACTTACCTGCAGCTGCAGCACAATTGTGTCTATCTGTATCTTTCACTTCGCTCCCTCCTCTTGCTCCCCCTACCCTCTCGATAGACTTATATGGGCAGCGTGTCTATGTCTATGTCAATCTGCTACTTCTCCCTCCTCCTGCTCCCGCTGCCATCTCCATAGACTTCAATGGGTAGCTCGTCAGTGTCTCTCTGAACCCTTCTCCAGGAAGACCCCAGAACTGAGCTGAAAGCGTAGGGTAGGTGTAATGGCAGGAAGGAGGTGAAGGGAACAAGTGAGCCCTAATCTACCCACCGCCCTGTCCCTGCCTACTTGCAACGACCCACCCTAGGCGACGGAGTACAACTTGGCGGCGGTCCCTACGCTGTCTAAGTGCAAGGGAGTACAAACAGGGAACACACAAGGGAATACAGTAGCCCACGGAACGCCGCGAGGAAACGGAGCGGTGAATGAGCCAGTCAGGATCAGGATGTAGTGGAGTATACAAACGGGAGCACGGAGCAGAAGCAAGCCAGGGGCAGAGTAACGCAGGATAAACGGAACTGAAGCAAGGCAGAAGCACGGCAGAAGCAGGCTGGAGCAAGGCAGCAGTGGGGCCAGGAATCCAAGAAGAATAACAAGCAAAGAGGAAGAGAAAACGGCAGGTATAAATGGACAGGGGGCGGAGCTAACTCTGACTGACCAGGCCGCGATAGGCTCTCCCACTCCTGAGCCTGCCACCCTGATTGGTGGGAGCAGGTGTCAGTCTCAGAGGTCTGGCCTCAGGTGTCGACTGATTAATCCTGGGAGTATACCCAGACGTAGTGCCTGGCAGATCCTTTACCGTACTCCCCCTTTTATGAGGGGCCACCGGACCCTTACTAAGAGGACCCGGTTTAGTGGGGAAGAGAAGGTGGAACCTCCTGATCAATACCCCAGCGTGAACATCTCGAGCAGGTACCCAAGTCCTCTCCTCCGGCCCGTATCCTCTCCAATGGACCAGGTACTGGAGGGAGCCCTGGATCATCCTACTGTCCACAATCTTGGCCACCTCGAATTCCACCCCCTCAGGGGTGAGAACGGGAACAGGAGGTTTCCTCGAGGGGGACCAGGACGGGGAGCAGCGTTTCAGGAGGGAGGCATGGAAGACGTCGTGTATGTGAAAGGATGGGGGCAGCTCCAGACGGAAGGATACAGGGTTGAGGACTTCAATGACCTTATAAGGTCCAATAAATCGGGGAGCAAACTTCCTGGACGGGACCTTAAGGCGCAAGTTCCTCGATGACAACCACACCAGATCCCCGACGACAAACCGGGAGTTAGCAGAACGTCTAAAATCAGCCTGAATCTTTTGTACGCTCTGGAACGCCTCTAGGTTCTTCTGATACTGGGCCCAGACTGTGCACAGTTCCCGATGAACGTCCTCTACCTCGGGATTATTGGAACAACAAGGGGAAACGGAGGAGAACCTAGGATTAAACCCGAAATTACAGAAAAACGGGGAGACCCCTGACGAGTTACTGACCCGGTTATTCAGGGAAAATTCGGCGAGGGGAAGGAATGAGACCCAATCAAATTGACAGTCAGAAATGAAACACCTTAAATATTGTTCAAGGGATTGGTTAGTCCTTTCCGTTTGGCCATTAGTTTCGGGATGGAAGGCGGAGGAGAAAGATAGATCAATCTCCAACTTTTTACAAAAAGCTCTCCAAAATAAGGAAACAAATTGTACCCCTCTGTCCGAAACGATATTGACTGGGGCCCCATGGAGACGCAGAATGTGTTTCACAAACAAAGAAGCTAACGTCTTGGCGTTAGGTAGTTTCTTAAGGGGCACAAAGTGGCACATCTTGTTGAAGCGGTCTACTACCACCCACACCACCGACTTGCCCTGAGATGGAGGCAAATCGGTGATAAAATCCATGGAGATATGGGTCCAAGGTCTCTGGGGAATGGGCAAGGAACGTAGGGGTCTTGGACCTAGCACAGACCTCACAAGCGGCGACGTAAGCCCTAACGTATTTAGGCAACCCAGGCCACCAATAGTTTCTGGTAATGAGGAGTTTGATACCCAAGATGCCAGGATGACCAGATAGAGCGGAGTCATGGTTTTCCCTGAGTACCCTTAGCCGGTATTGCAGAGGGACAAACAGTTTGTCCCCAGGGAGGTTCCCGGGAGCTGAACCTTGATCAGCCGCGATGTCAGAGGCCAAGTCAGAATCAGTGGCAGAAACAATTATACCAGGGGGTAAAATACAAGCAGGATCCTTCTCAGAAGGAGGATTAGCCATGAAACTACGTGACAGTGCATCAGCCTTAATATTTTTGGACCCAGCCCTATAGGTAACCAAGAAATTAAATCTGGTAAAGAATAGTGCCCAACGAGCTTGTCTAGGATTAAGCCTCCGGGCAGATTCTAGGAAAACCAGATTCTTGTGGTCAGTAAGGACCGTTACCTGGTGTCTGGCCCCCTCCAAGAAGTGACGCCACTCTTCAAAAGCCCATTTAATGGCTAAAAGTTTGCGGTTGCCAATATCATAGTTACACTCCGTGGGCGAAAACTTCCTAGAGAAGTAAGCACAGGGGCGGAGATGGGTGAGGGAGCTGGTACCCTGGGACAAGACGGCCCCCACTCCCACCTCGGACGCGTCAACCTCCACAATAAATGGCTCCCTTTGGTTGGGCTGAACCAGCACGGGGGCCGAGATAAAGCACTTCTTGAGGGTCTCAAAAGCCTGGACGGCCTCAGGGGGCCAATGGAGGACATCAGCACCCTTGCGAGTGAGGTCCGTAAGAGGCTTAGCGACGACCGAGAAGTTGGCAATAAATCTCCTGTAATAGTTAGCGAACCCCAAAAAACACTGTAGCGCCTTCAGGGAGGCAGGTTGGACCCATTCCGCCACAGCCTGAACCTTGTCAGGGTCCATGCGGAATTCATGAGGAGTGAGGATTTGACCTAAAAATGGTATCTCCTGTACCCCAAACACACATTTTTCGGTCTTCTCAAACAGATTATTTTCCCGAAGGACCTGGAGGACCTTCCTGACATGCTCCACGTGGGAGGACCAGTCCTTGGAAAACACCAGTATGTCATCAAGGTACACTACAAGAAAATTACCCAGGTAATCTCTCAGAATTTCATTAATAAAATTCTGGAAGACGGCAGGGGCATTACACAACCCAAAGGGCATGACTAGGTATTCGAAATGACCTTCGGGCGTGTTGAACGCAGTTTTCCACTCATCCCCCTCTTTGATGCGGATAAGGTTATATGCCCCCCGTAGATCGAACTTAGAGAACAATTTGGCCCCCTGAACCTGATTAAAAAGATCCGGAATCAAAGGAAGGGGATACTGGTTCCTTACTGTGACCTTATTCAAGTTCCGATAATCAATGCACGGCCTAAGACCACCATCCTTCTTCCCCACGAAGAAGAAGCCAGCACCTACAGGAGAAGTCGAGGGGCGAATGAAACCCTTGGCCAGGCATTCTTGGATATACTCCCTCATAGCTTTACGTTCAGCACATGAAAGATTAAATATCCTCCCCTTAGGAAGCTTGGCACCAGGCACCAAATCGATGGCGCAATCGTAATCTCTATGAGGGGGCAACACCTCGGAGGCCTCCTTAGAAAACACAGCGAAGTCCTGAACAAACTCAGGTAGCGTGTTTACCTCCTCCCAGGGAGAAATAGAGTTAACCGAAAGACATGACATCAGGCAATCACTACCCCATTTGGTGAGATCCCCAGTATTCCAATCAAACGTGGGATTATGCAGCTGCAACCAGGGAAGACCTAATACCAGATCGGACGATAATCCCTGCATCACCAGTACAGAGCACTGCTCCAAATGCATGGAGCCAACACGGAGTTCAAAAACAGGAGTATGCTGAGTAAAATAACCATTAGCAAGAGGAGTGGAGTCGATACCCACTACCGGGATAGGATAAGGTAAATCAATAAAAGGCATTTTTAGAGACATAGCAAATTCCACAGACATGATATTAGCAGATGAGCCCGAATCCACGAAGGCACTGCCAGTGGCAGACCGGCCAGCAAACGAGACCTGAAAGGGAAGCAAAATCTTATTGCGTTTAGTATTAACGTGAAATACCTGTGCGCCCAAGTGACCTCCCCGATGATCACTTAGGCGCGGAAGTTTTCCGGCTGCTTATTCTTGCGCCTGGGACAGGTGTTCAGTAGATGCTTGTCACCCCCACAATAGAAGCAGAGACCATTCTTCCTGCGGAACTCTCTACGTTGTCGAGGGGACATGGAGGCCCCGAGTTGCATAGGTACCTCCGAGTCCTCCGTGGAAGAGCGAGGAGACGGGACCTCGGGGGGAATCGCAGGGCAGTCAGAGGGGAAAACATTGAAAAGTTCAAGCTGACGTTCCCTGAGACGTCGGTCAAGTCGTACTGCTAGGGCCATAACCTGGTCTAGGGAGTCAGAAGAGGGGTAGCTAACCAGCAGATCCTTCAGGGCGTCAGATAATCCTAACCTAAACTGGCACCTTAGGGCCGGGTCGTTCCACCGAGAAGCTACGCACCACTTTCTAAAATCAGAACAGTATTCCTCAACAGGTCTCCTACCCTGACGTAAGGTCACCAGCTGACTCTCGGCTAAGGCAGTCCTGTCAGTCTCGTCGTAAATGAGACCGAGGGCAGAGAAAAACCGATCAACGGAGGAAAGTTCAGGGGCGTCAGGAGCCAAGGAGAAGGCCCACTCTTGGGGCCCTTCCTGGAGTCGGGATATAATGATACCCACCCGCTGGTTCTCGGAACCTGAGGAGTGAGGTCTTAGGCGGAAATAAAGTCTGCAACTCTCCCGGAAGGAGAGAAAAGTCTTACGGTCCCCTGAGAACCGGTCAGGTAACTTGAGGGTGGGTTCTAGAGGTGAGGTGAGGGGTACTACAAAGGCAGCGTCAGACTGATTGACCCTCTGAGCCAGGGCCTGGACCTGTAGGGAGAGGCCCTGCATCTGCTGGGTCAGGGTCTCAAGGGGGTCCATGATAGCGTCAGCGTAGAAGAAATGGTAGACTAGGTAAGGGCTTGTTATTATGTAATGGCAGGAAGGAGGTGAAGGGAACAAGTGAGCCCTAATCTACCCACCGCCCTGTCCCTGCCTACTTGCAACGACCCGCCCTAGGCGACGGGGTACAACTTGGCGGCGGTCCCTACGCTGTCTAAGTGCAAGGGAGTACAAACAGGGAACACGCAAGGGAATACAGTAGCCCATGGAACGCCGCGAGGAAACGGAGCGGTGAATGAGCCAGTCAGGATCAGGATGTAGTGGAGTATACAAACGGGAGCACGGAGCAGAAGCAAGCCAGTGGCAGAGCAACGCAGGATAAACGGAACTGAAGCAAGGCAGAAGCACGGCAGAAGCAGGCTGGAGCAAGGCAGCAGTGGGGCCAGGAATCCAAGAAGAATAACAAGCAAGGAGGAAGAGAAAACGGCAGGTATAAATGGACAGGGGGCGGAGCTAACTCTGACTGACCAGGCCGCGATAGGCTCTCCCACTCCTGAGCCTGCCACCCTGATTGGTGGGAGCAGGTGTCAGTCTCAGAGGTCTGGCCTCAGGTGTCGACTGATTAATCCTGGGAGTATACCCAGACGTAGTGCCTGGCAGATCCTTTACAGTAGGGGACACATTACAAAGGGAGTAGTGAGTTAAGTGTCAAAGAATGTTAAGGAAGGGTTAATGTGTACACTAAGATGTTTAGTAAATAAGGGTAGGAGGATTTGTAGAAGGTATAAAAGGAAAGGAATAGTTAGGGACGGTCTCTTTCCGGCAGAAGACCCTGAAGAAGAATTTCCCTTACCTGGCGATGGCGGATTCTGGGATGTCCTTGTTGGAGCAGATGAGTGGCTGCCTTGCTTCATGGGTCTGGCTGGCTTGAGGAGCAGGTGAGGCAGGCTACTGAAGTGTCGGTGGCGAGAGCAGTGCGGAAGGAGCCGGTGAGGACCCAGTCCGTGAGAGCGGATGGACGGTCGGCGCATACTGGAAGTACCCGGCCTATGAGGGAGAGTGTGGCCGAGGTCTCACCGGAAGTGGGGGCTGGCGGCCATTTGCAATTTTGCCGGTGGCCGGAAGTGTGCGGGGCGGAGGTGATGGCCCCGCCCCAGTGGCATCAGCGAGGAGGAGGACATGGCAATGGACAGGGTGGGCAGCAGCCCTCCCTCAGGGGCGCACAGGAGAGAGGCACAGCTAGATGGCAGTGGGATGCGTCGAGTGTCGGTGGCAGTAGTGACGTCTGGGCAGGGAGACTGTGACACTCCCAATGCGGAGGCATTCTGTACACTCAGGAGACCGGACGAACAAGTGTGATGTGTCTGGAATCAGCAGGAGGGTCCAGTTCTACGGCTGCTGGGGACAGGCCCCAGGGATGGCCGGGTGAGTCTAACACCTTTTCTATTGGTTTAAGAGTGGGGGAGGGTAGTATTGCAGTAGATAATTTGCAGTGGTTTTTTAAAGGGATGCAGGAATTGATTTCTTGACAAGGTTTAGGGGGAACGGGATCCCTGGTAGAGGTATGGGGGGCGACCCCCGAGATTAGTGGGCCATCTGCTGTAGCTACAGGTCCAGGGGGCAGTGTAGGGTCAGCGGGGCTCGCGGTGTCGGGAGATGTAGATGGGCAGATGGCGTCAACGTTGGTGTTGGCTACGAAAGCTAAAACGGCCGATGAGGTGCGCTTGGCGGATGCAGCGCAGGGTGAGGTATATGTGTGTTTTGAGGGGCCGTTGGAAACGCATTTAAAAGTGGTAGTGTGGGAAAAAATCTGGAGAGACGAATACGTTGACATTTTTTCCTTGTTACCGTTAGGGAAATTTAATTTGGATCAGGTTAAGCCGGGTGAGTGTAAAAAAGAGGAAGAAGAGAGGCGGCGATATCGGTTGATACCCCGTACCTTTCTAACTGGCTTCAAGCATTTGCCATCTTGGCAAGTGTGATAGGGGAGAAAGCTCCAGACAATTGTTCTGCACTTTTTTTTTCTTTAGACTCTGTGGGGGAGGCGTACAGGGTTTATGGAGGTACCGCGTGGCTGAGGTATGACGAGCATTTTAGAAAGCGGAAGGCCATGCGGCCTTCGCTATGTTGGGATCACAAAGACATCAGTCTTTTTGTTGAGACTGATGGCGGTGCCCAGGTGTGCGAATCAACCCTTTCATGGGACAGCCAGCGGGTCGGTTTCAGCAACAGGTCGGTTGGCTGCATCTGGGAAAGGTTGCTGTTGGCAATATAATGAAGGGCGCTGTAAATTCAGTTCAGATTGCCGGTACAAACACGAGTGCTAGGATGTGAAGGATCCCATGGTTTGCCGCGTTGCCTTAAAAAAGAACAAAGGAGGCGAGTTTCACCACAAGAGTGGCGACCCCAGTGAAGGTGCAAAAGATGCTGCCTTTCCTAAGGCAGCATCCAAATAGACGCGCGGCAGCGCTGTTAGTCGAAGGTTTTGATGTGTGTTTTTGGATTCCTAGTTTGTCAACAGCTCCAGATGGACTTATACGTAACTTGTCCACTGCATTGGCTCGACCGGCAGTGGTTTCCGAAAAGCTTCAGAAGGAGGTTTTGTTAGGGCGCATGGCTGGTCCCAACAAATTTCGCCTGATCCACAACTTGTCCTATCCGGAAGGAAGGTCGGTAAATGATGGTATTGACACAGAATTTTGTAAAGTATCGTATACTTCCTTTGATTCGGCGTTAACGTGGGTGCAAACATTTTGGAAGTGTTCGTTGTTAGCAAAAACAGATATTGAAGCAGCGTTTTGTTTGCTCTCGGTCCACCCTGATAGTTTTCATTTGTTGGGGTGCCAATACTTTGCAGATTGTTGTCTCCCAATGTGTTGCTATTGCTAAACTTGCGCTTATTTTATCAGTACATTCCTCGAGTGGGTGGTACGTCAGGAGGCGCAGATTCCTTCTGTGCTCCATTACCTCGACGATTTCTTATTTGTCGGCCAAGTTGAGACAGAGAGGTGATCCCGTGCCTGGAACAGCTCTGGCAACTGGTGTAGATGCAGCACTGAGGTTGATTCACAGGTCTGTCAGTGAAGCCACATGGATGGCTTAGAATAAGGTTTCGCTGGAATGAGAGGAAGTGTTGAACAGCATGGGGTGTGACACTTGTGACCGTGAGACATGTGTTTTGTATTTTGTGGGTAGGGCGTACAGTTCTGGGGTGTCTCCTTCGGGAATGTGCCGCAAGTTGTCGGCGTTCGCTTTTTGGTTTAAAAGTAGACACAAAGTGGACGTGTCTAAGGCCTTTTTGGTTCAGCAAGCCATGAAGGGTTTTAGGAAAGGTTGTGTGGTTCGGGATAATAGACGCCCGGTTTCATTTTCATTGCTGGAGAAGTTGGGATGAAAATTTCTGAGTGTGTGTTTGGACTGGTTTGAAAGGTGTTTATTTTGTATGGCATTTTCGTTGGCTTTCTTTGAGGCATTCAGGATTTCGGAGCTGGTTGCACCTAGCAGGTCAAGAGTTGGGGGTTTGCTGGTTGAGGATGTGTCATTGGATGGGTTAGTTCTTCGCTGTTTTTTGAGACGCACTAAAAAAAGATCAACGAGGGTATGACGTGATGATCTATTTAAGGCAACTAGAAGGTGCGGATATGTGCCCGATCCAGTGTTTTTAACAATATGTTGCGGTTCGCCCTACAGGGGGTCTTCCTTTATTAGTGCATATCGGGGGTTGTTTTTGTCTAAATAGCAGTTTGTTCAAGTTTTCACTAAGTGTTTTGGCGAGTTGAGTGTGGACAAGGCTAGTTACAGTTCACATTCATTTCCCAAAGGGGCTGCAATGGAGGCGGCTAGGTGGGGTTTGGCCCCGGATGTGGTAAAAAAAAATTGGGCGCTGGGAGTTGTAGCATTACAAATTGTATGTGAGGCCTCATTTAGTTTAAAGGATGTGGTTACAAGCGGGGGGAGTTTAGTACATGGTTTGCATTGCATTTGGAGATGTGTTGGTTGGATGTGTCGTTCACGTTTATGTTATCCGACCGTGTCTAGTGTAGATCATGGGACACTCGTACGTGTATTGGGGCGGATTGAGAGCTGATGTGTGGCAAGCTGGGCGTCAGCTTCGGATCAATAGGTCGGAGGCTCAGGTCAGATGGTTGGGGGTGCGGGGTTTGATGTGGAACTGTCTTTTGCCGGAGGTGCAGTTTTATGCAGGTTTGGACAGAGCGCCGGACGATCTGCTCATTCCTGCGAGTGGGAATGACTTGGGGGCCAGGATGTGCCAGGATTTAGTGAGAGACATAAAGATCGATTTGTTGCGATTATGGGCGGCGTACCCTGGTATTATGTTGATTTGGTTGGATATTGTGCCCAGAAAAGTTTGGCTTCAAGCGAGATCGGTTTCTGCTTTAAACCGGGTACGGGTGAAGGTAAACAAGGCAGTTGGAAGATTTGTGGCCCGCAATGGTGGAATTGTGGTGCAGCATCGAGACTTGGAGACGGTGGATGTATCTCTTATGCAACCAGATGGCATACATCTCAATGCCATCGGGTTGGATATCTGGTCTTTGGGTTTGCAGGAGGGTATCGAACGGGCTGTCCATGTGTGGAGGGACGATCAGGCATAAGGGAGTAATGCAAGATCGTCATGGCAGGAGTATGAGGTGTTCTTGAAGGTGGAGGTAAAGTAAATTGGAATAATGATGGTGGCAATTTGGGCTTGGAGAAGATTTACCCAGCCCATTGGTTAAATTCCTGTTTGCAGGGTCCCCAGGAAGGGGTCAGGTCTGGAAAATAATGGGTCCTCAGGCTAGGTGCAGTATGACTGAGGGCAGAGACCATAGGCCTATTAATGGATTTCAGGAAGTGTGAATGCCTTCAAGGACTCCTCATCATTTAAGCTAAGTAGTTATAATGTTAATTATAATGTTAATTATAGAGTAATTATAATATTATTTATAATGTTATTTATAATAATATTTATGGCATTTTTATATACGTGAATTGTTGTATATAAAATGTGTTTAATAAATTAGCTACTCTGGCCTTTCCACCAAAGTAAAGACTGTGTTTTTTATTGGTAAGTAGGAGTATGGTAGGAGGTTCACGGTAGGAATCTACTATCCTTAAGTCATTTTGAGAGACACACCCTTCATCATTACGTCTCTTCTGGTCTGTAACTAGAGACGGATTTTGCTTGACAACAGGTAGCGGAGAGCAGATGACAGTTAGGCCTTATTTACACTAGCGTATTTAACGTCCGTGATACGCGCGGACCTATGTTAGTCAATGGTGCCGTTTAGACAGTCCGTGATTTTCACTCAGTGCATGTCCGCTGTGTAAAACTCACAACATGTCCTATACTTGCCCATTTTTCGCGCATCACGCAACCCATTGAAGTCAATGGGTGCGTGAAAATCGCGCACGGCACACGGAAGCCCTTCCATGTGTTGCGCGTGATTCGCGTAACAATAGATAAAGAAATGAAGGAAAAAATAAAAGCACTTCCTTCATTTCTTTTTCTAAACAGCAAAATCGGAGTCATAAGGATGGCATATGCGTGAAAATCACGCAGCCACGCACCATTGACTGATGACACACGGAACTGCAACGCACGCAAAACGCAGTGTTTTTTGCGTGCGCAAAGCGCACAAGCTCGTGTGAGTCCAGCCTAAGGGAGACGCTTAGTGCCAGTAACTTCACACAGAATTTGCATAGATGCAACAACTAAATTTTAACAGTAAGTAAATAACAAAGTTGATATATATCAAGTATACTATTAGAGTAGCAAAAGTTTTTGAAAAGTTAGTGTCTATTTAAGATTAAATGCATACATTATTCCCAATAGGAAAATCTTTTCAAATGATCTCAACACTTAGTAGTAATCAATACTGAACATCTGCAAAGAAAAATGTTTCAATGTTTGATACATATTCCAACCAATGGAATGGACCCATAGATCTCCAATAAGAGAGGTTAAATCTCCAGAAAAAAAACAAAAAACATTTTCTAAAATGAGGGATACACATAAGGGGAAGTAAGAATTACAGGAACTTAGTATGCTGCTAACCTTTTACACCTAAAATGTCCAGTAAATATTTTGAATGCACCTATCCAAGAGAATGGACCAGAGTTTTTTTTTGTTTTTTTTTGGGGGGGGGGGGGGGGTTCATGGTGGAAAGGCATAACATTTTCTTGTATTTGGTGTTCTAGGGAGTCTGCATATCTGTCCTGTAGAACAACTTTCAGTAACTAATCTTTATGTTTTCCCCGAAAATCAATATATTGCTTAGCAGTATTTTGATGTTTTACTCGCCTGATGGGTCATTAAAATAAAATAATATAATGACATTTGTAAGAAATTAAGAAACAATTCTGGTGAGGGACAGATTAATGGAAGGACAGGGAGTGTGATCTTTCACTTGAATCATTGTACATTAAATACCTAAGTTAGGGGTAGATAAACTGAGGTCTTACGTACTTACGTAGCTCCTTATCTTACTCTATATATGCTATTTTTGTCCTAGTAAATGTGTGAAACAGTAGCGCAAAACAATTTTCTCAACTAATCTGTACCTATTTATTTAAGGACCAAATGTTTCTAGATTATTTCTATCCCTATAATATTTAATTAATTTTGCCTATCAGCGACACTACCTTCTTTACATGAAGAAATCTTATGTTAGGCCAGCACAGTGTAATGTACTTACCTGTGTATGGTCCAACCCTGTCCCTCTTCCCTCCTAGCTGCCACGGGTGGTGCATGCACCAAACAAAGTTAGAGGCAACATATTTAAAGTAACGTTGCACTGACCAATTATATGTGTTTGTACCCTAATTTGGTTTTACGCTAACTACTGAACTTGAACCTGTTTTTTTTTTAACTGGCTTTCTTAAATAGTCTTTTGGATTCTCCATTGTACCGCATCCTGATCCTGCCTAACTATAGGGATATGAACCTTGATTCGTTTGACTACTCTCTTGTCTTTCCCACGGTACCACATCCCGATTCTACCTGACCTCAGTTACCTGACCCTTGGCTCATCTGACTACACTCAGGCTCAGGATAATAGAGACACGCCATATGACTTCACAAGCTAGATCTAGGAACATCACATTGAGTTCAGTGAACTCCAAATATAAATGAAATCTTCAATAAAATGGGATGTGGAATGTGGTGGAACAGAAGAAGTTATACGATTACGATAGTGACACGATTCTCATGGAAGAAGTGAATCCTCTAAGCTATGTACTACCCACTTGCATGGGCTCGCCTGGAGCAGCGACTGATGAGTTTTTGAAGTTAGGAGCTAGATGGGGGAAATGTTTAGCATGTTCCTTTTCTTGAGATCGCTATTAAAACGGGTTTCCCACTTTCAAGCCAGGGATATCAGATCATCTAGAGTAGAAGGCAGGTCGCAACTCGCCAGTTCATCTTAGATATGACCTGATAAACCTTCATAGAATGCTGCAATCAGAGCTTCATTGTTCCAGGCTTATCCCGTTGTCAGGATACGAAATTTGACAGCACAGTAGCCGACCGTGGGAACACTTTGTTTGGGGTGAAGAAGAGTTAATGCAGCAGAAGAAGTGTGGCACGTTCCCAAATGTGTGTGCCCTAGCAAGAGCCTTTGCAGCAAGCAAGGAAATTAGGTCACATTTACTCTGAGTAGAACTGGTCAAAGTTCAAAATGTATGGTACTCTGGTTAATGAAACCACAACAGTCCTTAGGGTACCCTTTAAACCAGAAAGGAGAAGGGAGATGCAGTGATGGTACCAAGTTGGCAGACACAGGAAGGGTCTTTCTGCTAGAACACATATGCTGCGGATGTCACAGGAGATGCAGGTTGCAAAGTGTCCAAACAAGCCGTTATTTCCTGAAGTACATGGACAATGCCTTGTTGAATAACTTGATCGGCAAGTTCATAGACATCTACTGACAGGGGTGCAGACATTGCGGAATTTTTGGAATCCATGGCTTGTATGTAAGCCGAGCATCGCTAAGGCAGGGAGAGTCTGTCGCAATGATGACACACACAGCGCAGTAAAAATAGGGGAAACAGTTATTTACTTAAAATGTCATGACCACAACGGGATTAACATCAACTCAATGTTTTAGATCGAGTTGTCAAGGAGCCTCCCTACAAAAGAGAGAAAGAAAGGGCCTAGATTGCGTGAGGACGCTACCCCTGTATGAGGGAGGAGCTAAAAGATCTGTTCAAGAATCCCAGTTGGTGAGCCACCATTGTCCGCATTAACACCACTGTCATCTGTTTGTTTGCATTGTGTTCATAAACTGTACCTGTCATGCTTACAAGACTTATGGAAAAACAAGTTTTATTGATTTAAGCTTTTTTGATTTTTTTTTTGTCCCACAAGGGGACTTTACAATTCGATCTTCTGATCGCAGATATAATACTTTGGTATACTTAGTATACCAAAGCATTATTGCCCACCAGTGTATAACTGACAATCTATTAGGCCATGCCTCTGGCTCATGGCAGACTTGGGGGCCTTTATTAGGCCCCCAGCTGCCATGGAAACCCATCAGCACTCCCTCTGTCAAACACCTTAAATGACCGCGGCATTTAAGTGGTTAAAATGCCAGAATCAGAGTACTCTTCGATTCTGGCAGTTGCGTCAGAAGCCTGGCTGTGTGCTGGTCTAGTGGCAGTACCCATCAGATACGAGCAATGGATATATCCATCACGATGCGGGAACTAGAACCCGCTTGTGACGGATATATCTGTCGCTCGTCATTAAGGGGTTAAACAGGCAAAAATATATTTATTTAAATAAATAGTAGTATCTTCAGAGGAAAGAGGGACCACTCCACAACCCTTACAGCAAGAGACTGTTAGATGGCTACATAGTACAATTGGGAAAAGATATATGTCCATCAAGTTCAACCAAGTCATTGAAGAAGATGTTTATGAAGGGAAGGTGTATGGGTAAAGTATACAACTTTGTTTCCACTCTTTTGATCCCGAGGAAGGTTAAAAAAAAAAACAAGGCATTAGCCAATCTGCCCTAAAAGGGAAAACATTCCCTGCCAACTTCAAGTGGTGACCAGACTGGATCAACATTCAAACAAGAATTTTTACATTTACATAAACGATGTTATTTTGTTCAAGTAAATTATCTAAGCCTTTTTTTAAGCCATCAACTGTTACTGTTGTGACCAGATCCGGATGCAGAATATTCAACAAATTCACAGTTCTTATGGTAAAAAATGCTTGTCACCTCTGTAGATTGAACCTTTTTTTCTCCAGATAGAGGGAGTGCCCATCGAGGTCTTTTGATGGGATTTTACATGGAACAACTGTTTGTCACGGGTCATTTACAGTACTTACTATACTTATACAAGTTAATCATGTCGTCCCCCCCCCCCCGAGACATCTCTTCTCAAGACTAAATTCATTTAATTCTTTAAATCTTTCTTCATAACTAAGATCCTGCGTGCGCTGTAGTGGTGTAAGGAACGTAGCCAGGGGTCCTCAAATGGATTAGAAGTAAGGCTGGGTTCACACTACGAGCACATTACGTCCATAATGGACGGCCGTATTTCGGCCGCAAGTCCCGGACCGAACACACTGCAGGGAGCCGGGCTCCTAGCATCACAGTTATGTATGATGCTAGGAGTCCCTGCCTCTCCGTGGAACTACTGTCCCGTACTGAAAACATGATTACAGTACGGGACAGTTGTCCGGCAGCGAGGCAGGGACTCCTAGCATCGTACATAACTATGATGCTAGGAGCCCGGCTCCCTACAGTGTATTCGGTCCGGGACTTGCGGCCGAAATACGTCCATCCATTACGGACGTAATGTGCTCGTGTGATTCCAGCCTAAGGAGGATATGAGAGAACTGTAGGCAGAAGTCAGACCAGGAGTCGTTACCAGGAGTAAAACTACTGGAACTGGGTGGCAAAACCAAAGGATGAGCTAGGAGCATAATCCAGGAACAAGACCGAGGTGAGGTTAAAAGTTTCCATTTTTGATATGCAATTCTTTAAACAATAATATCTTTGCAACCACTTTAAATATCATAACTATTTTTACTTTGTTGTTTTTACAAGATTTAAGAAGCTTTAATTTTCTACATTAGTTTCATTAATTACATGTTTTTTTTATTATGTTAAGACATATCACTAAAAATGTGAAAAAAACAACTTTGTCATTTTTATATATATACTGTATATCTATATTATATGTATGTAGATATATATATATATATATATATATATATATATATATATATATATATATATACACTGTTGCAGCTCTGTAACAATTAGTCTTCTTCTCTCTCCGTCAGCCTGGATAGCTGTGAGGGAAGAGTGAAGAGGGCTATAAGGCTATATTCACATGGCAGTAAAAACAAAACAGCTGTTAAAAATGGATCAACTGCCAATTTTTCATGGCCATTTTGCATCAGTGTGTCTCCAAATTTTCATCTATTTCCTGGCTGTTTTAACTGCCGTTTGCCATCAGTTTTTCATGGCCATTTTTGTCTCAACTCCCTGAAAACACCAGTGTAGATAGTGCTGCAATGCCCCTGTAGATAATGCAACAGTGTCTACTGTTGATAGTGCCCATATAAATAGTGCCACAGTGCTCACATAGTGTCACAGTGCCCACTGTAGATAGTGCCACAGTACCCACTGTAGATAGTGCCCGCATATAAAGTTCCAGTGCCCAAGTAGATAGTGCCAAAAACAGTGCCCATGTAGATAGCACCACAGTGTCCCCTGTAGATCGTGCCCATATAGTGCCACAATGCCCATGTAGATAGTGTACCACACCCCTCCTGTAGATAGCGCACGTGATGTCCGGGGCTCTGTCTGGGAGTCACGGATTCCGCTGCTAGAGGGAGGCTTAGTGGCGCTTTCTATGGGGAAGGTGTGTGGCGCTATTTACAGGGGGTGGCGCTATCTACAGGGGAGTCTATTCCGGCATCTCAAAGCCCCTAATGTCACTGTCCATATATGGACAGTTACGTCAAGGGCTTTCCCAAGACAGGAGTCCCCGGCCAGAGCGCTTGTGATGCTCTGTCTAGGGATTCCATTAATACTCCACATTAAAGCAGTGCTGCACACATAGAAGCCCATTCCACGCTGCCAACGTTTATAAATACGTGACAACTTCACGGGACATCAACAGTTGGAACGTATACAGCCGTTTGGCTGATGTGAAGGGGTCAAATAGGCCCCAGAACTGACGTCATCTAGATTGACTGTTTGCCACGGCCACCAGATTCTGCAGGCTGTGCAGAGATGGAGGGCCACGGATGGATCCAGTAGGGCCACAGCTGAAACAGTAGCAGAAGAGGAGGAGTCTGGTTGACTAGCAACTGGTTGCGGCTGTCAGCTGAAGCTGAAGCAGATCAGAGGGATCGGCCGCTAGAACTGGTCAAGATGAGTAACAGAAATTTAAATGTGCAACTGACAAATCTAAGACAACTGCATGGTACCATTATGTCAACATGAATCAGACTCTCCAGGTAATATTTGATGTACACTACCGTTCAAAAGTTTGGGGTCACCCAGACAATTTTGTGTTTTCCATGAAAACTCACACTTATATTTATCAAATAGTCTGTCCATAATACTTTTTTCCAATCTTCCTCTGTCCAATGTCTGTGTGCTTTTGCCCATATTAATCTTTTCCTTTTATTAGCCAGTCTCAGATATGGCTTTTTCTTTGCCACTCTGCCCTGAAGGCCAGCATCCTGGAGTCGCCTCTTCACTGTAGACGTTGACACTGGCGTTTTGCGGGTACTATTTAATGAACCTGCCAGTTGAGGACCTGTGAGGCGCCTATTTCTCAAACTAGAGACTCTAATGTACTTGTCTTGTTGCTCAGTTGTGCAGCAGGGCCTCACACTTTTCTTTCTACTCTGGTTAGAGCCTGTGTGTGCTATCCTCTGAAGGGAGTAGTACACACCGTTGTAGGAAATCTTCAGTTTCTTGACAAGAATAGACTGTTGAGTTTCACATGAAAGCTCTCTTTTTCTAGCCATTTTGAGAGTTTAATCAAACCCATAAATGTAATGCTCCACATTCTCAACTAGCTCAAAGGAAGGTCAGTTTTATAGCTCCTCTAAACAGCAAAACTGTTTACAGTGGTGCTAACATAATTGCACAAAGGTTTTCAAGTGTTTTCTAATCATCCATTAGCCTTTTAACACAGTTAGCAAACACAATGTACCATTAGAACACTGGAGTGATGGTTGCTGGAAATGGGCCTCTATACACCTATGTAGATATTGCATTAAAAAACAGACGTTTGCAGCTAGAATAGTCATTTAGCACATTAACAATGTATATAGTGTATTTCTGATTAATTTAATGTTATCTTCATTGAAAACAACTGTGATTTTCTTTCAAAAATAAGGAAATTTCTAAGTGACCCTAAACTTTTGAACGGTAGTGTATATCTGGGTACATGTGTATTAAAATAAAAAAAACTATTTTAAATTCCCAATTAACAATGCAATACAAACATGCTAAATAAGTCTGATCTGAATTGACCAAACTGCCAAGGTTGTAAAGGGGTTAATAATAGCTTCGTTTTTCTTCTATGGATAAAACATGAATATATAAATATATTATATATGATTGTAAAGTGATCTATCTGACCTATGTATTGCATCTTTACACTGCTGCGCTTGTACTATCAGTTTACAATCATACATAATACTTCCTGTTCCAACACAACACTTGGCAATTCCTTGTATGCCAAGGGACTTCAAGATACTAGCACTGCTACTGACGTCAGTGGAAATTGCTAGGAGAATGCTTAGCAGAGTGAAAGGACTCTAGTCTGGAGCAGAGTCCCCATGAAGGGACACGTTCCTCTGTAACCATATGGAAACTTATGCTGTTGACCTTCTATGTCAGTTAAGTGATTTGAAATATGGCACCGAGGAGTTTCTTACTAATTGTTTATGATAATAAAATTACTTTACGAGCAGAATTTCCTGTTTAGTATTCTGTAACTGTTGTGCAAATAGAGATATTGTAAAAATTTACTAATATGTACATTGAGGTCACTAAACCCTAACATAATGGAAGATAAACCTTTCCAAGCTAATCTTCATAAAAGTGCTTTTATACAGCAACATTTTACTATCCCCGCATCCAGCAGTATGGCGATCCAGCTGTCTTGGCATTTGCCTATAATTATAATTAATACCATCTGGCGGGGGAAGTTTGGACCATTAGGAGCCCCAATATTAACCCCTTCCCGACATTTGACGTAAATGTACGTCATGGAAAGCATTGACTTCCCGCAAAATGCTGTACATTTACGTCAAATGTTTGGCACCGGCTCAGAAGCTGAGTCGGTGCCATCATCGTCGGATCTCAGCTGTATCTTACAGCTGACATCCGACTGTAACGGCGGGGACCGAAATTAGCTTCGATCCCCGCCATTAACCCCTTAAGTGCAGCGCTCAAACGCGATCGCTGCACTTAAGGTGTTTGCAGCTCATCGGAGCCCCAGCAATGAAATTGCCGGGGTTCCGGTGGCTGCAATGGCAACCGGAGGCCTAATACTGGCCTCTCGGTCTGCCTAGCACCAAAGCCGGTCAAGATCCGCCCGGCGGCGGAGCCTGATCGGCTTCCGTAGCTGCCGGCAAGATGGCGCCGGGTCAGGAGCTGATCCGGCGTCATCAGCGGTGGAAGTCAGCTGTACTGTACAGCTGACACCCACCTGTAACGGCAGGAACCGGAGCTAGCTCCGATCCCTGCCATTAACCCCTTCGATGCAGCAATCGAAAGCGATTGCTGCATCGTAGCGGTTACTAGCAGATCGCCAGTCCTGAGAGGCAATCGGGACTGGCGACTGCTGTTATGGCAACAGGAGACACAATGGTCTCCTGCTCTGCCATTACGGAAGCCGATTTAGGCCCCGCCGGGAGGCGAAGCCTAATCGGCTTGCTGTAGGTGAATGACTGACAGATCTAATACATTGCACTACATAGGTAGTGCAATGTATTAGAAAAAAAAAAATCTGGCTGTTGGACCTTCAAGTCCCCTAGTGGGACTTGAAGAAAAGTGTAAAAAAAAGTATAAAAAAGTGTAAAAAAAAGTGCAAAAAATAAAAGTTTGAAAACAATAAAAGTTTCAAGTAATCAAATAAAACACAATCCCCCTTTTACTCTTATCAAGTCCTTTATTATTGAAAAATAATAATAAACCATATGTATTTGGTATCGCCACGACCGTAACGACCTGAGGTATCAAAATATTATATTATTTATTGCACGCGGTGAATAGCGTAAAAAAAAACGTAAAAAACTTTACCAGAGTTTCTGTTTTTTGGTCACTTTGCCCTACAAATATTATAATAAAAAGTGATCAAAAAGTCGCACGTATCCAAAAATGGTACCTATAAAAACTATAGCTCGTCCCGCAAAAAAACAAGCCCTCATACACCACCGTCTACAAAAAAATTCAAAAGTTATGGTTCTCACAACTTGGCGACAGAAAAAATACATTCTTTTTACAAAAGTAATTTTATTGTGCAAAAAGTTGTAAAACATAAAAAAGTGCTATAAATTAGGTATCGCCAGAATCGTACTGACCCACAGAATAAAGTTTACATGTAATTTATAACGCATGGTATAAATGTATAAAAAAAACGAAAAAAGCTGTGCCAGAATTGCGTTTTTTTGTTTACCTGGCATCCCAAAAAATAGGATAAAAGGTGATCAAAAAGTTGCATGTACCCCAAAATGGTACCAATAATAACTACAGCTCGTCCCGCAACAAACCAGCCCTCATACCGCTACGTCTATGAAAAATAAAATTAGTTATGGCTCCAATAAGTCAGGAAATAAAAAAATATGCAGTTGTGCCTGAGGGGAACATTTCTTCTGTTTCAAGAGGCGATTTATCAAGGACCTAAAATTAGGGAACCAGGAAGGGGAGAGCCCAAACATATCCGCTGGAAGCGACGGTGCCCGTATTATACCAGGACAACACTTTCCCAGCAAAATTCCCCAAACTACAAAAGGTGCGGAGTGTGGACCAAAAGGGGGATAAGAAATGACACCATTTATCAGTGCAACACTGGCCTGTGCGGTAAGGATTGCTTCACAGCGTAACACACATCTATGGATTATTGTTTTTTTTTTATACCACCTGACTATGCCCCTTATATACTCCGCCCCGCTTACATGTACCCCCACATTATAAAACACCAGCAATACTCAAACAAATATAGTACCAAGCAAAATCCGCTCTCCAAAAGCCAAATGGTGCTCCCTCGGCTCTGAACCCTACAGCGTCCCCAAACAGCTGTTTCCTTCAACATATATGGCATCGTCATACCCGGGAGAACCCTTTTAACAATTTTTGGGGTGTGTGTCTCCAGCGTCATAAGCTGGGCATGACATATTTGCCACTGAATGGCATATCTTGGGAAAAATATAAATTTTTAATTTGCACCATCCGCAGCGCATTCATTTATGGAAATGACCTGTGGGGTGAAAATGCTCACTACACCCCTTAATAAATGCCTTGAGGGGTGCAGTTTCCATAGTGGGGGTCACTTATCAGGGGTTTCTTTTTATTATTTCACATCTGAGCCTCTGCAGTTGTGAACCAATACTTTGTAAATCGCCAAATTAGGCCTCCACTCCGCATGGTACTCTTCACTTCTGAGCCCTGTCATATGTCCAGACAAAAGATTAGGGCCACTTGTAGGGTGTTTCTAAAACCGGGAAACACCGCATAATAATTAGAGAGCTGTCTTGTTATGGTGGCACAAGCCGGGCACCACATATTGGCATATCTATGGAAAAAAAATCCCATTTTCACTCTGCAACATCGAGTGAACACTAATTTTTACAAAACACCTGCAGGGTTAAAATGCTTACTACACCCCTTGGTAAATGCATTGAGGGGTGTAGTTTCCAAAATGGGGTCACTTCTGGGGGGTTTCCACTGTTTTGGGCCCACAGGCGCCCAGAAACCAATCCAGCAACATCTGCACTCCAAATGGCGGTCCTTCCCTTCTGAGCCCTGCCGTTTGCCCAAACAGCAGTTTATGACCACATATGGGGTATTGCCGTACTCGGGAGAAATTGCTTTACAAATGTTGGGTTCTTTTTTTCCTTTATTTGTTGAGAAAATGAAAAAATTTGCGCTAAAGCTACGTCTTATTGAAGAAAAAGGACTGTTTTTATTTTCACTGCCTAATTCTAATAAATTCTATGAAACATCTGTGGGGTCAAAATGCTCACTACACCCCTAGATGAATTCCTCAAGAGGTTTAGTTTCCTAAATGGAGTCCCTTTTTGGGCGTTTTCATTGTTTTGTCCCCTCAGGGGCTTTGCAAATGTGACCTGGCCTCCGCAAATCATTCCTGCTAAATGTGATCTCAAAAAGCCAAATAGTGCTCTTTCCCTTCTAAGCCCTGCCGTGTATCCAAACAGCCGTTTATTACCACATGTGAGGTATTGTTTTACTCAGGAGAAATTGCCTTACAAATTTTGTGGTGCTTTTTCTCCTTCAGTCCTTCTGGAAATGAGAAAAAATTAGCTAAACCTAGATTTTTTTTGAAAAAATGTAGATTATTATTTTCAGGGCCTAATTCCAATAATTTCTGCAAAAAAACTGTGGGGTCAAATCGCTCACTCTACCCCTAGATAATTTCCTCAATGGGTGTAGTCTCCAAAATGGGGTCACTTGTGGGGGGTTTCCACTGTTTTGTCCCCTCAGGGGCTTTGTAAATGTGACATGGCCTCCGCAAACCATTCCTGCTAAATGTGAACTCCAAAAGCCAAATAGCACTCTTTTCCTTCTCAGCCACGCCGTGTCTCCAAACAACCGTTTATTACCACATGTGGGGTATTGTTTTACTCGGGAGAAATTGCTTTACAAATTTTGCGGTGCTTTTTCTCCTTCAGTCCTTGTGAAAATTATAAAAAATTAGCTAAACCTACATTTTCTTTGAAAAAATTTAGATTGTCATTTTCAGGGCCTACTTCCAATAATTTATGCAAAAAACCTGTTGCGTTAAAACGCTCACTATACCCCTAGATAATTTCCTCAATGGGTGTAGTTTCCAAAATGGGGTCACTTGTGGGGGGTTTCCACTGTTTTATCCCCTCAGGGGCTTTGTAAATGTGACATGGCCTCAGCAAACCATTCCTGCTAAATTTGAGTTCCAAAAGCCAAATGGCGCTCTTTCCCTTCTCAGCCTCGCTGTGTGTCCAAACAGCCGTTTATTACCACATGTGGGGTATTGTTTTACTCGGGAGAAATTTCTTTACAAATTTTATGGTGCTTTTTCTCCTTTAGTCCTTGTGGAAATGAAAAAAAATTAGCTAAACCTACATTTTATTTGAAAAAATGTCGATTTTCATTTTCACAGCCTATTGCAAAAATTTCTGCAAAAAACCTGTGGGGTCAAAATGCTCACTACACCCCTAGATAATTTCCTTGAGGTGTCTAGTTTCCCAGATGGGGTCACTTTTGGGGGATTTTTACTGTTTTGTCACTGCAAGAGCCCTTCAAACCTGACATGGTGCCTAAAATATATTCTAACAAAAATAAGGCCTCAAAATCCACTGGGTGCTCCTTTGCTTCTGAGGCCGGTGCTTCATTCCAGTAGCACGCTACGGCCACATGTGGGATATTTCCTAAAACTGCAGAAACTCGGCAACAAATATTGAGTTGCATTTCTCTGGTAAAACCTTCTGTGTTATAAAAAAAAATTGTATTAAAAATTTATTTCTGCAGAAAAATATGAAATTTGTAAATTTCACCTCTACTTTGCTTTAATTCCTGTGAAATGTGTAAATGGTTAAGACATTTTCTAAATGCTGTTTTGAATACTTTGAGGGGTGAAGTTTTTAAAATGGGGTGACTTTTTGGGGGTTTCTAATATATAAGGCCCTCAAAACCACTTCACAACTGAACTGGCCCCTGTAAAAATAGCCTTTTGAAATTTTCTTGAAAATGTGAGAAATTGCTGCTAAAGTTCTAAGCCTTGTGAGGTCATAGAAAAATAAAAGGATGTTCAAAAAACGATGCCAATCTAAAGTAGACATATGGGTGATGTTAATTAGCAACAATTTTGTGTGGTATAACTGCCTGTCTTACAAGCAGATACATTTAAATTGAGAAAAATTCTAATTTTTGCAATTTTTCGCTAATTTTTGGTGTTTAATTAAATACTGAACATATCGAGAAAATTTTGCCAGTAACATAAAGTCCAATGTGTCACGAGAAAACAATCTCAGAATCGCTTGGATAGGTGAAAGCATTCCGGAGTTATTACCACATAAAGTGACACATGTCAGATTTGAAAAATAAGCCTCTGTCAGGAAGGTCAAAAGTGGCTAAAGAGGGAAGGGGTTAAAATTATTAAATAGCATTGTTTTATGAGTTGCTATCTATTTCAGTTCCTTAGCGCATTTCATCAAATAATGCCCCTTACATTATCATCATGGAATATTAATTAGACAGAAAGAAGTGTTGGCCCTTATTCATACTTGTAATCCAATGGTCAATTGTTTTAATTGTACATTATTTGACTACATTCTGAACAACAATTCATACATATTTTATGCATTTTAATATGGGTATTCCAATAACTGGCACTTCCATTTAATATATCAAGAGAGCCAAACTACTGGGTTGGGGAGGGATCTTCAGAAACAGGTTTGGCATTGAGTTCCATGTAGAGCTGGTTGTATATGTGCAGCCACTTCTATTGGGGAGTCATGGAAACCTATCAGTAGGAGTATTCATAACTTCCATTAAATGTTCTGTTCAGTTGCATGATGAGTAGATTGGAGGCAGTGTCCCGACATAAATGTCAATTATTTCATTATTATAGCCCTGCGATGACAAATTCCCTGACCTTTCCCAGTAAATCCATCAGCAGAATACAGGAGTGGTTCATAGTAGCCTATTTTCTGCCAATGGAGCAGCGGTGACAGTCTGTCATTTCCTGTGTCTGCTGATTAACTAATAGGGAAGCCATAAGAAATTTGATCAATTTAAAGCTGTTTTTTTATTGAAACACTTTGCAGTGTAGAGGGAGGGATGTATATATATATATATATATATATATATATATATATATATATATATATATAGATAGATAGATAGATAGATAGATAGATAGATATACGCAGCATGTAGATATATATATATATATATATATATATATAAAAAGATACATATATATATATACTGTATATACTGTATATACACTATACAAGAAAGTTTGATTAGCACATTCCAACAAAATGAAAAAAAAAAGTGTACAGATGCAAGTACGCCTGTGACTGCAAACAAAACACCCAAAAAATGGCGACAGCACCCTGCAAACACCAATGCCACCTAAAACACTATGTATAAATAAATATGCATTACTGCTAAATCTACTTACAATAGCGAGCTTATTAGAGCACATTTTGTTCAAATTGTGTGAGCCCATCTGCCACGACAAGGTAACCTACTTATAAGGTGGGTCCCTACACTGAATATATACCTCTGTTCTGGGTCGAGGCGTGTAAAATATACTTGGGGAAGTCAGGAATATGTGGGGGTGTGACTGCCTCCGTGTTTATTCTTGCACTCCTCACATTCTGCCGTAGGCAGTGCCGCACCTGCCATCAGGCGGCACAACCTACCCGAAAACGGGGGTGTCATTTTCAGCCAGGGACAGACCGGACCGGGGGGAGGGGCCATGCAGACATACATAGCAGACGTGCCGCATGATGTGCACATCTGTAACACACCTCCTCCTCTCTGACGCTGTACGCAGCACATGCCGCCAGAGAGGAGCAAGTCTGCAGGAGGAGCGGTCAAGCACGAGGTACGTTCCTGCCTTGCTGGGACCGTGACCCGTGAGTATACTGCAAGGGGTGGGTCTGGACATTTTACCGACAGCAAAGGGCTATATGGGGCTGGAATAATTCACCCCATAGAGCCCTCACATCACAATAATGGAAGGATTAGTGGGGTAGGGGGGGGGGGGGTCTGGTCTGAGCATCTGATTTACTGCAGAGGGCTCTATAGGGGGAGATTCTGCCCCCCCTTTAGAGCAGTCAGTCAGATGCTCAGACCCCCCTAACCTTGCAGTATAGTAACTAGTCAGGGCTCTATGGGGGGGATAATTCCCCCCTATACAGCTCTCTGCTGTCAGTAAAACGCCCAGACCCCCCCTTGCAGTATACTCCCGGCCCCCCCAGCGTTGGCCGACTCCTTTTAAATTAGTTGGGGCAGGAAGCTGAGCGCAGTATAAGGGCCGTTCACATCAGCGTTGGCTTTCCGTTCCGGGGTTCCATCAGAGGTAACCTCGCAATGGAAAGTCAAACTGACACCACAGCTTCTGTTTCCGTCAGAAAACTGAAACCTGCCGGAATTGTGACGAACGGAAACCATTAGCAATGTTTCCGTCACCATTGATATCAATGGTGACTAAAAAGGGAAGCTGTGGTTTCAGTTTGACTTTCCGTTGCGGGGTTCACCCGACGGAAACCTCTGACGGAACCCCGGAACGGAAAGCCAGCCCTGATGTGAACAGGCCCTAATCCTTCCCCATAAACCTGCCCCCGCTAATTCAAATATATATATATAATATATATATATATATATATATAATGTATATAGCGCTGAATCCTGTATCCGTCAGGTCAGCGGGACTGACTGACTCAGTGTCAGCGGGTCCTGCAGGATCGAGCTGTTACCAATCACATCTAAGTTCATAACTTAGATTTGATCGATAATAGGCGACCTAATGGATTCAGGTCTCAGCGCTCATACAGGATACAAAGCAGCTGTATCTCAAAAAGTAACAATAATTTTCAATAAAAAGTAATTCAAACTTGCACCAATCACATTGATAGATATCTTTATATATATATATATATATATATATATATATATATATATATATATATATATATATATATATATATATATATATAATACGTTTTAAAGGTGTACATAGCCTTTAAACTGTAACTAAACTTTTATTATGTCATAGTGACATGTCCGGAGTTTTCATCGGTGGGGGACCGAGCACTGAGGCCCCCAACGATCACTAAAACAAAGCAGCAGAAGTGCTTGGGTGAGCGATGTTCCGCTTCATTTATGATCAACTTCCAGCCGAGTGAGCGATATACAGACTCAGACTTTCTATTGTGCCCGTACACTGCTCCAAGGAAAGCCAAACAGAATTGAAGCGGCACACCGCTCACCCGAGCACTTATGCTGCTTCATTTTAGCGACTAGTGGGGGGTCTCAGTGTTCGGACCCCACTCATCAAAACTTCTGACATGTCAAAAATTGTAAAAAGTTGTTACACTTTAAGCAGGGGTCTCAAGCACGCGGCCCGCGGGCCGCATGCGGCCCCTGGGGCTGTCATCTGCGGCCCGCGGGACACAGAGCCGCTAGTATCGGCTCTGCTCCGAGACTCTGGAATTCCCTGACATCGCTGTTCACATATGAACAGCGATGTCTGGGGCTTCCCCAGAGCCGGAGTCCCGAGCAGAGCGCTGGTGTCGGCTCTGCTCCGGGACTCTGTGGAATTCCCTGACATCGCTGTCCACATATGAACAGCGATGTCTGGGGCTTCCCCAGAGCCGGAGTCCCGAGAAGAGCGCTGGTGTCGGCTCTGCTCCGGGACTCTGTGGAATTCCCTGACATCGCTGCCCATATATGGACAGTGTGTCAGGGTCTTGCCCAGAGCGGAGCAGAGCGCTGGTGTCGGCTCTGCTCCTGGACTCTGTGGAATTCCCTGACATCGCTGTCCACATATAAACAGCGATGTCTGGGGCTTCCCCAGAGCCGGAGTCCCGAGCAGAGCGCTGGTGTCGGCTCTGCTCCGGGACTCTGTGGAATTCCCTGACATCGCTGCCCATATATGGACAGTGTGTCAGGGACTTGCCCAGAGCGGAGCAGAGCGCTGGTGTCGGCTCTGCTCCTGGACTCTGTGGAATTCCCTGACATCGCTGTCCACATATGAACAGCGATGTCTGGGGCTTCCCCAGAGCCTGAGTCCCGAGCAGAGCGCTGGTGTCGGCTCTGCTCCTGGACTCTGTGGAATTCCCTGACATCGCTGTCCACATATGAACAGCGATGTCTGGGGCTTCCCCAGAGCCGGAGTCCCGAGCAGAGCGCTGGTGTCAGCTCTGCTCCGGGACTCTGTGGAATTCCCTGACATCGCTGTCCACATATGAACAGCGATGTCTGGGGCTTCCCCAGGGCCGGAGTCCCGAGCAGAGCGCTGGTGTCGGCTCTGCTCCGGGACTCTGTGGAATTCCCTGACATCGCTGCCCATATATGGACAGTGTGTCAGGGTCTTCCCCAGAGCGGAGTCCAGGGCAGAGCGCTATTATCGGCTCTGCTCCGGGACTCTGGGGAAGCCTCTGACATCGCTGTCCATACATCGACAATGATGTCAGGGGCTTCCCCATAGCAGGAGTCCCAGTGATGTCAGGAGCACAGCTGGAGTCCCAGGAAGAGCCTACTAGCGCTCTGCCTGGGACTCCAGCTCTGGGCAAGCCCCTGACATCACTGGGGCAGCCTCTACAGAGGGCACTGGGGCAGCCTCTACAGAGGGCACTGGGGCAGCCTCTACAGAGGGCACTGGGGCAGCCTCTACAGAGGGCACTGGGGCAGGATCTACAGAGGGCACTGGGGCAGCCTCTACAGAGGGCTCTGGGGCAGCCTCTATAGAGGGCTCTGTGGCAGCCTCTACAGAGGGCACTGGGGCAGCCTATACAGAGGGCACTGGGGCAGCCTCTACAGAGGGCACTGGGGCAGCCTCTACAGAGGGCACTGGGGCAGCCTCTACAGAGGGCACTGGGGCAGCCTCTACAGAGGGCACTGTGGCAGCCTCTACAGAGGGCACTGTGGCAGCCTCTACAGAGGGCACTGTGGCAGCCTCTACAGAGGGCACTGTGGCAGCCTCTACAGAGGGCACTGTGGCGTTATCTACAAGTGGGTGTGTGACAGTATCTGAAGAGGACACTGGCATTATCTAGGGGTGTGTTGCATTATCTAAAGAGGGCACTGTGGCCTTATCTACAGAGGGCACTGTGGCCTTATCTACAGAGGGCACTGTGGCCTTATCTACAGAGGGCACTGTGGCCTTATCTACAGAGGGCACTGCGGACTTATCTAGGGGTATGTTGCATTATCCACAGAGGGTACTGCGGCAGCATCCACAGAGGGCACTGCGACAGCATCCACAGAGGGCACTGCGGCACTATCTAAAAAGGGGCTGCTCTCACACGCTCTCACTCTTCAGCTCTCGGCAGGCAAGTACAAGATTATGTGATCTCCCGTGAGAGATCAGTCTTGTCGTCCTTGTCTGCCGAGAGCTAAAGAGTGAGAGCGTGCATCGCACACAGCTCCAATGCCATGAAACAGAAGAAGAATTCACACTCTTCTTCTCCTCTTCTGTTCCTTAGTGGTGGCAGAGCTGCGCACTCGTGCGTACGCGCTCTCCAGCTCTTGCTGTAACACTGTCCGTAGCTGATTGGACTGTGTCACAGCGATGTTACACGCCCCCTTGCCAATTACCTCCCCATTGACAGTTCATGGGGTTATTTATATATCGGGCGCCAAATATTACAGCACCGATATCGAAATAACGAAGGAGGCTAGGAAAAAAATGTAAACTGCCCCAGAGTTTGTGCAGCCCTCCCCATTACATGCTGCATTCCGCTGCACATGTATTGGGAGGTGAAAGGTTCTCTTTAAAAGAAAGGTGTTATAAGTTTTATTTTATTTTTTTATATGTTTTATTTTATGGGCTTAATTTTTCTAATTATTTTAATATGTTCCCGAAGGTAACTATTTATTCATATGTTTGCACTTTTGTGGGGGCAGCCATCTTTAGTTTTATTTTTCATACTGCTCATTTTTGTTTTGCAGGTTCCGCTGGACCATTTGGACTACGTCGTAGATTCGTTGGACTACTTCGCTGATGTAAGCTTTTTTTCTTTTTCTTTTAATAAAATGGTTAAAGTGGATTGTGTGGAAGAGTTGTTATTTTAATAAAATACATTTCTTTATGTCCCTGTTTTTTAATACTTCATTACCGCCTCAGTAATGGCTGCTGTCTGATTGAGAGCATACATTACTAAGAAGGGGCTTAGTGTTAGCCAGTAATAAGGCTATCACTAACCCCTATTATTACCCCGGTACCCACCGCCACCAGGAGTACCGGGAAGAGCTGGGTACGATCCAGCACCCGACCATCTGAAGTGAAGGGTACTGGGGTGGCCGCAGGCTGGTATCATCAGGCTAGGAAGGGACAAAAACCATAGCCCTTCCCACCCTGGTGATGCTAGGCTGCTGCTGCTATATTGTATCTGGCTGGTTATGAAAAATGGAGGGGATCACGTAATTATTTTTTCAATTTATTTTTTAAAAATTATGTGGGGTTCCCCCTATTTTTCATAACTAGCCAGATACAATAAAGCAGCTGCAGCCTAGCATCACCAGGGTGGGAAGGGCCACGATTTTTGGCCCTTCTCAGCGTGATAATACCAGCCTGCGGCCTAACCGTCATTTCATAAGGCCAATTTAATGTCAGGGTAGGGAGACAGACAAGTGAGCCCTAATCTACCCGCCACTCAGTCCCTGCCTACTTGCACGGCCCGTCCTAGGTGACGGCGTACAACTGGGCGACGGTCCCTATGCTCAATAAATGCACGACAGACAAACAGACAAGGGTACAAAGAAGCTAAGGGAAATGGGACAGTTGCCCACGGCAACATCGTGAGCAACAAGAGTAGTGAACGAGCCGAGTCAAACCAGGAGTGTACGAGATACCAAACGCAGAGCAGGAGCGTAGTCAGTAAAGCCAGGGTCAATATGAAGCAGAGGTCAATAGTAATAGCAGGAACAGCAGAGCCAGGAAACAAGAGAGAATCACAGGCAAAGGGCAAGCAGCAAATGAAGGTATAAATAGACCGAGGGCGGGAGCTAGAACCGTCTGGCCAGGCTGTGATAGGTTCTCCCACTCCTCAGCCTACCAGCCTGAGTGGTAGCAGATCGAGTCACTCTATCAGACCTAGGAACAGATGCAGACTGATTAACCACGGGCGGAAGCTGTGTCTGGCAGATCCTTACAGCCAGGTACTGAATCGTACTCAACTCTTCCCGATATCACTGGCGGCAGTGGGAACTGGGGTAATAATAGGGGTTAGTGATAGCCATCTTTACTGGCTAATGCTAAGCCTCAGCCTTAGTAATTGAACGCTGTCAATTAGACAGCAGCCTTAAGGCCATAATAAAGTATTAAAAAAAACAGACACAAGAATTTTTTTTTATTGAAATCAAAACTCCCCCATCCAACCCTCTTTCACAATTTTTTTTTTTTTAAAGTAGATCATTGAAGTAGTCCAATGAATCTACGACGTAGTCCAAACGGTCCAGTGGAACCTACCAAAAAAAAGTTAGTAGTATAAAATTTAAAAAAAAGAAAAAATTTGCCACAATAGAAACCCCTGCTCCGCCGTTTGCTCTTGTAGGCTATAGTCCGGTTTAGGCCTGAGGTCTACAAGAGATCGGAAGCACGTTGATGACGTCAACTGCCCGGCACGATGAAGTCACTGCATCATGCCGTCCACGCCGGGCCACTGAACTCATTTAAAAATCATAAGTTAATTAGGTAATAAAAAGGGGGCATAGAAGATGTGTTAAACCATTTTCAGTGTTAATGCTGCGTTGCTGATCTATGATACTAAAGTAATACAGTAAAAAGTTCTTTACATTTTTTCTATACATTAAACAGTACTTTAACAAATAAACAACAAATGTTTTCCTATTTAAAAAAATGTATATATTGCGCGTTTGTTGTGTAAAGGCAGTAATGAGAAAACTCGGATAGATTGAGGGAGGGGGGGGGCATCTTTTTATAGTTCGCCTCAGGCAGCAGAGGTACTAGGTTGACCCCTGGCCGTAGGGTGATTTTAAGTAGTTTAAAGCTAGTTGCTGACTTCACGAAAACTTTTACATAAATGCCAGAAACCAAGTTTTCCAATATGCAGAAAAAACATAACAATCACAACAATTCCTTCTGTAATCTTCTCTTTGATCCCATTATGCTTCATATTGTAATCAAAACTGTGAGAAATATATAAAAATATCGCTCTGTCTCCCAGGAGATCAGCCATTTCCTTCCTCCTCATTTTTGCAATTCTATGTCTGGCTGAGAGACAACTGACTGCAGCAGGAGCCTTTCCCTACTCCTTTGTCTACAATGGGAGACTATGAACATTAAATCAGCCCCCATTGGCTTAGACTTGATCCCTCAGCCAACTGCCAGACGAAAATGGAAGAGATCCACTAAAAATGAACCCTTGTGTTTTCCGCAAGATTTCTACAATACTGTATCAGGAGCATGCAGAAAAGTCTGGAGAGTGACAAACAATGTGGACAAGATTTTCTTCAATTTAGTGTTAGGGTATGTTCACAAGCAGTGTTTTCAGGTGTATTTTGGGGCGTTTACGCCTCGAAAAACGCATTAAAAACGGATTCTGAATGCCTACAAACATCCGCCCATTGAAATCAATGGGAAAAACATAATTTAGTTCATACAGGGCATCTTTTTACGCGGCTGTTTTAAAAAACTGAGCGTAAAAAGACACTCCGTAAAAAGAAGTGCATGTCACTTCTTGAGGTGCTTTTTGGTGCTCATTTTCCATTGAACACTATGAAAAACACCTCAAAAAACGCCTCAAAAGAAGGCTGAAAAGAAGCCTCAAAAGAAGCTCCAAATTAGAAGAAGCTTCATTTTCAGCTTCAAACACGCCTGAAAATCGGAGGCTTTTTTCTCTGAAAACAGCTACGTATTTTCAGACGTTTTTTGCTAAGTGTCTGAACATACCCTTATCATTCCTTTTTAGATTTAGTGTACTTTTAAGGGTATGTTCACACGGGTGTTTTTCCGGAAAATTTTCGGCCCGTAGATTTCAATGGGAAAACGGCGTTATGTTTCCGACGGAGCGTTTTAAACGGCCGTAAAAAACGCAGCGAAAATCGCAGCGAAAATCGCGATAAATCTCTTGAAAACCGCTCCTGAATTTCAGACGTTTTTGCATGTACTCGCGTTTTTCGCGCCGTCTTTTACGGACGTAATTGGAGCTGTTCTTCATTGGAGTCAATGAAAAACGGCTCCAAAAACGTCCCAAGAAGTGCCCTGCACTTCTTTGATGCGGGCGTAATTTTACGCGCCGTCTTTTGACAGTTACACCTCGTCTGCACAGAACATCGTAAGACCCATTGCAAGCAATGGGCAGATGTTTGCAGACGTATTGGAGCCGTCTTTTCAGGCGTAATTCGAGGCGTAAAAAACGCCTCCATTACGTCTGAAAATAGGTCTTGTGCACATACCCTCAACTGTAAGCAATGTACTCCATGTCTGTAAATATCATATTATGGTAAGTATCGCTTGCTGAAGTAAATGGGATTTTTACCCAATAATTAATTTAAGTTTCAGAATATAAAAGAAAACGATAAACCTACTTAAGTATGATCTGTCACCAGATTTCACAATACAAACTTCATACGATATTAAATAGATCTCTTAAAACCTAATGCAGCTACTTCAAATTCCATGTCAGAATAGCTGCATAATCCTTTCTCAAAGTTTTCCCACCTGATATTAAAATGAGCATAGTATGAGTCATAAAATGCTAATTTGAATATGAAGCGGGAAAAATTTGAGAAAGCATTATACAGCCAATCTGACATGGATTTTCAAAGGAAGAACACCAGCTCCATCAGGTCTAAGAGATCTATTTAAGACTCTGCTCACATCAGTGTTGGAGGATCCAGTTAAAAATGCTGGAGAAATAGCACAGCATGCTGCGCTTTTTTGACTAGTAAAATGACATGCTTTGGTTGAAAACCGAAATGTGCCGCTAAGCGGGAGTATGGAGCCGGCTCACAGGCCGAGCTTGCTTCATACTCAGCAGTGTCGGCTGTATGTTGCAGCTGACACCTCACTGCAATGGCCTGGATCGGAGATAACTCCAATACCGACGTTAAAACACTTAGGTGCCGCAGTCAATAGCGGAATCTAAGGCGTTAGAAAAGGGGGTGACCCATCCCCCCATGTGAAGTGATTGCGGGGTGCCAATGGTTGTCATGGCAGATTGGTGGCCTAGTGAAGGCCCCCAGGTCTGCCATCTTTCTTCTCCTATTAAGCTAAAAAAAAATAGCACAATAAGCTGCAATACCTAGGTACAGCATTGCAGTGTAATGTATCAGCATTCATAAGATTGCTTGTTGAAGTCTCCTAGAAGGACAAAAAAATACAGTCAAATTTTATTTTTTATAATATGCAAAAAAAAAATTAGAAGAAAAAAAAAACCTTTTATAAAAACCAAAATAAATGTAAAAAATGAAAAAATATGCATTATTGATAACGCCGGGTTCTTTAAAGACCAAACCAGGGGTGGGATCCGGCCAGTTCACCCCGGTTCCCCCGAACTGGTTGTTAAAATTACAGCCGATTCGCAGAACCGGGTGAAGCGGGAAGCCGGAACCGGTCCCCTGCACTCAATTGTACCCACGTCCTTAGGATGCGAATACACTTGAGTAGCCTGGCGCTGCCTTGGCGAGGCACATGATGCCTTGCAATTCAGCGCTTTAGTGATGATGCAGTCGGCGAGATGACGTCATCGCACCGCTGCATTGTTCTGCTGGAGGAGGACTGGCGTCGCTGGAGGACAGAGCGGCAACGGGACAGGTAAGCATATAATGGTTTTTTTTCTTCCTTTTCCTTCTACTGTGGGCAGCGTTGGGGGCCTTATCTATAGGGGACAATACAGGGAACAGTAACTGCAGAGGACAATACATAGGTAACAGTAGCTACAAGGGACAATACATAGGTAACAGTAACTACAGGGGACTATATAGGGAACAGTAACTACAAGGGACTATATATGGAACAGTAACTACAGGGGACTATATAGGGAACAGTAACTACAGGGGACTAAATAGGGAACAGTAACTACAGGGGACTATATAGGGAACAGTAACTACAGGGGACTATAGGGAACTAACTACAGGGGACTATATAGGGAACACTAACTACAGGGGACTATATAGGGGGCCCTTATCTACAGGGAACGCAACAGGGGGCCCTATTTACAGGGGGCTCTATACAGCGAACGTTACAGGGGGTACTATACAGGGAATGCTACAGTGAAAGCCACAGGGGGCTCTATCTGCAGGGAACACTACAGGGGGCCCTGTCTGCAGGGAACGGTACAGGGGGCACTATCTACAGGGAACGCTACTACCTATAGAAGGCTCTACTGGGAGCACTATCTACAGACGGCTCTATGGGGAGAACAATCTATAGAGTGTTCTACTGGGAGCACTATCTACAGGGGGCAATGTGTGTGGTGTATTACATAACAGTATTTGACAAAATTTTATTCAGGGGCAAGGTGTATGGTACTATTATATTTAGGAGCACAGTGTATGGTACTATTATATTCAGGGGCCCAGTGTGTAGTGCTATTATATTCGGGAAGCAGTGTATGATACTATTATATTTGGGGGCATAGAGTGTGGTACCATAAGAATTTGCTCTTCGTTTATAGGTGCAGAAATGTTGAAAAAGTGAGCTTTCGTAGACATCTGAGCAGCAAATTGACCCATTTCCGCAGAAATGGGTCATGGCCAGGAGGCATCATGGAGTTCTGGACCAGATGGAAAAATAAAGAGTATCTGAGAAGTCGTCGCCGCTGAGTCACTAAATGTAAATGTTTATTCTCCCTGTGACTGCTCAGTACTGTAGTCACTGTATGATCTGCAGCGAGATTATGTTTGTATCATTCTGTTTTGTGAAACAGTAACTCCCAGCATATCCTTACCATCGTTCTGGCTATACTGGGAGCTGTAGTTTTATGCCGTACAAACTTCTATGACAGGGGTTAAACTAAATTTGCAAATTATCTGTGTACTGAGCTGTATTTGTAATGGTGCTGTATATACGTACTGAGCTTTGTTCTGGTGCTGTATATATGTACTGTGTTTGTTCTGGTGTTGTATATATGTACTGATCTTGGTTCTGGTGCTGTTTATAAGTTCCTAGCTTTGTTCTGGTCCTGTATATATGTACTGACCTTTGTTCTAGTGTTGTTTTTAGGTACTAAGATTGGTTCTGGTGTTGTTTATATGTACTGTGCTTGGTTCTGGTGTTATATTTATGTACTGAGTTTGGTTCTGGTGCAGTATATATGTATTGAGCTTGGTCCTGGCACCATAACTGTGCATTAGCTGCCAGATCCGTTGTGGCTTACTGTACACTCCGCACTGTCCTCCACCCTTCTCATGTGCACAGCCTAACTAAATGGGCTGAGCACGCTCAGGATATCGAATGTGCGCATATAGGTCTATACATAATGTGTGAGTTTAATATAATGTGTGGGTAGGTCTGTACGCTAATGTAATTATATACATAGTGTGGCAATCCACACTAAAACATTCTGGACAGGGAATTCCTTTATTTGGAGTCTACTTTAATGTAGGTGGTATTTGGAATATTGTCATTGTTTTATTCTATTGTTAGAACCATTTTCAATGGCACGATACACCGCAAAACACCATGAACCACCCCCCCTCCCGCGGCGCGTATGTCTTTGTCCACAAAACAGGGAACCTGTTGTTAAAAATTTGAATCCCACCCCTGGTCCAAACTATTATAATATCACATTGTTTTACCCGACAGATGAATGTCAATGGAGAAAAATAAATTCAGAATCTCAGAATTGCTGTTTTTGGTCACCTTGCTTCCAAAAATAAATGGAAAACACAGTGATCAAAAAATCGTAAGTACCCCAAAATAGTGCCAATAAAAACTACAGCTCGCTTCCCAAAGAAGCAGTACTCACACCGCTCCATCATAAAAATAAAAAAAAGTATGGGTCCCAGATTATGGCGACACAAAATAATTTTATGTTTTACAAATCGTTTTTTTTTATAAAAAAAAATATATACATTTGGTGTCACTGTGATTGTATTGACCAGCCGGAATATAATTTCACGTCGAGTTAGATTTTTTTAATGGCACCGTTTTGGGGTACATCTTACACCAATTACCTCGTGGTAAAAATAACATGCGTGACATGCCGCTTCATTCATTCGGAGGAACAGGACCCTCGTTCTCATTATCGGTGACTGTCCCAGGGGTCAGACCACCACCGATTAGCATGTTATCACCTATCCTGTGGTTAGGAGATAACGTTTAATCTTGGGACAACCCCATTAAGGGGTTACTAATGTATGCAGCTAGTATTGTTAAATTTGGTGTTAGATACTCATCAAAAAACGAAGGCCTCGTGCACACGACCGTAGCCATGTGCACGGCCTTGATCTTCGGGTCAGCCGGCCACGGAGTGTCAGCCGCGAGCAACCCGCAAATCGCGGGCTGTGCACCTGGCCATGGCCACTATTTTCAATGAGCCCAGACTGCAGAACACGGCTGTAATAAGGCTTGCCCGTTCTTTCTGCGATCCGGGCTCCGGGGCCATGCACGGACCGTGGAAACCACGGTCATGTGCATGGCCCCATAGGAATGAATGGGGCAGCAATTCTCCCGTGGATTTTCAGGGGAATTGCGGCCGCAAAAGCACGTTCGTGTGCATGGGGCTTAAGACTGAACTATGCTGGTTATTTTCATTGCAGCTGTGGGAGAAATTACAGTCACAGTATTTGTGTTGCTTGAAACCTTACGTTCTCCTACGGCTCATTGCCATTTTGCACAACTCTGTCCAAATCCAAAATTGAAGCAAGTAAGCATAGCCTTTTCTCTATGAATTACATTTTACTCATGCCTATGGTATCACTAGGAATATTGCCAGATCCCACCACCATCTAAGTCCTGTGTACCTTACACGCTCACACGTCTGCCTGTCAGAAGCATGGGAACTATGAGTTCTTGGCTTGTTTTCCCTGCAGGGTTTTCATCTGTCCACTTCCCAATAAGAGCAAAGTGATATGCTCTTTGATGGGAGGGGGAGCAGATCCCTGGAACCACATCTTCACAACAGTCCAGAGCAGCTGACACAGATAATCATTCATGTCCCGAATATTATTTCAGCAAAAGCGAATTATTTTTATAGATTTTTCCATTAAATCTTTGCAGACTAAATAATATAAAACAATTTGACATAAACTGTTTAACCAGTTTCTTGATTTGTCTTCTTATTAATTTAGTACAATGCAAAACAGGCATTAAAATGATTTGTAAATTTACTAGTGCATGAGAAAGATAGGCTCCTCTTAGTCAGAATAATTTGTACTTTGAGTTGTGGAACTTACTTGGCAGCTTTTACTTGATTTAGTCACCAGAACAGACCCTTATAACGTAGGACATACTTTAAATACTCTAAAAAATAAAGCCAGCAGATGAACTCCCATTGTGGATGTTTATAGAAAAGCAGGCCCTGTATGATCAAAGGGTCCTACTTAGTGGATCAGCCAAGTAGGATCGTGTGGTTGCATCCATGGCATTTTAGTATATATGGTGCTATAGATGGCCAAACAAGGTGTGCTTATTGCCAGTGCTTCAAGTAGCAGTTCAGAGGGAGGCCTTAACAGGTGCAGACACAGGGGCACACACTGGTCTAATTTTATATTCCAGGTTAACCCCTTCCCGACCACCCCACGTAGATTAACGTGCTGTAGCACTGGTCCAGAACACCCGAAAACAAATGCAGCAAACTTGAGCTCCAAAAGCCAAATAGCGCTCCTTCCCTTCTGAGCCTTGCGGAAGTAAATAGCGACAGTCAATAGTGACTGCCGCAGTCAATAGTGGCAGTCAATAGCGACAGTCAATGCGGCAGTCAATATCGGCAGTCAATGGCGACAGTCAATAGCGACCGCCGCAGTTGATAGCGACCTCCGCATTTAAGTTGTTATAACAATATTGACACCCTGCTACGTGATTGCGGGGGCCATTTGTTGCTATGGCAACTGGAATCTTAATAAAAGCTTCCGGTCTACCATCTTTAAATGGTCATTAGATACTGCCAGAGGCAGAACATAATATGCCCCCTGCTAGTGTGAACCTGACAGGTATAAAACCCTGCAATACACAAATAGCGCTCCTTCCCTTCTTAGCCCTGCCATGTGTCCAAACAGCCATTTATTACCACATATGGGGTATTGCCGTAATCAGGAGAAATTGCATTACAAATCTTGGGGTGCTTTTTCTTCTTTAAGCCTTGTAAAAATTTATAAATTCAACGTTTTATTGTAAAAAATGTAGATTTTCATTTTTACGGATGAATTCCACTAAATTCAGCAAAAAAACCTGTGGGGTTGGTTAAAATGCTCAGTATACCCCTTGATAAATTCCTTAAGGCCCTGTTCACACTGATTTTTTGACAAGTTTTTTGGCGCGAAAACCGCTCCGCAAAACTCGTCAAAAACCACCCGAAAATGCCTACCATTGATTTCAATGGCATGGTGCCTAAAATATATTCTAATGAAAAGGAGGCCCCAAAATTCACTAGGTACTCCTTTGCTTCTGAGGCCGGTGCTTCAGTCCATTAGCACACTAGGGCCACATGTGGGATATTCCTAAAAACTGCAGTATCTGGGCAATAAATATTGAGTTGCATTTCTCTGGTAAAACCTTTTGTGTTACAGAATTTTTTTTATTAAAATGGATTTTCTGACAAAAAAAAGAAATGTATAAATTTCCCCTCTACTTTGCCTTAATTCCTGTGAAACACCTAAAGGGTTAAGAAACTTTCTAAATGCTGTTTTGAAAACTTTGAGGGGTACAGTCTTTAAAATTGGGTGACCTATGGGGATTTCTAATATATAAAGCCCTCAAAGCCACTTCAGAACTGAACTGGTACCTGTAAAAATTGGTTTTGGAAATTTTCTTAAAAAATGTGAGAAATTTCTGCTAAAGTTCTAAGCCTTGTAACATCCTAGAAAAACAAAGGGTGTTCAAAATACGATGCCAACATAAAGTAGACAAATGGGAAATGTTAATTAGTAACTATTTTGTGTGGTATTACTATCTGTTTTACAAGCAGATAAATTAAAATTGAGTTTTGTGTTTGGTGTTTTTCACAAACAAATACTGAATTTATTGATCACATTTTTCCACTAACATAAAGTACAATATGTCACGAGAAAACAATCTCAGAATCGCTTGGATAGGTAAAAGCATGCCCAAGTTATTACCACATAAAATGACACATCAGATTTGAAAAAATCGGCTGCGTCCACAAGGCCAAAACAGGCTTAGTCCTGAAGAGGTTAAAGGAGTGTGTCTTGGAGATGGACTCTTGTTTTTATTTATATTTTTAGCCCCTATAATAGATTATATATTCAAAGCAGATAAAACATATTGTATTAAGTAAGATGTATAACTGCTTAAAAATATATTGAGGTTTAAGCACAACTTATATTAACAATAGCGGCCTCGGTAAGCATTCCTAAGACCATGCTGAGATAAGAACAATAAAGCAATACCTTCTCCCTTCATTGTGAATTTTACTTTTCTCCGAGTTTAACTCAGAGGAGTCATGCATTTTTATATTTTTAGTGTTTTTCAGTTTCTAATGGTAGAGTTGTTCTTATTAGATTATATTCAATGGCACAAGAGATTTCCAGAAGTGACGTGATGGCCTTTTTTTATAGAAATAGCACTAAATCTGGTTAAAATTAAAATCAATGTAATAAATGTAATTAACCAAGAAGAGAAAATGTTGACCTTTGACTGACTGCTCTCATGTAACTAGAATGAGAAGGACAGTATAACTTTCCAGCCATAGTGCATCCACATAACAGTGCCAGTGGCACATATGCACTTAGGCTGGAAAGTTATAGGGAAATTTTCGGATGCTGTTAATAAGAGGGCACTGTGGAAGACAGTTATGGGGGCACTCTGGCAGCATAGGAAGAATTGCTTTAGAGCAACTTCTGCAGCTGCACATTACTGTATATAGTAAAAATCAATGATATGCGGTGTGTTTTATAAAATAATGCACCCCTACTATAACTCCTGGGTAATTTATCCAAAGAGAGTATGGGCAGCACAGCAGAACAGAAAACCTCCAGGGTAACCGGTTGCAAGCCTTCAGGGATTCGACTTGTAAATCCCCAAATGTAGACAAAATAGGAAAAAGAGGCAGCACTCCAAAAGTCGTATCAAAGTGGAATAATTTATTCACCCATCAGTGAAAAAAGATTGCAACGTTTCAGCCTTTGTCAATCAAAATACAACTTACAATTCAGTGCATTTGCACAACCCATAGTGGGAGGAGTCACCATCAAAATTTGGATCTAGTAAAAAGTTTTAAAGTTTATAAGAGCACAATCAACTGATCATACAACATATATGGTGTCAATATTGTGTAACAATATATGCATGTGTAAATATATATAAACATATAAGTGGCACAATAAAACAAATATAAAAATACCATCACAATTCTTTAGATGGTAATTACAGGTTTATAACAAATAGCTGTAAGTCTGCAGGTGTGTGTAAAACAGTATACACATATATCTAATCACTGTCACTCACCCAAAGCAAGGGAATACTGCGCTCATGAGTCTAGTCTATCACACTGTCCTGATTCCGGCGTCCATAGAGTTCGATTGCGCATGCTCGAGATTAAACCAGGTGACAAAAATGATCACATCAACCACTGTCAAGCACATCGGTATCAGCGTCTAACAAGACAGCTAGCAACCGTAGTCATAGTCGATTGCGCATGCGTACAGGAACGCCGGAAGCAGGATACACATAAGAAAAAAAGAGACTACGTCTAGGTCCGACCCTCTAAAAGGATTACATTGACCCAACTTACAGTGCTCAAAAAGGGCAAAAAAGTCTGATACATTAGCATCATGTGGCAACGGAAGACTCACGCCACAAAAAAACTAAGTCATAAAGGGTTCCATCGATCCAAATAAAAATAATGATATCATAAGGACAGACATATCATCACTGGGTTGATTCAAAGGACAACCAACATATGTGTTCACGTAAATAGCCCCCAGCGCAACTGTATCCCTCGGTTCGTGGCAGTGTTCAGTGAAATAATCCAGTTCCAATAAATTTGTAAGCAAACCTGCAGAAACAAAGAACAAATAAAGAAAAATATGAATAAATAGTCAAAAAGAGATGTGTGGTATTATAAGAATATAAAAAAATAAGTGAAGATAAGTGTAAATAAACCCCTATTAAAAGATCACACATCTTACTACTTAAGGGGATCATGTAGAATATCCCTGAGTTGTAATCTAGGAAAAAAGCACCACATCCCCTCTTCCTCAGAATATATATTCTATAGAAACGCCTTCAAATTATACTCAAAATTGAGTCCATTGGGTTGTAACGTGTTGAGTTTACTGATCCATTCCACCTCTTTTCTCTTAAGTAGTTTCTCCCTATCACCCTCCCTCCTAAGTGGGGGTACATGGTCAATGATCCAAAAACGGAGCTGATTAACTCTATGACGGGCCTCGCAAAAATGTCTGGGGTTTGGTAATTCAGTCTTGTTCATATTAATGGTGGATTTGTGTGTATTGAGTCTAATCCTACATTCAGTGGTCGTCTCCTCAACGTATAATAATTTACACGGGCACATAAGAACGTAGATGACAAAATCCGATCTACAAGTCAGATAATGTCTAATTTTATAGATCCTGCCTGTAGTAGGGTGTAAAGGAATCACCCTTACACATCAGACTACAATTGTCACAACCCAAACACGGGTAACATCCACTGCGGGTAATCAAACCCTGCCTACCTGAACTCCCACTACCTTTAGGGCCATATATGTTGTATGATCAGTTGATTGTGCTCTTTTAAACATTTTACTAGATGGAAATTTTGATTGTGACTCCTCCCACTGTGGGTTGTATAAATGCACTGAATTGTAAGTTGTATTTTGCTTGACAAAGGCTGCATGGAGCAACTGAAACGTTGCAATCTTTTTTCACTGATGGGTGAATAAATTATTCCACATTGATTCGACTTTTGGAGTGCTGCCTCTTTTTCCTATTTTGTCTACATTTGGGGATTTACAAGTCGGATCCCTGGAGGCTTGCACCCTAATACCCTGGAGGTATTCTGTTCTGCTGTGCTGCCCACACTCTCTTTGGATATTGCTGGACTTTCTCTGGAGCTTTACACGTAAGAACCTCTTATAATTTTTTTATCATCTGATTTATGGAGTCCATTGGGATGGATATACCTTCAACCAACGTGTTTGCTTACACTACGGAGGATATTGATAGAATCTTGAGTGGGACTTTGGGTGATACTACATTTCTGAGTGTCCCTTCTAAGATTGACATCAAACGCTACTATGAATATGAGTCCAAACGTATGATTAACTTGAAGTTACATCTGGCCTTGCTGGCAGAATACTACAAACACAATAGGATTCCACGTGGCTTATGGTCACATCTGAGAACTAATTTGTTTCCTGCTAATGCCGACTTTTGTTCCCGTTTTGAAGGGCTATCTAATAAATATGCCCTGGATATAATCTTTTTGAATATCGAGTTCTTACAGAAGGAAATTGGGCTTACCACGCTTAAACTCAATGAGAGTGAACAGAAACTTACTTCAATTACGGAACAAAGTGAATTGCTCAGTTATAAAGATCGAGTAACACAACAGATGACTAATTTTCAATCTGAACAGGTAGAGGCAAAAAGACATAAATGCCTTTGGGACCAAGAGGATTATAACTCTGGACATGTATATGGCTGGCAAGCCAATGACAACAAGAATGCGAAAATGAATAACGATGGGAACATAAGATCTACTAAAAATAAGAAGAGTACCCAATCAACAGCTGCTGATTTTTTAGATCTACCAAGGGTGGCTATGTCGGAGAGAAATGCTGCACCAGAAGAGGCGGTAGATGCCACCATCGAAAGTCAAAAAATAAGGAGTGGAAGGTCCACTAAATTTGTGGGAGCATAGAAGAAACAGATATAATGCAACCATCATTGGTGGTAAATATATCTTCATGCACGCTATCATCTACACAAATATTCCTATTGGGTAAAGGACTTTCCTTTTGTCCAGTTTCAGCCACGGATTGGTGTCAACTGGACATTGACTTACATTCTTTTTTTGGATCGCTTAAATTAAAATTGTGGTTCCATGAGAGACAGCCCTTTGCTAATCCAGTGCCTTTATCAATGCCTGATCTCTGTTTAAGAAATTTTGGTCTCTATAATAAGAGCAATTTTACAGCTATGGTTAATTCTGATGTAATTGATGCTTTCATATCTTCAGTTAAGAAAGATATTTGTACATTAAAATCAAACGTGTTGAGCGATGGGGAACCTTTGATTTGCCCTAACATAACACGTGAACAAATTATGGAATTGCAGGAGTTGGTCCATAATGATGATCTCGTCATTAAACCCGCTGATAAAGGCGGAGGGATCGTCATTATGGACCGCCAACTCTATGTTAATGAATTGGAGAAACAGGTGTATGACCCTATTGTTTATAGGAAAGTCAACGGTGATCCAAAATTTGAGTTTATGATGAAGCTTAAACTCTTGGTTGATAATGCTAGATGCAAATTTTGATGGTGACTCCTCCCACTGTGGGTTGTATAAATGCACTGAATTGTGAGTTGTATTTTGCTTGACAAAGGCTGCATGGAGCAGCTCAAACGTTGCAATCTTTTTTCACTGATGGGTGAATAAATTATTCAACTTTGATACGACATTTGGAGTGCTGCCTCTTTTTCCTATTTTGTCCTGGGTAATTTAGTCTTCTAGTAGTCTTATAATAAACTCTAAGGTGTAAATTTGGAAAAAATTCTAAAATTGCAATTTGGCAGAAATGACCAGAGAGCCCCTTTCAACATATGAGAACAGTAGTGCTATAAGTGTAGCAGTGTAGAGGCACTATGACAATAAAGAGTGTAGTGGGCACCACAAAATGATTTTGGAAAAGTGACAGTCAACGTGTGCAATAAACATGTAAAACAAATGCGTAAAGCAAGGACACACGTATAACAGACTGCATATCTAGATATACATGAAATCATTTTATTACCGCAATACAAAATACAAAAATGCAAAGTATAAAGCAAACAGACAAAATCTAAATACACTTAAAAATGCACAAATGTGTGCTGGACCCCAGTCCTGGTCCCTGGTTAGACCACAGGACGATCACTCATGGGAAAAAAGACTGATTATATAGCATACAACTCCAATCAGATAGAAAACAATGTATGAGATATGCCTCCTGGGTTAAAATACCCCGATGTACACAAATATGTCTCCCTACCACGGTGTATGAGGTTAAAACCCTTATGACAACGCAAGTTATCAAACAAATGTATATACAACGTACTAATAAAATATACCAAAATACAAGAGAGAGAGGGATGTTGGTGGCTATATCAATGGTTAACAGTTAGGGTATGTTCACACGGCCAAATTTCAGACGTATACGAGGCGTATTATGCCTCGTTTTACGTCTGAAAATATGGCTACAATACGTCGGCAAACATCTGCCCATTCATTTGAATGGGTTTGCCGACGTACTGTGCAGACGACCTGTTATTTACGAGTCGTCGTTTGACAGCTGTCAAACGACGACCCGTAAATTTACTGCCTCGGCAAAGAAGTGCAGGGCACTTCTTTGCCACGTAATTTGAGCCGTTCTTCATTGAAATCAATGAAGCACGGCTCAAGGTTTACGAGCGTCTCAGACGCCTCGTAAATTACGAGGAGGAGCTTTTACGTGTGAAACGAGGCAGCTGTTAACAGTCTGTCTTTTCACACGTAACTGCCTCTCAGCGTGTGAACATACCCTTATACAGCCTTCACTCATTCACTTCAATTGGAGAGGGCTGTAATACTGTGAACCGCTGCTACAACTGTGTCAGCGATTCACCGTACGAGCAGATAAGAAATGAAGTAGGAGCGATACGGCCCGTTCTAAACAGCTGATTGGTGTGGATGCTGGGACTCCTGAGGATAGGCCATACATTTTTAGGGGCTGCATATCCCCTTTAAAGTTAATAGGTGTTCTGTCCCGGTATAGCTTTGCGCCGAGCCTTAGGCGCAAGAGCTGCACTTCTGAATAACATTTCCAATAGTACTAAACTAAGAAACGAGAAAGGTGTGATGTGTGTAGTTAATGGATAGAATTTTAGAGTTTGGATGCAAAAGCAGTATAAATCAGCATCAAGCTCATGGGCATAGGTAGCGAAACAATAAAATTATTTTAAAGGTTCATACAAAAATGGAGAAACATAAAAAAGGACTTCCAACAGTTACTTTGTGTTTTTCATATATGGTTCGAATGTCGAATACCTTATCATTTACACCTACTCCTACTCATTGTACCTCTGCAGGATCTTCTTCCAATCTAATTCATACTCCCACTCCTCAATCACGCTGCTTGACTCAGATTTGAAACGTCATCTCCCCGACCAGCAGTAACGTCAGGAAACAGTTAAAAAGAGGCTTATGTGATGTACAATAGCACTGAGATTCAGATAATCAATGGGAAGTAATGAGGTAGAGAGAATATCATGGAGCATAGTGCAAAGCAGACAAATGGAAGAACAGCGGTGCAAATGAAGAATAAAACATCTTAGAGATAAATACATCACTCATAATGAACAGAACATAAAAGCAGGATAGAAAATACAAAGACATTTTTACAATGGAGAATGGTAAATAGATGAGCTGAAATATGGGGTAGGGGTGCGGAAAGGAAAGATAGAGAGAAGTGACCTCTGGGTTATTTGTTAATATACAGTACTTCAAACTTAGCTTCCATCTAACTTGCTTCATGAAAATATTGTTCTTTTCGTTCATACAATGAGCTGTTCATGTTTCACGCAAATTCATTTAGCATATGGGCTAGAAGTAAGGTTTACCAATGGAACAAAGACGGACATAATGATAGCATCACCGGAGAGAACTAGAAAACAGCTGTTGCTCTTGCTGAAGTGGCTTTTCAAGAAGTCTTCTATATTATTTTGACCCTTTTTAGTAAATAGCTTTCAAGCAGAAGTACTAAGAACAAATGCAATAGGAAATACTCCTCTCATCTAATTGAAGCATATAATGTATACATCATCGCATCTTCAAATACAAACCCAGCAAAATATCACATGCTGTGGGGTTAATAGAACATTACTATGTAATACACAGTACATTCTAGCTGCATGGTAATGACTCTTCATGGCCAGGATGCCACATGCGGCTTTGTTACAGTTTTTAGCTCCGTTTTTAAACGAAAAAGCTAAAAGTGGATCCAAAAGGAAGGAAAGGTATTAAGAAAAGACTGATGCATCTTCTTTGATTTGTGTCCACTTCTGTGTTTGGCTATAAAAAAGCCAGAAACTGCATCAAAACTGTGTGTGTGATCCAGGCTTAATAGTGTTTCCTACCAGACATCGAGTTTGGCATCTGTATTTCATTTGCTATATTCCCATTAAGCTGTGATGTGCATGGATCTGGGAAAGAAGCTCTATATTTGTGTTTTGTGTTCTAATCTAAAAATTCTGTTTATGAAATTTAAAAATATATATAAACTGCAAGAGAAAATGAGTTGGAAGATCAAGCATGCTTGAGTAAGACCTAAGTAGTGCTTTTCCTGTTATTGTATTCTGCGAGCTGGGAACTGAGATTATTTGATAAAGAGACTTTAGTATTGGCATGCTTACTTACTGATGATGATTAAAAGGCCCTCCGTTCTATAATTGAACAGGGCTTCGATCAGTCGACAAATGAGCAAACACTTGTTTGTCGGCTGATGAAATCATTTTTACAGGCTAAAAAATCCTTGTCGTGTAAACAGGAGATATGCTGCTAACAATTATGCAAACTGATGGGGACTGAACAAACACTAATACAGTAATGCATTATCCCGTGTAAAAGGACTTATTAACGAGAACCGATTAACTTGTTTAGCGTCGATCATGCTTGTGGACAGAAATCCGCCCGTGTAAATCAATGCCTTTAGACACCTACATTTTCCCCCATTCCATGAGGTTAGATAAATTGCCTAGTCATATTTTAGTAGTGGGTGACCAGATCTTCCAAAGATATGGCCAAACAAATCATCACGAGTAGCTGATAAATATTTCCATAACTACAGTGATTATTCATATGCCACAATTTACAATTGCAGGTTCAAGTATAGTGGCATATGTATTCAGGGCCGTACTTAGAGTTTGAGCTGCCCTCGGCACTTTTAGGACTGACGCCCCCGATAACGCAGCTTTTCCGCCACAGAAATCGCAACATGTGTGTAATGACGGGGTAGGGAGACAGACAGGTGAGCCCTAATCTACCCGCCACTCAGTCCCTGCCTACTTGCAACTGCCCGTCCTAGGCGACGGCGTACAACTGGGCGACAGTCCCTATGCTCAATAAGTGCACGACAGACAAACAGACAAGGGTACACAGAAGCTAAGGGAAATGGGGCAGTTGCCTACAGCAACACAGCGAGCAACAAGAGTAGTGAACGAGCCGAGTCAAACCAGGAGTGCACGAGGTACAAGCAGGAGCATAGTCAGTAAAGCCTGGGTCAAAAATGAAGCAAGGTCAATAATCATGGCAGGAGCAGCAGAGCCAGGAAACAGAAAAGAATCACAGGCAAAGGAGGAGCAGGAAATGCAGGTATGAATAGACAGAGGGTGGGAGCTAGTTCCGTCTGGCCAGGCTGTGATAGGTTCTCCCACTCCTCAGCCTCCCAGCCTGACTGGTAGAAGATCGTGTCACTCTCTCAGACTTAGGAGCAGGTGCAGACTGATTACCCACGGGCGTCGACACAGAAGCTGTGTCTGGCAGATCCTTTACAATGTGCTAATTGTTGCAGGTTTTACCTCCCCATTGAATTCAATAGGGAAGACCTGCAGAAAATCAGCGAATCCACAACATAAATTGAAATGCTGCGGAATAAAAAAAAACGCTGCAGGTCAATTTATGAATGTTTTTTCAGTGAGTTATTTACACAGTGTGTGGATGAGATTTGTTCAAATATCATCCACTCTACTGCTACTGTATTACACTGTGGATTTTTCGCAATGAAATCAGTTGCGTAAAATCCGCAGTGTTTACACTACATGTAGACATACCCTAAAATGATTGCTCAGTGCTACACCATTAACATTCCCTCCCCTGCCCCCCACATGAACACTGGGGCCCATTTCCCCTACTATTAATTAGGTCACGGTTTATTATTTTTTAGAAAGAAAAAAAACACTCCTGCAGCGGCTGCCCTTTCTGACTGTAGCAAAAAGCGCCCTGCCGGTTACCTCAGTACATTGTCCTACTTTTAAAAATAAGCCGATAAACGGAGGTAATCTGAGACCATGTGATGTAAACTAAGCAATGACACCTTAGAGCTGTCACCGCTGCCACAGACCCAGGAAGGTAAGTATAATAATGGTTTTGCTTTTTCGTTTTTAGTGTTACTAATATGTTGTTTTTTTCCGTTTGTTTTTTTACAGGGCCAGTTGTTGTACTATGTCAGATTCGAGGACTACTTTTATGACGGTGTTTTTATTTTCAATAAAATGGTTAACGAGGGTTTTGGTGGGGGCTTTTATTTCTATAAAATATTTTTTCTGTGTAGGTGTTTTTTAACTTCATTACTACTGCCTTAGTAATGGCAGCTGTCTGAAAGACATTACTAAGGTGGGGCTTAGTGTTAGCCGGTGAAGAGGCTAACACTAACCCCCCCCATTATTACCCCGGTACCCACCGTCACCAGGGGTGCTAGGATGAGCCGGGTACATTCCAGTACCCAACCATCTGAAGTGATGGTTGGGTACTGGGGCGGATGCAGGTTGGTATTATTAGCCTGGGGAAGCCCAAAAACAATGGGCCTTCCCACCCTGGTAATGCTAGGCTGCAGCTGCTTTATTATATCCAGCTGGTTATAAAAAATAGGGGGACCCCAAGTTGTTTTTTCAGCTATTTATTTAACAAAATGACGTAAAGTCCCCCTTTTTTTCATAACCGGACAGATACAACATAGCAGCTGCAGCCCAGCATTACCAGGGTGGGAAGGCCCATTGTTTTTTGGCTTTCCCAGCCTAATAATACAAGCCTGCGGCCGCCTCAGTGAACATCCATCACTTCAGATGGTCAGGCACTGGATCGTACCTGGCTCTTCCCGGTACCCCTGGTGACGGTGGGTACCGGGGTAACAATGAGGGGGTTAGTATTAGCCTCTGCACCAGCTAACACTAAGCCCCGCCTTAGTAATGAACGCTGTCTATCAGACAACCACCATTAATAAGACAGTAGTAATTTAGTTTAAAAAAAACACAGAAAAAATATTTTCATGAAATAAAACAACACAACCCTCATTAATCAATTTATTGAAAATAAAAATGCCACCATCAAAGTAGTCCTCAAATCCAACGTAGTCCAATGACTGAACCTGAAAAAAAAAACCACAATAAAAAACCATTAGTAACATTAATAAATATAAAAAAGCAAAACCATTATCATACTTGCCTTCCTGGGTCTGTGACAGTTAACTAAGCAGTGACAGCTCTAAGCTGTCATTGGTTTATTTACATCACGTGATCCCAGGTTACCTCAGTTCATTGGCCTACTTTTAAAAGTAGGCCAATGAACATAGGCAACCGGCCACCTTGTGATGTAAAATAACCAATTACAGCTTAGAGCTGTCATTGCTTAGTTTACTAAGCCTTGTAAGTGACACAGGATCACCCGAGATGCACCACAAAATTGTGTTGAATAATAAGGAAGGGAACTAATGGTTCCCTTGCTTTACCTGCACTTTCAATTGTATCCTCTTCCTAAGGACGCGGATACAATTGAAGCCGTGCTTTCTCTCACCCAAGTGCATAAAAAATGCAGGGGTGCCACACAAAAAGTGCACAAGGATGCGGTCTATCGCAGCCCTTCTCTTAAAAGAGAGAGGCCCCGCATAACCATTCCCCGACCCTTCAAACAATAGGCCAAGAGGATCGAGGATCAATGATCCCCCTTGCCGAAGCTTAGGGAGATCCAACAACACTACAAGGCTTCTACCTTGGAGCCTGCATCTGGTTGCACCTCCCCTCCGAAGATGGGAGGCCGTGTTGCAGGGGAAAAAGGAACCAGAAGGCCACACATTTTCCCCCTAGACCTTGGAAGGGTCCAAAAAGGGCACCGAATCCAAAAATCCTGTGACAAACACACAGTGAAAAACACAATTAAATAAGTGGATGTGCGCTGTGATACAGCCTGGACATCTGCCAGGTATAAAAATTTCTCACCTCCCAGCCAAAAGGCCGGGAGAATAAAGGTGTGTGCTCAGAAATCTGAAAGAGGAGTGCGTGCAAATGTGCCTTCACTCAGTGGGATCCCACCCCCAGTGAGTTAGGGCACCCGAAGGTCACCAGCCCTGGGGCACATAGCAACTCGGGCTTCCAAACTACCCGACCTCCTGACCTCGATCCGGCAGTCACCTACAAATGGTACCTTTAAACCAAGTGCGTACACCAGAGTGATAACCATTGTGGTTCCCTGCCCTCACCTCAGCGTTCTGTTATCCCTCTCGATGGCCATCTTCCATCGGCAGGGATGATTACTAACCTCATGGGCAGATACTACACTTGATCTTAGCCAAAATGCAGAGAAGCTGAGAAGGGACCATTCACACATGCGTTGTTTTTCACGCAGCGCGAGTCCATTGCGTAAAACTCACTGCATGTCCTATATTGGTGCGTTGTTCAATTAAGTGAATGGGTGCGTGAAAATCATGCACAGCATACTTGCACTCGCGTGAGCTGTGCGTTATTCACGCACAGTTGCAAAGACTGTTGGGTAAAAAGCAGGAAGTGTTTGCAGAGCACAGCAGCGTGGCCAGATCCAGGAAGTGCAGTGTTGGAATACAGTCCTGTGCGCAGCCAGCTACAATGCCTCTCCCCATGGATGTGGAGAAGCTCATCACTTTGATGCAGGACAGGCCTGAGCTCTGGGACATGAGGTCAGAGGAATATCATGACCGTCTCAGGAAAGACACCGCGTGGGAGGCTGTAGCAAAAAACTTTTTCTATCATCAATGGACTAGTGCCAGATCCACAGAAAAAAGCAAATTAGGTAAGTGCAAGCATAGTTTATACTGTATTGTCTAGTTGTGTCCCTGTGTATCAAGTTTTGGCAACTTTTGTTTGTGGCAACTATTGATGTAAATGACGCCATGTGTCCCTGTCAGTGACGTTGTTTCCGTTACTGTCCGCAATGTTATTATCTTGTGGCCCTGTGTCTATTGTTTAAGGGAACTATTGATGTAATTGACGCCATGTGGCCCTGACAGAGACGTAGTTTCCATTACTGGCCCCAATGTAATTGTATTGTGGCTCTGTGTATCATGTTTTGGCGCAAGTGTTGTTGGCCCCAAATGTGTGTATCAAGCGCAAGTATATGCTATCTAAAACAAATAGTTTCTTTTAAACAGTGGAGGAAGTCAAAGGACGTTGGAGAAGTACAAGGGACCAGTATAGGAGAGCTGACCCAAAAAGAAAGGAGCGGTGCAGCGCCTTCTAAAAATTTACCGGACCTATTCACACAGCAGCTAGCCTTCTTAAACCCGATTTTTGCTATTTGATGGTAAGTATCGCAAATTAAAAATTACAATTAAACGTTTAATTGGTTTTTCATATCATGGAATTGCTGCCGTTTTTAGTCCAGATTAGCAGGCGGCTATCTCCAAATATCCATGATGTGCAAACCACTTTAATAAAATGTAACATATTAATTTGTTAAATTTTTCTAAAATTCTAGCACCCAAGACAACCTTGGGGAAAACCTTCTGGAAGGTGAGACAAATCAAATGGAGGATAATCCAGAGCACACCAGTCTCCAAGAACAGGAGCAGCCTGACCCAGGAACTTCAGCTGGGCGTATTGCATGCAGCCCTCCGCCTCCGCCAATTCACACTTCCGTTCTACGGCCAGCCAAGTGGACAGTATGGTTCTAGAATATCTAACCCTGCAAGTTACACTTCTCCACCTCCTCCTATGCCGCATCCATGTCAGTATTTCCGAAGCCAAATGCCGCCAGAACAACAGAGTGGATTCAGGGGTGCCTACTACAGCCCACAGGGTTACGGAAACCCACCTCATTGGCAACCTTCCTCCACGCAGTCATCCAACGAGCTGTTGGAGTCGACCCCTACCAGTGTCCCACCTTCCTCACCTGATTTTTTCAGATTGTAAAAATATTTATTAAATTATATGTTATTTATGTGACTTTTTTTGTGCACAAATGTTCTTTATTTTATTTTTGGGATTAAAAAAAAGCAGAATTCATAAAGGTTAAAAATATAAATATATAGCACTAAATATATATGTATATATATATATATATTTATTTTACAAATAACACTCAAATGAGGTATTAGCTAATATTCAGGTCAAAATACTGAGGTTTCATATTTTTTACATTTATTTATATAAAGTTTCTTAAAAACATTATTATTTTGATCTAAATATTAAAGCCTGCAACCCGTATCAAGGGTCTTCATTGTTGCGTGATGTTAGTGTGGAACGCAGCTCCTCCAGTAGCCGATCAAATGTTGCGACTGACATCCGACAGAAGGAATAAAATTTCGCCGGGTGCAACGGCAGGTCCTCATAAGGGGTGTGGAAGTGCCCTTTGGAAGCACGTTGGGAGACATTGGGATGAACCCAAAGCCTCCTTCTCCTCCTGGGTTCTTCCTCTACATCTGTCATCGCTCTCCATATGTGCGAGAGGTCAGCCACAACAGAAGAACATGGTCCATAGCTTTGGATGTCATGTTCCTAAGGATTGGATCAAAACAATCCAAGCACAGCAATCCAACAAAACTCTCTACGCTGTAACAGCAATAGAAAATTGCAATATCCGACCATGTGACCTTCCTGTGGGTGTTCCTAGAGGGTTGAAACCAAAGTTGTGATCAAAAAGCCCTCCTTCAGTTTTTCACACGCGTATTAAACGCGTGTCATACGCGCGTAAATTACGGACACACAACAGAGACACTACACATGTATAAAGCAGCGTATTTCACGCGCGAGATTCGCATATGCTCATGTGAATGTAGCCTAAAACTCGTCCATGTACTGTGCGTGAAAATCACGCACAGCACACTGACCCATTGATTTCAATGGGGCCATTCACACATGCAGGAGTTTTCACCCAGCGTGTGTCCGTTGCATGAAACCCACTGCATGTCCTATATTGGTGCGTTTTTCACGCACCTACGCGCTCATTGAAGTCAATGGGTGCGTGAAAATCACGCACAGCACACGGATGCACATCTGTGTGATGTGCGTGATTTGTGCATCAATTCCATTGAAAAATAAAAAAGATAAAAAACACATGCCACTCGCAAAGCACAGATGCAATAACACAACGCACACGGACCAGATTTACTTGCATATTTCATTGAATCTAATACGCTTGATACGTGTGAATGTAGCCTAAAGAGCTATTCCAGTTACAACAAGTTAGCCCCTATCTGTAGGGTAAGGGGTAACTTGGTGATCGGTGGGTGTCCGACAGCTGGGACCCCAAAGGTTTACGATAACGGGGTTCCATACCCCTTGTTTGAACAGTGCGGCAGGTCACTGATGCGCATTTCCGCTCCATTCATTCTCTATGGGAGCGCCGGCGATAGGCGAGTATAGCGTTCGGCTATTTCCGGTACGCATGACCGACCTGTCGCTCGATTCAAACAAGGGGGAAGGGACCCCTGTTCTCGGAAACTGTGGGGGTCCCATCTGTCAGACACCCACCGATCAGCAAGTTACCCCCTACCCTACGGATAGGGGGTAACTTGTTGTAACCGGAATAACCCTTTAACTACAGCATGTATCTATATGCCAGTACATTAGTCTGTATACTGATAGTACACATGCAGTTGTTAGGACATACCCAGGGGCGTAGCTAAGGGGGGGCAGGCGGGGCATGTGCCCCGGGCGCAACTTAGAGGGGGGCGTCAGCACCGCACAGTCCATCCAGCAGTCTGCCTGGAGAGAGGGTGCAGACACACCGGAGCAGAGCACTGCAGAGGACAGGAAAACACAGGACAGTGTAAACAATTTAGTGCCTGGGAACACTAGCGTTTCTAAAATCATAAAATAAATGACATTAGTTTATGATTTCAGAAACTCTTGTGTCTCCAGCAGGGCCGCCATCAGGAATTTCTGGACCCCATACAGCCAAGATGTCTGGGTCCCCTCTCCATTACCGGAGGTGGGCAACGGAAATTGTGGCACTCACGTTTGTACGTTATACGGATTAACTGATTTTGGTGCCAATGTCAATTACAGTGAAGGAGACCATGGAGCCGGCAGTGACCGGTTAATGCTCCGGATTTTGATCTATTTAGCTAAAACGTATCCGAGTGTATGGCATACAGTGGGATACGTCGCCTGGGGAATGGCCCAGGGGAAACTCCTGAAGTCACTGCCCATGAACAGAGCTGGAGCCTTCTACTAGCGCTCTGCCCAGGGAGTCTGGCGCTGTTCCTGATGTCCATATACGTAAAGTGATGTCCGAAGCTTTGCAAAAACTGAGTACACGGCCGGAGCGTCGACAATGCTCTGGCCAGGGATTCCGGCCCTAGAGAATCCTCTGATGTCACTTTACATATATGGACAGTGATGTCAGAAGCTTTCCCAGGGATAAAGTCCACGGGTACAGCACTCGTGATGCTGCCTGGGGACTCCGGAATAACAAAGTCTACTACGCCATTTCATCCTTCAAAAATAAGGTAAACCGACGTCTACCAGCCCGACGGAGGCTAAAAGGACATCATGGAGCCCTGTGAATTATCGTTTACGTTGTTTATACTGTAAGGTAGGAGATTTCCTGACTACACGATAAACTTAGGGCAACAACACGATGTGAAGGGGGAAGGGAGGGGGAAGCGCTTGTGAGGATGTAAGCAGAACTAATGCTCCGTTCTTACGTTGCCATTAAAGTTCAATGTGTTTTTCCACAGCAAAAATCGGAGGCTTTCCCTTTGATTCCTGGCGCAGATGCTACAAGCGTGTAGCAGATCCGCACGAGAATAAGGCCCTGTTCACACAGAGTTTTTGCCACATTTTTGTCAGCGGAAACCGTGGCAAAAAACGTCCGAAATCGCCTCCTATTGATTTCAACGGGAGGCGAAGGCGTTTTTTTCCCGCGAGAGAAAAGAAAGAAGCAAATTTGTCGTGGGTATTTTCGTGCGGCAAATCTGCAGTGTAATACAGAACCAGCAAAGTAAATGAGATCAAGAAATCTCATTTACATGTCGATTTTCTGCACAAAAACTGACCTGCGGTGCGTATTTGAAAATATGCGACATGTCACTTTATCTTGCGTTTCCGCTTGCGAATTGTTTCTGACTAGTTTAAAAAATAATAAAAAAATCTGCAGCATAAAACCTGCACCTATTTCCGCATCAAAAAGTAAAAACCGCAGCTAAAAACATATAAAAAAACGCACTATTAGGTGCAGATTTTACCTGCGGAATTACCTGCGGTTTTGATACAGATTTTGTGCACCAAATTCCTCAATGTGTGTGTTACAGAATTTGCTGGGGATTTACAGCAAATTAACCCTTTACATTGTAAAAGATTAAATACGTTACAATTCTGCAACATTAGGTTATGTTCACACAGCTTATTTTCTGCCCTTTTTCTTGCCGTAAACGTCTGAAATATCAGAACAGAACGCCTCCAAACATTTGCCCATTGATTTCAATGAGAAAAAAATGGCGTTGTGTTCCGATGGGCCGTTCTTTTTACAACGGCCGCGTAAAAAAACGGCCGCGGTCACTTCTTCAGACATTTCTGGAGCCGTTTTTCATTGACTCTATAGAAAAACAGCTCCAAAAACGACCGTAAAAAACACTGCGAAAAACACGAATTTGCTTAAAAAACTTCTGAAAATCACGAGCTGTTTTCGGTTGAATATGTCCGTATTTTCAGACTGTTTTTGCTAATTGTGTGAACATACCCTAATAGGCATGCAGCTTATTTAACCCCTTCCCTTCTCAGCCATTTTTTGGATTTTAACTTTTGTTTTTTCCTCTCCACCTTCCAAAAGCTATCATTTTATTTACTTGAGGGCTTGTTTTTTGCGGTACAAGTTGTAGTTTTTCATGGCACCATTTATTGTGCCGCATGTGCTGGGAAGCTGAAAAAAAATTATTTGTGGGGTGAAATGCTGCACGTGCATGAGGTTTTGACAAACTCCATTCACATGAGTTAGGGCTTATTCAGACTAACGTGTTAATCGTCCGTGTGAAGGACGTTTTTTTTAATGGCCATCACATGGCTGCGTGTATTTCTATGGGGTTATTCACATGGTCGTTGTTCTAACGGACCGGGTGAAGGGCCTGTAAAAAAATAAGACATGTCCTATTTTTGTGCGTTTTCACGGATCCCTCAATAGACTCAAGTCTGTGAAAACGGGTCCCGCACGGCTGCAAATCGGCCGTTCTTCACGTCTGATTTCACACACGTTGGTCTGAATATCGCCTTAGGCCTTATTCACACGAACGTGTCCGTTTTGCACGCGCAAAAAATGCTGCATTTTGCGCGAGCAAAAGTTCGGTGTGGCATCGGCACATGGAGCGTGGCTGCGTGATTTTCGTGCAGCCGGCATCATTATGACACTCTGTTTTGATGTTACAACACAGTAAAGAAGGGGGGACTTTTAGGTTTCCCTTCTCTTCTTTACCAGCTGTAGCGTGAATCACGCGTGTCACCCGCAAGTGCTTCCGTGTGCCGTGCGCGATTTGCATGCACCCAATGACTTCAATGGGTGCGTGCTGCGCGAAACACGGGCAAGTATAGGACATGTCGTGAGTTTTACACAGCGCACACACGCTGCGTTAAATTCACTGACAGTCTGAACGGCCCCATTCACTAACATAAGTCCGTGCGACGTCCGTGAAAATCACGCTAGTAGCACGGACGTATAACACTTTCATGTGAATAAGGCCTTATATTGTAATTTGTAGTGAATTTTCAGTGCGCAATCCGCACCAAAAATAGGAGGCAAGCAAGTGGCCTTATTCAGACGTCCATGTTTGGTTTGTGACATACGGAGCGTGTATCGGCCATATTTCCCGGACCGATCACAGTTCAGGGAGCCGGGTTTCTAGCATCACAGTTATCTATGAACATAGTCCCTCCCTTCCCGTGGGAATATTGTCCCCGGTCCCGTACTGAAAGCATCATTACCGTATGGGACAGTATACCCGCGGAGAGGCAGGGACTCCCAGCAACACTGATAACTATGATGCTAGGAGTCCGGCTCCATGAATTGTGGTCAGCCTGTGAGATACAGCCGATACACGCTCCGTATGTCACGGACCGAATGCGGCCATCTGAATAAGGCCTTAGTCTAGTTACACAGTGCGGTGAAATCCCATTTTTTTGCCACAATTTTTGCAAAATCGCGGCAAAAACGTGACTTGACCGCACTGTGAGAATATAGCCTAACAGCACTTTTCATGTCTTGTATCCTTTTTTTTGACGCAATTTTCGTAATTGCGGCACAAATCGCGCGGTTTTGCCGCGATTTTTATATAATCGCGGCAAAACTGTGCCATTTTTGCCGCGACTACGAAAATCACGGCAAAAAAAACGCTAGGAAAACAAAAAAATACCAAAAAACATTTTAGTCAACTTTATACATTCTAAAAATAGGGTCAGGGGGATGGGAAGCAGGATGGATAGGGGAAAATACTCACCAGTCTGCAGGTCCGTTCGGCAGTGTAGAGGAGCTGGCTGGGGGGCGGGATCTCCAGACGGAGCTTCAGCACATGCTGCATCTTCCCCTTCCACTGAAGCTACAAAGAGGTATGCAGGGGGTGCCGCGGGCGTTGCTAGGGGGGTGGCGCGGGCGTTCCTAGGGGGGTGCCGCGGGCGTTAGTAGGGGCGGTGCGCGAGCGTTGCGAGGGGGTGCAACGGTCCGAGGGGGGGGGGCAACGGCAGCCCGGCGGGCCCCTTTTCTTCATCCATGTGGCCGGGCCCCTGAAGGGAGTACCAGTAATACCCCCCTGATGGCGGCCCTGGTCTCCAGGCACATTCTTTTTGCGGCTGCCTCGACCCCCCCTCGCTCCCCCCCTCGCGACCACCCCTTGCTCCCCCCTTCACTCCCCCGCGTCCCCCCCTCGACCCCCCCTCACGGAACTGCTGTAACTTTTCCCTCTCCTGGGAGGAGAGGGAGAATAGTAATAGTAGTAGTGGTGGTAATACAAAAAAACATTTCTCCATTAAACATATCTATCTATCTATCTATCTATCTATCTATCTATCTATCTATCTATCTATCTATCTATCTATCTATCTATCTATCTATCTGTCTGTCTGTCTGTCTGTCTGTCTATCTATCTATCTATCCATGCATCCATCCATCCATCCATCTCATATCTATCTATTATCTATCTTATACCTCCCAACCGTCTCGGATTCAGACGGACAGTCCCGTATTCCGGGTGGTGTCCCGGGCAGCCAGGGGGTATGTCCCGCTGATTGACAGGGAAAGTCATTCTGCCCTGCCAATCAGCGTCTTTCATACATGCAAGCGTCGTGATCACGTCATCGTGCTGCTTGTGTCATTCAACCCCAGGAGACCTCCGCAGAATAGAGCAAGTCTCCATTGCCGCCGGACGGTGCTGGAACAAGATTAAGGTGAGTTTGTTTAGTTTTTTTTTTATCCTAATAAAAAAGTATGTGGCATTATCTACGAGGGGTGGGCTTTATCTACAGGGTGCTTTATCTATGGGGGGGCTTTATCTACGGGGGGCTCTATCTATAGGGGGGCTATATACTGGGGTGGGCTATATGTGGAGCACTATATACAGGGGTGGGCTACATGTGAAGCACTATACTGGGGTTGGCTATATACAGGGGTGGGCTATCTGTGGAGCACTATATACAGGGGTGGGCTATATGTGGAGCACTATATACAGGGGTCGGCTATATCTACAGGGGGGTTATATACAGGGGTGGGCTATCTGTGGAGCACTATAAGGGGAGCTATATGTGGAACACTATATACAGGGGTGGGCAATATGGGGGGCACTATCTGCAGGGGGCTCTATGGGGGGCACTATCTACAGGGGGCTCTATGGCAGGCACTATCTACAGGCGGCATGGTGTATGTGCGGGAAACAGTGTATGGTGCTATTATAATTAGAGGTGCAGTGTATGGTGCTATTATATTTAGGGGCGTAGAGTGAGGTATAATTAGAACTTTATTTTTGTTTATAGGTGTAGAAATGTTTGAAAAGTGAGAAGCTGAAGACATCTGAGCGGCAAACTGCAGAAATGGGCTGTGGCCGGGAGAAGTCTTAGAGGTCTGGACCGGATGGAGAAAAATAACTAGAATCTGAGACGTCACCGGTGAGTCACTTAAAGAGGCTCTGTCACCACATTATAAGTGCCATATCTCCTACATAAGGAGATGTGCGCTGTAATGTAGGTGACAGCAGTGTTTTTTATTTAGAAAAACGATCTATTTTTACCATGTTATGAGCGATTTTTATCTTTATGCTAATTAGTTTCTTAATGCCCAACTGGGCGTGTTTTTACTTTAGACCAAGTGAGCGTTGTAATAAAAATTGTATGACGCTGACCAATCAGTGACCAATCAGCGTCATAAACTTCTCTCCATTAATTTACTCCGCGCATAGTGACACTGCGTTGTTCACGCTGTGCTGTCTTATACTGACACATTAACTTTACTGAAGTGTCTTGACAGTGAATAGACATTCCTTCCAGCCAGGACGGGATGTCTATTCACAATCCTGACACTTCGGCTACGTTTGTGTGGGACTTATAGCAGAGCAAGCGTAATCTCGCGAGACCACGCTGTAAATGACAGATTACAATGAGATTATGCTTGCTCTTCTGTAAGTCCCACACAAACGTTACTGAAGTGTCAGGATTGTGACTAGACAAATAGGGCATGTCCCATTTTTTGACGGCCGGGTTTCCCGAGCCGTCAAGAAATCGGTCGTGTGAATAGCCCCATTAGGGGTCTATTACTCCTACTGCGTCCGTGTAACGGGCGTTTTATGAACGGCCGTCACACGGCCGGGAATAAGGTCTAAGGCATTTTTTTTTTGTCTTTTTCTATGTACCTTTTGGAAACTTATCTTCAGAAAATGTATTCTGTGGTCAATTAACTAGAGGGCCATAGTAGTACATCGTATTCCTGCAGGAATACGTTTCTCTACTTTTTTGGGAAAACCAAAGTTTTCCAAAAACCATTGAGAAAATGTGTAACAAAAACACAGGTCCAACAGCACCACACTTTGGGGGCACGTCTCTATAGAATCCTGACTCCTAATCCCACTCTTCTGGTAAGGCTTTCTACAAGATTTTGGAGTTTGTCTGTGGGAATTTTTGCCCATTCAAACAGAAGAGCATTTGTAAGGTCAGACACTGATGTTGGATGAGAGGACCTGCCTCACAATCTCCATGCTTGTTCATCCCAAAGGTGTTCGATGGGGTAGAATCCTGACTCCTAATCCCATAACTGCCATTGAGAAAAAATAAAAGTTAAAACAGCACTTCAGGTTACAAAAATTGCATTTTTTTCACCCATGCAGGCAACTTTTCTTCGTTGTCAATAGAAAAAAATTGTGATGTGAAAGATGCCAATATTTCATCGTGATAAATAACAAATTTCTTATCAGACATTAACAGCTCAAACCCCATAACAATAAAGAGACCACCTTTTTGTTGCCCACGCGGAGAGCAGCATAAGATAGTGGCAGAGACACTGATTTTACCTACACATAACACTTATAACGCTGAAATCAGCGTCTCTGCTACTATCTTATGCCACTCTGAGTGAGGGCAACAAAAAGGTGGTGACAGATGCTCTTTAAAGACCTAAATCTACACAAACAGGCACCATCACCGATACTAACTAATATCTGCTTCATTTAGATGAAATATTTTTTTAAATAACAAAACAATTTTTTGACATCTTAAAGGAAGGGTGTCGCGAGAAAAAATTTTTTTTAGATCAATTTGCTTCTAGTGTTATATTAAAAACATTTTTATTTATTTGTGTGTTTGTGTTTTACTTTTTTTTTTCTAACTTTTTCTTCACTATGGGGGCTGCCATTTTTTTTTCATCTCTGTATGTGTCGATTAACGACACATACAGACATGGAATACGGCACATACATCCCCATAGAGAATGTGAACGGGAGCCGTTCGCATTCACTATGGTGTACGCCGTCTGTGTGGGAACGGCGCATGCGCCGCTCCCACACAGTCCAGATGGAAGGTCTACGGCTGAGCGACATCCGTCGCCATTTTCTTGTGGACCGATAGCCGCGGCCGGACAGTAAGATGACTACTTCAGGTCCCGGCTTCCGGACATGTGTTCTGAAGCAAGTATTAGGAGCGGAGGGAGCAGACGGAGCGGAGGGAGCGGCGGCGGCAGGAGCAGGTAAGTTATGTCTGTGTATGTTCTTGTTTTAGTGTGTGATTACCACTGTATGTAAGCCTACTACACTGTGTATTCGCTCAAAAAATGGCGGCACACAGTGTAGGAGGTTTGAACATTCAATCCCCTCCTTTCTCCTGGCACTAGCCAGGATAAAAAAGGGCTGATTCTGTGAGCTCACTAGAGCGTGTGTGTTTACACCAAATTTTCAGCATAAAGCAATGTGTTTGCTTTACCACATGCCAATGCTGCAATCTTGGGAATTGCTCCCTCTAGTGACCAGCACAGGAAAATGTTATAAATTAGAATCTAATTTATAATATTTCCTGATTTGTGAAAAAATTAAAAAAATTATAACAATGTCTAATCATGTATACACTAACTGTTTAACAAAAAAAATAAAAAATTCAAGCGACACATTCCCTTTAAGAGACTGTATTTAGGGGTCTGTGAATAACAAAGCATTGTCTTCATCTGTTTGCATGTCTTGTGAGCGAGTACTGATAAGTTAATTGAGGCTGACGCTTTGAGTATCCAAACTTCTCTCTATAAATACAGGGAATCCTTCTAAGGAAAGATACTATTTGTGCCAGATGAAAATGCAAAACAAAAGAGAAATATTACAAGAAAAGTAAATTTCACGCACTTTTAAGAGATATAAAAGATAACTAAAGACCATTCTAATCCTCAGAATGAGTCTGTGAATAGAAAGTGCTCACAAATGAAGGAGTCTGTGCTTTACAACAGACAGACATATTAATCTTTCCATTAATCTGCAGAACATTGCATATTCAAAGCACCACAGTCGTAGAACGCCATTAGGAAGCCTAAAATAGCACATTTCTATTATCTGCTTTAGTGCTTATCTGCATTTTCATGCAGCATTCTAAGTTCACTCTTAAAATAAATGCAATGCTGTATCCTTTTACTGGACCACGTTTCTTCTTCAAAAAATATATTTTATTAATTTGGTTTCTATTTCACTTATCTGTTCCTGTTTTTATGTTTAATTGTTTTTTCATATCAAGTTTTCTTTTGCTATTTTAATAACTGCTGAGAAAAATTATAGACAGGATCATTACGGTCTGGGTGTGGTTATGTTTCTGGATTTAAAAAATCTATAGGTACATTATATGGACACCTACACATTACACCTAATGACATCCTAATTTGAATCCATAGGCATTACTATGGAGTTTGCTTCCACTCTTCTGGTACGGCTTTCTACAAGATTTTGGAGTTTGTCTGTGGGAATTTTTGCCCATTCATCCAGAAGAGCATTTGTGAGGTCAGACACTGATGTTGGATGAGAAGACCTGCCACACAATCTCCATGCTTGTTCATCCCAAAGGTGTTCGATGGGGTTGAGATCAGGGCTCTATGTGGGCTAGTCAAGTCTTCCACACCAAACTCACCCAACCATGTCTACAGACCTTCCTTTGTGCATGAACTGCATGAACTGATTTCTTGCAACGGTGGCATCCTATTACAGTACCACGCTGGAATTCAGTGAGCTCTTTAGAACGGCCCATCCATTAGGTGCTGGATTTTATACACATGTGGCAATGGGACTGAATGAAACACCTGAATTCAATGATTAAGAGGTTTGTCCCAATATTTTTTTCCATATAGTGTATATCTCATAACACCAAAAGGCATCCAAACCTAGTAAAATCTGACAAAGATACAATTAAGACAATTACATTTCTAAGACTAGAAAGTTGTTTTCAGAACGATGGGAAATTATGTCTTATGACTTATATTTAATATTGTTCTTTACGACATTGGAATCTAGTGAAGTGAATGTCATGGTAAGTCACCCCCATCATTTAACACAACAAAGATCAACTAATAAAGGTGTAATGTCACTGTCACTTTGTATTTCCATGTTGATTCCAAGTTGGAGAAAGGTTGGGCATATTTCCCAGCTTTCCTTCCCCATCTCCCCAACAAACACAAATACAGTTGATACACATTAGATGATGCATTACAGCATTATGAATTCCAGCACAGACATAGTGTACTTATTGTTCCAAAATATTAAAATCGCAATTATTCCTTCGGCAAGTATTAGACATAGTGCAGCCAGAAATATTATGTCTGACCTGCATATTTCGGGTCTTTTTCCTTCCCTTGTCTGGTTTCTTTAACCCCTTCAGAACCAAGCTCATTTTGGCCTTCAGGACCAGACCCATTTTTTCAAATCTGACATATTTCACTTTATGTGGTAATAACTCCAGAACGCTTTTACCTATCAAAGCGATTCTGAGATTGTTTTCTCGTGACACATTGGACTTTATGATAGTGGAAAAATGTGGTCGATAAATTCAATATTTACCAGTGAAAAACACCAAAATTTTGTGAAAAATTGCAAAAATTAGCATTTTTCTAACTGTAAATGTATCTGCTTGTAAGACAGGCAGTTATACCACACAAAATTGTTGCTAATTAACATCCCCCATATGTCTACTTTAGATTGGCATCCTTTTTTGAACGTCCTTTTCTTTTTCTATGACGTCACAAGGCTTAGAACTTTAGCAGCAATTTCTCACATTTTCAAGAAAATTTCAAAAGGCTATTTTTACAGGGGCCAGTTCAGTTGTGAAGCGGCTTTTAGGGCCTTATATTTTAGAAACCGCCAAAAACTAACCTCATTTTAAAATCGTCACCCCTCAAAGTATTCAAAACAGCATTTAGAAAGTTTCTTAACCCTTTAAACGTTTCACAGGAATTAAAGCAACGTAGGAGGTGAAATTTTCAAATTTCATTTTTTTTTTGCAGAAATTCTGTAATGACGGGGGTGGGGAGACAGACAAGTGAGCCTTAATCTACCCGCCACTCAGTCCCTGCCTACTTGCAACGACCCGCCCTAGGCGACGGGGTACAACTGGGCGACGGTCCCTACGCTCAACAGACAAGGGTACACAGAGCTAGGGGGAGAAAGGGGCAGTTGCCCACGGCAACACCGTGAGCAACAAGATAAGTGAACAAGCCGAGTCAAACCAAGAGTGTACGAGGTGCCAAACGCAGAGCAGGAGAGTAGTGAAGGAGCCGAGTCAAACCAGGAGTGTACGAGGTACCAAACGCAGAGCAGGAGAGTAGTCAGCAAGCTGGGGTTAATATGAAGCAAGGACAATAGTCCAAGAAGCTGCAGCAGGGCCAGGAAAGCAAACGAGAAGAATCACAAGCAAAGGAGGAACAGGAAAGGCAGGTATAAATAGACAGAGGGCGGGTGCTAGCTCCGTCTGGCCAGGCTGTGATAGGTTCTCCCACTCCTAAGCCTGCCACCCTGAGTGGTGGAAGATGGAGTCAGTCTCACAGACATAGAAGCAGGTGCAGACTGATTATCTATGGGCATTAACGCCGAAGCTGTGCCTGGCAGATCCTTTACAGTACCCCCCTTTTATGAGGGGCCACCAGACCCTTTCTAAGTGGACCTGGTTTACTGGGGAAACGAAGGTGAAACCTCCTGACCAATATCCCAGCGTGAACATCCCGAGCGGGTACCCAAGTCCTCTCCTCAGGCCCGTATCCTCTCCAATGGACCAGGTACTGGAGGGAGCCTTGGACCATCCTGCTGTCCACAATCTTGGCGACCTCGAATTCTGCCCCCTCAGGGGTGAGAACAGGGACCGGAGGTTTCCTCGAGGGAGCCAAGGACGGGGAGCAGCGTTTAAGGAGGGAGGCATGGAAAACGTCGTGTACTCAAAAAGATGGGGGCAACTCCAGTCGGAAGGAGACAGGATTGAGGACTTCAATGACCTTGTACGGCCCTATAAACCGGGGAGCAAACTTCTTGGACGGGACCTTAAGGCGCAAATTTTTAGACGATAGCCACACCAGATCCCCGACCATAAACAAGGGGTTAGCAGAACGTTTTCTATTTGCCTGAGTTTCTTGTATGCTCCGGGACGCCTCTAGGTTCTTCTGAACCTGAGCCTAGACTGTGCACAGTTCTCGATGAACGACCTCTACTTCGGGATTGTTGGAACTACCAGGTGAAACGGAAGAGAACCGTGGATTAAACCCAAAATTACAGAAAAAGGGGAAGACCCCTGACGAGTTACTGACTCGGTTATTAAGTGAAAATTCGGCGAGGGGAATGAATGAGACCCAATCATATTGACAGTCAGAGATAAAACACCTTAAATATTGTTCTAGAGACTGATTAGTCCTCTCAGTTTGGCCATTAGTTTCAGGATGGAAGGCAGAGGAGAAGGACAGATCAATCTCCAACTTTTTACAGAAGGCTCTCCAAAACAATGAAACAAATTGTACCCCTCTATCAGAAACAATATTGACAGGGACCCCATGGAGACGCAGGATGTGTTTGACAAACAAGGTAGCTAACGTCTTAGCATTGGGTAGTTTCTTGAGGGGCACAAAATGGCACATCTTACTGAAGCGGTCTACTACAACCCACACCACCGACTTGCCTTGAGATGGAGGCAAATCGGTGATAAAATCCATGGAGATATGGGTCCAAGGTCTCTGGGGAATGGGCAAAGAACATAGTAAGCCCGCTGGTCGGGACCTGGGAGTCTTGGACCTAGCACAAACTTCACAAGCGGCGACGTAGGCCTTAACGTCTTTAGGCAACCCAGGCCACCAGTAGTTTCTGGCAATGAGGTGCTTGGTACCCAGGATGCCTGGATGGCCAGATAGTGCAGAGTCATGATTTTCCCTAAGTACCCTTAGCCGGAATTGAAGGGGAACAAATAACTTGTTCTCAGGAAGGCTCCCGGGAGCTGAACCTTGATCAGCCGCAATTTCAGAGACTAAATCAGAATCAATAGCGGAAATGATTATACCTGGAGGCAAAATACAAGCAGGATCTTCCTCTGAAGGAGGGCTGGCCATGAAGCTTCGTGACAGTGCATCAGCCATAACATTTTTAGACCCAGCCCTATAGGTAACCACAAAGTTGAATCTGGTAAAAAATAACGGCCAACGAGCTTGTCTCGGGTTTAGCCTCCGGGCAGATTCTAGGAAAACCAGATTCTTGTGGTCGGTAAGGACCGTTACCTGGTGCCTAGCCCCCTCCAGGAAGTGGCACCACTCTTCAAATGCCCATTTAATGGCTAAGAGTTCGCGGTTGCCAATATCATAGTTACTCTCAGTGGGTGAAAACTTCCTGGAGAAGTAGGCACAGGGACGGAGATGGGTGAGGGACCTGGTACCCTGGGACAAGACAGCCCCCACTCCCACCTCGCACGCGTCAACCTCCACGATAAATGGCTCCATTTGGTTGGGCTGAACCAGTACCGGGGCCGAGATAAAGCACTTCTTAAGGACCTCAAAAGCCTGGACAGCCTCAGGAGGCCAGTGAAGGAGATCAGCACCTTTGCGAGTGAGATCCGTAAGAGGCTTAGTCATGACCGAGACGTTAGCAATAAACCTCCTGTATTAATTAGCGAACCCCAGGAAGCACTGTAACGCCTTCAGGGAGGCAGGTTGGACCCATTCCGCCACAGCCTGGACCTTGGCAGGGTCCATGCGGAATTCATGAGGAGTGAGGATTTGGCCCAAAAATTGTATCTCCTGCACCCCAAACACACATTTTTCGGTCTTCGCAAACAGTTTGTTTTCTCGAAGGACCTGGAGCACCTTCCTGACATGCTCAATGTGGGAGGACCAGTCCTTGGAAAACACAAGTATGTCATCAAGGTACACTACAAGAAATACCCCCAGGTAGTCTCTTATAATCTCATTTATGAAATTCTGGAAGACCACGGGAGCATTACACAACCCAAAAGGCATGACGAGGTATTCGAAATGACCTTCGGGCGTGTTAAACGCAGTCTTACACTCATCCCCCTCTTTGATGCGGATAAGGTTATACGCCCCCCGTAGAACAAAATAAGAGAACCATTGGGCCCCCTGAACCTGATTAAAGAGATCAGGAATCAGAGGAAGGGGATGCTGGTTCCTTACAGTGACCTTATTCAAGCTTCGGTAGTCAATGCATGGCCTAAGACCACCATCCTTCTTCCCTACGAAGAAGAAGCCAGCACCTACCGGAGAAGTAGAGGGGCGAATGTAACCCTTGGCCAGGCATTCCTGGATATACTCTCTCATGGCTTTACGTTCGGGACAAGAGAGATTAAATATCCTACCCTTAGGGAGCTTAGCTCCTTGTACCAAATTGATTGCGCAATCATATTCTCTATGAGGAGGTAACACTTCGGAGGCCTCCTTAGAGAAAACATCAGCGAAGTCCTGAACAAACTCAGGTAGCGTGTTCACCTCCTCAGGGGGAGAAATAGAATTAACAGAAAAACATGACGTCAAGCATTCATTACCCCACTTGGTAAGGTCCCCAGAATTCCAGTCAAACGTGGGATTATGCAACTGCAACCAGGGAAGGCCTAAAACCAAATCGGACGATAATCCCTGCATTAAAAGTACAGAGCTCTGCTCCAAATGCATGAAGCCAACAAGGAGTTCAAAAACAGGGGTATGCTGTGTAAAATAACCATTAGCAAGAGGAGTGGAGTCGATACCCACTACCGGGACAGGTTTAGGCAAATCAATCAAAGGCATAGCTAGAGACATAGCAAATTCCACAGACATGATATTAGCAGAAGACCCTGAATCCACGAAGGCTCTGCCGGTAGCAGACCTACCACCAAAAGAGACCTGAAAAGGAAGCAAGATTTTATTACGTTTCATATTTACGGGAAATACCTGTGCGCCCAAGTGACCTCCCCGATGATCACTTAGGCGCGGAAGTTCTCCGGCTGCATTCTTACGCTTAGGACAGTTGATCACTTGATGCTTGTCATCCCCACAGTAGAAGCAGAGACCATTCTTCCTGCGGAAATCTCTACGGTGTTGGGGGGACACGGAGGCCCCGAGTTGCATAGGTACCTCTGAGTCTTCCGGGGAGGAACGAAGCAATGGAACCTCGGGAGGCATCATGGGGGAGTCAGAGGAGAAAACATCAAGACGTTCAAGTCGTCGTTCCCTGAGACGTCGGTCAAGTCGTACCGCTAAAGCCATAACCTGGTCTAGGGAGTCAGAAGAGGGATAACTAGCTAGCAGATCTTTCAGGGCGTTTGACTGACCCAACCTAAACTGGCACCTTAAGGCAGGGTCATTCCACCGAGAAGCTACGCACCACTTCCTAAAGTCAGAACAATACTCCTCAACAGGTCTCTTACCCTGACGTAAGGTCACCAGCTGACTCTCGGCAAAAGCAGTCTTGTCAGTCTCGTCATAGATGAGTCCGAGAGCAGAAAAGAAAAGATCAACGGAGGAAAGTTGCGGGGCGTCAGGAGCCAAGGAGAAAGCCCATTCTTGGGGCCCTTCCTGGAGCCGGGACATAATTATACCCACCCGCTGGCTCTCAGAACCTGAGGAGTGGGGCTTTAAACAAAAATAGAGCCTACAACTCTCCCGAAAGGAGAGAAAAGTCTTCCGGTCCCCTGAGAACCGGTCGGGCAACTTGAGGTGGGGTTCAAGAGGTGAGGTGAGGGGGACTACCATGGTAGCATCAGGCTGGTTGACCCTCTGAGCCAGGGCCTGGACCTGTAGGGAGAGACCCTGCATTTGCTGAGCCAGGGTCTCAAGGGGGTCGATAGTGGTGTCAGGGACCAGGGTAGACTAGGTATGGCTTGTGATTATGTAATGACGGGGGTGGGGAGACAGACAAGTGAGCCCTAATCTACCCGCCACTCAGTCCCTACCTACTTGCAACGACCCGCCCTAGGCGACAGGGTACAACTGGGCGACGGTCCCTATGCTCAATAAGTGCACGACAGACAAACAGACAAGGGTACACAGAGCAAGGGGGAGAAAGGGGCAGTTGCCCACGGCAACACCGTGAGCAACAAGAGAAGTGAACAAGCCGAGTCAAACCAAGAGAGTACGAGGTGCCAAACGCAGAGCAGGAGAGTAGTCAGCAAGCCGGGGTCAATATGAAGCAAGGACAATAGTACAAGAAGCTGCAACAGGGCCAGGAAACCAAACGAGAAGAATCACAAGCAAAGGAGGAACAGGAAAGGCAGGTATAAATAGACAGAGGGCGGGAGCTAGCTCCGTCTGGCCAGGCTGTGATAGGTTCTCCCACTCCTAAGCCTGCCATCCTGAGTGGTGGAAGATGGAGTCAGTCTCACAGACATAGAAGCAGGTGCAGACTGATTATCTATGGGCGTTAACCCCGAAGCTGTGCCTGGCAGATCCTTTACAAATTCATTTTTAATCTATTTTTTTTGTAACACAGAAGTTTTTACCAGAAAAACGCAACTCAATATTTATTGCCCAGATTCTGCAGTTTTTAGAAATATTCCACATGTGGCCCTAGTGCGGTAATGGACTGAAGCACCGGCCTCCGAAGCAAAGGAGCACCTAGTGGATTTTGGGCCTCATTTTTATTAGAAAATATTTTAGGCACCATGTCAGGTTTCAAAGGCTCTTTCATTTCCAAAACAGTGGAAATACACCAAAAGTGACCCCATTTTGGAAACTACACTCCTTGAGGAAATTATCTAGGGGTATAGTGAGCATTTTGACCCCGCAGGTTTTTTGCAGAAATTAATGGAAGTAGGCAGTGAAAATGAAAATCGTCATTCTTTCAAAGATAATGTAGGTTTAGCTAATTTTTTCTAATTTCCACGAGGACTAAAGGAGAAAAAGCACCACAACATTTGTAAAGCAATTTCTCCCGAGTAAAACAATACCCCACATGTGGTTATAAACGGATGTTTAGACACACGGCGGAGCTTAGAAGGGAAAGAGCGCTATTTGGCTTTTGGAGCTCATATTTAGCAGGAATGGTTTGCGCAGGCAATGTCGCATGTGCAAAGACCCTGAGGGACCAAAACAGTGAAAACTCCCAAAAAGTGACTCCATTGAGAAACTACACCCCTTGAGGAATCCATCTAGGGGTGTAGTGAGCATTTTGCCCCCACAGGTGTTTCATAGATTTTATTAGAATTGGGCAGTGAAAATAAGAAAAATCCTTTTTCTTCAATAAGACGTAGCTTTAGCTCCAAATTTTTAATTTTCTCAACAAATAAAGGAAAAAAAGAACCCCAACATTTGTAAAGCAACTTCTATGGAGTACGGCAATACCCCAAACGTGGTCATAAAATGCTGTTTGGGCACACGGCAGGGCTCAGAAGTGAAGGAGCGCCATTTGCTTTTGGTGTACAGATTTTGCTGCATTTGGTTTCTGGTCGCTATGTTGCATTTGCAAAGTCCCTGTGGGACCAAAACAGTGGATCCCCCCAGAAGTGACCCCATTTTGGAAACAACACCCTCAAGGTATTCACCTAGGGGTGTAGTGAGCATGTTAACCCCACAGGTGTTTTGCAGAAATTTGTGTGCACACGATGTGGGAGAATAAAAATGGGAATGTTTCCTTAGATACCACAATATGTGGTGCCCAGCTTGTGCCACCATAACAAGACAGCTTTCAATTATTATGCGGTGTTTCCCTGTTTTAGATTCACTCTACATGGGGCCCTAATCTTTTGCCTGGACATTCGACAGGGCTCAGGAGTGAAAGAGTACCATGTAAAATTGAGGCCTAATTTGGCGACATATAAAGTATTGGTTCACAATTGCAGAGGCTTTGATGTGAAATAATAAAAGAAACCCCTGAGAAGTGACCCCATTTTGGAAACTGCACCCCTCAAGGCATTTATTAAGAGGTGTAGTGAGCATTTTCACCCCACGTGTCTTTTCCATAAATGATTGCGCTGCGGTAGGAACAAATTAAATTTTTTCCCTAGATATGCCAATTCAGTGTCAAATATGTCGTGCCCAGCTTGTGTCACTGGGGACACACACCCTACAAATTGTTAAAAGGGTTCTTCCGGGTATGACGATGCCATATATGTGGAAGTAAACTGCTGTTTGGGCACACTGTAGGGCTCAGATGGGTGGGAGCGCCATTTGGGTTTTGGAGCGTGGAATTTGCTTGGTAATAGTTTTGCTTGGAGTATCACTGTTGTTTCCGTTTATAATGTGGGGCATATGTGAGCTCGGCAGAGTACATCAGGGGCATGGCATAGTCAGGTGCTATAATAATAAGGTAAAAAAAATAATAAAATGATCCATAGATGTGTGTTACGCTGAGATCGATCCTTTCTGCACAGGCCGGTGTCGCACTGATAAATGTCCTTCCTTATCCTCCTTTTGGTCCACACTCCGCACCTTTGCAGTTTGGGGAATTTTGCGGGGAAAGTGTTGTCCTGGTATAATACGGGCACCCTCGCTTCCAACAGATATGTTTGGGCCCTCCCCTTCCTGGCTCCCTAATTTTAGTGCCTTGATACATCGCCTTTTGAAACAGAAGAAATGTTCCCCTCGGGCCTTCACAACTGGATATTTTTCTTTTCTGAATTATTGGAGCCTTAACTTATTTTATTTTTTCATAGACATAGTGGTATGAGGGCTCTTTTTTTACGGGACGAGCTGTAGCTTTTATTGGTACCATATTGGGGTACATGCGACTTTTTGATCACTTGTTATCCTTTTTTTGGGAGGCAAGGTGACAAAAAAAACAGCAATTCTGTCATAGTTTTTTATACAGCGTCCACCATGCGTTATAAACTACGTTACCTTTATTCTGCGGGTCAGTACGATTCCGGCGATACCAAATTTATAGAACTTTTTTATAACTTTTTGCACAATAAAATTACTTTTGGAAAGAGAATGTATTTTTTCTGTCACCAAGTTGTGAGAGCCATAACTTTTACATTTTTTCGTCGATGGAGCTGTGTGAGGGCTTGTTTTTTGCGAGACGAGGTATAGATTTTATAGGTACCATTTTTGGATACATGCGACTATTTGATCACTTTTTATTTCAATTTTTGGAAGAGAGTGACCAAAAAAACTGTAATTATGGCAGTGTTTTTGAGGTTTTTTTTTACGGCGTTCACTGCGCTGGATAAATAACATAATATTTTTATAGTTCAGGTCGTTACGGTCGCTGCGATACCAAATATGTATGGCTTTATTATTTTTTTCTCTAATAAATGACTTGATAAGTGAAAAAGGGCGATTGTGTTTTATTTTATTACTTGAAACTTCTATTATATGTTTTACAACTATTATTTTTACTTTTTTTACACTTTTTTTTTACACTTTTCTTTAGTCCCACTAGGGGACTTGAATGTCCAACTGTTTGTTTGATGTCCTAATACATTGCACTACCTATGTAGTGCAATGTATTGGAACTGTCAGTTGTTCACTGACAGCAAGCCGATCAGGCTCTGCCTCTGGGCAGGGCCTAATCAGCTTACGTAATGGCAGACAGGAGTCCATTGTTAGGGCTCCTGTTGCCATAGTAACAGTCGCCAGCCTTGCCATCGCATGGCAAGGCTGCCGATTTTCTACAAACCTCTAGGATGCAGCGATCACAATGGATCGCTCCATCGAAGGGGTTAATGGCAGGAATTGGAGCTAGCTCCGGTTCCTGGCGAAAGATCGGGGTGTCCGCTGTAACATACAGCGGACACCCACTGCTGATGACGCCGGCTCAGCTTCTGAGCCGGAAGCTGAGACGGCGCCATCTTGCCGATGGTACTGGAAGCCTCCTGGGCCCCGCCGACGACGGGGCATAGGAGGATTCCGTTACTGGCGGACCGGGAGGTAAGCATTAGCCCTCCCATCGCCTTTGCAGCCACTGGCAACCCAGCGATCACGTTGCTGGGGTGCCGGTGCTATAAACTCCTCTCTAGTGAACACAGCATGTGAGGGGTTAATCGGCCGGATCGGAGGCTAGCTCCGGTCCTGGCCGATACCTCAGGGTGCCAGCTGTAACATACAGCTGTCACCCGGCGGTGATGTCGCTGGCTCAGCTCCTGAGCCAGCTTCATCTCCATCACGTACAGTAACGTGAAAATGCGGTAAGACACCAGTTTTAATGACGTTACTGTACGTGATCCGGCGGGAAGGGGTTAAATATGCATTTCCTCTCCTTATGCTTGCTGAGTTTATGGCTTCTTCTGGTGTGATGTAAGCGTTGTTCTGTGCGTTGCGCCAATCATAGGTCTCCTCTTGCGGTTCCCCTCCCCTTTCTGAGTTTACAGTCTCACAGACCCACTAAGCTGTACCTCATTAGGTCTGTGAGACTGTATGCTGTGAGAGGGGAAGGTGAGCAGCAAGAGAGAGCTATAATTGGCACACAGCACACAGAACAACTCTCACATCACACCAGAAAGAGCCAACTACTCAGCAAGCTTGTTGCACCCGCCTACCCCCACAATGTGCCATTCTTTTCTTTTTTCAACTTGCTGTATTACCAAAGATGAGGAGCTGAAAAAGAGAGATAGACCGCTGGAAGGTTAGAACAATCATACTTTCACATAAAGCGATCCTACAGTCTAAAAAATTTTTAATAATTGATTATATTGTACATTGGAAATGTATAGTCAACTTAACTGCTGCCCCACACCTAAGGGTATGTTCACACGGCAGCGTCCAATACACCTGAAATTACGGAGCTGTTTTCAAGCGAAAACAGCTCCTGAATTTCAGACGTAATTGCTCGTACTCGCGTTTTTCGCGGCGTCAACTACGGATGTAATTGGAGCTTTTTTTCAATGGAGTCAATGAAAAACGGCTCCAATTATGTCTCAAGAAGTGACATGCACTTCTTTGATGCGGGCGTCTTTTTACGCGCCGTCTTTTGACAGCAGTGCGTAAAAAAAAAGCCGGTGTGCACAGAACATCGTAACCCCATTGATTTCAATGGGCAGATGTTTGCAGGCGGTTTGGAGCCGTATTTTCGGACATAATTTGAGGTGTAAAACGACCGAATTACGTCCTAAATAGGGTGTGTGAATATACCCTTTATGTTCCAGCCTCCGTTTCTGCGTTCCGGACCCTTTTTTCCGCACTTCAAGATGGCTGTTGCAGTTTTAGACTTTGAGATGTAGGGCTTCTTTACAAGTCTGAGGCACACGCCCACCCTCTCCACTGCCCTCCAATGGACCAACACTGATGACGTTGATCCCAGTATCAGCGCTGTGTCAGGCAGAGTAGGCGTTATCAGCTCTGTTCCCTCATATAGCAGTGGGGGGGATGGACAAGTGTCTCAGACCTGCAAAGAAGCTCACCATAGCGAAGTCTAAGAGTGTGTTAAAATGGGGGGACGGAACGCAGGAACGGAGGCCGAATCATTCTGGAGCAGGGCAGCAGGTAAGTTGACTAAACATTTCCAACATATAATCAATCATTTTTTTTTTTGGACTGGAGGCTCGCTTTAATACATATGTGTCTACACTAACCTTTGCTTGAATATGTTTAAGGACTCCAATTTTTCATGAAAACATTTCGATACAATATCGCAACATGTTAAAAAAAACCTTGACAGGCTGCAATTTGCATTGCCACTCACATAGCATACACATCTCGTGACAGAGTATCGCAAAATCATGTTTTTGTTTTTTTTTTCAAACCTGATCTGCTCGGGCCACACATATATTGAGATATGACAAAAGGTAAGGAAGGATACATCTGTAGGATATATTAAATAAAGTTTGAAGTATTTGATGCACTTGTGATTTGTGCAAAAAATATAACATTATGTATGCTTAAAAGGAGCAAAGGCATCTCAAATACACCATAAATCGTGAAAACATTGCACAACTTTGAATTTTAGCATATGCAAATAAAAGGATTACTGGATGTTTGAGGTGATATAACAAAGACACCAGATAAAGTTTAGACAAGGATTACAGGTTCAGACTGACATCTGCAGAATATATTTGCTTCTTTCTATGTCATATATTTGGTATGTCATTTTATTTTAGCATTGAATGTACATTTTAAATTTTAATCTAGCACCCAACAGTTTTAATATTTTTTTGATAATTTTTAGGCTACATGCATACTTTGTGAAATTTGATGCGGAAAATCTGCATCAAATGTAGGTGATTTTGCAGGTTAAACCTGCACCTAATATTGAGATTTTATTATGCGTTTTTTTGGGTTTGAATTTTACATTTTGATGCGAGGTGTGGATTTTATGCTACGGAGTTTTGATGCATTTGTTTATAAACTTGTAAGACAAATTGACATGCTGAGGAAGAACTCTGCCACATGTCATTGTGTGCCTGTGGCCTTAATCTTTTGCTCGCTGACGGGCATAAAATGGAAGAGGTAGACTGGATTCACACGGGAAGTAAATGCTGCGTATTATCCGCAGAGTTTCCGCATTTATGTGGCAAAATTTTTTTTAATGTGCATATTTTGCTGTATATTTCATCCCTTCTACGTTGAAAAGACTGAAATCTGTAATGAACATTCAGAGCCCAATGGGCATGCTGCGGTTTTGAAAATGTGCAGCACACTCTGATTTCCGTCCGGAAAATGTTCAACAGCATGTGAATGAGATTTGATCAATAAATGTGGTGCACAGCATGTGTGACAGAATTCTGCCTCAACTTCAGTCAGAATTCTGGCACATTTTGAATAGTAAACCTGCCCTAAAGAGGCCTTTTCTAGTTGACTCTTTCTAATGGCTCCTTGACATTTTCTCACTTGACAGCTCATAAGATTACTAGGTCTTAACGGTTGGGGTAAGACCTCATGAGGCCTCGTCTATGTGTACTTTAGTGGTATCTAAAAAGTTTGTGGACCATATTATCAATAACATTCGTAGAGAATTGGAGCCTCCACTTTTTATATATTAGGTTTTTTTAAACGTAACTACAAGGAGACCCAAAGTCATTATCCTACTACATAAAGCAACGTTAAATCGATGGAATACTCAATATATCAATAGATTATTATCTCCTCCTAAACCTTAAATAAAAGAGAAAAGATGTCTCTAAGCACCATCACTGAATCACTATACATCTTAAAGCTGATGTTGAAGTCTCACCACTAAGTTATTCTGCTTGGATTCTGAAAAGAACTTGCATCAGCTTTTATTGCTAGAATTTACTATGGGATTTCAGATGTTGGCAGCTGTAATGTCCGACAGTGAAAAGATCAGGGACAAAGGAGTTTCTATGTTGATAAGTAGAATTTGTCATTTTCGCCCAGTGAATTCAATAACCCAGATAAAATAAGGTTAAAGAGCATTTCCTCTAAACATGATGCTTTAAACCTGTTGTTCATATTACCCTCCATGAATGTTGGTGGAGGAATGTTTAAAGGGTAACTAAAGGTTCAAAAAACTTCTGACATGTCATATTGACATGTCAGAAGTTTTGATTGGTGGGGGTCCAAGCACTGAGACCCCCACAAATCGCTAAAACGAAGTGGCAGAAGTGCTCGTGTGAGCGCTGGGCCGCTTTGTTTCTGTCCGGCTTTTTCCGGGAATCAATGTAGCGGTGTACGGGCTCAATAGAAAGTCTGTGGTCTGGTACACCGCTACGTCGGCTTTTCAGAAAAAGCTGAACAGAAACTAAGCGGCTCAACGCTAACACGAGTTCTTCTGCCACTTCGTATTAGCAATTGTTGGGGGTCTCAGTACTCGAACCCCCAACAATCAAAACTTCTGACATGTCACTATGACATGTCAGAAGTTTGTTGAACGTTTAGTTACCCTTTAAGATAACGTTTGAGGATTTTATGTTTCAGCAAATATCAAAATTGCTGAATTTGATTTAAATGATAATGTCCTGTGCTAAATAAATTCAGAACAAGCTTAGAACATGCTATCATAAAAGTTCAGATTCCACATATCATATACAAAAGAAGATCTGTTGCCTTACGGAATAGTGTGATGGTCATTAGATGGGAGATTTTCCTTCATTACATCCCACTGAAGGACCTCCTAGAATATTACTTTTCCTACATATTATGGCTTGCCCACAGGTAACGGAATTACTGCGTATTTTCCATCCAGAATTGCGGACGGAAAATACGCAGCAGAATACAGTAGCAGCAAAGTGGGTGTGATTTAATAAATCTTATCCACGCGCTGCGTACAATTTCCGAGCAGAAATTGACTTGCGGTGCATATTTTTCGTACTGCAGCATGTCAATTCCTGCTGCAGAAAATGGACTGAATTGCTGCGTTTTTCAGAGAAGATGTCACATCTCCCAGCATTGAGAAAAACACAGCAAAAATAATCACCATGTTCTGCAGGAAAAAACGCAGGAAATGGTGCGTGTTTTTTTTCACAGCGAAATATCTGCTACTTTCAACAGAATTGCTGCAGACATTTTCTGCAGCAATTCTGTTACTTGTGGACAATCCCTTATTCTTCAGTCCAGCTAAAGGCCTATGATTCTGTCTAAAAATGGCTAATTTTCTCTTTTCTCTCTTTATATCCTGAAAAAAGCAGCAGTGGCAAAGGCAAAGTGATTCTGTCAAGTGAACAAATGTGTGGTGTCAGAAAGGGGTTTTCAGGATCAATGTTTCTCCTTGCCTATCTTTCTCTGCATGATCGGTCGATGTCATAGGACTGTGACCATCACTCAATGCATGTTAAGTAATAACTGCAGCAATTACGAAACAGATAGATAGAGAGAGAGAGAGGCAGAGAGAGAGAGAGAGAGAGAGAGATAGGGATGGATGGATAGATAGATAGATAGATAGATAGATAGATAGATAGATAGATAGATAGATAGATAGATAGATAGATAGATAGATAGATAGATAGATAGATAGATAGATAGATAGATAGATAGATAGCACAGCAAAAAGTTATATCTGGTGCTCACCTACTTTGGCAAATTGTCCAAATTAATCAATAAAAAGAAAAAAGGTAGCACTCCAGACATTCACAAAAAAAAGTGTATCCTTTATTCCCTAGAATGTTTCAGCTCTCATGCAAGTCTGGAGTGCTGCCTTTTTTCTTTTGATAAATCAAGGCCATGTTTACGCTTAGTCTATAAATACATATTGTAATTGTGCTGACCAATAAATATTGCGATTATTTCTAGATAATTGTTGTGATTGTTGGTCTTTGTAAATTAATTCCAAGGATATTTTGAAATGACGTTATTATAACCCTTCTGTTAAACCTCAGTGGGCATGTGGAAATGATGTAATTCAAGGTCAGACAGAGTTGATGCTAAACCCTTATCTCAAAGATGACAGTTCTATGGCAGAAGGTGCTATCGCCCTTTTTACCAGCTCAGAATACCGCACATCTCTTCTCACTGCTCCTACCAGCTTTATATAAGTCAATGGCATCTGTGTTCACTTATCAGACACACAGTTTCTAGGTGTTATGTCATGAGCTGTACCTTTACACCTTGTGTCTTATAAAACAACAGATTGTTTTAGCCCTGTCCACGATGGGGCACATAAATGAGAGTTACTGAAACTGTCACAAGCATTCACAAGGCAATTTCCGTAAATTTGATACATTTCAATAGAGAGAGATTGGGCATGCTTGGTGTGCGCTTCCTAAAGTTGGTTCATTCTAGGAATAATCTGTTTATGGGATATAATTCTGTGTTTTCCATCTGACTTTATTTACTGGTGCATATTGATACTGTATGCTTTTCTCAGTTTACTGTTCTTTGCAATGTGGGGCTGCAAGGGTGGCCACCATAGTTTGATAGATATGTCAGCAACAGTGGGTGAAACACGCTCAATAGTGCATAAGAATAAGGATGCTGAATTGGTCCATGTACGACAGGTATAAAACGACTATCGTTTGATGTCAACCGAGGGCTTCCAAGTTCAGGGTTATAGGGTCCCAAATAATGGTGTGTATAGAACATAAAATTGTGTCTGTCAAGACAGTTACTCATAAACTCTAGAAAAAAGGTCGAGCATCCCTGGTTTTTTTTGTTTTTGTTTTTTAAAGCATTGGTATTAGACATCTACATTTCTTAAAGTGTAGCTGAAAGTTTGACAATCTTCTGACATGCCATAGTTACATGTCAGAAGTTTTTATCGTTGGGCGTCCGAGCACTGAGACCCCCACCAATCGCTAGAACGAAGCAGCTGAAGCGCTCGTGTGAGCGCTCAGCCGCTTTGTGTCTGTTTTGGCTTTTTCCGGAAATAAATGTATTGGTGTACGGACTCAATAGAAAGTCTATGAGCCCGTACTCTGATACATCGGCTTTCCAGAAAAAGCCGAACAGACACGAAGCGTCTGAGCGCTCACACGAATGCTTCAGCTGCTTTGTTCTAGTGATTGGTGGGGGTCTCATGCTCGGACCTCCACCAATCCAAACTTCTGACATGTCACTATGATATGTCAGAAGTTCGTCAAATGTTTAGCTACACTTTAAATAAGCTCGGACCTCCACCGTGCTCGGACCTCCACCAATCCAAACTTCTGACATGTCACTATGATATGTCAGAAGTTCGTCAAATGTTTAGCTACACTTTAAATAAGCTCACATTTACAAAGCTCCTTACATAATTGTAATTTTAATTTATTCCCACAGGCATGAGCCAATATTTTGCAATAGTTTCATATAATGTGCAGTGCTATGTGAAGTGAATCAGCAGATTTAGTATAGTAATGTGTTTATTTAAACTGAATGCCAGGTAACATCACCCTGCATACACCCTGCATACACATATCTGGCCTCAATAAGCCTCAGTGCACATGAAGTTATGTCCTGACAGCACAATTATTTATGGTCAAGAGATATTAGACACATGTTATTCAGTTGTCTGATTTCACGAGGATTGCAACATGTGGACCTTTTAGGTTAGGACCAGTGGCGGATTAAGTAGACCATAGGCCCTGGGCTGTTCCGCAAGCTTGGGCCCCCCTTCTCCACCACCGCCCTGCCATGCCGTCTCTATATGAAACACCACATTTCTGTGCGAGCATTGACAAATGAGCGTTACGATTCCCCTTGTCAAAGGGCTGTGTCCCTTCATACTGACAGTCTCCAACCATTGTTGACAGTATCACAGTGTATCACACATCCTCTTGACAATGGGAATGGTAACACGCGTTTGTCTATTAGTCCTGGGTACACAAAGACTTTTTATAGAATACAAGGATTTCTTATAACAGACATGTCAGGAAAGGGGACAGATCTTCTATAAATCAAATTACTCACAAGTGATTTCTTCTCTGATGGGAGTCGTTCTCTTTTATTCTCTTCTCCATCTGACACAGACCGCTATGGCGACTTCTCCTGATGACTGCAGAGTTTCCTAATGAGAAATCTTTGCCCCTTGAAGCTGCAGCCATTTTCAGCATCTATAGCAACACAAAAATTCAGAAAATAAACACCCTAAATTGTTTTATAACCCAGACCAAACACCTAAGCAAATTAAGACCCCAGACCCATACATTAACTCAGACCAATAAATTCAGTCCCCAAGGGGTAACTAAACTTTTAAAAAACATTTGGCGTGTCATAGTGATATGTCAGAAGTTTTGATCGATGGGGGTCTGATCACTGGGACCCCCACCGTTCACTAAAACAAAGTGTCAGAAGTGCTCAGGTTCCTTGGAGCGGTGTACGGACTCATAGACTTTCTATTGAACCCGTACACCGCTTGCTCGGCTATCAGAGGAAAGACGATCAGAAACAAAGTGGGTCATCACTCACCTGAGCGCTTCAGCCACTTTGTTTTAGAAATTGGTGGGGTCTCAGTGCCCAGACCCCCACCAATCAGAACTTTTGACATGTCACTATGAAATTTATTTTTTTTTTAAAAAGTTTAGTTACATTTTAAGCAGTCAGACACCCCTCCCCAGTGCGTCTGACTGACTGCTGAGTGCTCTATGGGAGGGTCTGAGCGTCTGACTCTTATGGCTCTGGGGGGGAAGGAGTTATCCCCCCCATAGAACCCTCAGCAGTCATTCAGACGCACTGACCCCCCCTTGCAGTATAATAACTACTGAGGGCTCTATGGTGGAGATTATACTGCAGGGGGGGGGGTTCTGAGCATTTGACTTACTGCAGAGGGCTCCATGGGTGGGAAATAATTTCACACACAAAAATTTTGAAACTAAACACCCTATATACAAATCACACTAGCACCACACACTATATATTCAAACTATATAGACTTACATTATACACACACTATAAAGACTTACATTATACATACATACTTTATAGACTTACATTATACACACAGCACACACTATATAGACTTACACTATATACACTGTACACACACTATATAGATTTACATTATATACACTATACACACTATATAGACTTACACTATGTACACTACACACACACACACACACACACACACACACACACTATATAGACTTACACTATATAGACTATACACACACTATATAGACTTACACTATATACACTATACACACACACACTATATAGATTTACATTATATACACTATGCATACTATATAGACTTACACTGTATACACTATACACACACATACACTATATAGACTTACACTATATACACATTCTATATAGACTTATATTATACACACAGCACACACTATGTAGACTTACACTATATACACTACACACACACTATATAGACTTACATTATACACACTATACACACACTATATACACTACACACTATATAGACTTACACTATATACACTACACCCACACACTATATAGACTTACACTATACACACACACACACACACACACACTATATACACTTACATTATACACACAGCACACACTATGTACACACTATACAATATATACACACTATACACACATATTACATGCAATATACACACACACTTACATTAAATGCACTATATAGACTTACATTTATTGCACTATAAACCCTATACACACCACACACTATATAGACTTACATTATACACACAGCACCAACTATATAGACTTACATTATACACACTATACACACACTATAGACTTAGATTATACACACAGAACACACTATATAGACTTACACTATACACACACACACTATATACACAGGACACACTATATAGATTTACACTATGTTCCCTATATACATATACCACACTTACTGGAGCCTCTTCCTCTGTGGTGCTTGTGTACAGCCTCCAGGACCTTAATCATGTGACTGTGATGTCACCACAGGTCCTTTACCTCCTACTTGCAGTCTTGCCGTTATTAGGCAGCTGTTGGAGGTTTAGGCAGATGGGACAGTGCACAGCAGCACAGAGGAGCAGACTGTCAGGGAGACTCCAGCACCTGCCCATCACTCTCTCTGACAGTCTGCTCTGTACCGCTGAAGTGCTGTGCCGTGCCACCCGCCCCCTTTTCCCTGGCCGAAATTGACTCCCCCTGCACATGCCCCCCACCTCCTCCTCATCAGCAGGTGGGACCGATGACCACGACAGGCAGCAGCCCTAGATCATTTTTTTTTTACTTATGTGCCGTTTGGGCGGCCATGGGCCCCCTGGGAGCCTTGGACCCCGGGCAGCCGCCCGAACCGCCCATATGAGGATCCGCTACTGGTTAGGACCCACAGGGTCCAGCTAAAATACCAGTTACAAACAGAATGCAGACAAGCCACAATGTTACATGGGGGCTGTACCACAGGTACAAAATCCTGATGAGCATCTACTCACATACTTATCATCCATGAGGGGGGGTGGCTGCTTAGTATTACAACTGCACACAGATATACTGTAGCTTCCACAAGGTGTCAGTCACGCGGATATGTGTAGTGCACCATGCTGAATTATAGCCTATTAGTCACGCCCACACTATTAGATCAGGCGGGCTGCCCATCACCTTTTAAGTGTTCAACAGAAAGTACTGACAACCCATTCACCCTCAACATCACAAGGCTTGGCTGCATCCTGTAAAAATGATAAACATGAGTTATTGGTTGATATATTGCTCGGATAAATCCCTCCGGGACCTAAACTATGGCATTGTGTCTATGTTTGTAACGTGTTAATAAGGAGACAATTAGTCCCTTTCGTTGTTTTATAAATGTCAACTTCAAAGGTAACAAGCTGAGTGGTCAACCTGAAGGTTCGACGACCATAACCAAACGCAGTACCAACCTGTACCCGCTGCGTCTAATATTCACGTGCAATCTGGCGGTCATTGTAGCTATTGCGCCTTCATGGGTCACTGCCGGAACCACAATTCTACCTCACTGTCTACTCAAAGAATAAGGGAGGAGCCTTCTGCTCTTGGTTGCACCTCAAACTTAGTATTGTTGCAACTACGCTACTGCAGGGCCTGGTAGTGGTTAACTGCTACCTTTCGCAGTATCACAGATAACACACTCGAGCGGTTGCTTGCCAACGTAACAAGCAACCTGTTTCACTTTTCCACAACAATATTCCGCAATACACAGTTCAGTTCACAAGCTACTGTCCCTCTCTTGATCAACTAACAATGACAACAGTTCTTAGATAATGACATGCTTAAATTCTTGTAACGAATAACCCCTCCAACACATACTGTATCTGCTCTTGGAGAGGCTGGGTACTTTAATATTGTGTTTACCTGGGCACGGTGAATGTTGCTAATGACTTTCCCTTTTTCTGGCTTGGATACTTAATAGCTGCTCTGCCCGTGGTTTCGGCCCCGCTAGTCCAAACTGGTCTTTACAGGCTTTTTGGTCTCTTTCACTTACTAGACCTTTAGTTTGACTACTCTGCACACCAGCTACAACCATCATCATCAAGTACCAGTCTTACACTGACCTTTACTCTCGACCCCGATCTCAACGCTGTCACTGCGGCTTGGACAGCAAGGTACTGATTTGTACACCGGTTAATGCCTATACACCCATGGCGCCATCGACCGCTTATATTTATCTTTTACTGAAGTTCCACCCACCTCGATGCCTGACGTCTCAATGTCACTAAGACATAATGGTAACATGCCAACGTCAATGTCACAGAGCGGGTTAGTGGACCCACTAGGCCGTACCGCCGTAGCGGGAAGGCAGCTGGCCAAACCACAGGACACCCCAGAAATACAATGTCCCGCACAAGGGTACCTGGATAGTCCAGACGGTGACCGAAGCTCTGGCACAGATGGAGATGGTTGCAGCAGACAGCGCCAAATGTGGCGGATGACACAGGAGCCGCAATTTGCGCCAGACGTGGCGGATTCCTCCGTACGTGGCAGATGACACAGGACGTGGCAGATTCCTCTGGATGTGGCAGATGACACAGGACGTGGCAGATTCCTCTGGACGTGGCAGATGACACAGGACGTGACACGACTTGATACTAAGGCAAAGCATGGGAAACAGGAACGGGGAACAAGGCACGGGTAACAACAGGAACGGGAAACACTAAGGGACCATTTGCAAGACAGACTGGGAAAACTAACAATGCTCAGGCAAGGATTAGAAGGCCAGGGGCCTTCTTATAGACCAGGAAATCGTGGCAGTTGATGATGATGACTTCCTCCTATTTGCGCGCGCTGGCCCTTTGAGGCCGGGCATGAGCGTGCGCGCGCACCCTACGGGACACAGCCGAACGGAGCGGAAGTGAGCGCTGGTGTCTCCTAGGAAGGAGATGGGGACCAGCGCTCACAGATCCATGGCTGCGGGCGTCGGGAGGTGAGTAAACCCGACGGCCCGCGGCCATGGATGCTACAGTATCCCCCCTCTTACGCCCCCTCTTCTTGGGGCCAGAGTGAGAGAGGAACTTTTTAAGAAGAGCAGGTGCGCTGAGGTTCTCTTCTGGCTCCCAGGACCTCTCCTCAGGACCAAACCCTCTCCAGTCCACCAAATAGAAAGTCCTTCCTCCTACCCTTTTGCAGTCCAGGATCTCCTTTACCTCGAATACATCAGAAGGACCGCTGGGAGCAACTGTGGAACTAGAAGTCTTGCTGTAGCAGTTCAGGACCACTGGTTTCAGGAGGGACACATGGAAGGAGTTAGGGATTCTGAGGGTAGGAGGCAGCCGCAGCTTATAGGAGACAGGGTTGATTTGTTGCAGGATCTCGAAAGGACCAAGGAACCTGGGAGCAAACTTGTATGAAGGCACCCTCAAGCAAATGTTCTGAGAGGACAGCCAGACTTTAGTCCCAGGAAGATACTGAGGCGGCTCTCTTCTCTTAGTATCTGCCTTTCGCTTCATGCGATCTACCGCCAGCAAAATAGAGGACCGGGTCTGTTGCCAGATTTGCAGGAAGTCCCCATATGCAGAGTCAGCAACGGGTACCTGAGATGAAGTTGATACAGGAAGAGGGACTCTGGGATGTTGACTGTACACGATATGAAACGGAGTGGAAGTGGTGGACTCGCTTGTGTGGTTGTTGTAAGAAAACTCGGCCCATGGAAGAAGCTGTACCCAGTTATCGTGCTGTGAAGAGATGAAGTGGCGGAGATAATTTTCCATGATCTGGTTGATCCTCTCAACTTGCCCATTGGACTGGGGGTGATAGGCAGAGGAAAAGTCCAAACTCACATCCAGGAGTTTACAGAGGGCTCTCCAGAACTTAGAGGTAAACTGAACACCCCGATCTGATACGATGTGTAGAGGCAAGCCATGCAAGCGAAAGATGTGTAGAATGAAGAGACTCACCAGACGAGGAGCAGAAGGTAGGCCGGTCAGCGGGATAAAATGAGCCATCTTAGAGAACCGGTCCACCAACACCCAGACAGTGTTATATCCTGCGGAGGGGGGAAGGTCTGTGACAAAGTCCATCGCAATGTGCTGCCAGGGGGCATTGGGTACAGGCAGAGCTTGAAGCAGGCCGGCAGGCTTGGAGTGAGTCACTTTGTTAGAGGCACACACCGTGCAAGAAGAGACAAAGTCCAGAACATCTTTAGGTAGCGTGGGCCACCAAAAGTGACGAGCAATCAGGTCTCGGGTTTTACGCACACCAGCGTGCCCAGCAAGTTTAGAACTATGTCCCCAGCGGAGAATTCTTCTCCTGTCTGCCAACTGAACAAAAGTCCTCCCAGGAGGGATGTCTCTAACCTGCAGAGGATTAGCAGTGACGGGTCTATGATGGTCTGAAGGGACTCCACCGTGTCCTCCGTCTCAAACGATCTGGACAGGGCATCGGCCCTCACATTCTTGTCCGCGGGACGGTAGTTGAGCACAAACAGAAAACGGGTGAAGAACAGCGACCACCTGGCTTGACGAGGATTCAGTCTTTGAGCAGATTGAAGGTAAGTAAGATTCTTGTGGTCAGTGATGATCAGGATGGGGTGAGCAGCGCCCTCCAGAAGATGTCTCCACTCCTCCAGAGCCAATTTGATGGCCAGCAGCTCCCGATCTCCAATGGAGTAATTGCGCTCAGCAGAAGAAAACAGTCTAGAGTAGTAGCCACATACTACTGCCTTTCCTTTGGAGCTCCTCTGGAACAGAAGTGCACCTGCACCAACAGAGGAAGTGTCCACTTCCAGTGAAAACTGCCGAGATACGTCAGGATGATGGAGGATCGAGGCTGAAGTGAAGGCTCTCTTGAGGCTAATAAATGCAGACTCTGCCTCTGGAGTCCACACTTTGGCGTTCACACCCTTCTTGGTAAGGGTCGAGATGGGAGACGTCAGAGAAGAGAAGTTAGGAATAAACTGCCGGTAGAAATTGGCGAATCCCAGGAACCGCTGTATGGCCCTTAAGCCTTGGGGACGTGGCCACTCCAGGACAGCCTTCACTTTCTCAGGATCCATCTTGAGGCCTTGATCCGAGATGATGTAGCCCAGGAAGGGCAGATAATTCTTCTCAAAGACGCACTTCTCCAACTTGGCGTATAAATGATTCTCCCTCAATCGTAGTAGAACCTGACGGACATGCCTCCAATGAGTCGTAGGATCTGGGGAGAAAACCAAAATATAATCGAGATGAACAACAACACAGAGATAAAGTAGATCCCTGAAGATATCGTTAACGAACTCCTGAAACACTGCGGGAGCGTTACACAGTCCGAAGGGCATCACTAGGTATTCGTAGTGCCCGTCCCGGGTGTTAAATGCCGTCTTCCATTCATCACCCCGGCGAATCCGGACTAGATTGTAAGCCCCCCGCAGGTCTAGCTTAGAAAAAATGTTGGCCCCTCGTATGCGATCAAACAGCTCAGAGATGAGTGGCAACGGGTATTTGTTATTGACTGTGATCAGGTTGAGGCCCCGGTAGTCAATGCAGGGACGAAGGGATCCATCCTTCTTTTTAACAAAGAAGAATCCAGCCCCGGCCGGGGAAGAAGATTTTCGTATAAAACCCCTCTCCAGATTCTCCTTGATATAGGCCGATATGGATAGAGACTCAGGCAAGGAGAGAGGATATACCCGTCCACGGGGGAGGGAGGCATTAGGAACCAGTTCAATGGGGCAGTCATAGGTCCGATGTGGAGGCAGCGTCTCAGCCTCCTTTTTGCTGAAAACGTCTGCATACTGAGCAAAATGGGGAGGCAGTCCCGCCAATGACTGAGGCAGAGGAGGCTTGACAGGATGGATCTGCAACAGACAACGACCATGGCACTTGGAGCCCCATTGAAGAACCTCTCCAGAATTCCAGTCCAGTGGGGCATGTAGTCGAAGCCAAGGCAGGCGCAGCAGAACAGGATTGATGGCCTTGGGCAAAACAAGGAAAGAAATAAATTCAGAATGAAGTACTCCAACCTGGAGCTTCAACGGCTTGGTTTCCAGGGGAACTGTGGGCAACTGAAGATGATCCACAAGCTCTTTCTGGATGAAGTTTGCAGCAGAGCCAGAGTCAAGATAGGCAGAAACTTGATGCGTCCTCTCGCCGGATACTAGGGTCACAGGAATTGTCAATTTGGAACCGAATGGTCTGTTAGATTCCGTTCCACCTAGGGTTGTCTCTCCAATTAATCCTAGGCAATGGGGTCTCTCCGGCCTCTGGGGACACAGACGCACAATATGACCTCCATGGCCGCAATACAGACAAAGTCCAGAAGTGTGTCTGCGTTGTTTCTCCTGGGTAGACAATTTGACATAATTACCCTGCATCAGATCCTCTGGTGGGACGGCTGAGGAGGATTGCGGTACAGCAGAATCCAGCCTGGGAAGTTCTCTCTCCCGGAGAACCCCTTGGGAACGTTCCCGGATCCTCATGTCGACACGGGAGGCGAGTAGGATAAGATCGTCCAGGGTAGATGGCAGATCGCGAGAAGCCAGCTCATCCTTGATCCCTGAAGACAGTCCCTGCCAGAATGTAGCCACCAAAGCCTCGTTGTTCCAGGTCAATTCAGCAGCCAGAATACGGAACTGAATGGCATACTCGCCCACGGTGAGATCTCCCTGGTGTAGGGTTAGCAAGGATCCCAGGTTCCTCAAAGATCGAGCGGAAGGTCCGTAAGAAGCACTGCAATTCCCGGGTCTCTGGTCCCTGATGTTCCCACAGAGGATTAGCCCATGCCAGGGCTTTGCCAGTAAGGAGAGAGATGATGAAAGCGATCCTGATGTCATCCGAACAGAAGGACCTGGCATGAAGTCTGAAATGGATCAGGCACTGATTCAAAAATCCCGGGGTGAGTATACCTGACGGCCCGCGGCCATGGACGCTACAGTCAACATGGCACCCGTGGTCTAAACTTCCTGTGTTCTCTTTGTTTCCTAGGCTAAGGAGGCCTGCGCCAGTAACAAGGGAAAAGTCACCACATTCACACGGGTAGACCGTTACTTACATGCCAGATCCTGAACACCACTAGCAACACAGAAATAAACAGCGACCAATATCACACATGATAAGTAATTAAATGCCGCCTTCTCTACATGGTATTTCTTGTTTCTTACCCCACAGAATGGTATTAACTTTCATGGTTGAATTTTCACTAGCAGACCCTTTTTTTAATTCCATAAAATCAACCATTGCAGTTTGAAATAATTATAGGACATCTAATATGCTATTGTATGCATTTAATAAATGTATAGATCCTTTTTATTACTTATTACAAGACAGCTGCGCAACAATGTACAAAGATAACACGGAAGTTTTTCGCTCAGCACAAAAGAAGTCTGTCTTTGATTGTTCCAGCTGGAAGCTTGCCCGAGTTGGGAAATAAACCTCCAATACATCCAATAGAATGAAGGTGACTTGTTCCAATACCTGGATAGTAGCAACAATGTGACTAGTATGTGCACTAATTCATAGTCTGTCTTTAATAAGTTTATTATTTGAGGTTGCAAGTCCTCTTAGTTTTAAGTTCTTACTAAACAAGGATCACTGAAGGTCTAATATTAGTGTACCTATCATCTCATTTCAGCCAATTTCTGACACACATTGCATATCTCGTCGTTGTTGGGAGATCAAGATTCGGAGACACCCACCAATCACTTGCATCAAGGGGCTGCAGTGCTTTCCTGAGTGCTGAGTACTGGAACCCTTCGGCTACCATCGGCTACTTTCACAGAGCTTTAGATAAACTACATACTGTTTATGAATATAAACTGAAAATAGGGACAGCACTCACATCTTCATGCAATCGTACTTGTATTTTATTCCACTTCGGAAAGAAGTACATGTACTATGGGTATGTTCACACGTAGCGTAAGCACTGCTGATTTTCCGCAGCAGATTTAATTGCGAAAAATCGTCAGCGTAGTACAGTAGCAGTAAAGTGGATGAGATTTGAACAAATCATTCATAAATTGAACTGCGGTGCGTTTATTTTAATTCACAGCATGTCATTTTATCCTTTGGAATCGCTGCTTTTCTGTTTGCGGGTTTTCCCAAATGGGGAGGTAAAACCCACAACAAATAGCAAATGTTGCGATTTTTGCGGCAGAATACCTGCGATTTTTGTGTAAAATGAATAAAAAGGTTGAAATTTAAAGCCCGGCCGTTGTCATAGAGTCACTTTCCTCTGTTCTCTGTCCAGGCTGGCCTCCTGGGATGAAGTTTCATCCCATGTGACTGCTGCAGCCAATCACAGGCTACCACATCATCCCAGGAGGCTGGCCTTAACAGTACAAACGTGACTCTATGACAACGGAGATCGGGGTAAATATAAAAAAAAAAATTCAACCACTGTTTTCTGCAGCGGAGAGTCCACCTGAAAAACTGCACCCAAATTTGGTTCCGTTTTTCGGCCGGAATTTCCTGTGGGTTCCAGGATTGAAATGCTATGCACTTTTACGCAGCGTATCTGCCTTGTGTGAACATAGCCTAAGGTTATGTTCACAAGCTGTGTTTTCAGGCGTATTTCAGGGCTCAAATGCCTCGAAATACGCCTTAAAAAAGGGAGGAAAACGCCTACAAACATCTGCCCGATGAATTAAATTGGAAAATTGGCATTTCGTTTAGACGGGAATTTTTTATGCCTGCGTTTTATAAAACGGCGCATAAAAAAATGGCCCGTAAAAAGGGGCATGTCACTTCTTGAGACCTTTTTGGAGCTGTTTTTCATTGTGTCAATTCAATAGAAAAACAGCTCCAAAAATGTCTGGAAAGAACACCTCAAAAAACGTTTTCAGCTTCAAAAACGGCTGAAAATCATAGGCTGTTTTTCATGAAAACAGCTCTGTAATTTTCAGCCGTTTTTGATCTTGCGTGTGAACATACCTTTAGGGTATGTTCACACGGCCTATTTACGGACGTAATTCGGGCGTTTTTGCCCCGAATTACGTCTGAAAATAGCGCCTCAATAGCGCTGACAAACATCTGCCCATTGAAAGCAATGGGCAGACGTTTGTCTGTTCACACGAGGCGTATATTTACGCGCCGCTGTCAAATGACGGCGCGTAAATAGACGCCCGCGTAGAAGAAGTGACCTGTCACTTCTTTGGCCATAATTGGAGCCGCTATTCATTGACTCCAATGAATAGCAGCGCTAATTACGGCCGTAATTGACGCGGCGTTCAAGCGCCTGCACATGCCGGTACGGCTGAAATTACGGGGATGTTTTCAGGCTGAAACATCCCCGTAATTTCAGCCGTTACGGACCCCCGCCGTGTGAACATACCCTTAGAATGAAGACGTGAGTGCTGTCCCTGCTTTGAATGATGTCCATTGCCTTGCTTCTACATGCTGTTTGTGGTCTGTCTTCTACCACCACCAATTAAAACATCTGACATGTCTGTATAAGGCTTCGTTCACATCTGCGTCAGGGCACCATCAGTCGTTCTGTCGTAGCTTTCCGTCAGGGGAACCCATGAACGGAACCCTGACTGAAACAAATGGAAACCATAGGTTTCCATTTGCATCATTATTGATTTCAATGGCGACGGATCCGGTGCAAATGGTTTCCGTTTGTCTCCGTTGTGCAAGGGTTCCGTCGTTTTGACAGAATCAATACCATAGTCGACTAGGCTATACATTCCATCAAAACGATGGAGCCTTTGGACAATGGAGACAAACGGAAACCATTTGCACTGGATCCGTCAAAATTGAAATCAATGGTGATGCAAATGGAAACCTATGGTTTCCGTTTGTTTCAGTCAGGGTTCCCTTCATGGGTTCCCCTGTTGGAAAGCTCAGACGGAATACCTGAACAAAGCCCTGACGCAGATGTGAATGAAGCCTAAGGCCCCATGCCCACTTCAGTTTTTTTCCTTCAGGGTGCTAGCCGTTTATTTGACGGCTAGCACCCTGACCCATTCATTTCAATGCACACTTCAGATTTTTTGGCGGTCCCGTTGTTCCGTTCCGACAAAAGTAGAGCATGTCCTACTTTGGTCCGAGATTCCGTGACCGTGAGGCCCATACAAGTCAATGGGTCTTTCAAAAAAACTGAAGGCACACGGAAAGAATCCGTGTGCCGTCCGTGTGTGACGGAGCCGTTTCCTAGCAATGGCCGGGCGGGCGGAAGTACAGAAGAGATATTGCACTGCACTAATCGGCAGCCCCTTCTCTCTATCCAGCACTGATAGAGAGAAGAGGCTGCTGATCAGTGCTGGATAGAGAGATGGGGCAGCCCCTTCTCTCTATCCAGCTCTGATCGGCAGCCTCTTCTCTCTATCAGTGCTAGATAGAGAGAAGGGGCAGCCCTTTCAGGCAGAGCATCTGCAGCGATAGAAAGAAAAAGCAGTTCATACGTACCCCGGCCGTTGTCTTGGTGACACGTCCCTCTTTTGACATTCAGTCTGACCCCCAGGATGACATGGCAGTCCTTGGGACCGCTGCAGCCTGTGATTGGCTTCAGTGGTCACATGGGATGAAACGTCATCCCAGGAGACCGGACTGGAGGAAGAAGCAGGGAGTTCTGGGTAAGTATGAACTTATTATTTTCTTAGTTGGGGTTTTTGAAGGAAACATTACAAATCTATATTGTGAGTGCCGCGCCACCCATGGTACCCACTGTCCAGCGGTAGTCACAGTCCTGGGTGCTGAAAGAGTTACTGCCGATCAGTGCAGCCCCTTCCCTCTATCCAGCACTTAACTCTTTCAGCACCCTGGACAGTGACTACCGCTGGACAGTGAGTACCATGCACGGCGCTCGGAAACACGTGTAAACACGAGTACGCACGGGAACCACAATGATCAAATCACGGACACACGGATCCGTGAAAAAGGCCTGTGAAAACGGTGATGGAAGTGGGCATGAGGCCTAACGAGTACATTCTAACGCAGTAGAGATCTTGTTGCATTTACAATAGATAAAGCTGTTATCAATTTTATAGATAACTGTAACAGATTTCTTAACACCAAGACCTTTAAAATAGAGATAGTTAATGACACATGCAGATAACACAGTAATAAAGTACACTGTCACCTCTTTCTCCTTCCAGCACTGTGAGATATTCACTACAGATATTCTCTTGTTGGTTTTATAGCAAGAGAGCTTGAAATGTATAGTATGTTTTTTTTTACTAAGGCCTGATTCACATGAACGTGTCCGTTTTTAATGGGTTGCAGTTCTGTGTGCCATCAGTATTTGTTCCGTGTGGCATCAGTTTATGATGTTAGTATTGGTGCACTTTTTATTTATTTTTTTCTCAGCCTTTTGTTTAGCAACTGTTGCATGAAACACGTCCGTGCGCTGTCCGTGTGCTGTCTGTGATTTCATGGACCCATAGACTTCAATGGGCGCGTGGTCTGCAAAAACGGACTAGACTAGGACATGCAGTGAGTTTCACGCAATGGAAAGACGCTTCGTGAAAACTCACGCATGTCTGAATAGCCCCATTGAATTGCTTAGGTCCGTGTGCTGTCCGTACTTTTAGGGTATGTGCACACGATGAGATGCTTTTACATCTGAAAAGACAGACTGTTTTCAGGAGAAAACAGCTGCGTCGTTTCAGACGTAAATGCTGCTCCTCGTATTATGCGAGGCGTTTTTGACGCCTGTAATCTTGAGCTGCTCTTCATTGACTTCAATGAAGAACGGCTCAAATTACGTTGCAAAGAAGTGCCCTGCACTTCTTTGCCGAGGCAGTCAATTTACGCGTCGTAGTTTGACAGCTGTCAAACGACGACGCGTAAATTACAGGTCGTCTGCACAGTATGTCGGCAAACCCATTCAAATGAATGGGCAGATGTTTGCCGACGTATTGTAGCCCTATTTTCAGACGTAAAACGAGGCATAATGCGCCTCGTTTAGGTCAGAAAATAGGTCGTGTGAACCCAGCCTTAATGTACAGTACACGGACCTATACAACGTTCGTGTGAATCAGGCCTAACTGTTAATCTACTGGGATAATGAAGCTCTTGGAGTCCAATACAAAATCTGAAACAGGGCCCTCAACTATCTTTTGTTGAACTGGTCTTTTCATATGAAAAGGAGGGACTTATTGGGCCCTTCAGGCTGCAGGGCTTGGGTGTGACTGTATCCTCTGCACCCCCTATAGTTATACGCATCTAATATATCTGTAGTGTAACTATTCCCATTGAAGAATATACCAATAAAACTTCATTTTAACAGGGACACCACCTTTGCACACATATTATGGCCACAAAAGTTGTCCTGACCTTAGGTCAAAGGACCCAAACTAATAGCATCATATATCCCTATGACACTGTTAGGGTCATTAAGACCCATAACTAGGCAAGAATTTGCGACCATAACACGAGAGCAAAAATGTGGCCGTATTGTGCTCCTGTGAAACTGGCCTAACACTAACTGTACATTTAGAACATATTGAATGATTAAAAAGACTAAATGTGGCTTTATAAAGATAGACAAATTATTTTACACCATGGAGATTCATTCAACGAATTTAAAGTCAAACCTTCATATGAAGGATACATGTCAAGCAGGAATGGATTTAGGTGGGGTGGATTTGCCCCCCTTAGCTCAGTGTGCTTTTTTTATAATTGGCCGCTGTCTATTGGATTTATCCAATAGATAGAAGTCGATTCCTATAATTCTTACCTCCCTCACTCCCAGGGTCCTCTTCAGCTGGAAGGCGTCAAGACATAGTGTGCCTGGAGCTGAAGAGCGAGGAGCTGGGAGCCAGAGTAGTGACTATAAAGTAAACGTCTAATCTGGGGTCTGATTTTTTTTTTCCTCTGGTCTGGTGTCTAATTAATTTAGGGGATCTGATTAAAGGACCTAATTGATTAAGGTATACAAAACTAGAAAGATAGCCAGTAGACGGTGGGTAGAACTATAAATACATGAATAGAATTGCTAGAAGGCAAATATTACCCTATTTCGCACTACTTGTCCATATTATCGATGAGAACCATGGAATAATGATAAAACATAACTTTTAATTGGTATATTTAGTGACCTAACAAATATTTAAAAATCTATAAGGGTTCTGTAATATAGCAACTGACACAGTGGCGGGTATATTCACAGCATGACGGTATTGCACAAAAGCTCAGCGTTTGGCTGTGCAATAGAAAATTATGTTATAGAAGGGAGTGCATCTGCAGCACGCTGAAGCATGATATTAGCTCAGAACCTCATAATAGTAGTTAATAATAGTTAAATATTTGTTAGGTCACTAAATATACAAATTAAAAATGACATTTTATCATTATTCTATGGTTCTCATCCACACTATGACAGGTAGTGTGAAATAGGGTATTGTTTGCCTTCTGGTAATTTTGCTCATGTACTAGTTAATTAAGGGGACTGATCTGGGGTCTGATACATTTACTAGGTCCAATCTGGGATCTAATTAATTTAGGGTGTTTGAACTGCGGTTTGATTAATTTGTGGGGTCTGATCGGGAGACCCTAGATTAGATACCCTAAATTAATTAGACCCCAGACTGAGATGTGATTATTTTAGGGGGTCTGACCTGGAGTCTGATTAATTTAGAAGTCTGTTCAAGTGTCTGATTAATTTAGGTGGTATGGTCTGGGGACTGAATAATTTAGGGGGCCCGATCTGGGGTTTGATTAATTTAGTGGGTCTGATCTTGGTTCTGTATTACTTTATGTGGTCTGACCTGGGGGTCTATAATAGTTTAGAGGATCTTGTATGATTAATTTAGATGACTGGTCTTTAGTCTGAATTAATTTTTGTTGCTACATAGGCTGGGGATGTATACAGAAGCGAGGGTCAAAAGATGTCTGGGCAGCAAACTCTGCAGTAGTCTGGAGGAGTCATCATGGCGGTCTGGGCTGGATGTAGAAGAAAAGGAAATAGATAAACTCCAAACAGTGTAGACACCACCTGTGAGTCATTGGATTTATAGCGGAGCTGTCATATCTCCTGAAATGTCTGTTATAGTAAATCTTTGTATTACCCATGAAATAACAATTCTGGAGCATCTTTACTACAACTCGGTGTAGTGACGTTCCTCTGTTATTACTTCCGGAAATGTATGAATAAGGCCTGGCCTGCATGGAGACTTTTTTAATGCAACTAATTATTTTTAACTATAGAGCTACAGCTGTCTTGTGGACTGCAGCTGTCACTCGATAGTTAAAGAGGCTCTGTCACCACATTATAAGTGGTCTATCTTGTACATGATGTGATTGGCGCTGTAATGTAGATTACAGCAGTGTTTTTTATTTAGAAAAACGATAATTTTTGACGGAGTTATGACCTATATTAGCTTTATGCTAATGAGTTTCTCAATGGACAACTGGGCGTGTTTTACTATATGGCCAAGTGGGCGTTGTACAGAGGAATGTATGACACTGACCAATCAGCGTCATACACTTCTCTCCATTCATTTATACAGCACATAGCGACATAGCTATATCGCTATGTGCAGCCACATAAACACACTATAACGTTACTGCAGTGTCCTGACAGTGAATATACATTACCTCCAGCCAGGACGTGATGTGTATTCAGAATCCTGACCACTTCTCTACAACGCCCACTTGGTCATATAGTAAAACACGCCCAGTTGTCGATTGAGAAACTCATTAGCATAAAGCTAATATAGGTCATAACTCCGTCAAAAATGATCATTTTTCTAAATAAAAAACACTGCTGTTATCTACATTACAGCGCCAATCACATCATGTACAATATAGGCCACTTATAATGTGGTGACAGAGCCTCTTTAACATCAATAAGTAAAGCTACAAATAGTCTCTGTGTAGCCCAGGCCTAATTTACCTAACTGAGTGTGACTATTGCCCTTGTCAATAGGATGTGTCCCATGGTCTAATACTGTCGCGATGGTTGGACAGTGTGAGAGTGTGTAGGGACACAGCCATTTGACAAGGCAAATGGTAACACCCAGTTGTCAATTTATACATACATTTTTAGGAGGAAAAACAGATAAACGGCACAATACAGAGTTCCTAGAAAAGATGCTCCAATATTGTTATTTTTTGTGTAACTCAAGTATTTACTAAAGCAGACATGTCAGGAGAGGTGACAGGTCCTGTTAATTGTTATGTATTCTGTCTGATCAGTACTGTATTCTCTTGTATAGTCTGCAGTGTGATAATACTCTGCAGACAGCCAATATAGAACTGATATCAGACCACTATATGGTCACTGTATGGTGGTATTATTGGTTATATTGGTGTTTGTATAGTTGTAGCATGCGCTTGTCCCTGAATGAAAAAGCGAGTGTAGGTCTAGCCTTCATTGTATTATTAGGTGTGTCTATGTTCCACTCTAATATTCCTATTTCTATTGATGGTATGGTTTAAATTTTTTAGGCAGTAGCGAGGAGAGTGACCAAAAAAAGCAAAATTTCTCTTGGCGCACAATACGTTCGCCCATTTTTTAAGCTCCCTTTATTCTCTAATAATGTCAGGGTCCTATCCTTCAATCTTTAAAAGTTAAATGTTACCTTTGGCAATTATTCTGCTAGATGTTTATGTTGCATATTAGTCTAAGCCTTCTTGCGCACGACCGAGTGCCACTCAGGCCGTTTTTTACGGCATCGGAGTAGCACCCAATAATTTTCACAGACCCATTCACTTTAGTGGGTGAATCAAGTCTGTGAAAACAGGCCCGGCTCTCCAATCAGTTGGAAAGAAAGAACATGTCCTATCTTTCCACGGATTATGGACAGGACTCGGGCAGCACACACAGTCGTATGCATTAGGGATTAAATTGACATAAACTGATGCATTAAAATGTTTAACCAGAAAACTGTGTTACATCTTAAACTGTTGTCATATTTTAGATCATAAAAACCATAGTTAATTGACCCACAAAGCCAAAGTAGAGTAAATTACAATCTATTTGACACTACCATAAAATTACAGCACTACATTAACTAAACTATAAATGTTAAGTCAGAAGTCATTCTTAAGAACATCATGTGATGTGAATAAAGGAGCGGAAACCCTTCCACCTCTACAATACAGAATATAGTGGTAGGATTGTGCAGTTTATTTTTAGTAACTCTTCTTTCTAGTTTTATTATATTGAAATATATAAATTGTAAAAAAAAAGGATATAGAGCTCAGTCTCCACTTCAATGTGTGACACTACCATTACTCCTAGGCAGCAAATCTTTGTGGTTATGTTTGACTCAGATCTTTCCTTTAGTTCTTATATTCAATCACTTGCACTCTCCTGTCACCTTCACCTCAAAAATATCTCCAGAATCCGCCTTTGCTGATTCATTATTTTCTTGACTACTGTAATTCATTACTAATCTGTCTTCCCCTCAATAAACTCTCCCCTCTCCAATCTATCCTTAATTCACATCCTCATCTTTTTAAACAACTGCTACACCGATGCCTTTACCCTGTGCCAGTCACTATACTGGTTGCATATTAGCTTTAGAATATAAGTTAAACTAATTACTCTCATCCACAAAGCTCTCCACAGTGCTGCATCTTCTTACATCTTATCCATCATCTATGTCTACAACTACCCATGCTTTACGTTCTGCCACCGATCTAAGATTAACATCCTCCATAATCCGAACCTCCCACTCCCGTCTCCAAGACTTTTCTTGTGCTGCACCAGTTCCCTGGAATGTGATACCCAGGACAATCAAATTAATTCCCAACATCCACAGTTTGAAGCATGCCCTGAAAACACATCTTTTTACACGGGCTTATCACATTCCCTTATCTGACTCCTGTCCTTTGCCCCCACAATTACATTAGTCATCAGAAACTGACCTCTTCATTCAGCAGTGTCCCCCACACTCCTTGCACTTTAATGCACTTTGTATTGCCTGCGGTCAATGACCGCCAGAATCCCACTCTTATCGGCAGCTGTGACTGCCAGACTGTGCATCCACGCCAGCGTCTCCCTTCCCAGGGACGCCGGCATGCTCTGCACTCTGCCACCTCTCCCAGACTGTCCCAACTGCTCGTGCCAGTTCTTAAAGGACCAGTAAAATTGTCCCCAGCCTATCCCTGCACACCCTGGTCCTTATAAGTGACCGTGCCCCTTTCGCCAATGCCTGAGCAAAGTTAGACAAACCCAGTGTTATCCTGCGAATGTTCCATATCCTGTATCCTGGAGTCTGTTACCTATTGGTATCCAGCATCCTGAGTCTGTTACCTGTCAGTGTCTAGTGCCCTCTGGGTGCATCCAGCAATCAGGCATCAGTCTGCTTCCAACAATCCGGCACCAGCCTTCTTCCAGTAATCCAGCACCAGCCTGCTTTCAGTAATTCGGTTACTGTCCACTACCAAGGTACCACCTGCCTGTCTCTGCCAGCAGCTACTCTATCAGGATCACCTCAAGAGGTAGCGACCTGGCAGTATCCCCGCAGCGAAGACCAGATCCCTGTAGGGGTGTTAAAGGGTGAAGAGCGGAGAGGCTGCTTAGACAATGCCCTAAAGGTGGCCATACGCCAATCCGGCAGAGTGGCCCAGTAGGTCTACAAACATGCTGGTTGTTAAACACTTCATATCTCTGCACACACAGATACTGTGTGGTGACCGGCTCATGCAGCTTTAGGTGTTCTACCCTATTTAGTATAAAAGATGGCTGGACCATTGGATAAAACAAGTACTTTTTACATTTTGTGTCACCACTTTTTGCTCATAGATTGAAAGCTCCTGCGAACAGGGCTGTCACTCATATTATCAGAATTTGTTCATTTGTTTTGTGACTATGTAATGTCTAATTTTGTCTGTACATGTTGTCTCTGAATTGTAAAGTGCTGTGTGTCAATATGTTGACTATATATATATATATATATATATATATATATATATAAAGATTATTATTATTAATAATATTATTACTATTATCACATATGATGGAAATTATATCTTGAAATAACATAATTATTATCCATTAGGCTTGGGCTAGATAAGGATTACACTTAGATGATATATACATTCAATACATTCATAGTCACCCCCCCCCCCCCTTCGCTTCCGCTCCAGTATAGTTCTTTTTCTCCCGGGATGCTCTGCATGGGCTCTCCAGCTCTGCCGGTGATCTCCTCCTGGCTATCCTTCAGGGTGTGTGCTGACCCTTATTCTCATAAAGGGCCAGTGCGCCACAAAAATCAACCTGCATTCCTGGGTGTAAAATGGTACCTCCTACCTTGCTCAATGCCTGAGCAATTAGTTTCTTACTCTAGCTTGCTAGCTGTACTCTGCTGGGACTTCTTTCTGAATTATCTGTTACCAATCCAGGATAAACTTGACCTTCTCCATCTGCTCTGACCTTTTGCTGTACAGAGTGACGATCGTCTGCTGCCTTCCCTGATTTCTGGGTCCGCTAACCGTTTGTGACTTACTGCCACCTTTCAAGCCTACTGGACAACACCTTTAAAAGTTGTTAATTTTCTTACAATTAAAATATGTATGGCTGGAATTATGAACTATTATTATTCGTCAATCCAAAATGCAATCCTTAAAATATCTTTCAGGTGGTAAAAACACATTATTTTATTTAAGTAGGGGCATTGTGCAACACAGCAGGTACAGTAATGGGTAGTGGAGACAACTGGGGCAGCAAAAGGTACAACATTGGGGTTAGCAGCAGCATGCAAAGTTTGTATAGAGGGTGGAAAATAGGTGAAGAGGATGTTGGAAAAGCAAGGAGACAACTCTGCAGACTAGTGATGACTTGTAGTATTCATGGCAGTCTGGGATGAATAGAGACAAAATGGGAGATTAAACAGCTAGAGTCAAAGAAAACTGAATGTGTCAAAAAAATTGCACTTCTAAATAGATCTAATTGCTTTTACTATGTTCAATTGACTGTGTAGGCACCGGAAGACAATTAATAAAATGTTCAGGGGGGGGGGGTACACTCTTAAAATCTTTGCATTTGTTAAAATGTCCCTAAAATCCAATAAAATACCAAGGCATAAAGAAAAAAATATTGTTGCTCCTATATGGTGCAAAATGAGTGCGGGCATGAAGGGGTTAAATACGCATCCAGAACACCTTCTACATTGGTTTCCCTTTAATGTGCTCTTTAGCGCACTGCTTGATTTGATTGCTAAGTATAAACTAATCTATAAGACAGCAGGGAACATAAAAACATATTAATGCCTCATTCACTAAGTATATGAGCTGTGAAGATGGAGCAAACAAACATCACACAACAAAGCTGCAATCCTCCCTGCTACTGCCTCTTTATATTCCGCAGAGGCTACAAGCAATATCTGTCAGCCACCGGCAATGTATACAGGCTTTATATTCTATTGTCTTTCAATATAATCCAATAGTGTAATCACAGCTTGTGGCAGCATCATGTTAATCTGTATATTCCCTGAAACTCGAAAAACACGCTGTTTGCCTTACTATAATATGATCCTTAACTTTAAAATGAAAGTGTGTGTTTTGTTTACATTTTTTTATCTTAAAGTAGAGATGAGCGAATTTTCTGAGATTTGTTTCAGGGCCAATTCTTTCGAGTTAGTTGTAAAATTCTATTTGGTCCGAATAAATTTGTTGCATATCACAAGTGCCCCGATTGCCCTGTCTGACTCTTTGATTTCTTGCAGGACTCTATAAGATGGATATAGTTCTAGAAGACATCAGAGAGTCAAACAGAGCAATCGGAGCACTTGTAATTCCATCTAAAAAATAAACGCTGTGATTGACTGCAGCGGTCACGTGGGACAATGTCACCTCAGGAGGCTGTCAGGGACGCGTCACAGCAGCGGCCACCTACGGCAAAACAACGTCATCTCAAGATGCTGGCAGGGACGCATCACTATGGGAGACCAGGTGAGAACGGCACTTTTTTATCTCCTCTTCTCCCCTCTTACGTTTTATTATCTGCAAAATGGTGGCCTAAGGCCGTCATTTTGCTGATTTGTGCGCTGTGCACCCCAAAAGTTTCCGATTTTGCAGAATCTGAAACGTCTGGGAAATATGAAACAAATTGGATTAGTTTAGAATTGATTCTCTCATCTCTACTTGATAGCTTTGCTTTAATTAATTTTGTACTATATTTTTATAAATGTCAGAGCTCCGTTTCTCTGTAACAGCCACAGTTTTCTGCCTGCAGCCACCACTGTGGGGCGCTTAGGACTATACTAAAGACAGATGTAAAGTTGAGCTGATTGTATCTGTCTTCTGTAAGCTCCCCCTATTGGTGGCTGCAGGGACACAAAATTGTCTAATTCCCCCACAAGTGCTAGTACTACAGCTAAAGACGCTACCCCATAGCACCACAACATGTGAACAGATGGAATTGACTCACCTTACCATGCGCCCCCAGTGGCCAACTGAGAGCACAAGCAAGAGCAGAAATACTTATGAGGTCATTCCTAAATTAAAATCAGCTGGGTCAACTGTGTGGAGTGCTGGTACCAAGTAAAACAAAGAAATTGAGGAGGATAGACTATATAATATCAGCATTGTGAGAAACTAGACATGGACCGCACATCCACAATATATACGTTGATCTGTGCCGCTAGGTGTAATCTATAAACATGAACATAAGGTTCTTTATTAACATTTTGATCAAACTGTATAATTCCATTTGCCAAGTCTATGACATGTAAATTTGTGCAAATAGTTTTTTGATACGGCACAATAGAAATTTTGCATATTTTGCATGTACTATGTTGGAAATGTGTACAAATGCTTTTATTGTTGCCAATGTACTTGTACACTACTGGTAGTAGATATTTCAGAGCAATGGTCCTTCCAATTATTTGTAGCTAGTAAGCCGGGCAGTTAGGGACATGAGCAGTGTACCCTCTAAGCCTGGCGATAAGGAACAGCATCAAACAAATATTAATGTACAGCACCCTAATAAGTAGCCATACAGCAGCCAGACACACAGGGTCACATAGCATCAAGGTAATTGGATTATACAGCATCCAGGTCTAGGGCAATGAAAGGGTTACAGTTTATGTAAGCCTTTATATTCAATTTTAACCATATATATACACTACCGTTCAAAAGTTTGGGGTCACCCAGACAATTTTGTGTTTTCCATGAAAACTCACACTTATATTTATCAAATGAGTTGCAAAATGACTAGAAAATATAGTCAAGACATTGACAAGGTTAGAAATAATTATTTTTATTTGAAATAATAATTTTCTCCTTCAAACTTTGCTTTCGTCAAAGAATGCTCCATTTGCAGCAATTACAGCATTGCAGACCTTTGGCATTCTAGCTGTTAATTTGCTGAGGTAATCGGGAGAAATTTCACCCCATGCTTCCAGAAGGCCCTCCCGCAAGTTGGATTGGCTTGATGGGCACTTCTTGCGTACCATACGGTTAAGCTGCTCCCACAACAGCTCTATGGGGTTGAGATCTGGTGACTGCACTGGCCACTCCATTACAGATAGAATACCAGCTGCCTGCTTCTTCCCTAAATAGTTCTTGCATAATTTGGAGGTGTGCTTTGCGTCATTGTCCTGTTGTAGGATGAAATTGGCTCCAATCAAGCGCTGTCCACAGGGTATGGCATGGCGTTGCAAAATGGAGTGATAGCCTTCCTTATTCAAAATCCCTTTTACCTTGTACAAATCTACCACTTTACCAGCACCAATGCAACCCCAGACCATAACATTACTTCCACCATGCTTGACAGATGCATCAGGTACTCTTCCAGCATCTTTTCAGTTGTTCTGCGTCTCACAAATGTTCTTCTGTGTGATCCAAACACTTCAAACTTCGATTCGTCTGTCCATAACACTTTTTTCCAATCTTCCTCTGTCCAATGTCTGTGTGCTTTTGCCCATATTAATATTTTCCTTCTATTAGCCAGTCTCAGATATGGCTTTTTCTTTGCCACTCTGCTTTGAAGGCCGGCATCCCGGAGTCGCCTTTTCACTGTAGACGTTGACACTGGAGTTTTGCGGGTACTATTTAATGAAGCTGCCAGTTGAGGACCTGTGAGGCATCTATTTCTCAAACTAGAGACTCTAATGTACTTGTCTTGTTGCTACTCTGGTTAGAGCCTGTTTGTGCTGTCCTCTGAAGGGAGTAGTACACACCGTTGTAGGAAATCTTCAGTTTCTTGGCAATTTCTCGCATGGAATAGCCTTCATCTCTAAGAACAAGAATAGACTGTCGAGTTTCACATGAAAGCTCTCTTTTTCTAGCCATTTTGAAAGTTTAATCGAACCCACAAACGTAATGCTCCAGATTCTCAACTAGCTCAAAGGAAGGTCAGTTTTATAGCTCCTCTAAACAGCAAAACTGTTTACAGCGGTGCTAACATAATTTCACAAGGGTTTTCATGTGTTTTCTAATCATCCATTAGCCTTCTAACACAGTTAGCAAACACAATGTACCATTAGAACACTGGAGTGATGGTTGCTGGAAATGGGCCTCTATACACCTATGTAGATATTGCATTAAAAACCAGACGTTTGCAGCTAGAATAGTCATTTACCACATGAAAAATGTATAGAGTGTATTTCTGATTAATTTAATGTTATCTTCATTGAAAAAAACCTGTGCTTTTCTTTCAAAAATAAGGAAATTTCTAAGTGACCCCAAACTTTTGAACGGCAGTGTATATATAAATATGTATGTATATATATATATATATATATATATATATATATATATATATATAAAACTATGTATAATGCGATTTTATGTAACTTCAAAGTAGGGTTTTATTTTTAAAAAAATTACATTTTGAGATACAGCTTCTATGTATCCTGTATAAAAGGAAGCTGTATCTTGCCACGTCAGAGCCGAATCCGTCACGTCAGCAGGGCTGACAACTCAGTTGAGAGCGGTTCCTGCGGGTCTGTGACACGCAAAATCCAGCTGTTATCGATCCCATCTAAGTTAATGAACTTAGATATGATCGATAGCAGATGGCTCCTGCAGATTCGGCTTTGACGTCAAGATACAGCTTCTACGCATACAGGATACATAGATGCTATATCATAAAATTTAAACATTTTAATAAAACCTATTTAAAAGTTGCATAAAATCACATTATACATAGTTTTATATATATATATATATATATATATATATATATATATATATATATATATATATATATAATAAAAATAATTCAAAGGTTTACATAGCCTTTAATCAGAGGCGTAGCTAGGTTCTCCAGCACCCGGGGCAAAGATTCAGTTTGGCGCCCCCCCCCAACCTCTTTCCCGACATCTCCTTCCCCCTCGCCGTATTTGTTTTCTCTACCAATCGACGTGTCATTGCTTTTTATGTAACACATTTGTACATCTTACAAGCAATATGGTTCTATACACAACACCTGAACCAAGCTCAGTACATAAATACAGCACCAGCACAAATACAGCTCAATATAGTGCAACCTCTGCTGTATAGGTGTGTACGGCGTAAAACTACAGCTCCCAGCATGGCCCGAACAATGGTAAGGATATGCTGGGAGATGCTGTTTCACAAAAATAAATCCTTCATAATCATCTCACTGCAGATCACACAGTGACTACATTACTGATTAGAGGCAGAATAAACATTTACATTAAGTGACTCACCGTTGACGTCACAGATTCTAGTTCTTTTTCTCCATCCGGTCCAGACCTCTATGATGAATTCTCCCGGTCACAGCCCATTTCTGCAGTTTGCCGCTCACATGTCTTCAGCTTCTCACTTTACCAACATTTCTGCACCTATAAATAAATATAAAGTTATCATTATACCACACACTACACCCCTAAATATAATAGTGCCATACACTGCACCTCTAATTATAATAGCACCATACACCGTGTCCCCCACACACACACTGTGCCCCCTGTAGATAGTGCCTGCCATAGAGCCCACCCCTGTATATAGTGTCCCACAAATAACTCCCCCTATAGTGCTCTACAGATAGCCCACCCCTGTATATATCCCCCTGTAGATATAGCCCAGCCCTGTATATAGTGCTCCAAGTATAGCCCAACCTTGTATATAGCCCCCTGTAGCTATAGCCCACCCCTATATATAGTGCTCTACAGATAGCCCACCCCTGTATATAGCCCCCCTGTAGATATAGCCCACCCCTGTATATAGCCCCCCTGTAGATATAGCCCACCCCTGTATATAGTGCTCCACAGATAGCCAAACCATGTATGTAGCCCCCCTGTAGATATAGCCCACCCCTGTATATAATGCTCCACATATAGTCCACCCCTGTATATAGTGCTCCACATATAGCCCACCCCTGTATATAGTGCTCCACATATAGCCCACCCCTGTATATAGCCCCCCTGTACATATAGTCCACCCCTGTATATAGTGCTCCACTAGATAGTCCACCCCTGTATATAGTGCTCCACAGATAGCCCACCCCTGTATATACTATATACAGGGATGGGCTATCTGTGGAGCACTATATACAGGGGTTGACTATATGTACAAGGGGGCTATATACAGGGGTGGGCTTTCTGTGGAGCACTATAGGGGGAGATATTTGTGGGATATTATATACAGGGGTGGGCTATATCTATATATATGACTATATCTACAGGGGGGTATATCTACAGGGGGACTATATCTACAGGGGGGCTATATCTACAGGGGGACTATATCTACAGGGGGACTATATCTACAGGGGGACTATATACAGGGGTGGGCTATATACAGGGGTGGGCTGTATACAGGGGTGTGCTATATACAGGGGGGTTATATACAGGGGGGGCTATATACAGGGGGGCTATATACAGGGGGGACTATATCTACAGGGGGGCTATATCTACAGGGGGGCTATATCTACAGGGGTGGGCTATATCTACCGGGGTGGGCTATATCTACCGGGGTGGGCTATATACAGGGGTGGGCTATATACAGGGGTGGGCTATATCTACAGGGGGACTATATCTACAGGGGGGCTATATCTACAGGGGGGCTATATCTACAGGGGGGCTATATCTACAGGGGTGGGCTATATCTATAGGGGGGGGCTATATACTATATACTATATAGCCCCCCCTGTAGCTATAGCCCACCCCTGTATATGGTGCTCCATAGATAGCCCACCCCAGTATATAGCCCCCCCTGTAGATAGACCCCCCCCCCGTAGATAAAGCCCCCGCGTGTAGATAAAGCCCCCCCGTAGATAAAGTCCCCCTTGTAGATGAAGGCCCCCCCCCCCGTAGATAAAGTCCCCCCGGTAGACAAATTCGTCCCCCCTGTAGATACAGCCGCACACTTTTATTTCAATAAAAAAAAAAAAAATTCAAACTCACCTTATTCCCGCTCCCACTCCGTCCGGCAGCCATGGAGACCTGCTCTCTTCTGCGCAGGTCTGCTGGGGGTTGAACGCAGCGTCTATGAAAGGCGCTGATTGGCTGGGCAGGATGACTTTCCCTGTCAGTCAGCGCCTTTCATCGACGGAAGCGTCACTGGTACAAAAGGTACCAGTCGCTTCATTCGTGGAAAGGCGCTGAATGGCCGGGCACGGAACGTGCCCGGTCATTCATTGCTTCTAATTATACCTGTGTCCTTTGACACAGGTCCAATTATAGTGCAGGAGGAGGTGGCGCTGGCGCCCCCTCTAAGCTGCGCCCGGGGCACATGCCCCGCCTGCCCCCCTAGCTACGCCCCTGCTTTAATGTCTGCATCCCTGGTGGTATAGGACAGTGAAGGGGTTAAATTTCGGATCCCTGGTATTCCAAAGCAGTATAACAGATTATTCAGCTTCCTGCGACCTGATGTAGTAGCAATTCACAGTATTGCAGCATTCTTCTCCCATTGAAGTGAATGGGAGAGGGCTACAATACTGTGAATCGCCTCTACATCTGTGTCGACGATTCACAGTGAGCAAATAGAAATTAAGGGAAAGCACCGCTCGTATGTGCGCTGCCCCCCCTTAAAAACAGCTGATCGGCAGGAGTCCCAGTAGTCGGACCCCGATCCATCAGCTATTGATGGCCATCAATTTTTAGGGACTGGAAAACTTCTTTAACAATAATTGTCCAGTCGATGTTACTAAAATGTTTTTTTCTGTCAAATGGATATTTATTCTATCAACTTTTATACTGCATATTTTAGGATTTCACAACAATGCCACAATGGTAAGTATTTTCCATGGGTAACTACTTCAGTTTTTCCTTGCACGAGTTTTGATAAATCTTGACCACTGATCTTTCCTTGGGTGGCGAGGTATATATTGTTCTAGAATTTCTAAAGATCAATTCTAGTTTCCAAGATTCCATGCATCACATATAACATATTCATACATAGCATTGCACTACCATGCATGTGATATTCATTCATACACAGTTCAATGAAATATGTAGCGTATCCAGTGGCCACGGGGCCCAATAGCTAAACCTTAACTATCAGCCGCAACCCACAAGAGAGTTCAGGAAATGTTGGGATTAGTATGGTTTTCACTAAGTCCCCCGTGTGTGCACACTCAATCACTCTCTAGTTATCCCAAAGGCTATGTTGACACGGCGGTTTTGCAGTAAAAACTGCACGCAGATTAGCCCTATTTAATTACATCCGTGTTACATTGTCAGTCTATATAAACTGATTGGCTCAATGTTTAATAAAGGCAATTTGCTCAAACTAGAATTTTCAAATGATACCAAATCCATTGCAAATTTTTTTTCAATTGAATAACGAAATCGGCTTATATCCACGAAAAAATACGCAGATTTACAATATGCATATGGTGCAGATGTCTGCTGGAATTTTCTGTAGTCATGCACGCTGTCTGTACATAGCCTTCTAAGAATCAAGGACCAAAACAATTACTTATAGGGTACACCGCCACATGAGCCATTTCCACAAGATTGGTGGGTACCAGCTTTTATTAAGGCAGATAGTAGAACATTTCTGTAGGCTTTTTCACATAGCTGAATTACTACCTTTAGGTGACAACATAGATACCTATATTTGACCCCTAGGCTAGTATATTGACATATATTAAATGCAAGGATTGATAGATATATACTGGTAGAAGTGAATTTGTTATAATTGTCAATACCCTTGTACAGGATTGGTAACGCCATTAATAAAAGATGAATGGCTCAAATATAGAGTATTTGTAAAATAGATGAATGACAGAAATTTTGATTTTGAAAATATGAGAGGTGTAAACTAATAATTTGTATGAAAGAAGAAAAGTCATGTTGTGTGTGTGTGTGTGTGTGTGTGTGTGTGTGTGTGTGTGTGTGTGGCCAAGATGGAGACAGACAGGAATAAGATAATGGGTTCTCTAGTGCAAAAAGAACATTTAATCTGCGAGGAGATCAAAATCTAATTGTTATCTCATCCCCCTCATTAAATGTGGTTAGAAATTGCAAATGTCACATATTTAAGTCTTCACGTTCTATCGCACCATCCAAGAGGCAAGCCAAGATAGTTACATGTACAGTGATTTGTGAGCTTCATACTAAACTAATGTGACCATTCAGGCCCATGCTTCATGTCTTAGACTGGATATTATAGTTCAGATGACCTCATTAACAAGAGACATCACAATGAATCACCCAGTGACCATGGTCTCCATTCTTTGTAGAGTAATTCTATGTACAATGTAGCTGATTGCTATAGAGGAAATGTTAAAATATTTAAATTCCTAGATAGACCTGAATACCATAAGATCAAAGGCCAAGGATTACAAACATGAAAATGTGGTACATGCTACATTGATATATTTACTTGTTTATATTCATCAGCTAAGCTCAATCTAATTCCCATACACCTGATATTGTAGGAAACTGAGTGTTCCCTGGGTCTTATAGAGCACATAACTTTTATAAGTAGCCATCTGTATCAGGTAGATCGCTACCTTTTTATACCAGGCCCTAGTTTTGTGTTTGACCAGGTATGGTTGTAGGACTTGGTCAGATAGATCGGCTCCCCCGATTAACTTATTGTAGTCCACTACATAGACCGGTTTCCGCTTATCAGTGGTAGCTCCCCTCTCTCTCACTGCCACCCTCATGCACGAGGGTCAGCATGTAAACCTCCTTTTTGTCACTCCACTTGACATCAAGTAACTGGTTACTTGCAAATGAGAGTGTGGCACCCCTTTTTATTCATCTGGACACCAGTTGTTGAGGGAAGCCGGCTCTATTTCTACATACCGTCCCGCAGGCCCCTGTACTTGCAGAATGGAGGGACTTATACAGAGGAACACTGCTAATAATTGTTGGTGTACACATGGTACCCTTTCTGTAGGAATGGCACCATGAGTTCCCAGATAATTTTCCCACTAATGCCAATATCCTCTGGGCATCCTGGGGGATTAAGGTGGCAGTCCCTGTCCCCATATATAAAAAAAGCCACAGGTGTAGCCTGTTGTTCTCTCGCACACCTTATAAAGTTTTACGCCGTATCGGGCTCTTTTGGAGGGGATAAATTGGCAAAAGGATGGATGGCCCTTGAAGGACATAAGGGACTCTTCTATCGCTAGTTTTTGGCCTGGAGTGTACAAATTTAAAAATTTGTCACTTAGGAGGGAGATAATGGGTCTCAACTTGTTGAGGCGATCATGGCCTGGGTCACTTCTTGGGGGGAATTGTGAATTGTCTGAGAAATGCATGAAACGCATTATAGTCTCATAGCATGTTCGAGCCATACCGGCTGCAAAAACAGGGGTGCTGTGGATAGTGCTGATGGGCTAGTAGGAGTGCATAGAAGGGTCTTTTACTATCCCCATGTTTAGGGTAATTACCCAAAAAAAACATTATTTCGGAATCTGTTGTGTGGATCTATCCTCTGGCATAGTCAGACCTGGGATTTTGGGTGACAAATTGCCTGGCATATAAATTTATCTGCTGAACAATTAGTTCCATGACCTGATCACCTATAAACAAATAAAAAAAAATTATAGGGTGTAAAATTTGAGACATCTGCGTTGATGCCTGGAATCGCTATAAATTGTGAAATTTGGGGGGAGAAAGCTATTGCAGGATCCCACATTGCGGGAGGGACTGCGTTACTAGGCCCTGCTCCTGACGCTTCAATGGTGACAGCTACGTCTACCACCATAGTGCTGGGGGCTACAGTTTCAGAAGCAGAATTTGTGTCACTTTCTGAGCTTAATTCTGCTTCTGATGCAGTGTCTGTACCGCTGCTGGAACTGCTGTTTTTTATAAGACAAACAAAAAAAACTAACATTTTTACTGTAAACCGCAGCTAAAAAACACTATTATAATAGCGTAATAAGAAAAAACGGAGATCACTGGTAATCTGGGGTGATTACGGGTAATCTGCGGTAATTACGGGTAATCTGGGGGTGATTACTGGTAATATAGGAACACTGGCGAATATGTGGTGTATTTCACAGTATAATACAGCACAAGTTTTGTACGTAGTATCTCTCCTCTGACAGATCAACTACAGTGAGCGGAGGGAGGGAAACAGCAGAAATCCTGTGCTGTATTTTGCAAATATGTGATTATGGTCTTTGTGATAGGTATATCACAGTGACCATATAATCAGTGAGCAATTATAATGGTCCCTAATCAGTTACAATTTACAGGCAGAATATCTGCCTTACACTCACAGCGAATGCGTGCGCCATTTTCTTTTTTTTCCTGGTGGGTGGTGGGGGCACGATCGCTGGCAGCGGGGCCTCTTCATTGTGAGAGGAGATAAAAAACTGATTTTCACTTCACACCGCATTGTATCGCCGGTTTGGGGACCACAAACAGCGGTCTCCAGATAGTGCTCCAAGCCCTAAGCTACTTCAGCTATCCCTTCGCACGGCGCGGCCGATTTATTCTGATGCAGCACCGTGAAAAGGCATATGCATCAGAATAAAGCCCGTTAGTGGCCGCCGTGAAAAGGCATATTGGCGGTCACTTATGGGTTAAAGGATCCAGGTCCCCTGTGTAAAAAGTTAAACACTGGTTATTTTGTCACTGTGGTTCACAGTGTCTGAAAAAAAAAATACCTTAAGGTTCAATGCACACGATACGTATTACATGCGGTTTGGCAAATCTGCAGCATTTGGCAAAGCCGCTGCTCAGGAATTTCAGGGCCCCATACAGCTACATTTTCTGGGCCCCCCTACCGTAGCACCGCATGTTAACGGTACTCCGTCCAGCACTATATCATGCTACCCCTTCATTTCTACTTGCTCTCTGAGAATCGTCGTCACAGATGTAGTGCAATTCAGAGTATTGCAGCCTCCTCACATTCACTTCATTGTGAGAAGGCTGCAATACTGTGAATCGCCGCTACATCCGTGACGACGATTCACAGTGAGCAAGTAGAAATGAAGGGGTAGCAGCGCTCGGACCGACCCATAAACTATTGATGGCTTATCCTGAGGATAGACCATCAATTTTTAGGGACTGGAAAACCCCTTTAAAAGGAACCTTTTAGCACATTCATGCTGCTCTAACAATGGACACAAGCCAGTGCTAAAGCTATGACTTCTCCAAAATGACGCAGCACTTTAGAGTAACACATAGTTTAGTTTAATCACCTGTCACTATATCATACTGCCCGCAGTTAGGGCAACATTAACAAGCCGACAGGTTCATATAAACAAAATAGAAGATACAGGATTTGTTTTGGTACAATCTTAAAACCCTATCTATGATCAAAAATAGATGCATAAGAGCAAAGGAGAAAAAGGTTGTTAACCCCTTAAGGACGCAGCCTTGTTTTGGCCTTAAGGCTCAGAGCCCATTTTTCAAATCTGACATATTTCACTTTATGTGGTAATAACGTCGGAATGCTTAAACCTACCCAAGCGATTCTGAGATTGTTTTCTCGTGACACATTGGGCTTTATGTTAGTGGTAAAATTTGGACGATATATTCAGTGCTTATTGGTGAAAATTTGCAAAATTTCGAGAAAATGTTGAAAAAATAGAATTTTTCAGAATTTAAATGCATCCGCTTGTAAAACAGACGGTTATACCACCCAAAATAGTTACTAGTTCACATTTCCTATATGTCTACTTTAGATTGGCATAGTTTTTTGAACATTCTTTTATTTTTCTTGGACGTTACAAGGCTTAGAACATAAACAGCAATTTCTCTTTTTTTTAAAGAAAATGTCAAAAGCCTTTTTTTTAAGGTACCTCTTCAGTTCTGAAGTGGCTTTGTGGGGCCTATGTATTAGAAACCCCCATAAAACACCCCATTTTAAAAACTAGACCCCTCAAAGTATTCAAAACAGCATTTAGAAAGTTTTTTAACCCTTCAGGCATTTCACAGGAATTAAAGCAAAGTGGAGGTGAAATTTGCAAATTTCATTTTTCTTGCTGAATTTCAATTTTATTCAATTTTTTTTGTGTAACACGGAAGGTTTTACCAGAGAAACACTACTAAATATGTATTGTCCAGATTCTGCAGTTTTTAGAAATTTCCCACATGTGGCTCTAGTGCGCTTGTGGACTAAAACACAAGCCCTAGAAGCAAAGAAGCACCTAGTGCATTTTGAGGCCCCTTTTTTATTAGAATATATTTTAGGCAGCATGCCAGGTTTGAAGAGGAGTTGAGGTGCCAAAACAGTAGGAATCCCCCAATAGTGACCCCATTTTGGAAACTACACCCCTCAAGGAATTAATTTATGGCTGTTGTTATCATTTTGACCGCACAGTTTTTTCACAGCACCTATTTTAATTGGGCTGTGAAATTAAAAAAATGAAATTTTTTCCAATAAGATGTAATTTATGATCAAAATTTCCTATTTTCACAGGGAACAAAATACCCCATTTTGTTGCCCAATTTGTCCTGAGTGCGGCAATACCCCATTTGTGGCGATAAACTGCCGTTTGGGCCCATGGGAGGGCTCAGAAGGAAAGGTGCGCTATGTGTTTGTTGGAGTCCAGATTTTGCTGGATTGGTTTTCGGGTGCCATGTCGCATTTGCAGAGTCCCAGAGGTATCAAAGCAATGGAAACCCACCAGAAGTGACCCCATTTTGAATTGGGCTCGGAATTAAAAAAATAATAATTTTTTCCAATAATATGTAGTTTTAGGTCAAAATGTCTTATTTTCACAAGAAATAAAATACTCCATTTTGTTGCCCAATTTGTCCTGAGTGCAGCAATACCCCATTTGTGAGGATAAACTGCCGTTTGGGCCCATGGGAGGGCACAGAAAGAAAGGAGCGCTATTTGTTCTTTGGAGTCCAGATTTTGCTGGATTGGCTTTCGGGTGCCATGTCGCATTTGCAGAGCCCCAGAGGTATCAAAGCAATGGAAACCCACCAGAAGTGACCCCATTTTGGAAAATACACCCCTGAAGGAATTAATTTATGGTTGTGGTTATCATTTACACCACACAGTTTTTTCACAGCACCTATTTGAATTGGTCTGTGAAATAAAAAAAATGACATTGTTTCCAATAAGATGGCATTTTTTATCAAAATGTCTTATTTTCACAGGGAACAAAATACCCCATTTTGTTGCCCAATTTGTCCTCAGTGCTGCAATACCCCATTTGTGGTGATAAACTGCCATTTGGGCCCATGGGAGGGCTCAGAAGCAAAGGAGTGCTATGTGTTTGTTGGAGTCCAGATTTTGCTGGATTGGTTTTTCGGGTGCCATGTCGCATTTGCAGAGCCCCAGAGGTATCAAAGCAAAGGAAACCCACCAGAAGTGACCCCATTTTGGAAACTACACCCCTCAAGGAATTCATTTATGGGTTTTGTGAGCATTTTGACCCCACAGTTTTTTCACAGAACTTATTTGAATTGGGCTTGGAATTAAAACAAAATAATTTTTTCCAATAATATGTAGTTTTGGCTGAAAATGTCTAATTTTCACAAGAAATAAAATACTCCATTCTGTTGCCCAATTTGTCCTGAGTGCGGCAGTACCCCATTTGTGGTGATAAACTGCCGTTTGGGCCCATGGGAGGGCTCAGAAGGAAAGGACCACCATATGGCCTACTGGGGATTTTTGGGTGCAAAGTCATGTATGCAGAAGCCCCTGAGGTACCAGTACAGTTGAAACCCCCAAGAAGTGACCCCGTTTTAAAAACTACACCCTTGAGGCATTCATCTAGAGGTGTAGTGAGCATTTTGACCGGAGACATACACCCCATAAACTTTAATGTGGGTACTCACGGGTATGGCAATACCCTACATGTGGCTGTTATCAGCTGTCTGGGCACGCAGCAGGGCTCAGAGGGGAAAGACGAGGGGGGATAAGCTGTGCGGAGTGCATCAGGGTAAGTAAAACTGGGGTAGATTAAAAATCATGGGATGTATGATACATTTTGAAGCACTCTTTCATACGGAGCCTTAGTTTTTCGGGACACGTGTCACATTGATATATTGTGTCCTTCCTTATCCTCCTCTTATAGCAGACTTTGTACCTCTTTTGACTTTTTCCTTTCTTGCCAGTTTGGGGAACTTCTCCTGGAAAGTGTTGCCCTGGTACGATGCGTGTGGCCTCGCCTCCAGAAGTACTGGGTGCCCCCCCCCTTCTTGGTCCATAAAAATTAGTTTCTTGATAACCACCTATTGAAATTCCAGGAAAGTTCCCATCTGGCCTGTACATCGATGTAGCACGTACGCGTTGTACAATGCCATCTGTATGATGTGCCCGGCCAGCTTCTTATACCACACCGCATGGCGCTGTAGGGCTTCAGGACTTGATCTGACAAGTCCACCCCTCCCATGTACCTATTGTAGCCCAGGATGCAGTCTGGTTTGGGGGTCTCTGTACTGGTACCTCGTACAGGTACATGGGTACTGGTGTGGCATCTCTCCTGTCCTTGTACTTGACACACAATATGTTGCTGCTAGATTGTGCCCTGCTCTCACCCCTTCTGAGAGTTTGCCGTGCAGAGTCTTAGGGAGGCCTCTCAGATTTCTTCTAGCAGTGCCGCATGCCGCAGGACTGGAAGTGAGGCAGTTGAAGAGTGGGACGCTGGTATAAAAATTATCCAGGTAGAGGTGGTAACCCTGGTCCAGCAGTGGGTGCACCAAATCCCACACCATTTTTGCATTAACTCCCAGTAAGGGGGGGGGGCATTCTGGGGGCTGAGCACTGGTGTCCTTCCCTTTATATATCCTAAATTTGTAGGTATACCCTGATGCACTCTCGCACAGCTTATACATCTTTACGCCATACCTTGCCCTCTTACACGGCAGGTACTGGCGGAATTGAACCCTCCCTTTAAAATGTACCAAGGACTCATCAATAGAAATACACTTCTTGGGGGTGTATGCTTGGGAAAACCGGGCACTGGAACGGTCTAATAGGGGTCTCCATTTATACAAACGGTCAAAACTGGGGTCATCTCGGGGTGGGCACGGCTCATTATCAGTATAATGTAAGAAGCGAAGTATTGCCTAATTTATTTATTTTTTTAGGTTCCAGTTCAGTTCTGAAGTTGCTTTGAGGGGCCCATATATTAGAAATCCCTATGAAACACCCCATTTTAGAAACTAGACCCCTCAAAGTATTCACAACAGCATTTAGAAAGTTTATGAACCCTTTAGGTGTTTCACATGAATTTAGAGAAAAGTAGAGGTGAAATCTACTTTTTTTTTTGTCAGAAAATCCTTTTTATACCACTTTTTTTTATAACACAAAAGGTTTTACCAGAGAAACGCAACTTAGTACTTATTGCCCAGATTCTGCAGTTTTGAAAAATATCCCACATGTGGCCCTAGTGCGGTAATGGACTGAAGCACCGGCCTCCGAATCAAAGGAGCACCTAGTGGATTTTGAGCCCTCCTTTTTATTAGGCACCATATCCGGTTTGAAGAGGTCTTGTGGTTCCAAAACAGTGGAAAACCCCCAAAAGTGACAGCATTTTGGAAACTAGACCCCTTGAGGAATCCATTGTAGTTTTCTTGGGGCGCATGCAAATTTTTGATCAGTTTTTATTCTATTTTTAAGTGGTGCGGTGACTAAAAAACCGCAATTCTACTATTGTTTTTTTATTCTATTTTTTTTACAGCGTTCACTGTGCACTATAAATGACACATTCACTTTATTCTGCGGGGCGATACGATTACGGTGATACCAGATGTTTATAGTTTTTTTTTATGTTTGCACAATAAAATACGTTTTGTAAAAAATCATTCACTTTTTGTGTTACCTTATTCTAAGAGCCATAACGTTTTTATTTTTCCATCAGGAACGCCGTGCGAGAACTTGTTTTTTGCGTAACGAATTGTAGTTTCCATCAATACCATTTTTAGGTACATGCGACTTTTTGATCTCTTTTTATTCCATTTTTTGTGAGGTGAAGTGACCAAAGAATTGTGATTCTGGGACGGTTTATTATTATTTTTGTTTACGGCGTTCACCGCGCGGGATAAATAATAAAATAGTTTTTTAGTTCAGGCAGTTACGGACGCGGCGATACCAATTATGTATAGTTTATTTGTTTGTTTATATATTTTTATTAACAATAAAGGACTGATAAGGGAAAAAGTGGGACTTTTACTTTTATTACTTTTAAATCTTTTATTTTCTTATTTTTACACATCTTTTTTTAACTTTTTTTTAACTTTTTTACTTTGTCCCACTAGGGGACTTGATGACAGGAGGCCCTGATCGCTATTCTAATACACTGCACTACATGCGTAGTGCAGTGTATTAGAACTGTCAGCTACTCACTGACAGCAAGCATAGTGGGTCCTGACGTTCTCAGGACCCACTAGGCTTCCGTCGATGGCATAGCCGGACGCCATTGTTTGGTGTCCGGTTGCCATAGTCACCATCGCCGGCCGCTATCGTGTAGCAGGCCGGCGATGGCAGCTTAACCCCTAAAAAGCCGTGATCGCTATTGAACACAGCTTTTCAGGGGTTAATCAGCGGGGACACAGCGATCGGTCCCCGCTGTAGGAGCTGTGACAGCCGCTGTACGAGACAGCAGCTGTCACAGCTCCTGTATGTGTCGGGAGGACGGCCGAAACGGCCGTTACTCCCGAGACGTACTATTCCGTCATGGAGCGCGAACAGGGCGCTTTCCATGACGTAATAGTACGTCACTGAGCGTTAAGGGGTTAAAACAGTGGCATAACAATTGCGGTCACAGGGGGGGGGTGGGTCGACCTGGAATGGTCGAGCCCCACTTAAAACTGGATCCACGTATTTAACAAAGCGTTAGGACGGTGTATGCAGCGTCTTATATAATTTCCTGATGCTGTTTGGCCGGATGTGGTAGTGGGCCTTGTGTACCAGGCCATGAAGGCAAGAGGAGCGAATAGTTGGGAGTACATTTTTTTATATTGTTATGTTGGTTCTGGGGTCCATGCTTAAGGTGGACGAGGCTATTCAAAAGTGTGGCGTGTGGCGCAGCACAATGTAGTTACACCCCTGTGTGTAAATATTATTCCAGTTCTATATGTAACCCATTTATTCATTTTACACTTTTACCTTTGCAGTCTTCTCTTCTCTTCAGCAGAGGGGCATCAGACTCACAAGTGCTTACCACACACTGAAGCTGAGCCGCTCCCTCTGCCCTATCCAGACACAGCAGTTGGCGTCGCTGGGATTGCTCTTCAGTGCTTTGGACCTTTAGAAATAATAAAAATTATTAAGTGAAAGAAAAAATAAATATATATAAATTTTGTAAAGAGCTTCGTCATTAGTTCTACAGAGTTTTAAACTTTAGGGTTAACGCTTATGACGTTGAGCGTGACGTCAAGATGTGCTAGATTGCAGCATGAGACAGCTCAGCAACGTAAATACACCCCAGCTAGACGCACACTGGAGCTACTGGTTAAAAGCAACCATTCAGTCCAAAAAACAACAAATTAAATACTGCAAAATTATTGATAACTTACCTGCTGGCCTCACTTGCTTCTGGTTCTGCTTACTCATTCCTGTCCCCATTTTCCAGAATCCAAGATGGCTGGTGCTGTCTCAGACTTGTATATAGAAAGCATTACCTGCAAATCTGAGACATGCCCCCACCTTCTTCACTGCTCTCAAAAGGACAAGCACCGATGATGTCAGCGCTGTGTCCATCTCTTCTGACACTTGTCCTGCTGGCTTCTTGACAGGGGTTCCGGCTGTAGGACGGAGCAAGACCGTGCCAGGGATGGCATGAATCATCTCCTATTTCCTACATAATCTGATCAGCGCTGTGATGTAGATAACAACAGTGTTTTTTATTTTGAAAAACGATCATTTTTGACCAAGTTATGAACAATTTTATATTTATGCTAATTAGTTTCTTAATAGACAACTGGGCACTTTTTAACTTTTCACCAACTGGGCATTGTGGAGTGAAGTGTATGATGCTGACCAATCAGTATCATACACTTCTCATCGTTCTAGCCCAGCTTCTTTCCCTGCACAGGGTGACCTCGCGAGATCACGCTGTGCTGTGAGTAAGTCCCACAGAAACTTTACCGAAGTTGTGGCAGCGTGAATAGACATCGCGTCCTGGCTGAAGGTGATGTCTATTCACTCTCAAGACACTTCGGTAAAGTTAATGTGGGAGTATGTGACAGCACAGTGTGATCTCGCGAGATCACGTTGTGCAGTGAAAGTAGCTGGGCTGGAACGATGAGAAGTGTATGATGCTGATTGGTCACTGATTGGCCAGCGTCATACACTTCCAGTGGCGGATCCTCATATGGGCGGTTCGGGCGGCCGTCCCGGGGCCCAAGGATCCCAGGGGGCCCATAGCTGCCCAAACCGTACACAAGTGAAATAAAACTCTCCAGGGCTGCTGCCGGCCGCATTCTAGCGGTCATCGGTCCCACGTGCTGATGAAGAGGAGGGGGGATGTGCAGGGGGAGTCAATTGCGGCCAGGGAACAGGGGCACAGCACATCAGCTGTAGAGAGCAGACTGTCAGAGATTGTGATGGGCAGGTGCTGGAGTCTCCCTGACAGTCAGCTCCTCTGTGCTGCTGTACACTCTCCCTCCTGTCTAAACCTCCAGCAGCTGCCTGATAACGGCAAAACTGAAACTAGAGGGTGAAGGACCTGTGGTGACGTCACAGTCACATGATTAAGGTACTGGAGGTACTGTGGTTTGAATATATAGTGTGTGGTGCTAGTGTGAATTGTATATAGGGTGTTTAATTTCACATTTTTTGCGTGCGAAATAATTTCCCACCCATAGAGCCCTCTGCAGTAAGTCAGATGCTCAGAACCCCCCCCCCCCTGCAGTATAGTCACCCCCATAGAGCCCTCAGTAGTTATTATACTGCAGGGGGGGGGTCAGAGCGTTTAATTGACTGTTGAGGGTTCTATAGGGGAAAAACTCCTTCCCCCCCAGAGCCATAAGGGTGGATTTACACGAACATGTAATACGTCCATGCAACGCGCGTGCTTTTCACGCGCGTCGCACGGACCTATGCAAGTCTATGGGGCAGTGCAGACTGTCAGTGATTTTTACGCAGCGTGTGTCCGCCGCGTAAAACTTACGACATGTCCTATATTTCTGGGTTTTTCGCGCATCACGCACCCATTGAAGTCAATGGGTGCGTGAAAATCACGCATGCCACACGGAGGCACCTCCGTGGGACGTGCGTGATTTGCGCAACAGCAGGCAAACTATGATTGCAAACAGAAAAGCACCAGGTGCTTTTCTGTTTACAAACATACAAACAGAGTGTCATAATGATGGCGGCTGCGCGAAAATCACGCAGCCGCGCATCATATGGTGATGACACACGGAGCTGTTAAGTGCCTTTTGCGCGCGCAAAACGCCACATTTTTTGCGTGCGCAAGACGCACACGCTCGTGTAAATCCGCCCTAAGTGTTAGACGCTTAGACCCTCCCATAGGGCACTCAGCAGTCAGTCAGATGCACTGGGGAGGGGTGTCTGACTGCTTAAAGGGTAACTAACAAAACTTTTTTTTTTAAATTACACGTCATAGTGACATGTCAAATGTTCTAATCGGTGGGGGTCCGGGCACTGAGACCCCACCAATCGCTGAAACAAAGTGGCAGAAGCGCTCAGGTGAGTGCTGTGCCACTTTGTTTCTGATCGTCTTTCCTCTGATAGCCGAGCATGCGGTGTATGGGCACAACAGAAAGTCTATGAGTCCGTACACCACGCAGAGGAAAGACAATCAGAAATTAAGTGGAACAACGCTCACCCGGGCACTCCTGCTGCTTTGTTTTAGTGATCGGTGGTGGTCTCAATGCTGGGACCCCCATCGATCAAAACTTCTGACATATCATTCTCACTATGACACGCCAAATGTTTTTTAAAAGTTTAGTTACCCCTTGGGGACAGAATTTATTGGTTTGAGTTAATGTATGGGCCTGGGTCTTAATTTGCTTAGGAGTCTGGGGTATAAGACAATTTATGGTGTTTATTTCTTAATTTTTATGTTGCTATAGACACTGAAAATGGCTACAGAATCAAGGGGAAAATATTTCTCATCAGGAAACTCTGCAGTCATCAGGAGAAGTCGCCATAACCGTCTGCGTCAGATGGAGAAGAAAAGAGAATGACTCATCAGTGAAGACATCTCCTGTGAGTCATTGCATTTATAGATCTGTGACCTCTCCTGACATGTCAGTTATCGGAAATCCTTGTATTCCACATAAAGTCTTTGTGTGCCCAGGACTAATAGACAAATGCGTGTTACCATTCTCCTTGTCAGGAGGATGTGTACCTACACAGTGTGATACTGTCAGTATGTAGGGACACAGCCCTTTGACAAGGGGAATCGTAGCACTCATTTGTCAATGCTCACACAGAAAGGTGGTGTTTAATATAGACATGACGTGGCAGGGCGGTGGTGGAGAAGGGGGCCCAAGCTTGTGGAACAGCCCAGGGCCGATGGTTTACTTAATCCGCCACTGTACACTTCTCTGTACAACGCCCAGTTGGTAATAAATTAAAAAGCGCCCAGTGGTCTATTAAGAAACTAATTAGCATAAATCTAAAATTGTTCATAAAATTATCGTTTTTCAAAATAAAAACCACTGTTATCTACATTACAGCGCCAATCAGATTATGTAAGAGAGAGGGCACTTATAAAGTGGTGACAGAGCCTCTTTAAGTAACGGTCTTATATGTTTTATTGTCTGCTTTTTTTTTTAAAGGTTTCCCTGTCTTGGACTACGTTGGATTTGCGTGGGATCAAATTTTTACCAATAAAATGGTCAAGGCGGGCTGTAGCGGGGGCAGTTTATTTCAATAAAGTGTTTTTTATATTTTTTTCAACTGTGTAACAGAACTAGTAATCGATGTGCCTGACTGACACCTCTCCATTACAATCGCTACGGCTTGGTGTCAGTCAGTGATGTGCTATGTCCACCTTTGGCTGACACTAATCCCTCCAATTAACTCAGTACCCAATGCACCAGGGGTACTGGGAAGAGGCTAGAACCATCAGGAGCGGCCCAACCAACGTAATGGGCAGCTGCAGGCTGTTGTTTTTAGGATGGGAGGGGCTATTGATTTTCTCCATGTTTTTTTTTTTTTATATATATATATTTTTGTATTTATAGCATAGTGTAATGCTTTTCTTAAAAAAATATAAATGATTAAACAAAAAAACATGTGGCGTCCTCCTAGTTCTCTATCCAGCCAAGAAAAACCAACAACCGCAGTTTGAAATTATCAGGATGGGAAGGTCCATGGCTATTGGTTCCCTCCCATCCTAAAAACACCAGCCTCTGGCCGTCCCAGGGGCCACTCAATAGTCCTGATGCCCCATGTGCACCCCTGAGGACGCTACAGATGTAGAGAAACATGTCGGGGTCGGCTTCATTCTAACTTTTAATTATAATGCCTTACTAACAGTTAACTATTGACATCACTGATTCGTGTGCCACAGTACACTGCAGACGCTGTTGGGACATACAGACACAGACATACTTTACTGTTTGATTGATTGCATCTGAGTGATGCAAAACTCACTACTGTCAGTCAGCATTGGCCAATTTTTAACATTGTTTTGTTATGGTCTATTTACCTGTTTGTTTGTTTGTTTGTTTGTTTGTTTGTTTGTTTGTTTGTTTGTTTGTTCATACCTAATAAAAGTTATATTTTAGTACATTCCTACCTCTATAGCTGGCTGGGAACAAAGGCACTTCCCTTTTTTTTGCTTTACTGCAAATCAGTTCTCTTTTGTAAAACCCAATAGTCCTCGGCTCTTCCCAGTACCCCTGGTGCGTTGGGTACTGGAGAAAAGGGGTTGGTGTCAGCCAAAAGTGGACATAGCACACCTCTGGCTGACGCCAAACCCTAGCAATTGTAATGGAGAGGTGTCAGTCAGACACCTCGATTACTAGTTCTGTTATACAGTGGAAAATGTATAAAAAATACTTTATTGAAATAAACTGCGCCCCCTACAGCCCGCTTTGATCATTTTATTGGTAAAAATTTGATCCTACGACGATCTTACATAGTCCAAGATACTGAAACCTGTAAAAAAAAACACGGACAATAAAATATATAAGACCGTTACAAGCATACAATGTGATATGCTTACATACAGAAGATGATTCATGCCAACCCTGGCGCTGTCAGTGAGGATGTTGCTGCAGACGGAACCCCTTTCAAGAAGACAGACGTGTCAGAAAAGATGAACATAAAGATTCTGAGAGCAGTGAAGGAGGTGGGCCGTATGTCTCAGACTGGCAGGCAACGCTTTCTATATGCAAGTCTGAGGCAGTAGCAGCCATCTTGGATCCCAGACAACTGGGACCAGAACGAGGGAACGGAGCGGCAAGCAAGAAAGTCAGGCCAGCAGGTGGGTTAACAATAATTTTACAGTTTAATTGTTTTTTTTTTTGTGTTCATAAGAACGAGGGTCCCAAACCCCCAGATCCTCCTCACTGCACCCCCCACAGTGAGGGGGACATTGAAAGGAGCGGCGGTCAAGCGTGCACGCTTCCATTTCATTCAAAGTGTATGGTAATGACGGAAACAGCAGCATACATGCTTGACCGCCGCTCAGTACAAGCTCCGCCTGCATAGGAGGGTAAGTTTTATTTTACTCAAAAAGCCCAAAATGTAGGGCTGGGTTCACACCTGCGTCCAGCTTTCTGTTATTCTCCTCTGTCAGAGCAGCGCAACGGAAAAATAAGAAGCGCCTGTTCCGCTGCACAACAGACAACACCTGCCGCCAACTAAACCCATTGACTTTAATGGGTTTTGTCGGATTTCCTTTGGGGTGTCGGTTGTTTTAACGAAAACAATAGTGCAGCATGCTGCACTACTTTATCCGGTATTCTCTGTCAGATCTGCAACAGAGCTTCCTACGCAGCTGTGAACAAAGCCTCAGGCTGGATTCACACAAGCGTGTTCGGTCCGTAAAGGACGGAATGTATTTCGGCCGCAAGTCCCGGACCGAACACAGTGCAGGGAGCCGGGCTCCTAGCATCATAGTTATGTACGACGCTAGGAGTCCCTGCCTCGCTGCGGGACAACTGTCCCGTACTGTAATCATGTTTTCAGAACGGGACAGTAGTTCCATGGAAAGGCAGGGACTCCTAGCATCGTACATAACTATGATGCTAGGAGCCTGGCTCCCTGCACTGTGTTCGGTCCGGGACTGGCGGCCGAAATACGTTCCGTCCTTTACGGACCGAACATGCTCGTGTGAACCCAGCAGCCTCACACAAAAGTTTTGTATTTTTTTAAGCTGGTTCACAGAAAAAAATAATTGCAAATTCTACTGGACCAACTGCCTATTTAGAGACAGGCAGCAGCTTCAGCAGCGCATCATAAGGGTAGGAACACACTAGGCGGATACGCTGAGTAAAACTACACAGCTTATCCGCCCCGGTAGCCGCAGGGAATTCCGGCAGCAAAACCGCACCAAATAGTGGCGCAGGTTTGGTGAGGCATGTCCGCTGCGGGAATCCTGCAGGGAAAAAAAAGTTTAGACTTGCCCCGGCCGTAGTCCTGGTGACGCATCTCTCTCTTCTGAACGTAGCCCCGCCTCCTGGGATGACGCTGTAGACCATGTGACCGCTGCAGCAGTCACATGGGATGAAACGTCATGACAGGAAGCCGGGCTGCGCTAAGAATAGAGGATCGCGTCACCAGGACTACGGCCGGGGTAAGTCTAAACTTTTTTATAAATTAAAAAAAATACCTTTTTTTTTCTCATTTCTGATTTTTGCGGCAGAAGTGCAGCATTTCCGCAACAGAGGAGCAGCGATTCTGCAGCATAAATTGACATGCTGCGGCTTAAAAATCCACACTGCAAGTCAATTTTTTTTGCAGCGTGTGGATGAGATTTGTTCAAATCTTACCCACCCTGCTGCGACTGTTATACGCTGCGGATTTTCCGCAATAAAATGTGTTGCATAAAATCCGCAGTGTTCACGCCTAGTGTGTTCCTACCCTAACAATAAGGCCCAGTTCACAGAGTTTTTGGGCCTTGATATTGACTCTGACACTGCGTCAGAATCAGGGCCAAAAAACATCCAAAACCGCCTCCCATTGATTTAATCTGAAATCAATGGGAGCCAGTCGCGGAAAAAAGAAAAAGCAGCACGTCCTTTCTTGCCGCGGTTCTGCCTCTGACCTCCCATCGAAATCAATGGGAGGCAGAAAATGCATTTTTCGCTGCGTTTTTTTGTCGTCAGGACCCACTATGCTTGCTGTCAGTGAGTAGCCGACAGTTCTAATACACTGCACTACGCATGTAGTGCAGTGCATTAGAATAGTGATCAGGGCCTCCTGCCCTCATGTCCCCTAGTGGGACAAAGTAATAAAGTTAAAAAAAAGTTAAAAAAAGATGTGTAAAAATAAGAAAATAAAAGATTTAAAAGTAATAAAAGTAAAAATCCCCCTTTTCCCTTATCAGTCCTTTATTATTAATAAAAATATATAAACAAACAAATAAACTATACATAATTGGTATCGCCGCGTCCGTACCGGCCTGAACTACAAAACTATTTCATTATTTATCCCGCACGGTGAACGCCGTAAAATAAAATAATAATAAACCGAACCACAATCACAATTCTTTGGTCACTTCACCTCCCAAAAAATGGAATAAAAAGAGATCAAAACGTCGCATGTACCTAAAAATGGTACTGATCGAAACTACAGTTCGTTACGCAAAAAATAAGTCCTCGCACGGCTTTATTGATTGAAAAATAAAAACGTTCTGGCTCTTAGAATAAGGCAACACAAAAAGTGAATGATTGTTTACAAAACGTATTTTATTGTGCAAACGCCATAAGACATAAAAAAAAACTATAAACATCTGGTATCGCCGTAATCGTATCGCCCCGCAGAATAAAGTGAATATGTCATTTATAGCGCACGGTGAACGCTGTAAAAAGAAAAGAAAAAAAAAACAATAGTACAATTGCTGTTTTTTAGTCACCACGCCACCTAAAAATAGAATAAAGCCGCATGCACCCCAAGAAAACTACAATGGATTCCTCAAGGGGTCTAGTTTCCAAATTGGGGTCACTTTTGGGGGGTTCCCAATGTTTTGGCACCACAAGACCTCTTCAAACTGGACATGGTGCCTAATAAAAAAGAGGCCTCAAAATCCACCAGGTTCTCCTTTGCTTCTGAGGCCAGTGCTTCAGTCCATTACCGCACTAGGGCCACATGTGGGATATTTCTCAAAACTGCAGAATCTGGGCAATAAGTATTAAGTTGCGTTTCTCTGATAAATCCTTTTGTGTTATAAAAAAATGGTATAAAGAGGATTTTCTGACAAAAAAAAAATGTAAATTTCACCTCTACTTTGCTCTAAATTTCTGTGAAACACCTAAAGGGTTCATAAACTTTCTACATGCTGTTGTGAATACTTTGAGGGGTCTAGTTTCTAAAATGGGGTATTTGATAGGGGTTTCTAATATATGGGCCCCTCAAAGCAACTTCAGAACTGAACTGGAACCTAAAAAAATAAATAAATGAGGCAATACTTCGCTTCTTACATTATACTGATAATGAGCAGTGCCCACCCTGAGATGACCCCAGTTTTGACCGTTTGTATAAACGGAGACCCCTATTAGACCGTTCCAGTGCCCGGTTTTCCCAAGCATACACCCCCGAGAAGTGTATTTCTATTGATGAGTCCCTGGTACATTTTAAAGGGAGGGTTCAATTCCGCGAGTACCTGCCGGGTAAGAGGGCAAGGTATGGCGTGAAGATGTATAAGCTGTGAGAGTGCATCAGGGTATACCTACAGGTTTAGGATATATGAAGGAAAGGCCACCCCCAAACCAGACTGCATCTTGGACTACAATAGGTACATGGGAGGGATGGACTTGTAAGATCAAGCCCTGAAGCCCTACAGCGCCATGCGGTGTGGTATAAGAAGCTGGCCGGGCACATCATACAGATGGCATTGTACAATGCGTACATGCTACGTCGATGTGCAGGCCAGACGGGAACTTTCCTGGAATTTCAAGAGGTGATTATCAAGAACCTAATCTTTAGGGACCAAGAAGGGGGGCACCCAGTACTTCTGGAAGCGAGCCCACACGCATCGTACCAGGGCAACACTTTCCAGGAGAAGTTCCCCAAACTGGCAAGAAGGGAAAAAGTCAAAAGAGGTGCAAAGTCTGCTATAAGAGGGGGATAAGGGAGGACACAATATATCAATGTGACACGTGTCCCGAATAACCAGAGCTCTGTATGAAAGTGTTTTAAAATTTATCATACATCCCTTGGTTTATAATTTACCCCAATTTTACTTACCCTGATGCACTCCGCACAGCTAATCCCCCCTCGTCTTTCCCCTCTGGGCCCTGCTGTGTGTCCAGGCAGCTGATAACAGCCACATGTAGGGTATTGCCCGGGAGAACCCACATTACAGTTTATGGGTGTAGGTCTCCGGTCAAAATACTCACTACACCTCTAGATGAATGCCTTAAGGGTGTAGTTTTTAAAACGGGGTCACTTCTTGCGGGTTTCAACTGTACTGGTACCTCAGGGGCTTCTGCATACATGACTTCGCACTAGAAAATCCCCAGTAGGCCAAATGATGGTCCTTTCCTTCTGAGCCCTCCCATGGGCCCAAACGGCAGTTTATCACAACAAATGGGGTATTGCGGCACTCAGAACAAATTGCGCAACAGAATGGGGTATTTTGTTTCTTGTGAAAATAAGAAATTTTCAGCCAAAACTACATATTGTTTGACAAAAAAAATTTTGTTTTCATTCCCAGCCTAATTCAAATAAGTTCTGTGAAAAAACTATAGGGTCAAAATGGTCACAACACTTATAAATGAATTCCTTGAGGGGTGTAGTTTCCAAAATGGGGTCATTTGTGGTGGGTTTCTATTGCTTTGATACCTCTGGGGCTCTGCAAATGCGACATGGCACCCGAAAACCAATCCAGCAAAATCTGTACTCCAAAGAACACACAGCGCTCCTTTCCTTCTGAGCCCTCCCATGGGCCCAAACAGCAGTTTATCACCACAAATGGGGTATTTCCGCACTCAGGACAAATTGGGACACAAAATGGAGTATTTTATTTCTTGTGAAAATAAGAATTTTTGAGCTAAAACGACATATTATTGGAAAAAATATATTTTTTTTAAATTCCCAGCCCAATTCAAATAAGTTCTGTGAAGAAACTATGGAGTCTAAATGGTCACATTACCCATAAATGAATTCCTTGAAGGGTGTAGTTTCCAAAATGGGGTCACTTCTGGTGGGTTTCCATTGCTTTGATACCTCTGGGGCTCTGCAAATGTGACATGGCACCCGAAAACCAATCCAGCAAAATCTGCACTCCAAAGAACACACAGCGCTCCTTCCCTTCTGAGGCCTCCCATGGGCCCAAACGGCAGTTTATTGCCACAAATGGGGCATTGATGCACTCAGGAGAAATTGGGCAACAAAATTGAGTATTTTGTTCCCTGTGAAAATAAGAAATTTTGGTAAAAAATTATATCTTATTGGAAAAAATGTCATTTTTTTAATGTCACAGCCCAATTTAAATAGGTGCTGTGAAAAAACTGTGTGGTCAAAATGCTAACAACAACCATAAATGAATTCCTTGAGGGGTGTAGTTTCCAAAATGGGGTCACTTTTGGTGGGTTTCCATTGCTTTGATACCTCTGAGGCTCTGCAAATGCGACATGGCACCCGAAAACCAATCCAACAAAATCTGGACTCCAACAAATATATAGCGCTCCTTTCCTTCTGAGCCCTCCCATGGGCCCAAACGGCAGTTTATCACCACAAATGGGGTATTGACACACTAAGGACAAATTGGGCAACAAAATGGGGTATTTTGTTCCCTGTGAAATTAAGAAATTTTGATCACAAATGACATTTTATTGGAAAAAATGACATTTTTTTCATTTCAGAGCCCAATTCAAATACGTGCTGTGAAAAAACTGTGCGGTCAAAATGGTAACAACAACCCTAAATGAATTCCTTGAGGGGTGTAGTTTCCAAAATGGGGTCACTATTGGGGGATTCCTACTGTTTTGACACCTCAACACCTCTTCAAACCTGGCATGCTGCCTAAAATATATTCTAATAAAAAAAGAGGACTCAAAATGCACTAGGTGCTTCTTTGCTTCTAGGGCTTGTGTTTTAGTCCACGAGCGCAGTAGGGCCACATGTGGGACATTTCTAAAAACTGCAGAATCTGGACAATACATATTTAGTAGTGTTTCTCTGGTAAAACCTTCTGTGTTACAGAAAAAAAAATGAATAAAATTGAAATTCAGCAAGAAAAATGAAATTTGCAAATTTCACCTCCACTTTGCTTTAATTCCTGTGAAATGCCTGAAGGGTTAAAAAACTTTATAACTGCTGTTTTCGATACTTGGGCTTGGAAAAATGGGCTCTGAGCCTTAAGGCCAAAACTAGGCTGCGTCCTTAAGGGGTTAACCCCTTAAGGACGCAGCCTAGTTTTGGCCTTAAGGCTCAAAGCTCATTTTTCAAATCTGACATATTTCACTTTATGTGGTAATAACGTCGGAATGCTTAAACCTATGCAAGCGATTCTGAGACTGTTTTCTCGTGACACATTGGGCTTCATGTTCGTGGTAAAATTTGGTCCATATATTCAGTGTTTATTGGTGAAAAATTTCAAAATGTAGAGAAAATTTTGAAAAAATTGCATTTTTCAGAATTTAAATGCATCTGCTTGTAAAACAGACGGTTATACCACCCAAAATAGTTACTAGTTCACATTTCCCATATGTCTACTTTAGATTGGCATCGTTTTTTGAACATTCTTTTATTTTTCTTGGACGTTACAAGGCTTAGAACATAAACAGCAATTTCTCATATTTTTAAGAAAATTTCAAAAGCCTTTTTTTTAAGGTACCTCTTGAGTTCTGAAGTGGCTTTGTGGGGCCTATGTATTAGAAACCCTGATAAAACACCCCATTTTAAAAACTAGACCCCTCAAAGTATTCAAAACAGCATTTAGAAAGTTTTTTAACCCTTCAGGCATTTCACAGGAATTAAAGCAAAGTGGAGGTGAAATTTGCAAATTTCATTTTTCTTGCTGAATTTCAATTATATTCATTTTTTTTTCTGTAACACAGAAGGTTTTACCAGAGAAACACTACTAAATATGTATTGTCCAGATTCTGCAGTTTTTAGAAATGTCCCACATGTGGCCCTACTGCGCTTGTGGACTAAAACACAAGCCCTAGAAGCAAAGAAGCACCTAGTGCATTTTGAGTCCTCTTTTTTATTAGAATATATTTTAGGCAGCATGCCAGGTTTGAAGAGGTGTTGAGGTGCCAAAACAGTAGGAATCCCCCAATAGTGACCCCATTTTGGAAACTACACCCCTCAAGGAATTAATTTAGGGTTGTTGTTACCATTTTGACCGCACAGTTTTTTCACAGCACGTATTTGAATTGGGCTCTGAAATGAAAAAAAAATTCATTTTTTCCAATAAAATGTCATTTGTGATCAAAATTTCTTATTTTCACATTGAACAAAATACCCCATTTTGTTGCCCAATTTGTCCTTAGTGTGGCAATACCCCATTTGTGGTGATAAACTGCCATTTGGGCCCATGGGAGGGCTCAGAAGGAAAGGAGCGCTATATGTTTGTTGGAGTCCAGATTTTGTTGGATTGGTTTTCGGGTGCCATGTCGCATTTGCAGAGCCTCAGAGGTATCAAAGCAATGGAAACCCACCAAAAGTGACCCCATTTTGGAAACTACACCCCTCAAGGAATTCATTTATGGGTAATGTGACCATTTAGACTCCATAGTTTCTTCACAGAACTTATTTGAATTGGGCTGGGAATTAAAAAAAAATATATTTTTTCCAATAATATGTCATTTTAGCTCAAAAATTCTTATTTTGACAAGAAATAAAATACTCAATTTTGTTGCCCAATTTGTCCTGAGTGCGGCAATACCCCATTTGTGGTGATAAACTGCCGTTTGGGCCCATGGGAGGGCTCAGAAGGAAAGGAGCGCTGTGTGTTCTTTGGAGTACAGATTTTGCTGGATTGGTTTTCGGGTGCCATGTCGCATTTGCAGAGCCCCAGAGGTATCAAAGCAATAGAAACCCACCACAAATGACCCCATTTTGGAAACTACACCCCTCAAGGAATTCATTTATGGGTGTTGTGACCATTTTGACCCCATAGTTTTTTCACAGAACTTATTTGAATTGGGCTGGGAATGAAAACAAAATACCCCATTCTGTTGCGCAATTTGTTCTGAGTGCCGCAATACCCCATTTGTTGTGATAAACTGCCGTTTGGGCCCATGGGAGGGCTCAGAAGGAAAGGACCACCATTTGGCCTACTGGGGATTTTCTAGTGCGAAGTCATGTATGCAGAAGCCCCTGAGGTACCAGTACAGTTGAAACCCGCAAGAAGTGACCCCGTTTTAAAAACTACACCCTTAAGGCATTCATCTAGAGGTGTAGTGAGCATTTTGACCGGAGACCTACACCCCATAAACTGTAATGTGGGTTCTCCCCGGTATGGCAATACCCTACATGTGGCTGTTATCAGCTGCCTGGACACACAACAGGGCCCAGAGGGGAAAGACGAGGGGGGATAAGCTGTGTGGAGTGCATCAGGGTAAGTAAAATTGGGGTAAATTATAAACCAAGGGATGTATGATAAATTTTAAAACACTTTCATACAGAGCTCTGGTTATTCGGGACACGTGTCACATTGATATATTGTGTCATCCATTATCGCCTTCTTATAGCAGACTTTGCACCTCTTTTGTCTTTTTCCCTTCTTGCCAGTTTGGGGAACTTCTCCTGGAAAGTGTTGCCCTGGTACGATGCGTGTGGGCTCGCTTCCAGAAGTACTGGGTGCCCCCCCTTCTTGGTCCCTAAAGATTAGGTTCTTGATAATCACCTCTTGAAATTCCAGGAAAGTTCCCGTCTGGCCTGCACATCGACGTAGCATGTACGCATTGTACAATGCCATCTGTATGATGTGCCCGGCCAGCTTCTTATACCACACCGCATGGCGCTGTAGGGCTTCAGGGCTTGATCTTACAAGTCCATCCCTACTATGTACCTATTGTAGTCCAAGATGCAGTCTGGTTTGGGGGTGGCCTTTCCTTCATATATCCTAAAACTGTAGGTATACCCGGATGCACTCTCGCAGCTTATACATCTTCACGCCATACCTTGCCCTCTTACCCGGCAGGTACTCGCGGAATTGAACCCTCCCTTTAAAATGTACCAGGGACTCATCAATAGAAATACACTTCTCGGGGGTGTATGCTTGGGAAAATCGGGCACTGGAACGGTCTAATAGGGGTCTCCGTTTATACAAACGGTCAAAACTGGGGTCATCTTGGGGTGGGCACTGCTCATTATCAGTATAATGTAAGAAGCGAAGTATTGCCTCATTTATTTATTTTTTTAGGTTCCAGTTCAGTTCTGAAGTTGCTTTGAGGGGCCCATATATTAGAAACCCCTATCAAATACCCCATTTTAGAAACTAGACCCCTCAAAGTATTCACAACAGCATGTAGAAAGTTTATGAACCCTTTAGGTGTTTCACAGAAATTTAGAGCAAAGTAGAGGTGAAATTTACATTTTTTTTTGTCAGAAAATCCTCTTTATACCATTTTTTTATAACACAAAAGGATTTATCAGAGAAACGCAACTTAATACTTATTGCCCAGATTCTGCAGTTTTGAGAAATATCCCACATGTGGCCCTAGTGCGGTAATGGACTGAAGCGCCGGCCTCCGAAGCAAAGGAGCACCTAGTGGATTTTGAAGCCTCTTTTTTATTAGGCACCATGTCCAGTTTGAAGAGGTCTTGTGGTGCCAAAACATTGGGAACCCCCCAAAAGTGACCCCAATTTGGAAACTAGACCCCTTGAGGAATCCATTGCAGTTTTCTTGGGGTGCATGCGGCTTTTTGATCAGTTTTTATTCTATTTTTAGGTGGCGTGGTGACTAAAAAACAGCAATTGTACGATTGTTTTTTTTTTGTTTTTTTTTTTACAGCGTTCACCGTGCGCTATAAATGACATATTCACTTTATTCTGCGTGGCGATACGATTACGGCGATACCAGATGTTTATAGTTTTTTTTTATGTCTTATGGCGTTTGCACAATAAAATACGTTTTGTAAACAATCATTCACTTTTTGTGTTCCCTTATTCTAAGAGCCAGAACGTTTTTATTTTTCAATCAATAAAGCCGTGCGAGGACTTATTTTTTGCGTAACGAACTGTAGTTTCGATCAGGACCATTTTTAGGTACATGCGACTTTTTGATCTCTTTTTATTCCATTTTTTGGGAGGTGAAGTGACCAAAGAATTGTGATTGTGGTTCGGTTTATTATTATTTTATTTTCCGGCGTTCACCGTGCGGGATAAATAAGGAAATAATTTTGTAGTTCAGGCCGTTACGGACGCGGCGATACCAATTATGTATAGTTTATTTGTTTGTTTATATATTTTTATTAATAATAAAGGACTGATAAGGGAAAAAGGGGGATTTTTACTTTTAATACTTTTAAATCTTTTATTTTCTTATTTTTACACATCTTTTTTTAACTTTTTTTTAACTTTATTACTTTGTCCCACTAGGGGACATGAGGGCAGGAGGCCCTGATCGCTATTCTAATACACTGCACTACATGCGTAGTGCAGTGTATTAGAACTGTCAGCTACTCACTGACAGCAAGCATAGTGGGTCCTGACGTTGTCAGGACCCACTAGGCTTCCGTCTATGGCATAGCCGGACGCCATTGTTTGGTGTCCAGTTGCCATAGTCACCATCGCTGGCCGCTATCGCGTAGCAGGCCGGCGATGGCAGCTTAACCCCTAAAAAGCCGCGATCTCTATAGAACGCGGCTTTTAAGGGGTTAATCAGCGGGGACACAGCGATCGGTCCCCGCTGTAGGAGCTGTGACAGCTGCTGAACAAGACAGCAGCGTCACAGCTCCTGTATGTGTCGGGAGGACGGCCGAAACGGCCGTTACTCCAGAGACGTACTATTATGTCATGGAGCGCGAACGATACAGCTGCCATGACGTAATAGTACGTCAAGGAGCGGGAAGGGGTTAAGGAATATTGAGGCAGATTTTTTCTGCCTGCAAAATACTCTGTGTGAACAGGGCCATACATAATCAGCACTTTGAGACACTTTACTCACAGTGTCAGAAGAGCTGCTGGCTCCCACTCCAGTCCTCGTTGTCAGGCGATGTCTTCCAGGCGATGTCTTCGGTCCAGACATCCAGTCCTTCACCTCCAGCAAGGCTCCAGAAAATTGCGGGGATCGTAGAACGCCTGCCGCCGCGCTACATTTGGACTCCTCCCCCTCTCCTTACGCAGCTACGCGGAGGAGGAGGCGGAGGAGGACGAGGCTTTGGAGGAAGACGAGGACGAGGAGGAGGATGAGGCTTAGGAGGCGGACGAGGAGGAGGAGGCGGCGGCTTAGGAGGCGGAGGAGGAGAAGGACGAGGCTTAGGAGGCGGGGGAGGACGAGGCTGCAGAGGCGGAGGAGGTGGCGGAGGCGGAGGAGGAGGAGGAGGAGGCGGAGATGGAGGAGGAGGCGGAGGAGGAGGCGGAGGATGACGAGGCTTAGGAGGCGGAGGAGGAGGCGGCCCAGGTAAGCTGTCTCTGCGTCACTGTCCTTGTGTGCCCGTCGGTGCGTCTCGTACGCGTGCGAGCGGGCGCGCGCGCGCGCAAGCGAGCGGTGTCTGACAGCCCCCACGACGAGAGGGGGGGCCCGCAGCTCACAACATTACTTTGGTGAAAAGAACATTGCAGGGGCCTGTTTTTTCTACCAAATGCAAGTCGTGGCAGTTGCCGGGCCCCCCTTTCAATTAGTTTTGGCCGGGCCCCTTACAGAAGTACCCCTAATACCCCCCTGATGGCGGCCCTGGTAATACAGTATCAGCATAGTCAATGAGATTCCTGGAAATCTCATGTACGCGCTGCAATATTGGACGGAAATTGACCTACTGTGCTTTTTTGAGAATCTGCAGCATGTCAATTTATCTTAAAACGCGCCGAAAAACTTAGAAACCACACTGAAAAATGAATAAAAAAACGCATAATTAGGTGCGGTTTTTACCTGCGAATTTCTTGCGTATTGCTGTGGTTTTGGTGCCCATGTAGCCTAAATGGGTTAAATGGTTGAGAAATATGTGGAACTACTGTCCTGTACTGAAAACATGATTACAGTACAGGACAGTTGTCCTGCAGTTAGGCAGGGACTCCTAGCATCGTACATAACTATGATGCTAGGAGCCCGGCTCCCTGCAGTGTGTTCGGTCCGGGACTTGCGGCCGAAATACGTTCCGACAACGGACGTAACATGCTCGTGTGAACCCAGCCTAAGGGTTAAAGTAAGTGTAGATAGTTTAGGAGGGGTCTTCCCTTCCTCATTTTTGGTAGCAGGGTGAGTCAGCTATTTTAGGTGGGCGGAGGGTTGTGAAGGGGGGCGGTTAGGATAATTGAGGCAGTATATAGCTTACCTCTCCCCTCTTACCTACCTCTTTTGGCTGACGGTTTCCCTCACTCCCTGTTGATGTCATGTTATGGTATTGGGGTTTTGTTATGTCATTTTCTGCATTTATTTGTGTGTTTTGGTTATTTTTGCTGTCATTAAAAGAAAAAAAAAACAAAACAATACACCGTGGTCTCGAGAAAAACAAGCAATCTCATATGTGTGTGTGTATATATATATATATATATATATATATATATATATATATATGATACCAAAAGAAACAAAAACAACATTGGAACACAGTTTATATTTCAATGCACAAATTTTGTTCTTTCTGGTTTTTTTTGGGCATGTTGGTGTTGTGGTGTTTTATTTTGTTGTATGATGTTTTTGTTGTTACAGCTGGCAGTATTTTAAGGGGTATTTACCTACATGTCCTTGGGATAGGCTAGCATACGGGTTTTCACTGACCTCTGTTTAAGGTCATTTAGAGTTGGTATTTTTGATAAAGTTAATAAAATGTTATTTAATTAATTATTCAAATTAATAAAGCTGTGGCCGACCCTGGGTCAACCCCACTTTCAAAGAAGTCATGTGTTGGTGTTTAATTATTAAGGGTTATTTAATTTAGCTAGACTACATGTTGGTTTTAAAGAGGCTCTGTCACCAGATTTTCAAACCCCTATCTCCTATTGCAGCTGATCGGCGCTGCAATGTAGATAACAGTAAAGTTTTTCTTTTTCAAAAATGAGCATTTTTGGCCAAGTTATGAGCATTTTTATATTTATGCAAATGAGCCTTTCTTATGTACAACTGGGCGTGTTTAAAGTTATGTCCAACTGGGCGTGTATTGTGTTCGTTACATCTGGGTGTGTTTACTTGTTTTACTAGCTGGGCATTGTGAATGGAAGTGTATGATGCTGACGAATCAGCATCATCCACTTCTCTTTGTTACCACCCAGCTTCTGGCAGTGCACAGACACACAGCGTGTCCTCGCGAGATCACGCTGTGACGTCACTCACTTCCTCCCACAGGAACTTCATCACGTCGGACGAGCGAGGACACGCTGTGTGTCTGTGCACTGCCAGAAGCTGGGTAGTAACGAAGAAAAGTGGATGATGCTGATTCGTCAGCATCATACACTTCCATTCACAACGCCCAGCTAGTAAAACAAGTAAACACACCCAGATGTAACGAACACAATACACGTCCAGTTGGACATAACTTTAAACACGCACAGTTGTACATAAGAAAGGCTCATTTGCTTAAATATAAAAATGCTCATAACTTGGCCAAAAATGCTGGTTTTTGAAAAAGAAAAACGTTACTGTTATCTACATTGCAGCGCCGATCAGCTGCAATAGGAGATAGGGGTTTGAAAATCTGGTGACAGAGCCTCTTTAAGTATTTATTTTTTTTTATCTCAGCCATTGGTGCAGAACTGATGCTGTCGATCACAGAACGTACTTGTAGGTCCAAAAGTCATAAAATACCTCCCAATTCATAACTTCACTTAACTACTGGTGAAAACGCTAATTACCTTTTATTGTGAGCAACATTTATATGCATGTGTTGTGACAATTTAGGCTATGTTCACATCTGCCTTATGAATTCCATTTTTCTGATCCGTCATAGGAGAGGAAAAACGGAATTCAATGCTATGATAGATTCGTTAAATGATGGACACCAGCGCTGCCCTATGGACCCCATTGACTTTAAGGGCATGGCCAGACGTAGCGGAATTGCTCTGGAATTCCGCTGCGGACACTCCGCAGCGGAAATCCACAGCGGACCCGTTTCTCCATTGCCTTCCACAGCTTTGTGGTTGGGTTCGTTTGCACGTTGCGGACAATTCCGCTGCGGAGCATAGGCTGCGGTGCGGAATTTGGTGTCCGCAGCATACAATGATTGTTGCGGACGTGTGGCGGACTGTTTGCGGACTCATTGCGGAATTTCTCCATTGACTTCAATGGAGATTCTAAGTTCCGCAATGAAGTCCGCAGATGTAATGTAGATGTTATGTGTGATGCGGAGCGTATTGTTTTTTTAACATGACATTTCTTCATTCTGGCTGGACCTATGTATTTCTAGGTCTACAGCCAGACTGAGGAAGTCAACGGGGCTCCTGTAATTACGGGTGACTACGTGTGTGCACCCATAATTACGGGTGACTACGTGTGTGCACCCGTAATTACGGGAGCGTTGCTAGGCGACGTCAGTAACTAGTCACTGTCCAGGGTGCTGAAAGAGTTAAGCGATTGGCAGTAACTGTTTCAGCACCCTGGACAGTGACTACCGATCACAATATACAGCAACCTGTAAAAAAAATAGAAGTTCATACTTACCGAGAACTCCCTGCTTCTTCCTCCAGTCCGGTTTCCCAGGATGACGTTTCAGTCTAAGTGACGGCTGCAGCCAATCACAGGCTGCAGCGGTCACATGGACTGCCGCGTCATCCAGGGAGGTCAGGCTGGATGCCGAAAGAGGGACGCGTCACCAAGACAACGGCCAGTAAGTATGAAATTATTTTACTTTCACTAGGGAAAGTGCTGTCCCTTCTCTCTATCCTGCACTGATAGAGAGAAGGGAAGTACTTTCACCTCAATACGCAGCGGCTAGTCCGCATCAATTTAATGCCCATTTTGGGCAGATCCGCAACAGAATCTGCAACGCAGATTCTGTGCGGCATTGATGCGGATAGTTGCGGAAGAATTCTGCCACGTCTGGGCATGCCCTAAGGGGTCATAGTGCATACTGCACTATTTTTTCTGCCATTTTTATGGAATCTGCGGAATAATGTGTCATTATATTAATATTAATAATAATTATAATAAAAATAACAATAACATTAATCTTTAGTTATGTGTCGCCAACATATTCCGCAGCACTTTACAATTGGGGAAGTAAAAAAATGCTAAATATTGAAAACAAATGAACAAACAGTGAAACAAAAAAGGGTCCCTGTCCAATAATTTACAATCTAAATATTTGTCAGAACCTAATGATCTTATAGAAATCAAAGCACACATTTTTACATCTCGGGCCGAATTCATACAAGCGTAAATCTCGTCCATGTGATGGCCGTTTTTTTGTTTTTTTTTAACGGCCGACACACGAATACATGTATTTCTATGGGGCTGTTTAGACGGCCATTGTTTTAACAGACTGTGTGAAGGGCCCGTGAAAAATAGGACATGTCCTATTTCATCTGTTTTCACGGATCCCTCAATAAACTCTAGTCTGTGATGGATCCGTGAAAACGGGTCCCGCAAAGGTGCAACTCGGACTTAAATAATGGCAAATTTTTACGTCCGAGTTTGCACTTGTTTGTCTGAATCTAGCCTAAGTGAAAGGTTCGTTTAATTAAAACCCCAATAGTGAATATTTTCAGAATTTTGGGTATTACCATATGTTAGCCAATCTATTGCTTGATAGGACTTTTCATTTATGTATTGAAGTTGAAAGATGTCGCAAGTTATTTATTTGAAGTTTTGGCATTGTTTCATGACATCGACATTATCCCAAGGTCAAGAGGAACTCCTGAATTTCCTGTTCATTTCACACCCTGAGTTCAACACAAGGTTAGTCCATGCTGTCTTTCAGTTATGCTAGTCATATTTGACTTCTTTATCCTGGCCCAGATAAGTGTCAGCAGAATAACCTTAAAAACATTTAATGTCAAATGGGTTTTACATTACATATTACTGGCAATAGTTATTGATTACAATTAAAAAAGGTTTGTAAAGCCTTTCAAAGAAATGTCTTCTAAAATATGATCGCATCTTCATTTTAGTTTTATTAATAGCAATAATACTAATAAATAAATTGATAAATCTGGGCCATTGTTCTACTATAAAGCGCTATATATAAGTCAATTGATATAATAAAAAAATATATGAATCCCTACGATACTGACTTCACATTATAATAAAAACCAGTTATTTTGGTTTACTTACCTATGGATATTTACTTTCCCTGCTTTATAAAAATAATTAAAAACTAAATTTAGTTTTTTTGCTCTTCACAAAACATTTCTGTTCAGGTCTAGTATGATCCAGTCAGTGGAGGATCCCACAAAATATGTTGTTGAAGCTCATAAGTCTGGGGTTTACAAGAATTTCAGAATACTTTGGCACTTGAAAGACGCTTAGCACTGATACTACCCTTCCTTTAGTTAAAAAAGAGCTAAGATAAATTTATCTAAAAAATATCTTGTCAAGGGCAATTTATAATCCACAAGTATGTCTTGATGTCTTGCACCTGATAATGTCTGTGATCATGAGTGTAAAAAGACAAAGACTAATGATACAGTTTCTCATTTACTTCAATATAGTAGATTAGGTATGAGATCACTTGCTCGTTGAACCACGGTTGTTGTTACAAATATAACTTAAAACGGAGGAATTTGGCATTTCCAAAGTAGATTGCGCACTTCAGCCTTCAGACTTCAGCCATTTCACTATAAAAAAAAGCTTTCGTATTATTTGGCCTAACAAGATTGTAACATCACATTACAAATGGGACTAAAATTCTTGATAACAGGTTTCCTAGGAAGGCTTACAACAGTGCCCAGATTAATACTGCCATACTCATATACCCCATTCAGCGCACAGGCCTCTTTTGGTTTGTAGCTTGTGTAGTCTGCAGCCCGAAGTAGTAATGTCAATGTGTTGGCCTCCATGAATACACGGACGCAACATTGCTAAAGAAAATGTGTCCTGCTTGGTAATTGCTGGAACAGTGTGCCAATGGCTCTATATTGCTGTAAGTGGCTGCCCAACAACTGTTTCTGTGGGACGGATCCGATGCAAATGTTTTCCGTTTGTCACCGTTGTGTAAGGGTTCCGTTGTTTTAATGGAATGAGTAGCGCAGTCGAATACGGTATTGATTCCGTCAAAACAACGGAACCCTTACACAACGGTGACAAACGGAAACCATTTGCAATGGTGATGCAAACGGAAACCTATGATTCCGTTCATGGGTTCTTCTGACGGAAAGGTCCGACGGAACCCATGAACAGTCCTGACGCAGATGTGAACAAAGCCTAAGGCTGGTATTGCTTTTTTAATCCTCTGAATTTGATATACAAACTTGTACAAACTTGTAAGAAGGGAAAGATTAATTTCTTTTATACTATCTCTGTATTTGACATGCCTTAAGGCAAGCTAACATACAGAACATGTAAAATGCATAAATTAGCACTAGAAGTATAGCAAAAGAACACACGCACACACACATATATATATATATATATATATATATATATATATATATATATATATATATATATATATATATATTTAACAAGTTTTACCTGTAGCCAAAAGTATAGCAATAATGGCCTGGACTCTAACCTGGTGCAAATGCTATAACTAATAGCTACAACACTGGCTATAGAGTTAAAGTAGACTGGTTTAAATGTACAAGAACACTGGCATTTTGAAGAGAAAAATGTCTGCAGGGAAATCTGTTCGAATTTTCGCACCAACAGAAGGGAAAGATATATATATATATACTCACCTCTCCTGGTACTTCCATAGCAATGCGTCTGTGCTGCTCCTGCCGGTCTCTGTACAGCCGGCCTCCAGTGATTGCGTTTCATTACATGTGACTACTGAAGCCTGTGATTGGCTGCATCAGTCACATGTAATGAAATGTCTTTACAGGAGGCCACCTGTGCACAGACCAGTCTGAAGAGCTGGGACATGTTGCCATGGAAGCACCATGAAAAGTGAGAATAGTCTTTTTTTGTTGCAACCTTTAAATAAACAGGTTTTTTTTTTAGAGCTGGTGTAATTTGCTGTAAAAACGCTGCAATATCGTAGCAAATTCCGTAGCAAATTCCGCAACAATTGCCATTTGTAGTGGAATTTTACTTCCCCAAAGGGAAATATTCGCAACAAATCTGGATTGACTAGGCAACATAAATTTGCTTGCTGCGGATTTAAAATCTGCACCGCAGGTCAATTTATGAACGTTTTATCTGCATTTTTTTCCTTCAAGTCTCATCCACTTTTCTGCAACTGTAATACGCTGCAAATTTTCTATAATATTGTCTATAATAATATAATATTGCCTATAACATTTCTAATTGTTAATATACATATCAGTTGAAATAGCTTTGCACTTTTAACCATATTGCATAAGCTGTGTGTATTGAAATTATAAAAACACAGAGGATAGATATAGAAAAAAATCTACGAGTGAATTAATTTCAGTTTAATTCGACAAAATAATGAAACTTTTCTAAGTAAAATGCATTGACATTTAACTGTAGTCCCTGAGTCAATGAGGAATCAGTCATTGGGCCTCATTTATAAAGACTGTCTAAGCAACCAATCAGAGCTCTGCTTGTATTTCTTTAACTGAAGTGGAAAAATGAAAGCCGCACTGTGATTGGTTTGTATGGGCAATAAGACTAGTTTTTGGGTAAGGCAGCTTTGATAAATGAGATCCAATGGGTTTCTAAATACTAATGCATCCACTTTGTCTGAATTGTTCATTAGATTTGTCACTATGTACTCTTTGATTTTGTCTGTACATGTACCCTCTGAATTGAGAAGTGCTGATTATTATTATTATTATAATACTGCTACCTTTTGACGTAACCATGTCAGAAGGACTGTTGATATTGCCACAGAACGTGTTTATAATCACTGAATAGGCCATACTCACTCATAAAGGCAGGTATAACACCTCCAGGCAGGACGCAGACAAACCACAATGTTACGTAGAGGGAGATTACACATGCGCAATATACTGATGGACACCCACTCACACACCTACTATTCATGAGGGGGGGGGGCTGCTTAGTATTATCATTGCACACAAATGTAGCTTCCATGAGAGTGTCAGTAACATGGGCGCATGTAGTGCGCCATGCTGGCTTACTGCCTATTAGTCATGCCCATAATATTAGACAAGACTGGCAGGCCAGCACCTTCCAATATACTGACAAACCATTCTCCCCCAGCACTAGACCTGGCTGCATCCTGAAAAGATATCCATGATACACGATAAATATCAATGATAAACATGAGGTATTAGTTAATATTTTGGTCAAAATACGCAAGCTCGCAACCTGCGTCAAGGGTCCCCATCGTATTGCGAGTCCCTACACTTCTATTGCAAACAAATCACTGAAAAAGAACTATATTAGTTTAAAATCACTATATAGGCCATACTCACTCATAAAGGCCGGTATAACACCTCCCGGCAGGACGCAGACAAACCACAATGCTACATAGGCCTGTTTATAGGGTTGTTTAATAAAAGTAAATTGTGTAATATACAATGGCACAATCCATCCCTAGACCACCATGTATTGTGGATACTGATGCCACCCTTCAAACATTAGGATTTTACAAACACGTAATCCATTGCACATTTCTGTGAGACATGTGACCATGTAGAGCTACTTAGCTGAGCCCAGCCTGTCACCATTTAGAAAATGACTACAATGCACCATTTGTCTCATTTAAATATGCTCCGTCTTATCTTTACTAAAAGGCAGAAACGTGCTGGGAAAATAAGAAATGCCTTTTTCTCTGCATTACATGTGCTGGGTGTGATTTTCAGGGTGGCAGGCTGAGAATTTACCATGCAGAAATGCCCAAAGAATCATTTATAGACCAATTTGATAGGTAATTATTTGTAAAAAATAAAAATAAATCTCAGTTTAATTTAATGTCACTAATGTAATTCTCCCCGTGGCATTTCTGAAACAGAAAAATAAAAGTACTTGTGAATAAAGCCTAATAGATTTGACAATTATTTACTGGATAAGTGAGCTTTATATGATTTATATTCTCCTGTTCACTCATCTGTAATGATCATCCAGCTAATGATGAAATAATGATCAAACACAAGAGCAGGATACATCTGCATAGATGAGCATATCCAGTCATCCGGACCTTTTTAGGTTTCACTGTACATTTCCTCCACAAAGGCCATGAACTGACATTACAACCTTCAACAAAAATGTCACTAGTCACTCAATGGATTTTTTTCTGAATCGGATTTACTTTCACCATTAGAGATGAGCGAACTTATCAAAAGTTTGGTTCGGCTAGTTCCCCGAATTTCACAAAAAAGTTCCATTCAGACCGAACTAGTTCGGACCGAACCTGTCATTTCCGTGCGCCGAGCATGGTACTGTCCAGGGTGCTGATAGAGTTAATGGACTGCACTAACTCTTTCAGCAACCTTGACAGTACATGCTCGGCGTGCGGAAAATACAATTTTAATGTAATTAAAAAATAATAATAATACGTTCATACTTACTTTCCTCCTGTCCGGCCTCCAGCGATGAAGTTTCAACCATGTCGCCGCTGCAGCCAATCACAGGCTCTAGTGGCGGTCACACACGTCAGGATGACGTCAGAAGGCCGGCTTCCAGGGATGACGCTTCATCCCACGTGACCGCATCTGCAGCCAATCACAGGCTGCAGCGGCGACATAGATGAAACGTCATCGCTGGAGGCCGGACAGGAGGAAAGTAAGTATGAACGTATTTATTTATTTTTTGGCATGTATGTATGTTGGCATGTATGTATGTTGTCATGTATGTATGTATGTATGTATATATGTGCATGTATGTTTGCATGTATGCTGGCATGTATGTATATATGTGCATGTTTGTATGTATATATTTGAATGTATGTTTGCATGTGTGTATGTTTGCATGTGTGTATGTTTGCATGTATGTATGTTGTCATGTATGTATGTATGTATGTATGTATGTATATATGTGCATGTATGTTTGCATGTATGTTGGCATGTATGTATATATGTGCATGTTTGTATGTATATTTGCATGTATATATTTGCATGTATGTATGTATGTTTGCATGTATGTATGTTTGCATGAATGTATGTTTGTATGTATGTTTGCATGTATGTATGTTGTCATGTATGTATGTATGTATATATGTGCATGTATGTTTGCATGTATGTTGGCATGTAAGTATATATGTGCATGTTTGTATGTATATTTGCATGTATATATTTGCATGTATGTATGTTTGCATGTATGTATGTTTGCATGTATGTATGTATGTTTGTATGTATGTATGTATGTTGGCATGTATGTATGTATATATGTGCATGTATGTATGTTTGCATGTTTTTATTTTTGCATGTATGTTTGCATGTATGTTTATATATATGTGCATGTATGTAATTATGTTTGCATGTATATTTGTGCATGCTTGTATATGTGTATGTATGTATCTTTGCATGTTTGTTTGTATGTATGTATGTTTTCATGTGTGTGTGTATGCATGTATGTATGTATGATAGTTTGCATGTATGTATGTATATATGTGTGTATGTTTGCATGTATATATGTGCATGCTTGTATATATGTATGTATGTATGTATTGTGGGGGTTTAGCATCAGGAGAGGTTGGTACAGCGGTTTCTTAGTAGCCAGAGACAGGGACACTGTGCATTAAAGTTCATAACAGGGCTTTGTCAAAGAAACAGCCTCTTGTACAACAAGGCAAAATACAAAATAAATCCTGCTCGGCTGAGCACTAACTAAACAAGATATTATCTAACTATACCAAGTGCCTTCCTACCAGGCACTGGACACAAAGTAACACAGGTCTTTACTCACATAGAATACAGGCTACTCCAGACTTAGTAATCTCCAGTCTGAGTCAGGGGTGAGACTGACACACACTGTGTCTGCACCTTTTTATATACAGGCTGCAGCTGCAGCTAATTGAGCAGCAGCCTTGTCCTACAAACAGAGATGGACTAGGGATTGGGGAACCCGCCCTGCTCTTCCCCAATCCAACTCCAGGCCCTTTTTCCGGCTTTTCCTTAAGCCGAGATTGGAAAGCTAGAGCTTTCTATTGCAAAAACTACTCATTCCCTGGAGCCTAGGATACATATGACAGGATTCTAGGGGAAATGTACCTTCCCTCAATGACTTTACCTGTCACTGTCTCACAGTATGTATGTATGTTTGTATATATGTATGTTTGCATGTATGTTTGTTTGTATATATGTCTGTATGGCCATATATAATACTGTCTGCTGGCGCCCTGTATCTAAGTCAACTTCGCGGCAGGCTTCTATACATGGTATAACAGTCAGTATCACACATTAAACTGAATCTAAGCCTACGACATGTTTTATTTCATTTTTTTTTTTTTTTTTACAGGTTTGGTGTTTGGACTACGTCGGTTTCGAGGACTACTTAGATGACGGTTTTTTTTCTACAATAAAATGGTTAATGAGGGTTGTGTTGGGGGTGCTTTATTTCAATAAAATATTTTATCTATATCTTTGTCTTTTTCTTTTCAAATTTTATTACTACCACTTTAGTAATGGCCACTGTCTGAGTGACAACATCCATTACTAAGGCCAGGCTTAGTGTTAGCCGGTGCAGAGGCTAACACTAACCACCATTATTACCCCAGTACCCACCACCCCCAGGGGTGCCTGGAAGAGCCAGGTACGATCCAGTACCCGACCATCTGTTGTGATGGTCGGGCTCAGGGGCGGCCGCAGGCTGGTATTATGAGGCTGGGAAGGGCCAAAAACAGTGGGCCTTCCCACCCTTGTAATGCTAGGCTGCTGCTGTGTTGTATCTGGCTGGTTATAAAAGTGGGGGGGACCCCACGTCATTTTTTTAAATGATTTATTTATTTATTTTTTTTAAAAGACATGGGGTTCCACCCAATTTATCATAACCAGCCACATACAACACAGTGTTATTAGCCTGGGAATGGACAAAACCAATGGCCCTTCCCACCCATGTAATGCCAGACTGCTGCGGCCTTGTATATGGCTGGTTATTAAAAATGTGGGGGACCCGTCTATTGTTAAATTTTAAAAAAAAAACGACGTCGGGGTCCCCCCCATTTTTATAACCAGCCCGATACAACACAGCAGCAGCAGCCTAGCATTACAATGGTGGGAAGGTCCACTGTTTTTGGCCCTTCCCAGCCTCATAATACCAGCCTACGGCCGCCCCAGTACCCGACCATCACAACAGATGGTCGGGTACTGGATCGTACCAAGCTCTTCCCGGCACCCCTGGTGGTGGTGGGTACCGGGGTAATAATGGGTGGTTAGTCCTAGCCTCTGCACCGGCTAACACTAAGTACCGCCTTAATAATGGACGCTGTCAATCAGGCAAATGCCATTATCTAGGCACTAATAAAGTTTAAAAAAAACCACAAAGACAATTCTTTTTTATTGAAATAAGAAATCCCCAACAATACCCTCGTTAACCATTTTATTAAAATTTAAAAAAACGTAGATCTACGCAGTAGTCCAACGAATCCAAGATGTAGTCCAATCGGTACATCAAAATCTGCAACATAAAAAAACAGTTATCAATGTGAAAAATAACAATACTTCAACTCACCTATACACATATATACACGCACACACAAACAAACAACCATACACAAACACACACATATATACACAAACACAACAAGATATACACACACACACACACACACACACACACACACATAAACAGACAAACACACACACATATACACGAACTCACACATATACAAACAAAAACACACATATCCAAACACACACATATACACGAACACACACATATACACAAACACACACACACACACACACACATATACACAAACACATATACACAGTTATACACAAACACAACAAGATATACACAAACACACACACAAAGAGGCAAACACACATATACACACACATATACACGAACTAACACATATACACAAACACATATACAAACAAAAACACACATACCCAAACACACACATATACACAAACACACACATATACACAAACACACACATGTACACAAACAGACCCATTTTTACACAAACACACACATATACACACAAACACACACACACAAACATATACACAAACACACCCATATATACACAAACACACACACATAAACACACAAACACACACCCATATACACACATATACACAAACACACATATAAAAAAACACACACACACAAACATCTACACACATACACACACAGTTCACAGCAGCACAGAGTATTTCAGGAGATGAGCGTGCGGATCTTGTGCGGGGTGGTGACTTGCCAATCATGTGAAGGTGTTATTGAGGAAAGGAGTGGAGGAGAGGTAACAGACTGAGCTACGTAATGGTAAGAGCAGAGTTCACAGCAGCATAGAGTATTTCAGGAGAGGAGCGTGTAGATTTTGTGCTGCTGTGAACTCTGCTCTTACCATTACGTAGCTCAGTCTGTTACCTCTCCTCCACTCCTGTCCTCAATAACACCTTCACATGATTGGCAAGTCACCACCCCGCACAAGATCCGCACGCTCATCTCCTGAAATACTCTGTGCTGCCTTAAACTCTATGGACAGGTCAGGATCCTGTTTCTTTTAAATTCTGCACTGTAGCGCAGCCTTATATAGTGGATCGAGCGGGTTCCCCAGCAGCATTTAAAAGAAACAGGATCCTGACCTGTCCACAGAGTTTAAGGCAGCACAGAGTATTTAAGGAGATGAGCACGGCCGGGCACGGCCGGCCACGGGCAGCCGGTCGTTTTTCCGAGCCGTGCTCCCATTATAAAATATATTAATGACGGGTGGCTACATGTGTGCACCCGTCATTACGGCAGCGTTGCTAGGCGACGTCTGTAAATAGTCACTGTCCAGGGTGCTGAAAGAGTTAACTGATCGGCAGTAACTGTTTCAGCACCCTGGACAGTGACTACCGATCACAATATAGAGTAACCTGTAAAAAAAAAATACGTTCATACTTACTGAGAACTTTTTGCTTCCTCCAGTCCGGTCTCCTGGCCGTTGCCTTGGTGACGCGTCCCTCTCGACATCCGGCCCGACCTTCTTGGATGACGATACAGCCCATGTGACCGCTGCAGCCAATCAGAGGCTGCAGAGGCCTCTGCAGCCAATCACAGGCTGCAGAGGCCACTGCAGACAATCACAGGCTGCCGCGTCAGAAAAGAAGGTCGGACTGGAGGAAGAAGAGGGACTCGTCACCATGACAACGACCGGGTACGTATGAAATGCTTTTTATTTTATTTTTAATCAGCAGCCTCTTTTCTCTATCAGTGATTGATAGAGATAAGTGGCTGCCGATTTGTATAATATTTTTGACCGGGTTCGGCCGAACCCGGTGAAGTTCGGATTCGCTGCGAACCGAACTTTTCTGGAAGTTCGGACCAAAACCGGGTTCGGTTGTCCCGGTTCGCTCATCTCTATTCACCATGATAAGTCACTGTATTATATGCAAATAATTTACTATATTGCTGTAGAGGCCGTTCAGCCATAACATTAAAACCACTGACAGGTGAAGTGAATAACTTTGATTATCTCGTTACAATGTCATCTATCAATGGGGTGGGATATATTAACCCCTTAAGGACGCGGCCTGTTTTGGCATTGTGGACACAGCTGATTTTCTCAAATCTGATATGTGTAACTTTATGTGGTAATGACTTTGAAATGCTTTTATTTCTCCATGCGGTTCTGAGTTTGTTTTCTCGTGACACATTGTACTTTATGTTAGGGGTAAAATTTGGTTGATACATTCAGTGTTTATTTGCAAAAAACACCAAAACTTTTCTAAATGTTAATATATCTGCTTACAAGACAGACAGTAATACCAGACAAACTAGTTATTAGTTTACATTTCCCATATGTCTACTTTACCTAATTGTATTTAACATCCTTTTATTTTTCTAAAACGTTGCAAGGCCTGAAACTTTAGCAGCAATTTCTCACATTTTCAAGAAAATTTCCAAAACCTATTGTTTAGGAACCTGTTCAGTTCTGAAATGGCTTTGAGGGCCCTATATTTTAGATACTTTCCATAAATCACCGTATTTTAAAAACGGCACCTCTCAAAGTATTCAGAAGAACATTTAGAACGTTTCTTAACCCTTTAAGGACATGTTCAGACATTCCAGAATTGCTGTGGAATTCCGCTGCGGATAGCAGACGTTATTTCCATTAATTATATGGCTTTTTAGGTAGCTTACTGCAGACGTTGCGGAAAAAGTCGTTGCGGAAAGTAGGCTGCGGTGCATAATTTTCATTCCGCAGCATGCATGGCCGCCAGCGGAGAAGCACAAGTTTTTTCCTGTGGATTTCAGCCTTTGCAATGGCTGAAAATCTGTGGCAAGTCCACTGTGTCGAATATGCAAATTTCGTTGCGTAATTGCCACAAATTTGCCACGTCTGAACATCGCCTTATGCATTTCATAGGAATTAAAGCAAAGTAGAGGTGAAATTTACAAATTTCTATTTTTTTGCAGATATAAATTTTTCATCCATTTTTTTAAAATATATATTTATTCGCCAGATACTGCAGTTTTTAGAAATAACCCACATGTGGCCCTGGTGTGCTACTGTACTCAAACACAGGCCTCAGAAATGAAGGAACACCTAGAGGATTTGGGGATTCCTTTTTATTGAAATATATTTTCGAAACAGTCAGGTTTGAAGAGGTCTCGTAGTGCTAAAACAGTGGAAACCCCCCCCCCAAAGTAACCCAATCTGGGAAACAACACACCTCAAGGAATTTATTTAGCGTTATACTGAGCATTTTGACCACACAGGTTTTTTTCTGAATTTATTGGAGTTAGGCCGGGAAAAAGAAAATCTACATTTATTCTGAAAAAAACATAAAAAAAATCATTTTTATAAGGAATAAAAGAGAAAAAGCACGCCAACATTTATAAAGCAATTTCTCCCTATTATGGCAATACCCCATATGTGGTAATAAACTGTGGTAATAAGCTGTTTGGACACGCGGCGAGGCTCAAAAGGGAAGGAACACCATTTGGCTTTTGGAGCTCACATTTTGCTGGAATGGTCTTTGGGTGCCATGTCGCATTTGCAAAGCCCCTACGGGACCAAAACAGTTAAAACTCAACAAAAGTGACTTCACTTGGAAAACTACACCCCTCAAGGAATTTATCTAGAGATATAGTAAACATTTTGACCCCACAAAGTGTTTTTGCTGAAATCATATTAGGCAGTGAAAAGGAAAATCAAATTTTTTTCTCATAAAATGTGGTTTTAGCTCAGATATTTTCATAAGGAATAAAGAAGAAAAAACACCCCAGCATTTGTAAAGCAATTTCTCCCGAGTACGTAACACCCCATATGTGGTCTTAAACTGCTGTTTGGACATGCGGCAGGGCTCAGAAGATAAGGAGCACCATTTGGCTTTTGGAGCTCAAATTTTGCTGGAACAGTTTTTAGGTGCCATGTTGAATTTGCAAAGCCCCTTGGGGTTTTTGTGCTTGGCAGACCAGGAGGCCATTGTTAGGCCTCCAGTTGCCATAGCAACCATCGGCACCCCCGAGATCACGTTGTGGGGAGCGATCAGCTACAAACCACCTAGATGCCGTGGTCGCTTTTGACCGCGCCATCTAAGGGGTAAATTGTGGGGACCAGGGTTAGCTCCAGCCCCTGTTGTGATGGTGCGGGCTCTGCTTCTGAGCTTGCTTCATCACTGACCTGTACAGTTATGTGATGTTGTGCTAAGTCCTTAGCAGTAATGACATAACTGTACGTGACATGTCGTTAAGGGATTAAGCAGCAAGTGAACAGATTCTTAAAGATTCTTTAAGTTGATGTTTTACAAGCAGGAATAATGGCAAGTGTAAGGATCTGAGCGACTTTGACAAGGGCCAAATTGTGATGGATAGAAGACTGGGTCACAGCAGCTTCAAAAGGTAGATCTTTTGGTGTGTTCCAGCTATGCAGTGGTTTGTACCTACAAACCACTGCATACTTAGCAACTTTTGTTTAATCGGTAATAATGGACATGTCAATAGACGAACAATAGATGTTGTAAGTGCAACTTGGTCAATATCCCTATGGGCTTCCCAGCAACACAAGATAATTAAATTGTAGATTCACAATGACATGTCATAGTAATTGAACGATGATTTAAATGTGGTTCACACTTTATAAAGCAATACAGCTATTTTATGTTGTATGTATATCTCCTGGTAACATGGAGTTGACAATGATCAACCCCTGTTTGAAAAAAATTGCAAGGATCAATTTTGCAAGATTGTGTCCAATTTTCCACAAGGAAATAATGACGTTTCATGTTACTGCTGCGATTTTACAGAAAAGCGTGGGCAACACTGTACCGCCATTGAGGACTTACCTTTTACATTAATATGTCATCACATCTGGCATTGTGACATTACTGGCTGTGAAGTTGTGGGCCCCAGATTTTTGAATTCACCTTCATCAAGGATTTAATTCCAGAGGACTAGGATAGGAAAGTCCTTTTTTATTTTTGTCACTATTATATAAAATACTATGCTATCAATGAGAGTCAATGAAATTTAAAATGCCTATTTGGGAGATGCCAAACCCTTCTCCCTGATAGATGCTGATAGATGCTGCAGATTCAGAAACCTGGTAGGACCCTTTCTTCAATGTGTCAAAAATTTGTAGTGCGTGATGTATGCAATGCTACTTAACAGGTCATACAAAGTACATAGGAGAAATTATCTCAAAGAGTAAAAAATATTTAAACTCTAGTGTTTATCCTGAGGAATGAAATTCAGAATAAAAAAAATATATTATTCATCCCAAATTTTTTTGCATATCATTCTTAACCCCTAGGTGACCAGCTTTCTTTAATAAAAAGGTGTATCAGTGTGTTTTGTGTAACGTTGTAAATACTTTTTATTAAAAATTAGTTCTACTTTTTTAGATGCAGCTGCTCTGTATTCTCGGCGGGTTCTGCGTGTCGATCCACCTGTAATCTATCACATCTAAGTTCATAACTTAGATGTGATCGATAACAGCTCGATCCTGCGTGTCAGAGACATGCAGGACCCGCCGACTCTGAACCCGTCACGTCCGGAAAAGAGTAAAACAAATTTTTAATAAAAAGTATTTACAAGGTAACACAAAACATAACTTTTTATTAAAAAACTTCATAATTTGGCTTTCAAAGGTTTACATAGCCTTTAATGACCAAGCAATTTTTTTATGTTTTCCCATCGTTGCAATCAAAGAGCTATAACTTTTTTTGTTTTTCCATCAACATAGCTGTGTAAGGACTTGTTTTTTTTCGGGACAAGTTGTATTTTTTAATAGCACAATTTTGGGGTACATATAATTTATTGATTGACGTTTATTACCTTTTGTTGAGGGGGAATAGTAAATAGTTTTTTGCGTCTTAAATTCACATAGTTTACCGTGTGGTATAAATAACATAATAACTTAATTCAGCGAGTTGTTACAATTGCGGCGATACCATATTTATATAGTTTTATGTTTTACTACTTTTACACTGTAAAATATATATTTTTTTAATTATTTTAAACAGGCATTCACGAAAGGCTGACCTTGGAGCCTTTGTTAGGCCCCCGGGCTGCCATACAAACCATCGGCACCCCGTGATCGCAAGTGTGCCGATGGGGTGAGAGAAGGAGCCCCCTCTCTCTAATACCACTGAAATGCGGTCACTATTGGCATCTGAGGGATCAAACGGGTGTGATCTATGCTGATTTAGATCCTGCCCATTCTAACAAGCCCTCAGCTACCTCCGGTGGTTTGCATCTGAATAAAGCCCGTTAGTGACCGCCGTAAAAACACCTATGCGTGGTCATCAATGGGTTAACTACTTAACTGATTCCATTTGTGTAAATTGTGACTGTAATCTTCACCTGATTTCCAATCTAATACCCAGTTTTAAATTTCTATTTATTGGGCTATAAAGGAAACTATTATTATTCATCAAAAATCTTAAATCAGTTTTACCTGTGAGGATAAGGCAAGAACAGACAGTGACATGATGGAGATTGTGAGCCTAAGGAGCTGAAAATATTATTAGACCACATAGTCATTAATCTTATTACAAAAGTGACAAAATATTACTACTGCCTTATAACTGTAAATTCATTCAGCACGCTCCTGTGAAATGTGATATGTGCAGAGCAGCACAGTCAGCTAGTAATGCTCTGCAGATCAATGGCAATCACTGGGAGCAGAGCGCGTTTGCATACAAGATCTAGACTCAATATTGATGGGGCTGCTGGTGTGGAGAGGCGAGCCGTGGCACTGAGATGGCATTTGTACCTTTGTGACGGTTGTATAAATGATTTATGGTGGAAAACATATGCAGTAATCCATCAGCAGCAGCCGAGATGTGGTGACAATGTGACATTACTAAAAAGTTAAGTGTTAAAAAAATTGTTTATAAATGACTGAACCCTCTTCAACATGAAATGCTGATACAAACCATTTTACCTCAAAATAATAGTTTAACCCTTTGATTTTTCTCTTAGCTTTTCATTTTTAATATACTTACCTTGTACCACTTGCTCCCCAGTGTTGTTCTTAAATTATATTGATGATTGAAGTGTCATAACATTTGAAATGCCCTGTAAGAATATAATTCTAGCAACATGAATATATGGTTGGCAAAAATACATTTGAGAAAAGGAATGCACTGATGCCTCAGGTTTTGGATCTGTAACTTAAAGAGATCAGATATCAGCAAAAAGTTAAATATTAAAAAAGTTTTTACATTTTTATTGTTCACTATATGGATTTTTAGAAATATTGTCTGGAGGGTCTTTTTTAAAGGAAATGTCCACCTTGAAGTAAAAATGAAAATGACTAATTCTCATATACGTATAAAAATGATCAAACATCTGTATGAAATTATCAAACATCCTGTGTAGGTGGTCTTTCTTGTTATGGATACACAGTAATGTGCCGCCTGTTATGTAGAGGCTGGGTAGGTCATCTTTCTGATGCTATGAAGAAGAAAGGTATGAACCAGAATAGGGTAGGAAGACACAGCCCAACTTCAGACAGACCAATTATCCGTCTCCTCTTGACTATGAAGCACTATTATTTTTTTTTCAATAATTTCTCTACAAAAACTTTCCTAAACCAATCCAACAAACCAGGAAAATGTCTGTAATCATGTGACATATCATGTTGCATCTGTTATATAAGCTACATTTTGTATTGTCATTGAATTGAACCAATTTTTCTTAATTTTATAAATCTAAAATAAAATTAATGCAACTTTACATGACCTTGATTAAAAAATACCCTACTGATTTGTGTGTACATCTACTATTCAGTTACAATTGTAAGAAAAAGTAAATTAACCCTTTGGAATTACCTGGATTTCTGCATTGATTACTAATAAAATGAGTTCTGATTGTTACCTAGGTCACAATTGTAGACAAACATAGTCTAAATTAATAACAAACATACAGTTGTACTGTTCATGTCTACCATTGAGAACATGGGGCAAACATCCACAGTGCATCCACAGTAATTAAAATCTTTGTTTTAATGACTTCTCTAAGAGTTAATTGGCAAAAGGTGTTTCAATTAGGGACATGCAATTAGAAGTGTGGGTTTCACAGGTGCTTTGAACATTTAAAAAAAGGCACAGAAACCTGGTTACTGGTAAAACTGTTCTTCTCAAAAAGCTTGGTTAGAGACAACCATGCCTCGAGGCAAACAACTTTCAGAAGACAAATTACAGAGGCTCATTAAGCTGGAAAAGTCTGCAAAATAATTACTAAAGATTAGGGTGTACATAAATCCACGGTTCTCTAGAAATGGAGAAAATTCAGAACTGTTGCTACTGTCCCTAGGAGTGGGCGTCCTGTTAAGATCCTGAAATCGTGAAAGAGGTAAGAAAGAACCCAAGGGTAACAGCAAAAGAGGGAAAAGAGCACTGGAGGAAAAGGAACACTGCACACAACACCAAAGGTGGAGGGAGCATTATGGTTTGGGCAGCTTTGTTGCATCAGAAACTGGGCACCTTGCGATCAATGAGGGATAATTAAGTTTAAAGTTGTATCAAAACATTTTATAGGAGAATGTAAGGTCAGCAGTCCATAATCTCAAGCTGAATAGACTTTAGGTAATGCAACAAGACAATGACCCGAAGCACACAAGTAAATCAGCTAAAGAATGGTTGAAAAGGAAGAAGATTTGTGTTTTGGAACGGCCAATCCAGAGTCTTGACCTCAAACCTATCGAGATGCTGTGGCATCACCTGAAGAGGGCTGTGCACGCAAGGCATCCCAGAAATATTGATGAACTGAAACACATTTGTACAGAGAATGGTCCAAAATTCCTCCTCGGCATTGTGCAAATCCTTTTTGCAGCTACAAGAAACTTTTGGTGGAGGTGATTGCTGCTAAAGAAGGATCTACAGGTTATTAAATTCAAGGGTTAACTTAAACAATGAAAAGCAAACTGATTTGCTTTATAGATGGAATTTGCCAATAATTTCAACAAATTCTCGGAAATATCATTCCTAATATATCTAAAGAACTAAATATCATGGTTACACTCTCTCAAGACATCAATCACACATATGGCCAACTGAGACAATAATATTATTTTCCCATTGTTTAACCCATTCCCGACATTTGTCGTATGGATACATCATGAAAAGCCGGTGCTTCCCACATTTTGCCGTATCCATACGACAAATGGTGGACACCGGCTCAGAAGCTAAATCGGTGCCACCTTCCCCAGGTGTTGGCGGCATGTTATAGCTGACACCCTGGGGTAATGTTGAGGACCGAAATTTGCTCCGATCCCCGCCATTAGCCCCTTAAATGTAGAGGTCAAAAGATCCCTGTTTTTAAGGTGTTTGCAGCTCATTGGCACCCCAGCAATTAAATTGCCGGGGTGGCAGTGGATGCAGAGGCAACTGGAGGCCTAACAGTGGCCTCCAGGTATGCCTAGTACAGAAGACTTTAATTCCCCAACCAGAGGCGGGACCTAAAAGGCTTCCTGTAGCCGTTTGCAATATGGCAGAAGCTGAGTCGGCGTCATCAGTGGTGGATGTCAGCTGCCATCCCTGCCATTAACCCCTTAGATGCCGCGATCGAAAGCGATCGCTGCATCTTTGTGGTTGGTAGCAGATCGGCAGCCCTGCCATGCTATAGCAGGGCTGCTGACTGATGATATGGCAACAGGAGGCCTAACAATGGCCTCCTGCTCTGCCATTACGGAAGCCGATTAGGCCCCGCCCGGAGGCAAAGCCTAATCGGCTTACTGTCAGTGAATGACTGACAGATCTAATACATTGCACTACATAGGTAGTGCATTGTATTATAAAAGGAATCTGACAGTTGGACCCACCCCTAGTGGGACTAAAGAAAAGTGTAAAAAAAAAAAAAGTGGGAAAAAAGTTGTAAAGAATATAATTAAAGTTTCAAGTAGTAAAATAAAACACAATTGCCCTTTTTCGCTTATCAAGTCCCTTATTATTGAAAAAAATAAATAAACCATACATATTTGGCATCGCCGCATCCGTAACGGCCTGAACTATAAAAATATTATGTTATTTATTACATGTGGTAAACGGCATAAAAAAAAACCAAACTAAAATATTTGCCATAATTTAGGTTTTTTTGGTCACTTTGCCCTTCACAAATTGGAATAAAAAGTAATCAAAAAGTCACATATGTCTAAAAATGCTACCTATAAAAACTATAGCTCGTTTCACAAAAAACAAACCCTCTTACAGCTTTGTCACCAAAAAAATGAAACTGTTATGGTTCTTAAAATATGGCGACAGAAAAAATACATTCTTTTTACAAAAGTAATTTTATTGTGCAAAAAGTTGTAAAACATAAAAAAGTGCTATAAATTTGGTATCGCCAGAATGGTATTGGCCCGCAGAATAAAGTTAACATGTAATTTATAATGCATGGTAAACAGCGTAAAAAAAACCCGTAAAAAACGATGCAAGAATTGCTGGTTCTTGGTCACCTTGTCTCCCAAAGAATAGGATAAAATGTGATAAAAAAGTCGCATGCACCCCAAAATGGTACAAATAATAACTACAGCGCTTCTCGCAAAAAAAAACAAAACAGCCCTTATGCCACTACGTCTATGAAAAACAAAATTAGTTAATGCTCCAATAAGTTAGGAAAGAAAAATATGCAGTTGTGCAGGCCCGACGGGAACATTTCTTCTGTTTCAAAAGGCGATATATCAAGGCCCTAAAATTAGGGAACCAGAAAGGGAAGGACCCAAACATATCTGCTGGTAGCGAGGGTGCCCGTATTTTACCAGGACAACACTTTACCATCAAAATTCCCCAAACTGTAAAGGTGCGGAGTGTGGACCAAAATCGGGATAAGAAAGGAGACCATTTATCAGTGCGACACTGGCCTGTGCAGAAAGGAATGCTTCACAGCGTTATACATCTATGGATTATTTTACCCCATTATTATACCACCTGACTATGCCCCTGATGTACTCTGCACAGCTTACATATGCCCCCACGTTATAAACTAAAATACCAGTAAAAATGCATGGCTTAAGTCTTGGTGTAGAGGAGAAAGCTTTGGGTACCTAGAGCACTGGGCTGACTTTTCATTGGGGTACAAACTGTATTCTGCAGATGATTTGCACCTAAATGGAAGGGGGTCTGCTGTGCTGGGGGAGAGAATTCTAGCTGGGGTGGCGGAGTATTTAATCTAGTGCTGAGGAGGGAGGTCAGTGTAGAAAATAAAGGGGTAGTTAGGTTAGAGAGGGGTCAGACTATATTGGTGGGGGGAGAAACAGACTCTGGCGAGAGGACTAGGCAACAAGGTAAGGAGATCCTTTCGTTACAAAACAGCAGTGAAAATGAAAATAAAAATGCCCAAATAATGTAAAATAATCACATTTCTGATACTGAAAGTGAAACATTTAAAGGCAAGTTGGAGGCCTTGGTACTGGAAGAAAATATAGATATAGTTGGTGTTACAAACATGGTGCTGAAACATGGCTGGACTCTTCACATGACTGGGCTGTAAATCTACAGGGTTTTACACTTTTTCTGAAAGGCAGGACAAATAGGAAAGGCGGTGGTATATGTCTGTATGTGAGAAGCGATATGAAGGTGAGTGTGAAAGAGACAACAGAGGGTGAAGATTGTGAGGAGGTTGAAACCTTGTGGGTGGAATTACAAAGGGAGGTAAACACTGAAAAAATTACTTTTGGTGTAATCTATAGACCCCCCAATATAAGGAGATGAAAGGCCAGCTATATAAACAGATGGAGCGGGCTGCACAGTACTGTAGTGATAATGGGAGATTTCAATTACTGGGATATTAATTGGTGTCATGGTTCGGCTTCAACTGCGAAGAGGAGACATTTCCTCAACCTGTTTCAGAAAATTTTTATGGGCCAGTTTGTGGAAAACCCAACTAGATGTGAAGCTCTGTTGGATCTGGTCATTTCTAATAATGCAGAGCTTGTTGGGAATGTCAATGTTCATGAAAATCTCGGTAACAGTGATCATAATATACTGTAGTTATATTTTACATATACTGTAAAAAACAAACACAGGCTGGAAGAGCAAAAACACTTAATTTTAAGAAGGCCAATTTCCCCAGGATGAGGGCTGCATTCAGGATATAGACTGGGAAGAACTAATGTCAAATAATGGTACAAATGATAAATGGGAGATTTTCAAATCTACTTTGGGTAATTATAGTGCAAAATGTATTCCTAGAGGTAACAAGTATAATTTACTAAAATTAAACCCCACATGGCTTACACTTTCTGTAAAAAGGGCAATACATGACAAAAAAAGGGCATTTGAAAAATCCAAATCTGAGGGTACAGCTGTAGCCTTTGTAAATTATAAAGAGCTTAATAAAATCTGTAAAAAGGTAATAAAATCAGCAAAAATACAAAATGAAAGGCAGGTGGCCAAGGATAGTAAAACAAATGCCCAAAAATTCTTCAAGTATATAAATGCAAAAAAGCCAAGGTCTGAACATGTACCTCTAGATAGTGGTAATGGGGAGTTAGTCACAGGGGATCAAGAGAAGGCAGAGTTACTAAATGGGTTCTTCAGCTCTGTATATACAACAGAAGAAAGAGTAGCTGATGTAGCTGGTACCAGTGCTGTTAATATATCAGTTGATATACTGAATTGGATGAATGTAGATATGGTGCAAGCTAAATAAAATAAAATAAATGTACACAAGGCCCCGGGACCAAATGGGTTACACCCTAGAGTTCTTAAGGAGCTTAGTTCAGTTATTTCTGTCCCCCTCTTCATAATATTTAGAGATTCTCTAGTGACTGGTATAGTACCAAGGGACTGGCGCAGAGAAAATGTGGTGCCTATTTTCAAAAAGGGTTCTAGGTCTTCTCCGGGTAGTTATAGACCAGTAAGCTTAACATCCATTGTGGGGAAAATGCGTGAGGGGCTATTGAGGGACTATATACAGAATTATATGACAATAAATAATATTATAAGTGACAGCCAGCACGGTTTTACTAAGGACAGAAGCTGTCAAACCAACCTGATTTGTTTTCATGAAGAGGTGAGCAGAAACCTAGACAGAGGGGCCGCTGTGGATACAGTGTTTTTGGACTTAGCAGAGGCATTTGACACTGTCCCTCATAGACGTCTAATGGGTAAATTAAGGACTATAGGTTTAGAAAGTATAGTTTGTAATTGGATTGAGAATTGTCTCAAGGACCGTATCCAGAGAGTTGTGGTAAATGATTCCTACTCTGAATGGTCCCCGGTTATAAGTGGTGTACCCCAGGGTTCAGTGCTGAGACCACTATTATTCAACTTATTTATTAATGATATAGAGGATGGGATTAATAGCACTATTTCTATTTTTGCAGATGACACCAAGCTATGTAGTCATTTTCAGTCTATGGAAGATGTTTGTGAATTGCAAGCTGATTCGAACAAACTGAGTGTTTGGGCGTCCACTTGGCAAATTAAGTTTACTGTAGATAAATGTAAAGTTATGCATCTGGGTACCAACAACCTGCATGCATCATATGTCCTAGGGGAGCTACACTGGGGGAGTCACTTGTTGAGAAGGATCTGGGTGTACTTGTAAATCATAGACTAAATAACAGCATGCAATGTCAATCAGCTGCTTCAAGGGCCAGCAAGTTATTGTCGTGTATTAAAAGAGGCATAGACTCGTGGGACAGGGATGTATTATTACCACTTTACAAAGAATTAGTGAGGCCTCATCTAGAATATGCCGTTCAGTTCTGGGCTCCAGTTCATAGAAAGGATGCCCTGGAGTTAAAAAAAATACAAAGAAGAGCAACAAAACTAATAAGGGGCATGGAGAATCTAAGTTATGAGGAAAGATTAAAAGAACAAAACCTATTTAACCTTGAAAAAAGATGACTAAGGGGGGACATGATTTACTTAGAAATATATTAATGGCACATACAAAAAATATAGTGAAATCCTGTTCTATGTAAAACCCCCTCAAAAAACAAGGGGGCACTCCCTCCGTCTGGAAAAAAAAAAGGTTCAACCAGCAGAGGCGACAAGCCTTCTTTACTGTGAAAATGGTGAATTTATGGAATAGTCTACCGCAGGAGCTGGTCACAGAAGGGTCAGGAGATGGCTTTAAAAAAGGCTTAGATAATTTCCTAGAACAAAAAAATATCAGCTCCTATGTGTAGAAATGTTTTACTTCTCTTTTCCCATCCCTTGGTTTAACTTGATGGACATGTGTCTTTTTTCAACCGTACAAACTATGTGACTATGTAACTCCAAACAAAACTACTACCAAGCAAATCTGTGCTCCAAAAGCCAAATGGTGCTCCCTCCCTTCAGAGCCCTACAGTGTGCCCAAACAGCAGTTTACTTCCACATATATGGCATCGGCATACCCGGGAGAACCCTTTTAACAATTTGTAGGGTGTGTGTCTCAAGTGGCACAAGCTTGGCACAACTTATTTGGCACTGAAATGGCAAAATTTAAATTGTTACTTGACACCATCCGCAGCACAATCATTTATGGAAAAAAAACTGTAGGGTGAAAATGCTCACTACACCCCTTAATAAATGCCTTGAGGGGCGTAGTTTCCAAAATGGGGTCACTTCTCAGGAGTTTCTTTCATTATTTCACATAAGAGCCCTGCAATTGTGAACCAATACTTTGTAAATTCCCAAATTAGGCTTCAACTTCGCATGGTACTCTTTCACTCCTGAGCCTGGTCGAATATACAGGCAAAATATTAGGGCCTCATGTAGGGTGTTTCTAAAACCGGGAAACACAGCATAATAATTAGAGAGCTGTCTTGTTATGGTGCACAAGCTGGGCACCACATGTTGGCATATCTATGGAAAAATCCAATTTTCCCTCTGCAACATCTAAACACTAATTTCTGCAAAACACCTGTGGGGTTAACATGCTCACTACACCCCTAGGTGAATACCTTGAGGGGTGTAGTTTCCAAAATAGGGTCACTACTGTGGGGTTTCAACTGTTTTGGTCCAACAGGGGTTTTGCAAATGCGACATACCGCCCAGAAACTAATCCAGCAAAATCTGCACTCCAAGAGCAAAATGGCGCTCCTTCCCTTCTGAGCTCCGCTGTGTGCACAATCAGCAGTTTATGACCACAAATGTGGTATTGCCGTACTCGGAAGAAATTGTTTTACAAATGTTGGGGTTCTTTTTTTCCTTTATTTGTTGAGAAAATGAAAAATTTGGAGCTAAAGATACATCTTATTGAAGAAAAGGATTATTTTTTATTTTCACAGCCCAATTCTAATAAAGACCTGTGGTGGTCAAAATGCTCACTACACCCCTAGATTAATTCTTTACGTGGTGTAGTTTTGTAAATGGAGTCAATTTTGGGTAGTTTCCACTGTACTGGTACCTTAGGGGCTTTACAAAAGCGACATGGTGCCAAGAAATCTGTACTCCAAAAGCCAAATGGCGCTCCTCTTCTGATCCTTGCCGTGTGCCCAAATAGCAGTTTATAACCACATATGTGGTATTACCGTACTCTAGAGAAGTTGCTTTACAAATGTTGGGGTTCTTTTTTTCTTTTATTTATTGAGAAAAGGACAAATTTGGAGCTAAAACTACGCCTTATTGAAGAATTCTTTTTATTTTCACTGCCCAATTCTAATAAAATCTATGAAACACCAGTGGTGTCAAAATACTCACTACACCCCTAGATGAAATCCTCAAGGGGTGTAGTTTCCTAAATGGAGTCACTTTTTGGTCGTTCTCATGGTCTTGGTCCCTCAGGGGCTTTGCAAATGCACCATGGCCTACGCAAACCATTCCTGCTAAATTTGATCTCCGAAAGCCAAATGGCGCTCTTTCCCTTCTAAGCCCTGCTGTGTGTCCAAACAGCCATTTGTGACCACATGTGGGGTATTATTTTACTCAGGAGAAATTGCTTTACAAATGTTGTGGTGTTTTTTCTCCTTTAGTCCTTGTGGAAATAAGAAAAAATGAGCTAAACCTACATTTTCTCTGACAAAATTAGATTTTCATTTTCATGGCCTGTTTCCAATAATTTTTGCAAAATACCTGTGGGGTCAAAATGTTCACTATACCCCTAGATAATTTCCTCAAGGGGTTTAGTTTCCAAAATGGGGTCACTTGTGGGGGGTTTCCAGTGTTTTGTCCCCTCAGGGGCTTTCCAAATGCGACATGGCCTCCACAATCCATTCCTGCTAAATTTGAGCTCCAAAAGCCAAATAGCGCTCATTCTCCTCTGAGCCCTACCGTATGTCGAAACAGCTGTTTATGACCACATGTGGGGTACTGTTTCACTCGGGAGAAATTGCTTTAAAAATGTTGTGGTGCTTTTTCTCCTTTAGTCCCTGTGGGAATGAAAAAGAATTAGCTAAACCTACATTTTATTAGAAAAAATGTAGACTTTCATTTTCACGGCCTACTTCCACTAATTTCCGTTAGAAAACTGTGGGGTAAAAATGCTGACTATACCCCCAGATAATTTTCTCAAGGGGTGTAGCTTCCAAAATGGCGTCACTTGTGGGTAGTTTCCACTGTTTTGGCAACACAAACCTGACATGGTGCCTAAAATATATTCTCATAAAAAGGAGGCCACAAAATCCTCTAGGTGCTCCTTTGCTTCTGAGGCCTGTGCTTCAGTCGATAAGCACACTAGGGCCACATGTGGTATATTTCTAAAAACTGCAGAATCTGGGCAATAAATATTGAGTTGTGTTTCTCTTGTAAAACCTTCTGTGTTACAAAAAAATGGATACAAAATAAATTTCTGCAAAAAAAATTTTTGTCAATTTCACCTCTACTTTGCTTTAATTCCTGTGAAATGTCTAAAGGGTTAAAAAATGTTGGTGTTTTTCACAATTAAATACTGAATGTATTGAGAAAATTTTGCCAGTAACATAAAGTCCAATGTGTCACGAGAAAACAATCTCAGAATCTCTTGGATAGGTTAAAGCATTCCAAAGTTATTACCACATAAAGTGAAACATGTCAGATTTGAAAAATGAGGCTCTATCAGGAAGGTTAAGGGTATGTGCACACACACTAATTACGTCCGTAATTGACGGACGTATTTCGGCCGCAAGTAGTGGACCGAACACAGTGCAGGGAGCCGGGCTCCTAGCATCATACTTATGTATGATGCTAGGAGTCCCTGCCTCTCCGTGGAACTACTGTCCCGTACTGAAAACATGATTACAGTACGGGACAGTTGTCCTGCAGAGAGGCAGGGACTCCTAGCATCGTATATAACTATGATGCTAGGAGCCCGGCTCCCTGCACTGTGTTCGGTCCGGTACTTTCCGCCGAAATACGTCCGTCAATTACGGACGTAATTAGTGTGTGTGCACATACCCTAAAAGTGGCCAAAGAGGGAAGGGGTTAAAATCATCAGTTTAGTCTTTTAATTACAAATTTATCATACATTCTTGCTGATAATGGGAAACCATTCAAATAGACTTTACCTTTATATCGAGGGAGAAAGAATGCCTTGAATATGGCAAGAAAATATATATTTATTAAAATAAATAACTGAACCCCTGAGTTTATGAAAACAAAGTGTTAGCTGAAAACAGTACACTTGGGGAAAGCTACATGACCTATTACACTTAATTTTTACTGTTGCACACCAATTTTTTAAATATTGTTGGAAAACTGTAACAGCTGCAGTAAATTTCAGTCATATGAAAGCTCATGATATTCATTATAATCAGGAGATCAAGCTCTGCTCCAGCTGTCTTCTACTGATTGCTCAGAATGGAAGGTAATTTTGGTTTTAAAATGGGACATACATTACGGCATCAGTGGGACTAAATTCTACATGTCTCATACACAATCAGCAATTTTCTGTTCATTTGAGTTAGAAATTAGAAAAAGTAAAAGTAAGTGAACCCTTTGGAATTACCTGGATTTCTGCTGTGATTACTAATAAAATGTGGTCTGATTGTTATCGAAGTCACAATTCTAGATAAACATAATCTAACTAAACTAAAAACACAAAACAGTTGCACTGTTCATGTCCCTACATAAAATATCCACAGTGCATTGAGAAAAAAATTGTGAACACTTGATTTTAATTTGCGAGCACAGCCCTCTTCAGGTCATGCCACAACATTTCAATAGGTTTAAGGACAGGACTCTGACTTGGCCATTGGAAAAAGTTCTTACTTCTGAACCATTCTTTAGCTTATTTACTTGTATGCTTTGGGACATTGTCTGGTTGCATCACCCAATGTCTCTTCAGCTTGAAGTCATGGACTGCTGCCCTTACATTCTCCTGTAAATGTTTTTATACACCCTTGAATTCATTGCTCCCTCAATGATCGCAAAGCAACCAGGCCCTGAGGCAGCAAAGCAGCCGGAAACTATATTGCTCCTTCCACCATACTCCACAGTTGGGATGAGGTTTTGGTCTTTGTGTACAGTGTTCTTTTTCCACATAGCATTGTGCTAAAAAGTTCCTCTTTTGTCTCCTCTGTTCATAGAACATTTTCCCAAAAGCATGGTGGAACATCAAGGTGGTCCCCGGCAGTCTTGAGGCGGGCCACAAAGTTTTGCTTATTTATAGCAGAGGATTTCTTTGTGTTGTCATTCCATGAACAATATTCTTGTTCAGTCTTTCTCTAATAGTGGAGACATGAGCAGAGGTTTGTGCAGTTTGTAGAGTCTTTAGTAGGTCTTTTGCTGTTGCCCACGGGTTCTTTATCTCTTTTAGGATTGCCATTGTGCTCTAGGAGTGATCTTAACAGGATGCACACTCCTATGGAAAGTAGCAAGTAGTATTTTCTCCATTTCTAGACAATTTATCTGATAGTGGATTGATGTATGCCCATGTCTTTAGAGGCTTCAGAGGTAGCCAGCTCACCACACCAGGGTTCGCTCCGCATACCCAATGTAGCAGAGAGGGAGAGAGAAGCAACAAGGACCATGAGTGTCCACCTCGGCACATTTACTGACGTGAACACAGTAAAAGCTATTAAAAGAAAAGAGCAGGTGGCACTATGCTAATATGTTCCTGGAATATTAGGTGATAAAAGCATGTTTTTTTTAATAAGTGTAAATACAAAAAAAATCCTTATTTTGGGGCTGGATTTAACTATAAACAACATTTTTCATGGGACAACCCATTTAATCAATATAATAGCTTACAAAAATACTAAATGATACTATACACAGCCTCAATACACACAGCTGTAGATATAAAATAAGGTTAGGCATTCAATGTGGGCAGTGTTTAAGAATTGACCACCAGTTATTGAGCAATGTTTACATCCATATTATCAGTGATTGGCTACATACACTATAAAAAAAACCTACAGGGGTTTTCCACAGGGCCACAGTTGACATCAGATATACTAGACAAAACTTATATGAGATGTAGATGAGCATGTTAAAAAATGGCTAAGGGAGACTTTATGCTCCTTTGTCTGCTTGGCCCATAGTATGGCATAGGAAGACCTTATGCTTCTTCCACTGGTTGGCCCCTAGTTCCAGGTGCTATATGTCACGTAATAGGGGAAACCAAGTGCCTAGTTTTACATTGTAGCAAATACTACGCCGGATACACAATACGGTTTAAAATTGCCACCGAGTTTGAAAGAGGAATTGTGTTATCCTTGTCTATAAACTTTAAGCTGTGAATGTGTTAACATGAAATTCATTTCTTTTTGACATGTTGTTTTCTTGCAGTTTGCTAATAAAATCCACTTAATGCTGCTCATTCCATTTGTTTGATTGATTAATTGCATACAACCGGGAGACAATTTCAAGCTTAGCTCTTAATAAGGGATGTGTCACTACAAAAATGTCTTGGTTATCAAAACTGTATGTTCTGCTTCCATTGTGACAAAATGAAAGGCTTTCTTAGCATTCAGTCAATAGCCCCCAAACACAAGACAAAAGCCAGTGTAGGCTTTCGAGACGGTGAAAGAAAAAACGAGTGGGAAGCAGACTAGCAGTATAAAGGCAAAATATGTAACTATGCAGTAGAAAACCGCCAGTCAATTTCTGAGGTCAACAATGACATCTTTGGGTGCTTTAGATGGTCATGGTCTATAGAAAAAGAAATCCATGTACGAACAATTCTGTCCCTTTTGTTAAAAAATAATCAATACTCTATCTTCATCCATAGCAAATGTACTGTACCAGTCAAGCTATTAGAAAATTATCTTCCTTCGGACAATCCAATACAATTTTATGTGTGATGATATGTCCCATTATCTGTAAACTCGAGATGAAGATACTACCGAATAAGTTGCAGAAAATTACATTGTAACTTTAGCAAATTGGTGCCAGCTTCCTTCTGTTAAAAAATACATTATCCCCCTAATTAAAGCAACACTCCAGGCAAAACCGATACACTATGTTATATAAGCCTAGTGAGGGCCTGAGAGGGTGGTGCATAAAACCATGGTTCTCATTTGTTAGTTTTTTTTAATATTTGTGTGATGCACTTCGGGTACTTTGACTACAGTGTTCCTTTAACCCCTTAGTGACCAGCCCATTTTAGGCCTTAATGACCAAGCTATTTTATTCGTTTTTCTATAGTCGCATTCAAAGAGCTATAACGTTTTTATTTTTTCGTCTACATAGCTGTATGAGGACTTGTTTTTTGCGGGATTAGTTGTGCTTTTTAATGGCACCATTTTTGGGTACATATAATTTTTATATTAACTTTTATTAACCTTTTTGGGGGGGATTATAAAAAAAAACTGAAATTCCGCCATTGTTCTATGCGTTTTTAAATTGACGCCGTTCACTGTGCGACGTAATTAACATGTGACCTTTATTCTATGGGTCGGTACGATTACGGCGATACCACATATGTGGAGGTTTTTTTATGTTTTACGACTGTTGCACAATAAAAACACTTTTGAACTAAAATTATTTGTTTTTGCATCGTCACTTTCCAAGAGCCGTAATTTTTTTATTTTTCCATCAATGTAGTGATTTTTTGGGCTTGTTTTCTGCGGGACAAGACGTAGTTTTGAATGGTACTGTTTTGGGGTACATGGGACTTATTGATTCATTTTTATTATGACTTTTTTGGGGGGCAATGGAAAAAAATTGCAATTTCGCCATAGTTTTTGGCGTTTTTTTTTTACGGTGTTCACTTTGCGGTTTAAATTACATATTAACTTTATTAATGGAGTCATTACGGTCGCGGCGATACCACATATGTGTACTTTTTTTTATTTTTTACACTTTTACTAAATAAAACCACTTTTTATGGAAAAAAATGGTTTTATTTATTTTTTTACTGTACTTTTTATTAATAATCTTTATTTCACTTTGATGACTGATTCTATTAGTCCCACTAGGGGACTTTACTGTGCGATCATCCGATCGCTGCTATAATGCTCTGGTATACTTCGTATACCAGAGCATTATTGCCTGTCAGTGTAAATCTGACAGGCAATCTGTTAGGACGTGCCTCCGGCGCGTCCTAACAGGCATATGTCCAGGGCAGACCTGGGGGCTTTTATCAGTCCCCCGGCTGCCATGACACCCCATCGGAGACCCGCGATTTCATTCGCGGGCCGCCGATGGGTGACAGAGGGAGCGCACTCCCTCTGTAAACAAAGTTAAATGCCGCGGTCGCTATTGACGGCGGCATTTAACGGGTTAAACGGCCGCGATCGAAGTAAACTTCGATCGTGGGCGTTGGAGCAGGAGCTCAGCTGTCATCAGACAGCAGAGCCCCGGCTCCAGCCTGCACGGGAGACCCGTGCAGGACTTAGACTAGGCTGACGTGAAAAGGCGTCAGCCTAGCCTAAAGCCCAGTAGTGAATCACGTTAAAACACGTATTAGTGGTCACTAAGGGGTTAAAGGGGACCCAAGCAGACCTATGCATTACATGGACGGCCCATTGACTTCAATGAAAAATTGTGTAAAGCTTAATTTCTCCTACGGTGGTTTTTATTGTAGGAACCTAAGCTCATAGAAAGGAGAACCATTTTACAGTCATAAAGACTCCTAACGGAACATGTATATGTCATATTCTTACATCAGACACACAAAAGAAATGTAAAAGTCTATAAAACATTCAACACCATATTCCATGTCTATATATTGAAAGCTGTTCCAGGCAAGATCCTCTACCTTTCTGTTTCACTGTTTGTTGAGGTTCATTTTTTCTTCTTCTTCATCATATTTATTGCTTCCCTGATTGTACAGTGCTGAAGAATATGGCAGCAATAGCATACATTTTCCACCATGGATTTTGGCATGAATCCTCAGCAAAAGGTAAAATATCCGAATTTTGCTGCAGTTTTTGTTGAGGATTTAATACGGATTTCACCCTTTGCATTGTGGCAGAATTCTGCAACAAGTTTTCACCCTATAGGTCATGCTGTGGATTTGAAAATCTGCAGCATACACTAAACTCCACACACATTTTTTCCTGCCACGTGTGAGTTGTTTTTTTTTTTACTGTTCTTTGTTGTGGATTCTCTATATTGGCTCTATATAATAAGTTAATATAATTATAATATCCAGCTTTCTCCAGGACTTTCCGTAAATCCCATAGACTTGTAATCTTGCATTGTGGCATCCAGATAGGTGTGGTTCTAGAGGTGGACCCCCCTCCTTTAAGACATTTATGGTATATCTCTTGGACAATCCGCCGACCTCTCAGTTATCTTGTGGATAATAATAGAAATTTCTAGAGAAATCCAACCCAACGTCTGATCCTGACCAGATAGGGCAACAATCATCCAATGTCTGCTAACTACTTAAAGGGATCCTGTCATCAACATCTTACCTGTTAAACTCACCTTACCCCACAATGGCCGCAGCTGTCCAGAGTTCGTTCCTGTTCTCTTCTTTCCTGAAGTCCTCCTCTGTCTGTAAATATAGTCGTTTAAAATTTTCCCGCCTTTTATGGTAATTATTTTTCCCTCTGGGATGCAGCTTCTTAACCACGCCCACTGCCACCTCCTGTCCGGCCCTGACTGGCTAAGAAGCTGTCAATCAATAAGAAGGAGGTGGAGTCCACTCTGAGATGCTGGAGGAATGAAAACCTGACTCTTTTCAGATGAAGATTTGACTCTTTTCTGCTCATTTGCATACGGCGTGGGACCACTGAAAAACGGAATACTAAAGCTACAGAGCTTACTTAGAACATATTTATAGCTTAGATGACAATGATTTTTCACCCACTTTCACCAGGTATTGCTGGCTTTATAGCTAAAATGCTGATGACAGGTTCCCTTTAAGGTACTCTTACACAGTCAATGTGGGCCGTGTAAACGAGCGCCAATCAACGACACACCTCTTTGTTCAGTTCTCGCTTGCTCCTTTCACAAGGAGTTAGTATGGGGACAAGCGCTCGTTACTACCATCGCTCGTCCCCATACAATTTTATCATGTTGGCGGCACATTTCTCTGTTTACACTGGGAATTATTGGCTTAGTCTATTAACAATGAAATACCAAAAGATGACCTACACAAGTCATCATCCTGTCCCTGTGGATAAACAGAATGCTAATGTAGCAGGTGTAGTTCTGTTTACCTTGGCACAGTTACTACTATTGATGTTGTCTCTCATTACTTTCCTTTACGAAATATAGCGTCTTCTTATGTAGTTATTATTTTCCCCACTTTCATCCTGATCAGTGTCCCCAGTATATATTAGTAAAAAAACATTCGTTGATCAAAGTGATAGTTTATTTAGAAGTGTAAACCCTCAACAACCTTCCAACAAGTTTTGGGATTAGGCCAAGAACATCATTTGAACCAGAAATGTAGCTGCGATCAAATGCAACTGCAGAAATGGTGCAGTCGCAGGTCAAGTGCTTAACTATCAGCAACAGCTGGACACCGGAGATAGAAGCCAGAAGCATTTTCAACCAATTCTGCTTTTTAAATCACCGTATACATAATGCTTAATAATCACTGCATATATATATATATTATTGCTAGTGATGGTGGTGACTGATCATGTGATCAGTACTGGGAAAGAGTTGCTGGGTCTGCTTGGGAACTAAACCTTAATCAGCTCTGGTAAATACATACATACATTGATATATGTATATATATATATATATATATATATATATATATATATATATAAAGGTTATTCCCCACAACGTTTCATAGAAGGTTTTATTCATCGTGACTTTTCACGCATCAAAATACACAGTGGCACGAAACTTTAACTTGACCTTCTCAATGGCTTTTGTTGTGTGATATCACATTGCAGCAAGTTATCAGAGTCAAAATAAGGACTGCTGCATCTGTACATGTAGGTTACAGTGATCGTAACGGACACCAAAGTCACACTTGCCCTCCAACAACAGTCCATTGGAAGAGCTATCTACCCATATTGCCCCAAGGTATGCCTTAACAAATCCCTTAGGGTGAGTTCACACAGAGTTTTTTGCAGGAGAAAAATCTGCCTCAAAATTCCGTTTGGAATTTTGAGGCAGATTTTCTTCTGACTGCACGCCGATTTTTGCGGCGTTTTTCGCCCGCGGCCATTAAGCGCCGCGGGCATAAAACGCAGCGAAATACGCTTCCTCTGCCTCCCATTGATGTTAATGAGAGGTCAGAGGCATAAATGCCCGAAGATAGGGCATGTCCCTTCTTTTTCCTGCGGGACGGTTTTTCCGCTCGCGGGAAAAAAACGCCTCCGCCTCCCATTGAAATCAATAGGAGGCATTTTCGGCCGTTTTTTGGCGCGTTTTGCGGAGCGGTTTCCGCGTCAAAAAACTCAGTGTGAATAAATAAATAAAAATGTATTAACATCCTCATTTTCACAACAACCCTGTACCATGAATTAAAATCATTAATGATTGTGATCATTAAACAGTGTAATAAAGAAAAAAAAATAGCAGATTCACTATTTTTTTCTGCTTTCCCTCTTAATATAATTAAATGTTTTTTGCTATGTATGACACCTAAAAAAAATAAAATAATACAAGGACACATATAATTATGATGAAAAAAAAATTATGGAAAGTAGACGAGCAAAACCAACTTAAAAATTGCTGTTGTCATTAAGGAAAAATAATTCTGCATCCTTCTAGGGTTAGGGACCATTTATATATAGCCATTACTGGTGTCTTGTTAACTATATCAGTATGTGAAAAATTGAGAAATGAATCACGACACGAGTACAAACATTTTTAATTATTAACTAGACAATTCTGTGACGTCTCTGAAATCATTACTAACCCTCAACATATACATATATTCACTAAAGTATTGCTATTACAACATTATCTTTTTACTGCATCTCCACTGATAGCTTATTTAGTTCAAGAAGACTCTGCAGATCTCAGTTAATCTTTTCTCAGATCTCCCGTAGCGATATTCTTGATGTCTTCAATATGTTTTTCAACAATTCTTCTGGTTTTCGAATGATAAGAATATTAGTGCATAGAATTACATGGAGAAATCCCTATTTCCCTGGAATGTACTGTATATCAAGAGTGGGGTTATGTTAAGGATTACTGATATGATGTATGTGCTGTACAAAGTATCCTAATACATACAAAATGAATGCTTAATCCCTGGATTAGTCCTCCTCAGTCCTCAGCGCCAGGGATATCCCAGGGTCCTCGGTAAACAGGTTCTTGTCTCTGAATCTGATGACTTGATACATTCTTAGAACCTTTAATGAAGAATCACTACTTAGAAAGTAAGAGTAGAACCTGTATCGAGATGGAAATTCTTAGTTCCCCCATTACGATATCTAAAGTTACAAATGAGGTCTGTAACATTAGCCCAGGCTATATTTTGGAATAAAACACCTGTTGACCGATTGGTCAGTTTTATTGTGGAAGTGCTTTAACCATATAATGACCAGGCCTATTTTGGCCTCAAAAGATATAAAAAGCTTTGAAGCGTTTTTGTTTTTTTAAATGTAATGTATGTGTTTGTTCATCCTAAACATTTTTCTAACATAGTTTTAGTAAAATTGTTATTTAGTTTTTGCGCTGCAACTTCTATGTATCCACTATCTGTAGAAGCTGCATAACGCCACTGTAAGCCGAATCCATCAGTCACCTGGAGTTGATTTGATCAGTATTATGGTTAGATTGTATGTCAGAGTTTTTTTTTTTTATGTTTTACTACTTTTTCACAATAAAAACAATTAAAACAAAATAATTTGTTTTTGTTTTGTTGTCGTAGCAATACCATATATATGTATTGAAACTTTTTTTTACACTTTTACTGTGCACAAAAAAAAATAATCTTTGTTAAACTTTATTTAATACATTTTTTTTAGCCCCACTAGGGTACTTCAAGAAAGTGATAGTTTGACCACTTTTTAATGGTATACTTTGGTACTGCCTAATTGACATGCAGCCAGCGCAAGTCTGGGGGCCTTTGTTAGGCCCCCGGCTGCCATGGCAACCCATCGGCGGCCCACGATCGCGTATTCCCTCTATCAAACCACTTAAATGTGATGGTCACTGTTGACAGAGGGCATGTACGGAATTATGCGGCAACTAGCCCCCACAGATGATGTACATGTACATCATTCTGCATTAAAGATTTAAGGAAGTGTGTGTAAATTAACACACCACATTCATAGAGTCAAGGAACTCTCTCATATCAAATACCTTTGTCAATTCGACATGATCAGGAGGATATTTATTTGTCCCCATTCATTGGCAGCAAGCAGAGATGTTGAAAATAGTAAGAGATTAACATACAAAATATGTTACAAAGTCGCAAAACTTTTTATTATACAGTGATTTATGTTGTTGTTGCTATTATTAATATTGTTTATTACCATTTTCAGGCTTGTAAAATATTACATTTACCACAGTATTTTACGAGTTAAGATGTATGAATGATCGTTGTGCAACTCTCAGAGCTCCTGACACAAGGCAAATAAACTTGGGATAGGTTAGAACAGTCAGCAATTTACTTCATTGTTTGTGATAAGATGTAATCATGCAAATTAACAGCTCTTCATGTGACATGTTCTGCAATGGATTCAATATTATTTTTAGCCATTTGTTTTCTATGTTTCTTTATTACCACGTGTGTATATATTTGCATGTAATATTTCCCAGTTTACTGTCTACAATAGTGCTATTGTCATGCCTTGGCAGACTCATTTTTCTTTATGACAATACAACAGCATTGTACCTTCAAAAGAGGAAATGTACTACAAGAACCATGGATTTTCAGAGTCATCTTACAGACTGTTATGTTCTCTTTTTTATATCATTAAGTATTCACACAGCAAAGATGAAGCACGTGTTAGTACAAATACTGTACAGTGTTACAGTTGTTAACATTATGACAATGTACTTTATAGTACAATCTACTTCCCTTTATAACCAGGAGAATTCCAACAATAAAGCTTAGGAAATTCAAATTTCCTATAAGCCGGATAGCTGAAGAGCAGCTGTTTTATGAAGTCTGTCCACAGAAAGTGATGTTTAGAAATCTGATGGAAGGGTTTCAGCAGGAATTCTGAATTTCCCGAAGACTTACGTTTGTACAGTATTATTGAACTACTCCTGCTGCTAAAGGGAGAGATTCTGACAATAACGCTCTACGAAATTACTATTTAAGGGCCCCTGTTTCTATATTAATGTAGGTCCCCTACATTCTACAAAATAACCCAATGTAGTGGGTTAATTTCTAACTGTACTTCTATTGTTCATAAAGAAGTTTAAATCTGATATTGTTTTCTTATGCCAACACCTAAAGGGAGGTTACATGAGTCGAGTTACCCAGTATGGGAATGGGTGTGTGATGAAGGCTTCAGTCATTAGACTTAGGGCTCATTCAGACGAAAATCACGCACAGCACACTGACCAATTGGGGCCGTCCACACATGCAGGAGTTTTCACGCCACTTGTGTTCGTTGCGTAAAACTCACTGCATGTCCTATATTGGTGCGTTTTTCACGCACCTATGCGCCCATTGAAGTCAATAGATGCGTGAAAATGACGCACAGCACACGGATGCACATCCGTGTGCTGTGCGTGATTTGTGCATCAATTTAATTGAAAAATTAAAAAAGATGAGCTTTGCGAGTGCGTTAAAAACACATGCCACTCGTAAAGCACAGATGCAATAATGCAACGCACACACGGACCAGATTTATGCGCATATTTCACGCACGTGAATCTGATACGCTTGTGTGAATGTAGCCTTATTGACACACAAACGGACCCTTCAGACATATTCACTTAAAAGTGAAAATTACTTAAGTGAAGGTGAGTTAAGCAGTTTTAAAGATACAGACACTCATGAGCATTGCCATAGAAAATGCAAACCAATAGTCACCTTCTAAGTTTATTAGAGTCCCTAGCCTCAGTGTTGCCGTTCAACTTTAGGGGACTGACTGAGATAGTCGATTGCTGTTCTCGACTATTTTCGTCAGTTTCATAGAGTTGAATAGTGCAGCGCACATGCCCGAGACTCCATTCAAACGGGGGACACGGAAACCGTTCAATATTTTCTGTTAGCTCGACAATCACTTGACCCAAAATAAATAGTTTGAGATGAGTTGGAAAGAATAGCAAAAGAAAAGCAGTAAACAAGTTCTCAGCACATATAAGAGTTTCTTCATGTGAAAAAGCATCCTGGGTCGCAATCTTACCAGACTGGTTGAAAGAATATAAAAATTGTGCTAAAAATCTATGCATACTACCAGTCAACGTACTCATAGAAGGGACACTATATACAAGAGGGGCTGTGTGGCACTATATACAAGGGGGGCTGTGTGGCACTATATACAAGTGGGGAGATGTGCGGCACCATGTACTAAGGAGGTGCTGTGTGGCACTATTTACTAAGGGGGGGGCTGTGTGACACTATATACAAGGGGTGGCTATGTGGCACTATATACAAGAGGGGTCTGTGTGGCACTATCTACTAAGGGGACTGTGTGGCACTATCTACTAAGGGGACTTTGCGGCGCTATTTACTAGGAGGCTGTGTGGCACTATTTACTAGGGGGCTGTGTGGCACTATATACAATGGGGGAGGTCTGTCGTGATATCTACATTGGGGCTGTGTGTGGCTCTACAGGGGAGCTGTGTGTCGCGCTATTTACAGAGGGCTGTGTGTGGCGATATCTACAGGGGGCATTATTACTGTGGGGGCACAAAGGGGACACGTTTACTGATGGGGCACTTTTATTGTGTCAAGCACTGAGGGATCATTATTACCATCTGAGGAACTGTGAATTACGAGTTTGTTTAGAGGATGGGGTATAGGTGTGAAGGGTGCTGGAAAAGCAAGAAACCAACATGTCTGTGTGTCAAATTCTGCAGAGACGAGTCGTGGCTGGAATAAGTCGTCACAGTGGTCTGGGCCGGAAGGAGAATAAAAAGGGAAAATTAACGACTCTAATCAGAGAGTTACTAGATATAAATGTGCTGTAATCACTTATATTGTATGCAGAGCTCCTGTGTATAACTGGACTCTTCCACTATATGGTCACTACATGGTGGTAATATTGGTCTTTGTATAGTGGTTTTTATTCAGTAACAGTATGGGTTATTATTCAGTCATTATGTGGTTATGGTGTGGCGGTATTATTCAGTATCAGTATGGGGGTATTATTCAGTCATTATGTGGTTATGGTGTGGCGGTATTATTCAGTAACAGTATGGGGGTATTATTCAGTCATTATGTGGTTATAGTGTGGTGGTATTATTCAGTAACAGTATGGGGGTATTATTCAGTCACTATGTAGTTATGGTGTGGCGTTATTATTTGGACCTTATATTGGGAATATTGGTTTTGGGAATATTGGTCTTATAATAGTGATGTTAAGTAACAGTATGTAGGTAACGTTTAATCTAGCATAATGATATGATTTAATAATTGTATATGTATATAGATAATTTTTATGTGTGAGAAGGGAGGCATATGATTTTGGGCTTACAACACTCCTGGACGCACTAGAAATCAACAATGCAGTTCTCTGCACACCGCCTTCTGAATTGACTGCATTATTGATACAGTAAGGATGTGTTCACAACAGCATTTGGTTTCCATAAAATGCGCTGTTGTTTCCGTCAAAAAAACAGAAACCTTACGAAAGGGAGACAGACGGAAACCGTTTGAAACATTACCATTGGTTTCTGTTCATGGGTTGCCCTGACGGAAAGGTCTGACGGAAGCCATCAACGGAACCCTGACGCAGATGTGAACAGGCCATAATTCAGCATTTGGGCCCCCACTTTTCGCTTTGCCCAGAGCCACACTTTGTCTAAAACCACTCCTGGCTACAGGCCACGTTCGGCCTGCGGCCTATCAGACACAGGGACAGGATCTCATCGCATGTCGGTGTGATTATGTCACTGGATCACGCTGGCCTATGCAAGGATCCCGTCGGTGTTGATTGAGTATGACTTTTTTTGTTTGTTTGGGGGTCGCTATATGGCGCTATCTACAGGAGGGGGGTCCCTATATAGCTCTATCTACAGGTGGGGGTCTGTATGGTGCTATCTACAGGGGGGGCTGTATGGCGCTATCTACAGGGGGGCTGTATGGTGCTATCTACAAGGGCAGCTATATAGCGTTATCTACAAGGGGGTGCGTTATGGCGATATCTACATGGGGGCTGTATGGCACTATCTACAAGGGAGAGGAGGGGGGCACTAGCTACAAGTGGGGTGTGACATTGTCTACAGGGGGGCTGTATAGCACTGTCTACAGGGGGGCTGTATGGCACAATCTACAGGGGGGCTGTATGGCACAATCTACAGGGGGCACTATCTAAAAGGAGGGCTGTGTGTGGCACCAAGGGTTGTGGGCCCAGTCCAAAGTTTGCTATGGGGACCAGTCTTTCCTAGTTACGCCCCTGACTCCGACTTTCATTATTTCACTGTAATGGAGCACTCCGTCTTTCACTGTTGGGGGTACTCTGGTTGGCATTATGGGGGTGATGTAAGTATAAAAGTGAAGACTTATGTATAAAATCTTAGTCTTCCAAAGAACTTTCTTTAGAAGTTGCAACTCTCGCTTTAATACAGATCTTCTGCCAGTTCTATTTTAATGTGCTACAGAGATAGTGACTCTATTAGTTTCATCCTCTGGAAGAAAAGTAGACAAATTAAATCTCCACCTTTTTATTATCATGTTGTTTTTAAGTCATACATTTTGTGCTGATTAATTTTTAATATTTAAATATATATTTATAGTGTTCAGAGCTTTGCTTTTCTGACACAGAGCTCTAAACCCCCTACATAGACATAGATTTAAAATATAACATGTTGACTGTCTGCTGCCACCACTAGAGGGAGCATGGGAGCTCATTGAATACTGTCCTAAATGATTGAGTTTAATGTATAACAGTAGGTTGCTGACCCCTTCACTATGCAGTTAGCTCCTAAACTCCCTCTAGTGGTGGCTGCAGGCAGCTAGCATGTTATGTTTTAAATTCATGTCTATACGGGGAATTTGGAACTCTGTAACAGAAAAACTAAGCTCCGAGTACGATAAAGACATAAAAAAATTAATCAAAACAAAATGTTGAAGCTATTTTAGATAAAAAGAAAATTGTGTTCAAGGGTAAGTATATACTTTATGTTGGAATATGATCTAGAAAAAATATTTTAAGTCATTGTTTTCATTCCATTCATTCTTCTTTATCTGATACGTATGCTTCAAGAGCTTTATTATGTAGCATGTAAATCTTACTTTGTAACTCAAATTCTCTTCTCAGAATATTATTTACTATTATAATTCCTTATTCATGATTAGAAATGCACCTACGCATGCAGGGAATTAATAATCTAATCTTTTAATAGAGATTTCTGGAGGGTGATTTTTTTTGTAATAAGCATTTTAAATAGTGTAAAATATTCATGAAAATTATATAGTCACTGAAAAAGGAAATATTTTAAATTTTTCATAGGTATTGAAATTTTTTACAATATTACATGATACTGTATTTTAGCTTTTACTCAACTGATATTGGTTAATGTAAATTATTATACTACCCAGTTTTGTTTTTTTAAGGAGTTGCCCAGTTTAGAATACCCATTTTTATATACCCTATTAGGAAATACTGAGTTAATAGAGGGGGTACTGTGTACGGGACCCTCATCTCTTCGCCAGAGAGGAGAGCAGTTGCTAAGAGTGTCTCGCTCTGGAGGACCTGTCCTGTCCTTCCTTACCAAGACAACCTATTGATTTGAATTGGTACTGTGTAATGCTTAATTTCCCCTGTTGTAGCACTGTAGGGAAATTACTGACAGTTTCCTCACAGATTACAGATGATCACTGGGGTTTCCAGCAGCGGAACACTTTATGATCTTCTTATTGTCAAGGGAACATCTTACAAATAATAGGTGTTCAAACCCCTCCTTTAACCTACAACAGCTAAAACGAGCTTAGAAAAATCACTTTAGTGGGGACATATCCTGGTGGATAGAACTGTAGAGTAAGCAGAGGCGTAGCTAGTTTCTCCTGCACCCGGGGCAAAGATTCAGATTGGCGACCCCCCACAACTTATTTGCCGACATCTCCTTCCTCCTCGCCATGTTTGCTTTCTCTACCAATCAATGAGGTGTCACACACAGCCCCTTGTAGATAGTGCGACATACAGCCCCTCTCTTTTAGATAATGCCACACACAGCCCCCCTTGTAAAAAGTGCCACACAGCCCCCTTGTAGATAGTGCCACACACAGCCCACTTCCCCCCTTGTAGATAGCGGCACACTCCACCCCTTGTAGATAGTGCCACACACAGCCCGCTGCCCCCTTGTAAATAGTGCCACACTCCCCCCTTGTAAATAGCGCCACATTCCCCCTTTTAAATAGCGCCACACTCCCCCCTTGTACTCAGTGCCACACTGTAAACAGAGCGGTGAGTGGTAGCCTACCGCTATCACTCTTTGCTCTGCCTGACGTGACTTACCGGAGGAGCCGAGGAGATCATGCGGCGCAAGCAGTGGCGGAATTCCTTCTCACTAGGATCGGTGACAGCCAGGGCCGGCCTTCGGTTGGATGGAGCCCTGTGCGGGACTCTCTATTTCCGCCCCCTACAAAAAACTAAAATGAACCACATATAAAGACACGCACATACTGGAACATATATACTGTACATACATAAAGACAGATATTTTAAAAAAAAGTCAAATATACATACACACATCTGGAATATATACATACAGGTAAATATATAGACGTACAGGCACATATATACACACACACCAGCAGCTAAATACACTGACGGGAACATATACAAATACATAAAATGCACATACAGTATATAGAAGCACAAACACACATTCACAAACAGACCCATATAGACCCAGTACAGATATTGTTGTAGATTTCACGTGCAGCCCTATGTAACACCACAGACAACACAGTGATAACTGAGTACAGTTAATGTAGTTACCTGCAGTCCTGTGTAACACCACAGATAACACAGTGATAACTCTCTGAGTACAGATAATGTAGTAGATGTTACCTGCAGTCCTATGTAACACCACAGATAACACAGTGATAACTCTCTGAGTACAGATAATGTAGTAGTGTTACCAGCAGTCCTATGTAACACCACAGATAACACTTAGGTATATAGGGGTCAGCAGGGTATATAAGTGTTAGCAGGGTATATAGGAGCAGCAGCACGTATAAGGGGCAGCAGGGTATATAAAGGGCAGAATGTTATATGAGGGGCAGTAGGATATATAGGGGACAGAAGGCTATATAGGGGCAGCAGGGCATATAGGGGCAGCAGGGTATATAGGGGCAGCGGGGTATATAGAGGCAGCACAGATATCTGCATTTTATCTGTTCTACTTTAATATTGAACACACACTTTTACAAAGAGACATAAACACATGCAGAGACCTATATACACACACGAACACACACACACATACACACACACACACGCGCACACACTGTAACATATACACATACAAATACAGAGAAACATACGGTATACACAGAGACACATACTGTATACACGCTACACACACATATACACACAGACACACACACACACACACACTCTGTAACATATATACATACAAACACAGAGAAACATACTGTATACACAGAGACACATACTGTATACACACTACACACACACACACATACACACACACACACACATACACACACTCTGTAACATATACACATACAAACACAGAGAAACATACTGTATACACAGAGAAACATACTGTATACACACTACACACACACATATACACACAGACACACACACACAAACACACTGTAACATAAAAAAATTGGTGAGGATCACCTATTACACAATATTATGTCATGTCAGAAAGACCACATGGTGTACACCACCAAATTGAGCTGAGTTGATTCAGGGAGAGGAAAGAGGAAGAGGATGTGGTCTGTGAGAAAATTAATAATTAACTTTTATTGTATTTGCATTAAAAAACAAACAAATGGTTAAAAGGTCCAGTGGTGCATAATGGTATGTGTGAGTGACCCCTCAATTCACATACCCTTGGCCATGAATTAAATGATGAGGTGGTATATAATGTTGCTGTCCGTATGTTCCGTTAGTAGTACTGGATGATTATACTACAACTGCCACAGATTGCATAAATGTATGAGACTGTTAAATTAGAAGTTCTGCCGACCACTATGTCATAAATTGAGACTGACTGTATAGCCTGGAATAAAGTGTTGACTGTTACACTATATGGCAATAAGTGCAGCTGGGCCGGTGATGATGTGCCCTGTATTGGGAAGAGGTTCTCCCCTGCGTTAGTGTTGGTATGACGGTGTGAACAGTAACTGAACCGCACCCTCACGTTGGTGTCCCTGTAGATCAGAGCAGCAGCGTGGGGAACGGCCGTGTATGACAATAAGAACGCTCTCAGCTGTCAGCTGAGAGGCAAAGTGAGGACGGCCGTGGGCAATAATGGCCGTGCTCAGCTATAAGCCGAGAAGCAGTGTCACAAAGATCGCCTGCAAATTGCCTGGTGGCAAAATATGCCACAGTGGTATCCGGGCAAAAGCAGAACGGCGAGGGCTAAGGTCCAGCGCCGAACCTCACCCCAGGAACAATTGAATGTATGCGGCGAGGCTGCTGTCAGTACCCGCAGGTGAACATGAGTCACCAACGGGAGCCGGCGGTAGGCCAGATAGAATTAATCACCCAGCTGATGAACTCAGCAGGGCGCACTGCAGCCACGAGCACGGACGACCAGCGGGCAGCTGGCAGCCGTGATAGAGAGAGGATCGTAGAGCGAGTATTGGAACTTGGACAGCTAAGGCCAAGTAATGCACCACGGGATTTGTTAAAATTGTTGCTAAGCACCCGACGCGCGTTTCGCCAGAATTCTGGCTTCTTCTAGGGGTGAAAAGCCGCCATTAAACCGCCCTATAAATAGGGTTCATGGTTGAATGACAGCCCCATTAGCCAATCAGAGACTTTGGTCTCGATTGGTATGGAAATGGACGTATTGCCATTGAATTTGGGATAGAACATTTATAAAGGATTTAATGAGAGGATTATCATATACAGTTATAACTGTATATGATAATCCTCTCATTAAATCCTTTATAAATGCTGCTCCTTATAACACAATGGGGACTAAGGATAAACCTCCCCTATTTTCCTATCATTTCCTAGTGTTAATTCATATCTGCATGTCTGCAGAGCCTAGGAAATGCCTACAATTTAATCTGAACTCAGACACATCTGTTAGGTGTGTTATAGCTGCTGCCATATGTTCTATCCCAAATTCAATGGCAATACGTCCATTTCCATACCAATCGAGACCAAAGTCTCTGATTGGCTAATGGGGCTGTCATTCAACCATGAACCCTATTTATAGGGCGGTTTAATGGCGGCTTTTCACCCCTAGAAGAAGCCAGAATTCTGGCGAAACGCGCGTCGGGTGCTTAGCAACAATTTTAACAAATCCCGTGGTGCATTACTTGGCCTTAGCTGTTCAAGTTCCAATACTCGCTCTACGATCCTCTCTCTATCACGGCTGCCAGCTGCCCGCTGGTCGTCCGTGCTCGTGGCTGCAGTGCGCCCTGCTGAGTTCATCAGCTGGGTGATTCATTCTATCTGGCCTACCGCCGGCTCCCGTTGGTGACTCATGTTCACCTGCGGGTACTGACAGCAGCCTCGCCGCATACATTCAATTGTTCCTGGGGTGAGGTTCGGCGCTGGACCTTAGACCTCGCCGTTCTGCTTTTGCCCGGATACCACTGTGGCATATTTTGCCACCAGGCAATTTGCAGGCGATCTTTGTGACACTGCTTCTCGGCTTATAGCTGAGCACGGCCATTATTGCCCACGGCCGTCCTCACTTTGCCTCTCAGCTGACAGCTGAGAGCGTTCTTACTGTCATACACGGCCGTTCCCCACGCTGCTGCTCTGATCTACAGGGACACCAACGTGAGGGTGCGGTTCAGTTACTGTTCACACCGTCATACCAACACTAACGCAGGGGAGAACCTCTTCCCAATACAGGGCAGATCATCACCGGCCCAGCTGCACTTATTGCCATATAGTGTAACAGTCAACACTTTATTCCAGGCTATACAGTCAGTCTCAATTTATGACATAGTGGTCGGCAGAACTTCTAATTTAACAGTCTCATACATTTATGCAATCTGTGGCAGTTGTAGTATAATCATCCAGTACTACTAACGGAACATACGGACAGCAACATTATATACCACCTCATCATTTAATTCATGGCCAAGGGTATGTGAATTGAGGGGTCACTCACACATACCATTATGCACCACTGGACCTTTTAACCATTTGTTTGTTTTTTAATGCAAATACAATAAAAGTTAATTATTAATTTTCTCACAGACCACATCCTCTTCCCCTTTCCTCTCCCTGAATCAACACACTGTAACATATACACATACAAACACAGAGAAACATACTGTATATGTGTATACACACTACACACACACATATACACACACACACACACAAACACACTCTGTAACGTATACACATTCAAACACAGAGAAACATACAGTACACACAGAGACACATACTGTATACACACACACGTATACACACAGACACACATGGACACTCACCATGTATCCTTGCTGATAACAGGTTTCTTGCAGGACGGGCTGTGGGCGGAGCTTCCTCGTCTGTTTCTCGGCTGTTATTTACTTCGTGTGTGTGCAGAGCACAGAGTAGACGAAGAGTCCAGTGGCGCCCCCTACATGCTGGGAGGGTGCAGCACGGGAGTGGACCCGAGTCAGAACGCCGCTGCGTGATCTCCTGGCTCTTCCTGAAGCTGATCGCTGCTGCAGGTGTCCGACATACAGGGCGCCAATCAGCAGCATTCAGCTGCTCTGCGGCGCCCCCCCCCCTTCCCTACCACCTACTTGCGTCCGGGGTACATGCTCCGCCTGCCCCCCCCCCTAGCTACGCCCCTGGAGTAAGGTTAATGCTACTTTGGTAGCAATGCAAAAATGCTATAGCAGTGCCCACACAGTGAAGGCAGAAGCTGGCATCATGTCTACCTGTTCAACCCTTATTGTTAAACAAAATCAGAACAGTTTGCAACTGCATGCAACCATTGTATCAGTTATTTGTGCTATTTAATCTGCTCAGTGCATTATCACAGAGTTGGCATGGATGATCAGTGGAGGTCGCATGCTCAGCTGTTTCCGTAACTCCTAAAGAAATAAAAGGAGAACCAGGCACATGCGCGACCACCTCTTCTTTAATTTTCCGCCTTGATGTGGCAGATGACAGCCACGTCACCAGATGGCACAGGGGTCGGAACCTCCGTTCTGGCGATAGGTGCTGGTCCCAGAAGTAAACTTGTACCTTTCAGACATTTATCGCAAATCCTGTTGATCAGAAAATGACATATTATTTAATCAACACGCCTCCTGAAGAAACTATAGCAAAATGCTTGTTGGGACAGCCTTCTTGTCTTTGAAAAAGGAGTCAAAACATTACTTGTTACTTGCGCCTTTATAAATCATAGGTATACATAGTCACTTAAGTTGAGGTCAGGCTTTTAGTACCTCAAGGTTTTTTTTTTGTATAGACTTTAGTCTCCAATTACCATATGTGTGGTTACTCCCTCTGGAGTGTAAGGGTGGTTTTCCTGTCCGTCTTTGGTGACTCTATACATTATTTAATATGTACAGTTATGATTTTACATGTATATGTATGTATGATAATATATTAAATAAATTTTTAATAACGATTGAATACTATGCTAAGTGAATTTGCACCATTATTCTTACAGGTATAATATATTACTATTGTAGCACACAATTGTGTTGTTTTGGTAATAGAAAAATGATTGTGATTAATAAACCTATTATAAATCAATAGAGATCATAAAGGGTCATAACAAATCTGTCATATCCATCATGGATCCTGTAAAACTGGAAGCTATAATGCAGAACTCTGTAAACATTGCCTAACAGTTCCATTGGTATGGGACTAGCAATTAAAGTAAGGGCAGATTCACACGAACGTTGCGTTTTTGCGCGCGCAAACAACGCAGCGTTTTGCGAGCGCAAAAACCATTTGACAGCTGCGTGTGTCATGCGTGTCTGATGCGCGGCTGCGTTATTTTCGCGCAGCCGGCATCATAGAGATGAGGCTTGTCAACGCCCGTCACTGTCCAAGGTGCTGAAAGAGCTAAATCTTTCAGCACCCTCGACAGTGAATGCCGAACACAACAGCGAAAAACCTGTAAAAAAAAAAGATAAAGTTCCTACTTACCGAGAACTTCCCGGCCGTTGCCTTGGTGACGCGCCCTTGGTGACGCGTCCTTGGTGACGCGCCTCTCTTGACATCGGGCCCCACCTCCCTGGATGACGCAGCAGTCCAAGTGACCGCTGCAGCCTGTGATTGGCTGCAGCCTGTGCTTGGCCTGTGATTGGCTGGAGCTGTCACTTGAACTGAAGTATCATCCCGGGAGGTCGGACTGCAGGAAGGAGACAGGAGTAATCGGTAAGTTAGAACTTCGGGTTTTTTTACAGGTTAATGTATTTTGGGATCGCAAGTCACTGTCCATGGTGCTGAAACAGTTTAACTCTTTCAGCACCATGGACAGTGACTATCTCCTGACGTCGCGTACCGATAATTTTTTTGCCGGGATCGGCCAAAACGAGTTTGGCCGAACCCGGTGAAGTTCGGTACGCTTGTCCGGCTTCGCTCATCGCAAAGACACTCCGTTTGGATGTTCGGAAACAGAAAAGCACGTGGTGCTTTTCGGTTTTCATTCATCCTTTTCACTGCTGTTGCGCGAATCACGCTCGTCCCACGGAAGTGCTTCCGTGTGGTGCGCGTGATTTTCACGCACCCATTGACTTCAATGGGTGCGTGATGCGCGAAATACGCAGAGTTATTGAACCTGTCGCGCTTTTTGCGCAGCAGACAAACGCTGCGCAAAAAGCACGGACTGTCTGTACTGCCCCATAGACTTGTATTGGTCCATGCGTGCCGCGTGAAAACCACGCGGCCCGCACGGACCGAATACACGCTCGTGTGAATCCCCCCTAAAGCAAATTTCCTACATACTTATAATGATAACACCTAACATTTCTTATGAAAAGTTGGGGTATAGATGTAGCAGACCTTATCTTGACGCTCATAACCGGCTGCAGCATGAGAACTTAAGCCATTGAAAACCATTGAAAAAGTCAAGCTAAAGTTTCTTACGCTGCGTATTTAACCCGTTAAAAGTCAAGTTAAAGATCGCTACATCTGCCTGAAGTTCACCTTGCATCCATTGCCCCATTCATAATGTCCCATTTGTTTTACACTATTGGCTACCCTACAGTATTGTCTGCAGGCTTTGGCCAATTACCATAAAGGAAGTACAAGCAATTTTCAAAACTTATGCTAAGCAGAAATATGCGACAAAATAATTCAAACATTTGCTCATGTTTTTCCATGGGAGACATAAACTACAAGATACAATCTTGATGAATGAACACACTTAATAATTAACCTAATTATCAAAATAAATGAACAAATAAATAATTCACTGTGTATGGTATCTGTTATTATTCATTTATGCCTGATGTCTGGAGAAATGCTGATGGTGACTAAAGTTAAAAAAGGTCAAATGCTCAGGAAACATTAGGAATATTTAAGAAAGGAAACACCAGCATCAAATGGGTCCACCCTATTATTTTTAGTAGTGTCACTCCCCTCAAGAATCAAAGGTTGAAAGTTGTTATTTGCTGTGATTGGTAGAAAGTCAGATAAAAATGTTTTTGTTTTATTTTTGACTGCCCTTCGGAAGGCAAGAAATTGCTAGTTTGTCATCTATTGTACAAAAATCATCCTACTCTGGATAGATAGTTTTACATTGTATGATGTGTTCAATAATACCATAATGCATTATTATAATTATCATCATTATGTCCAGATCTCCAGAGGGCCAATTGGCACCCAAGTGATAAACAATTACAGGTTGGATACATTTAAACTAAATAATAAGTTGTGAATACAAATATAAAATCAAGAGATTATTTCACCAGTGTATGGTTTCTACAGAAACCATATGAACAACCACATATAGATTATAAGTGAAAATGCCCTCCTCCTCTCCCAGCAGGAAGTTCCAGCACACTATTAAGCACCAATCAGCAGCTAAAGTGCATCCTGCCAATTAGTTTATTGGGTGGATATAATTAAACTGTTGATTGTGTTGCACACATATCTCGTGTCTCTATGGCTCTAGTTTTCTTGGATGTAAAAATACAGTTTTATTTGTATAAAAAAACACAAAAATAGCTGAAATATACTTAATACCACTATTTTATTGATGCAGTGCAGTTTTCATGCTTCTATTTATACTTATCATCTTATTTACAAACTGTACATAATAATGTGATGTTTATGTAATGGATTAAGATTGGCCCTTGTAGTCACATAACATGATACCTCATATCATTACACCTACCTCCCAACTGTCCTCTTTTGGAGGAACATACCCTACTTTTGACCCAAACCCTCTGTCCCGCTTTGTTCCTTGTATGTCCTTCTTTTTGAACTGATAGACTTACATTAATAAATGTACCATATTGCTCTAGAAAGTGTTTATATTCTTCCTTACTGTATATTAGATCCCAATTTGTAAATTTAGAATTTGATGCAATTTTGATATTAAACATTACTATACTCAGATCATGGCGTAACTAGAAAAAGCTGTGCCCCACAGCTAAAGTTAATATCTCCGTTGCATTTAATTATCAGACCTCAGACCAGAGAAAAAAACAATATAGACACCCAGACCAGACTCCAATATACAAGTCTCAAAGGTCTTTTTGGTCCTCTTCACTACAGGGTGCCGAGAGATGAGGGGCACAAGTTCAAAGACAAATGCCCCCCCAGAAAAATTTGAATTGAAGCTATAAGACAACTTTTATAACACATGATAAGTTTAGCTACACCATCAGTAAACTGTCATTGGAAAATTACTTTATAATGAAAATCAGCATTGTAGTGCCTGGAAACTGTGTTTATAAATGCATTAGCCCTGCGCCCCAAAATAATTTGCCCCATCATATACATTAATCTATATATAATAGTTTACCTATTTATAATACAGTCATCCATTTACCAAATAATACTACTATACAACGGCCAAATAATACCTCCACACATGACACCTGATAACTACCACAAAAGACCAATATAACCAATAATATCACCTTACAGTGACTATTTATTGGTCACATACCAATTCTACTCTGGTGCTCTACTGAACATTATCACCTTGTCATTACAGTGCAATGAATACAGTACAAATAAATAAAGTAAATCACTGGTGACCTCTACTTCGATTGGAGTTGTTCACTTTCCCTTTTATCTCCATCTCAACCAGACTTGCATGACGACATCTCCTGCCCATGACGTCTCTGCCTCCAAGATGTCTTTATCTCTTTGCTTTTCTAGCACCCTCCCCACTCTCTACACAAACTTTATTTCCATCTTTCTCCTTTATGCCTCCTTAATTCCCCCCTCACAGTAAGTATTCCCCCTTAGTGCCTCTCTCACAGTAATGATGCCTACTTAGTGTCCCCTTTAAAGTAGTGATGTCACCTTAGTGCCCTCCACACAGTAGTTATGTCCCCTTAGTGCCTCTCCGCACAGAAATAGTGCCCCATAAAAGAATAAAAGTAATACTCACCTAGCCCCATTCCCATGATGAATTGAGAAGCTTACTCTTCAGGGCTTTTCCAGCTAGTGTAGTTGAGGATCACTGAGTGAATGGTGGAGCAGGGAGCTGATTGCTATCGTATTCAATTCTATCTGCAAAAGCAATACTTGTGATAATGTACTTAAAAAAAACTATTCAAGTCTATAGACATGCATAAAAAATGGATATTTTACACAACTACCCATACGTGTCCCTCTTTCACAAGAAGGACGGTGCTGGATACAAAGCAAAAACAACATAAAGGCTTAAGTCGTATCCACTAATGTCTGTTGTATTATATGTACACTGGTGCTATTGGTGTAACTACCGTGGTAGCAGTCGTAGCGGCTGCTACGTGGCCCGCTGCTTGAGGGGGTTCTTTGCCGCTAGCCAACACGCCCCCCTCATATGCCTGGTGGCACCGCTATCAGCCATTACAGCTGCTACAGCGGTAGTGACGCTACTACGGGGCCCGCGCCACCGAGCTTCTAACATATATGGGCCGGGCAACACGGACCCGCTTATGCTCGGGGGTGTCGCTAGCACTGGAGGAGGCCCCGGTGCTAGCGACAGCCACCCCCTCTTGCAGTAATTGTACCTGCATCTTAAGCACGCAGGTACAAATACATGCATTAGCGCTGAATGTCTGGGCACGTTCCGTGCCCGACCATTCAGCGCCTTACAATGGTGCTGATTGGTGGGACAAAATGACTTGCCCCGCCAATCAGCGCCTTTCAAAGACGCTAGCGGCACTATCACGCCGCTTCCGTGCTTGAAAAGCACTGATTGACAGGGCAAGTCATTCTGCCCTGCCAATCAGCGCCTTTGAACGACACGTCGTTCAGCTCCAGCAGACCTGCTCAGAAGAGAGAAGATCTGCATTGCCACTGGACGGCGCGGGAACGGGATCACGTGAGTATGTAACGTTTTTCGTTTTTCTCTAATAAAACTGTGAGTGGCATTATCTACAGGGGGCGGGTCTATATGTGGGGATGTGGGCCACTGTATACAGGGGGGTAAATATGTGGAGCAATATCTACAGGGGGGTCTATATGTGGGGATGTGGGGCACTATATACAGGGTGGGTCTATAGGTGGGCATGTGGAGCACTATCTACAGGGGGTCTATATGTGGGGATGTGGGCCACTATATACAGGGGGGTTTATATGTGGGGCACTATCTACAAGGGGGTCTATATGTGGGGCACTATACAGAGGGGATTGGAGTTGTTCACTTTCCCTTTTATCTCCATCTCAACCAGACTTGCATGACGACATCTCCTGCCCATGACGTCTCTGCCTCCAAGATGTCTTTATCTCTTTGCTTTTCTAGCACCCTCCCCACTCTCTACACAAACTTTATTTCCATCTTTCTCCTTTATGCCTCCTTAATTCCCCCCTCACAGTAAGTATTCCCCCTTAGTGCCTCTCTCACAGTAATGATGCCTACTTAGTGTCCCCTTTAAAGTAGTGATGTCACCTTAGTGCCCTCCACACAGTAGTTATGTCCCCTTAGTGCCTCTCCGCACAGAAATAGTGCCCCATAAAAGAATAAAAGTAATACTCACCTAGCCCCATTCCCATGATGAATTGAGAAGCTTACTCTTCAGGGCTTTTCCAGCTAGTGTAGTTGAGGATCACTGAGTGAATGGTGGAGCAGGGAGCTGATGGCTATCGTATTCAATTCTATCTGCAAAAGCAATACTTGTGATAATGTACTTAAAAAAAACTATTCAAGTCTATAGACATGCATAAAAAATGGATATTTTACACAACTACCCATACGTGTCCCTCTTTCACAAGAAGGACGGTGCTGGATACAAAGCAAAAACAACATAAAGGCTTAAGTCGTATCCACTAATGTCTGTTGTATTATATGTACACTGGTGCTATTGGTGTAACTACCGTGGTAGCAGCCGTAGCGGCTGCTACGTGGCCCGCTGCTTGAGGGGGTTCTTTGCCGCTAGCCAACACGCCCCCCTCATATGCCTGGTGGCACCGCTATCAGCCATTACGGCTGCTACAGCGGTAGCGACGCTACTACGGGGCCCGCGCCACCGAGCTTCTAACATATATGGGCCGGGCAACACGGACCCGCTTATGCTCGGGGGTGTCGCTAGCACTGGAGGAGGCCCCGGTGCTAGCGACAGCCACCCCCTCTTGCAGTAATTGTACCTGCATCTTAAGCACGCAGGTACAAATACATGCATTAGCGCTGAATGTCTGGGCACGTTCCGTGCCCGACCATTCAGCGCCTTACAATGGTGCTGATTGGTGGGACAAAATGACTTGCCCCGCCAATCAGCGCCTTTCAAAGACGCTAGCGGCACTATCACGCCGCTTCCGTGCTTGAAAAGCACTGATTGACAGGGCAAGTCATTCTGCCCTGCCAATCAGCGCCTTTGAACGACACGTCGTTCAGCTCCAGCAGACCTGCTCAGAAGAGAGAAGATCTGCATTGCCACTGGACGGCGCGGGAACGGGATCACGTGAGTATGTAACGTTTTTCGTTTTTCTCTAATAAAACTGTGAGTGGCATTATCTACAGGGGGCGGGTCTATATGTGGGGATGTGGGCCACTGTATACAGGGTGGTAAATATGTGGAGCAATATCTACAGGGGGGTCTATATGTGGGGATGTGGGGCACTATATACAGGGTGGGTCTATATGTGGGCATGTGGAGCACTATCTACAGGGGGTCTATATGTGGGGATGTGGGCCACTATATACAGGGGGGTTTATATGTGGGGCACTATCTACAAGGGGGTCTATATGTGGGGCACTATACAGAGGGGTCTATATGTGAGGATGTGGGGCACTATCTACAGGGGGGTATATATGTGTGGATGTGGGGCACTATATACAGGGGGAGCTATATGTGGGACACTATATACAGGGGTGGGCTATATGCAGAGCACTATCTATAGGGGAGCTATTTGTATGGCACTATCTGTAGGGGGGTCTATATGTGGGACACTATATACAGGGGTGGGTTACCTGTGAGGCACTAGCTACAGGGGGCTATATGTAGGGCACTGTCTACAGGGGTGGGCTATATGTGGGACACTATATACTGTTGGAGCTATTTGTGAGGTACTATCTACAGAGGTGGGTTATATGTGAAGCACTATCTATAGGGGGAGCTATTTGTAGGGCACTATCTACACGTGTGGGCTATATTTGGGACACTATATACAGGGGAGTTACCTGTGGGGCACTATCTACAGGGGGGCTATATGTAGGGCACTGTCTATAGGGGTGGGCTATATGTGAGGCACTAGCTACAGAGGTGGGCTATATGTGGAGCACTATCTATAGGGGAAGCTATATGTAGGGCAGCAGGGTGGCTCAGTGGTTAGTACTATTGCCTTGCAGCTCTGGAGTCCATATGTGGGCACTATCTACAGAGGGCTGTATGTGGGGCACTATCTACATGGGCTTCTATGTAGGGCACTATCTACAGAGGCTCTATAGGGGTCACGATCTACAGGGGGCTATGGGGGCACTATCTACAGGGGGCATGGTGTGTGTGTGTAGGACACAGTGTATGGTGCTACTATAATCAGGGACACAGTGTATGGCGCTTTTATAATTAGAGGTGCAGTACATGGCACTATTATAGTTAGGGACACAATGTATGGCGCTATTATAGTTAGAGGTGCAGTGTATGGCGCTTTCTTGTATTGGGAGGTGTTGAGAATTTGTACTTTGTTTATAGGTGCAGAAATGTTTTAAAAGTGAGAAGCTGAAGACATCTGAGAGTCAAACTGCAGAAATGGGTCGTGGTCGGAAGAAATCCATCATAGAGGTCCGAACCGGATTGAGAAGAAAAGAGCTAGAATATAAGACGACACCGGTGAGTCACTTAAATCTCTCTAATCAGCACTGTAGTCGCTGTATGATCTGCAGCAAGATGATAGGTGGTATGATTTGTTTTTTTGTGAAAAAGCATCTCCCAGCATATCCTTACTATTGTCCGGGCCATGCTGGGAGCGGTAGTTTTATGCCGTACAAAGCTATACGGTAGGGGTTGCAGTAAATTGGGCTGTATTTGTTCTGGTGTTGTATATATGTATTGAGCTTGGTTCTGATGTTGTATTTAAGTACTGAGCTTTGTTCTGGTGCTGTATATATGTACTGAGCTTGGTTCTGGGGATGTATATATGTACTGAGATTTGTTCTGGCTCTGTATATATGTACTGAGCTTGGTTCTGGGGATGTATATATGTACTGAGCTTGGTTCTGGTGCTGTATTTATGTACTTAGCTTGGATCTGGGGCTGTATTTATGTACTGATCTTTCTTCTGGTATTGTATACATGTACTGAGCTTGGTTCTAGTGCTGTATTTATGTACTGAGCTTGGTTCTGGTATTGTATATATGTACTGAGCTTGGTTCTGGGGATGTATATATATATATATATATATATATATATATATATATATATATATATATGTATATATATATATATATGAGCTTGCTTCTGGTGCTGTATTTATGTACTGAGCTTGGTTCTAGTGAGATTTATGCACTGAGCTTTGTTCTGGTATTGTATATATGTACTGAGCTTGGTTCTGGGGATGTATACATGTATGAGCTTGGTTCTAGTGCTGTATTTCTGTACGGAGCTTGGTTCTGGTGCTGTATATATGTCAGAGCTAGGTTCTAGTGCTATATTTATGTACTGAGCTTTGTTGTGGTACTGTATATATGTGCTGAGCTTGGTTCTACTGCTGTATTTATGTACTGAGGTTGGTTCTGGTACTGTGTATATGACTGAGCTTTGTTCTGGTGCTGTATATATGTACTGAGCTCGGGTCTGGGGATGTAAATATGTATTGAGCTTGGTTCTGGAGCCGTATATGTCAGAGCTTGGTTCTGGAGCTGTAATTATATATAATATATTTATAATAACAAAAGTGCAGGGCAGATGGAATTTTTCTCAAATCATGTATATTTCATGGGAACGTGGCTGGTCATTTTAACCCCTTGAACCGCCACCATGCGTTAATACATGACCTCACAATATTTCCAAATGTAAGTTTTTTTCAGATGCAGCAAAATCTTTAAAATCCACTTTTAAAACAGCAGACACTATATGCTAATTACTCATTAAAGAGTCATCGGGCGGTGCCGCTATCCTGAAGAGTGACATAGTTCTGCCTCCAAACCCAACTTTCCATGTTTGATTGACATCCCCCTGGCTGATACAATTTTCTCGGATGTGCCATTGCCATGTGGCACTATATACAAGGGGGGGGCTGTGTGGCACTATACACAAGGGGGAGCTGTGTGGCATTATACACAAGGGAGAGCTGTGTGGCACTATACACAAGGGGGAGCTGTGTGGCACAATTCACAAGGGGGAGCTCTGTGGCACTATACACAAGGGGGAGCTGTGTGGCACTATACACATGGGTGAGCTGTGTGGCACTATATACAAGGGGCCGTGTGGCACTACTAAGGGGGCTGTGTGGCAATATCTACTAGGGGGGGCTCTATGGCACTATTTACAAGGGGAGGGCTGTGGCGCAATCTACAGGGGGCTGTGTGGCGCAATCTACAGGGGTCTGTGTGTGGCACTATCTACTAAGGGGGGGCTGTGCAGCACTATCTACGAAGGTGGGCTGTGTGGCACTATATACAAGGGAGGGGGGCTGTGTGGCACTATATACAGGGGAGCTGTATAGCACTATAAACGGGGGGCTTTATGATGATATCTACAGGTGGCTGTTTGGCACTATCTACAAGGTGGAGGTGGGGGGTGCTATCTACAAGTGGGGTGTGACACTGTCTATAGGCGGGGCTGTATAGCACTGTCTACAGGAGGCTGTATGGCACATTCTACAGGGGGCACTATCTATAAGGGGGGCTGCTTGTGGAACCTGGGGGGACCCCAGTCAAGAGTTTGCTATGGGGCCCAGTCTTTCCTAGTTACGCCCCTGACTAGGGCCCCCTCTGCAGTACAGCTATACCTAACTGACTCCTCTAAAATAGAATGACTGCAGACAGACACATAACTTATATAGAAAAAATCACAGCCAAAACTCCTGTACATGTGAAATACTTGGGTTGGCATGTGGCCACCCCAGCCTGACAATTTGACATTTGGACCACATGCAAGTGATATAAGACTTTGGTTAATAAGAGGCTAAAAGTTTGTGGTTTTACACATCCGACACTAATACTATGAAATTAAGTTTATTCATCCAGCTTGTAGGCCTTCTGTGCGTGCAGACAAAACATTTCCTTCATCATTAGTAGATCGTATTTTATTGTCTACTTCAATATGGCACATCATGCGCTGAACATCCAGCAGGGCAACTACTGTAATTCAAGTTTTTTCTCAGTACAATACAAAAGCATAGGAAATCTACAGAACATGTGTTTATCCTTTTCTGGACTGCAGGGAACTTCTGACTGTGCACTGCTGAGCTACAGTTAGTATCCTAATGTTCCTTTAGGGTTACTTATGTACAGTACTTATGGACCCATAAAGCAACCTTAACAGTTGCCGAGAATATAATGAGGCATCTGCAATGCCTTGTAAATGTTGTCAACATATCTGCTTGTGTTATAATTGACGCTTACATTGAATGTCCCAGTATTTTTATTGCAAACCAGTATGTTTGTAAATTAAATTTCAAACTCACATATCATATTTGTTGGCAGATTTTTTTTTAGATAAAATTAAAAATGGAAAATTGCTACTTCCATAAGTATTTAACCCTTAGTACATGGTAGAATCACCTTTTGCTTCAATAACAGCTTGTAGCACACTAGCTTCTCCCACACTTGGAAGCAGTGATACCAAGAGTGGAATTCGGCTGGTTCTCCACAGTTCTCTCAAAAATTACAGCCGGGAGAAGCGGAATCCAGAACCGGTCCCCCCACACTCAATTGTATCCGCGTCCTTAGGAAGGGAACTATCAATTCCCTGCCCGCCATTTAGCGCTTTACCTGTAATGCGGGCGGTGCAATGACGTGATCGTGCCACCTGCTTTGTTCCGCTAGAGCAGGCCTACACCGCTGAAGGACAGCATGGGAAAGGGGGCATGTGAGTGTGTAACATTCATATTTTTTACAGTGGGTAGTGTTAGTGGCACTATGTACATGGGGCTCTATTTGGGTCATTGTAACGCAGACTCCTATGATCCTGCAGACGTCTTCCTCCCCACAGATGCCAGCAAATGCGGCCGTCCTATCCTGCAATGACCATTAGGATGCGCGCTCAAGCTCATTCCCGGCCTTAATGGGCCAGAGCACACACATGTTTTAGATTGACTGATTGCTCCCATGATCACCCTGGACTATAAGAAGGGCCCTGCCCCTTCTTTAATTGCCTGAGCTTTGTTGTGTTTACCCCTGTTAGTCTTTGCAAATGGTCCCTTAGTGTTTTACAGTTCCCAGTGTTCCCGTTCCTGCTACCTGTATCCCGTGCTACCTTGTTCCTGGGCCGTAGAGAGTTGGAGTTGTGTTGTGTCGTATACTACATCTGCTGTATTTCACTGCGCCTGGTGTCTGCCTGCTGCCAAGGTCCCATCCGAGCCTGCCATCGCTACTGTCTGTAGTGCCCCAGGTACCCTTATTCGAACTATTGACTTTGTCTTGGTATCCTGTTTGGCCAGCTGCTGTCCCGCTACGGCGGTATGGCCCAGTGGGTCTACATCCCCCTCCCCCCGTGACAGGCATGTAGAGGGGCATTATGTACATGGGAATTTTGACGGGCATTACCTAGCGTGGGCTCTGTGAGGGAAACTATCTACAGGAGGCATTGTGAGTGGCACTATCTACAGGGGGCTCTATGAGGGGCACTAGCTATGGGGCAATGTGAATGGCACTATATACAGGGAGCTCTATGTCGCAGACCGCTGACTCCTATCATCCTGCAGACATCTTCCTCCCAGAGATGCCAGCACATTCGGTCATCCAGTCCTGCAGTGACCATTAGGGTGCGTGCTCGAGCTCATTCCCGGCCTTAATGGACCAGAGCACACACATGTATTAGATGACTAATTGCTCCCATGATCACACAGTGGACTATAAGAAGGGCCCTGCCCCTTTCTTCTTTGCCTGAGCTTTGTTGTGTTTACTTGCATTAGTCTTTGAAAATGTCTCTTAGTGTTTTTCCAGTTCCCAGTGTTCCCATTCCTGCTACCTGTATCCTGTATCCCATGCTACCTTGTTCCTGTGCCGTAGAGAGTTCGAGTCATGTTGTGTCGTATACTACGCCTGCTGTACCTCACCACACCTGATGTCTGCCTGCTGCCAAGGTCCCATCCGAGCCTGCCATCGCTACTATCTGTATTGCCACAGGTACCCTTATTCAAACTATTGACTTTGCCTTGGTATCCTGTTTGGCCGGCTGCTGTCCCGCTACGGTCCAGCCCCCCCCCCCCCGTGACAGGCATGTAGAGAGGCATTATGTACATGGGAATTGTGACTGGCATTACCTAGAGTGGGCTCTGTGAGGGGAACTATCTACAGGGGGCATTGGGAGTGGCACTATCTAAAGGGGGCTCTATGAGGGGCACTATCTATGGGGCAATGTGAATGGCACTATATACAAGGGAGCTCTATGTGGAACACAATCTATAGGGGACCCTATGTGGAGCACTATCTACAGGGATCTCTATATGGGGCAGTATCTATAGGGGGCATTGTTGGTGGCACTTATAACAAGGGGCACCGTGAGTGGCGCTATCTACATGGAGCACTGTGAGTGGTCTATCTACAGGGGGCATTGTGAGTGGTAGTATCTACATGGGGCACTGTAAATGGTCTATTTACAGGATGCACTATGAGTGTTCTATCTACAGGGGGCATTGTGTGTGGCGTTATCTACAGGGGGCATTGTGTGTAGCACTATCTCCAGGGGGCACTGTATGTAGCATTATCTACAAAGGCATTGTGAGTGTATTTATCTATAGAGGGTATTTTGAATGGCACTATATAGAGGGGGCATTGTGAGTGGCACTATCTACAGGGGCACTGTGTGTGTGTGTGGTGCTTTACTTTGTATGACACAATTGTACTCATGGGCGCAGTATATGGAATTATTATAATCAGGGGCACTGTGTATGGTGCTATTATATTTAGGAACATAGTGTGTGGCAACGTGAGAATTTTGTCTTAGTTTACAGCTGCGGAAACGTTGGAAATCTAAGGAATCGAAAACATCTGAGTGGCAAACTCTGCAGAAATGGGAAAAGTCGTCATAGAGGTCTGGACCGGATAGAGAAGAAAAAAGAAAAATAACAAAAATAATATGAGAAGTCACTGAATTTTTATGTATATTCTCCTTCTGACTAATCAGTGTTGTAGTCACTGTATGGTCTGCAGTGAGATGATGGGTGTATAGCTCTTTTTTTGTGAAACAACAACTCCCAGCATATCCTTACCATTGTTCAGGCTTACTGGGAGCTGTATTGTTACGCCATACAAACCTGTATGGCAGGGGTTACACTGAATTTGCAAATAATATGTGTACTAGCCTGCAGTTGTGCTGGTAGTTCATATGTACTGAGCTTGGTTCTGCTGCTGTATTTATGCACTGAGCTTGGTTATGGTACTGTATATATGTACTGATCTTCGTTCTGGTGCTGTATTTATGTAGTGAGCTTAGTTCTAGTGCTTTATATAAGTACTGAGCTTGTTTATGGTGCTGTATTTTTGCACTGAGCTTGGTTCTGATGCTATATATATATATATATATATATATATATATATATATATATATATATAGCAAAAGAGAAAGCAGCAGCACTCACACAGAAATTATTGACCAGGTGCCCAGTAAAACGTCCCAATCCTCGGACGAAATGTAAGGTATAGAAAAAGAAAATTTGCAGCACTCCAATATGAAAAAAATGGTGGTTTATTCACTCCAGATACAACAGCAACGTTTCAATCCTACAATAGGATCTTTATCAGGCTTGATAAAGATCCTATTGTAGGATTGAAACGTTGCTGTTGTATCTGGAGTGAATAAACCACCATTTTTTTCATATTGGAGTGCTGCAAATTTTCTTTATATATATATATATATATATATATATATATATATATACTGAGCTTTGTTCTGGTGCTGTATTTACGTACTGAGCTTGGTTCTGGTTCTTTATATATGTTCTGAGCTTTGTTCTGGTGCTGTATTTATGTACTGTGCTTGGTTCCCATGCTATATTTATGTTATGAGCTTGGTTCTGCTGCTGTATATATGTAATGAGCTTGGTTCTGGTGCAGTTTATATGTACTGAATGTAGTTCTGGTGCTGTATTTATGTTCTAAGCTTGGTTCTAGTGCTGTATATATTGTACTGAGCTTTGCTCTGGTACTGTACATATGTTACGAGCTTGGTTCTGGTGCTGTTTAATTGTACTGAGCTTGGTTCTGGTACTTGATTTATGTACTGACCCTGGCTCTGGTGCTGTATATATGTACTGAGTTTTGTTCTGGTACTGTATTTATGTACTGAGAATGGCTCTGGTGCTGTATTTATGTACTGTGCTCGGTTCTGGTGATATATATATATATATATATATATATATATATATATATATATATATATATATATATATATATATATATATTGAGCTCCCTATGTTCTCCCAGCCTAAAAACTGTGATCAATTATCTGCTACTATATGAGGCATGACAGCTGGCAACCTGTCTGCAACCCTACATCCCTTACCCATCTCACAGACACACAGAGATACAGCAGCAGCTGCAGCAGCAGCTGCAGCAGCAACAGAACAGTGTTTAGGACATTTCATCTAAAATTTTAACTGAAAAGACAGTGTGCAGTGTGGATACAGGATAAATCCAATTAATCTCACTCAAGCATTGGTGTGGTATAGTCTAATACTAACTAGAGAATGATCTGTGCAGCAGAAGAGTCTCTATGTATACATGTGTGTGTGCGGGCCTACCTCTCTATCCCTTGTCCTCCCTTCACACTGTCTCCTTGCTCTGTGTACTTTCAAATCTTATAGTCAACCTATTTATTTCAGTGAGTGCAGAGATTCTTAACACTTATAGACAGTGCAAAGCCAGGTATAGGTAAAGAGGATTTTAATAAGATAGATTATAGGGGAAAAAATGTAAACAATAAATACACTTTAACCCCTTAATGACCGGGCCTTTTTGCACGTTAATGACCAAGGATTATTTTTTGTTTTTTCACGGTCACATTCCAAGAGTCGTAACTTTTTTTTTATTCCGTCGACATAGCCATATAAGGGCTTGTTTTTTGCGGGACGAGTTGTATTTTGTAATTCCACCATTTTTAGATGCTTATATTATATTGATTAACTTTCATTAACTTTATTTTAGGAGAGTATTGAAAATAAGCAGCTATTCCAGCATTGATTTTCACGTTATAAATTTACGCCATTTACTATGCAGCGTAAATAACATGTTCACTTTATTCTATGGGTCGCACGATTACGGGGATATCAAATATGTAAATGTTTTATATGTTTTCCTACGTTTGCACAATAAAAAGCCTTTTAGAAAAAAATTACTTGTTTTTGCATCGCCGCGTTCCAAGAGCCGTAACGTTTTTATTTTTCCGTCAATGTGGCCGTATGGGGGCTTGATTTTTGCGGGCCAATGTGTAGTTTTCATTAGTACTATTTTGGGGTATATATGACTTATAGATTAATTTTTATTTAATTTTTTATGGGGGGAATTGGAGAAAAGAGAGAATTTTGCCGTTGTTTTTTGCGTTTTTTTTGGACGCCGTTCATCCGGCGGTTTAATTAATGTGTTCATTTTATTGTTCAAGTCGTTACGATCGCGGGGATACCATATATGTGTATGTGTGATTTGTTTTGACACTTTTACTAAATAAAACCACTTTTTGGGCAAAAAAAGTAGTTTTATTTGATTTTCACTGTAATTATTATTTTATTTTTTTTCACCAACTTTATTTAACTGATTGCATATATAATGCTTTGGTATACTTAGTATACCAAAGCATTATTGCCTGTCAGTGTAAAACTGACAGGCAACCTGTTAGGTCATGCCTCCGACATCGCCTAACAGGCAGATGCTGAAGGCAGACCTGGGGGTCTTTGTTAGACCCCCCGCTGCCATGGAAACCCGACGGCGACCCGCGATTTCTTTGCGGGGGCGCCGATCGGGTGACAGAGGGAGCTTCCTCCCTCTGTCAAACACATTATATGCCGCTGTCACTATTGATAGCGGCATTTAATGGGTTAAACTGCCGGAATTGGAGCGCGCTTCGATTCCGTCAGTTGCAACAGGAGCCAGGCTGTGTATAACAGCCGTGCTCCTGCCGCTGATCGCTTGGGTACAGTCTCAGTACCCGCGCCATCACAGGACGGATATATCCGTCCTCCTGTGCGAACTAGCAGCTGCTGAGGACGTATATATCCGTCCTTCGGCGTTAAGAGGTTAAAGAGATTTTTGAAGAGGATCGGTTAATAATAACTTCTCTCAATTGGTAATATTGGTGTTGTGTTATACAGATTATTTTAATCCTCAAGTAATATAAATCACCCTGTAACAAGTGCAAGTCAATTTATAATTAAATAAAATTAGAATTGAGTGGTAATACCGTCCATGCTCTGTTCACTTTCTAAAAACATGAAAATGTTCGACTTTAACCCCTTAGTGTCTAAGCCTGTTTTGGCCTTCAGGACCAGCCCCATTTTTGCAAATCTGACATGTGTCACTTTAAGTGGTAATAACTCCAGAATGCTTTTGCCTATCCAAGCGATTCTGAGATTGTTTTCTCGTGACATGTTGTACTTTATGATACTGGAAAAATTTCGTCATTGAATTCAATATTTATTTGTAAGAAACGCCAAGATTTAGAGAAAATTAGCAAAAATTAGCATTTTTCTAAATTTAAATGTATCTGCTTGTAAAACAGATAGTAATACCACACAAAATACTTACTAGTTTATATTTCCCATATGTCTACTTTATGTTTGCGTCGTTTTTTGAACATTCTTTTATTTTTCTAGGACGTTACAAGGCTTAGAACTTTAGCAGCAATTTCTCACATTTTCAAGAAAATTTCAAAAGGCTATTTTTTCAGGGACCAGTTCAGTTCTGAAATGGCTTTGAGGGCCTTATATATTAGAAAGTCCCCAGAAGTCACCCCATTTTGAAAACTGCACCCATCAAAGTATTCAAAACAGCATTCAGAAAGTGTTTTAACCCTTTAGGCTTTTCACAGGAATTAAAGCAAAGTAGAGGTGAAATTTACAAATTTCATTTTTTTTCTTTGAAAATTCATTTGTAATACATTTTTTCTGTACCACAGAAGGTTTTACCCAAGAAATGCAACTCAATATTTATTGCCCAGATTTTGCAGTTTTTAGAAATATCCCACATGTGGCTCTAGTGCGGTAATGGACTGAAACACAGGCCTCAGAAGCAAAGGAGCACCTAGTGGATTTTGGGGCCTCCTTTTTTTTGAATATATTGTAGGCACCATATCAGGTTTGAAGAGGTCTTGTGGTACCAAAACAATAAAGACCCTCAAAAAGTGACCCGATTTTGGAAACTACACCCCTCAGGGAATTTATCTATGGGTATAATTAGCATTTTGAACCCACAGTTCTTTTGCTAAATTTATTTGAATTAGTATGTGAAGATGAAAATCTACTTTTTTTGTGAAAAAACTTAGAAATTTTAAATTTTTACAAGGAATAAAGTAGAAAAAACACCCCAACATATGTAAAGCAATTTCTTCCGATTATAGCAATACCCCATATGTGGTAATAAATTGCTGTTTGGACCCACAGCAGTACTCAGAAGGGAAGGAGCACCATTTGGATTTTGGATTTCTGATTTTGATGGAATAGTTTTCAGTGCCGTGTCGCGTTTGCAATGCACTGGAGGGATGAAAAGAGCGGAAACCCCCCAAAAGTGACCCCATTTTGGAAGCTACACCCCTCAAGGAATTTTTCTAGGGGTAAAGTTAGCATTTTGACACCACAGTTGTTTTGCTAAATTCATTGGAATTAGTCTGTAAAGGTAAAAATCTACTTTTTTTTCTGAAAAAAGGTAGCCATTTTTAATTTTTACAAGGAATAAAGGAGAAAAAGCACCCCAACATTTGTAAAACAATTTCTTCTGATTACGTAAATACCCCATATGTGGTAATAAACTGCTGTTTGGACCCACACCGGGGCTTAGAAGGGAAGGAGCGCTATTTGGCTTTTGGAGCTCAAATTTAGCTGGAATAGTTTTTGGGTGTCATGTCGAATTTGCAAAGCCCCTGAGAGACCAAAACAGTGGAAGCCCCCCAAAAGTAACCCCATTTGGGAAACTACACCACTTAAGGAATCTATCTAGGGGTATAGTGAGCATTTAGGCCCCACACGTCTTTTGCAGAATTTATTAGAATTAGGCCGTGAAATTAATATCAATATTATTTCCACTAAAATTTTGAATTTTTTCAATTTCACAAAGGATAAAGGAGAAAATGCACCCCAACATTTGTAAAACAATTTCTCCCGAGTACGGCAATACCCCACATGTGGTCATAAATGTTCTTTCATTAGAAAGTAATTAACCCTTTACGAACTGATTCATGTTTTGCTTTTTGCTTTTTCGTTTTTCCTCCCCGCTTTCCGAGAGCGACACCTTTTTTATTTTTCCGTCAATAGAGCGGTGTGAGGGCATATTTTTTGCGGGACGAGCTGTAGTTTTTATTGGTACCATTTTTTGGTACATAAGACTTTTTGAGCACTTTTTATTACATTTTTTGGTAGAGCCAGGGTGACCAAAAAACTGCGATTTTGCCGTTTAAAATTCTTTATTTTTCACGCCGTTCACCGTGTGAGTTAAATAATGGTATATTGTAATAGCTTGGACTTTTACGGACGCAGCGATACCAATTTTGTGTATTTTTTTAATTTTTTTACATTACTTTAGAGAAAAAATGTGAAAAGGGTTTCTTTTTGGACTTTAAATATTTATTTAATTTTTTCCACTAATAATAACTATTTACTTTTGTTTTTACATATTTTATTAGTCCCCCTGGGAGACTTGAACCAGCGATCGTTAGATCACTGGTAGAATATACTGCAATACTAATGTATTGCAGTATATTGTCATTTTTACAGGCTCCTGTTACAGCGTGATCGCTGTTTCTGTCCGTTAGTCCCGGGTATCAGCTGTAATACACAGCTGACACCCGCAGCGTATGGCGCGGGCTCAGCGAGTGAGATGCTCCATATATCACCTCCCACACCACGACATGCTATTAAGTCATGGTGCGCGAAGGGTTTAATGCGCAGCGGATGGTGCAGAGTGAAAATTAAAATGTTCCACTGATGTGTCATTTTAGTGCAGTATATGTTATGCCCAGTTTGTGCCACAAATACCACATAACATATTAACAGGGTTCTCCCGGGTATGGCGATGCCATATCGGTGGACGTAAACTGCTGTTTGGGCACGTTGTAGGGCTCAGAAGGGAGGGACGCCATTTGGAGCGCAGATTTTGCTTGGTAGTAGCTCTGGCGTTTTGCTGGTATTTCAGTTTATAATGTGGGGGCAAATGTAGGCTGGGCAGAGTACATCAGGGGCATAATAAGAGGGTATAATAATGCGGTAAATAAATAATCCGCAGATATGTGGCCAGTGTCGCACTTATAAATGGCACCCGATCCTATCCGCTTTTGGAACGCTCTGTACATTTTGCATCGCCATAATCTGAGAGCCGGAACTTTTTTTGTTTTTTCACCACTGGAGCCGTGTGAGGGCTTATTTGTTGTGGGACAATCTGTAATTTTCATTGGAACCATTTTGGGGTACATGCGATTTTGTTGATCACTTTTTATTCAATTTTTCGGCAAGCCAGGTGACCAAAAACCATCAATTCTGACAATGATTTTTATTTATTTTTGACGGCGTTTACCCTGGGCTATAAATGACCATTATACTTTATTCTGCGGGTCGGTAAGATTACGGGATACCATATGTATATAGGTTTTTTTATGTTTTGCAGCGTTTGCGCAATAAAATCACTTATTTAGAAAATAATTTATTTTTTGTGTCACCGTATTCTGAGTGGCATAACTTTTTTATTTTTCAGTCAAAAAAGCTGTGTAATGGCTTGTTTTTTTGCGGGACGGGTTGTAGTTTGTATCGGTACTATTTTGGCATACATGCGACTTTTTGATCACTTTTTATTACATATTTTGTGAGGGGTGGTGACCAAAAAATAGTGATTCTGGCATTATTTTTCGTTTATTTTTTTTGCGGTGTTCACCGTGCGGGAAAAATAATATTATAGTTTTATAGTTGGGGTCGTTACGAACGCGGTGATACCAAATGTGTGTAATTTTTTTTTACGTATTCATATTTTTTCCTATAATAAAAGACTTATAATAGGAAAAAAAGCAGTTCTTGTTTATATCACTTATAACTTTTATTTTTACACTTTTTTAAAAACATTTTTATTCTTTTTTTTACTTTTTTCACTTGTCCCACTAGAGGACACTTAGACTTGCAGCTCTGATCGCTGCTGGAATACATTACACTACACACGTAGTGTAATGCATTCCAACTGTCATTGTGACGTGACAGTCACACTGACAGGAAGCCTACGACGACCACCCTCGGGGTGGTCCTCATAGGCTTCTGTACATGGCAACCCGGAAGCCATTATCTGGCGTCCGGTTGCCATGGGTACGATCGCCAGCCCCCGTGATTTCACGTGGGGGCTGCCGATCAGCGCTAAACACCTTAATTGTGGCGTTTAAAATCGAGCGCCGCAATTAAGGGGTAAACTGCCGATATCAGCGGCGATGGGCCGCTGATCGGCAACGGGGAATGCAGGGCAGACACCCTGCACAGTTAACCGCCGCTGCGGTGTAGCGCCGCGCGGCGGTTAACTGTCAAAGCACTGACGTAACTGTACGTCAAGGTGCGCGAACTTACTGCTCACCTTGACGTACAGTTACGTCATGGTGCATTAAGGGGTTAAAGGGGTTGTCCACATATGACAATCCTTGTTTGTTAAAAAGGTTCTCAGACGATAAGCTGATTACAAGGTGCTTTTCTGCTGGGACGACCAGGGGTCAGCTATAATCTTTAAGTGAACTTGAAAACAAGTTTTCAATTTCCCTCAGCCTCACCACATAGGAAATAAAGCATTACACTGCACCCAGTGAAAACAATTGGCTGGATGATACAGACATGTTTGGTCCTCCTGTGCGAGACATTTTCGTTGCAGCAGTTCTTTGCTTTGGTTGAGGACGCAGCCTAGTTTTGGCCTTAAGGCTCAGAGCCCATTTTTCAAATCTGACATATTTCACTTGATGTGGTAATAACGTCGGAATGCTTAAACCTATCCAAGCGATTCTGAGATTGTTTTCTCGTGCCACAAATACCACATAACATATTAACAGGGTTCTCCCGGGTATGGCGATGCCATATCGGTGGACGTAAACTGCTGTTTGGGCACGTTGTAGGGCTCAGAAGGGAGGGACGCCATTTGGAGCGCAGATTTTGCTTGGTAGTAGCTCTGGCGTTTTGCTGGTATTTCAGTTTATAATGTGGGGGCAAATGTAGGCTGGGCAGAGTACATCAGGGGCATAATAAGAGGGTATAATAATGCGGTAAATAAATAATCCGCAGATATGTGGCCAGTGTCGCACTTATAAATGGCACCCGATCCTATCCGCTTTTGGAACGCTCTGTACATTTTGCATCGCCATAATCTGAGAGCCGGAACTTTTTTTGTTTTTTCACCACTGGAGCCGTGTGAGGGCTTATTTGTTGTGGGACAATCTGTAATTTTCATTGGAACCATTTTGGGGTACATGCGATTTTGTTGATCACTTTTTATTCAATTTTTCGGCAAGCCAGGTGACCAAAAACCATCAATTCTGACAATGATTTTTATTTATTTTTGACGGCGTTTACCCTGGGCTATAAATGACCATTATACTTTATTCTGCGGGTCGGTAAGATTACGGGATACCATATGTATATAGGTTTTTTTATGTTTTGCAGCGTTTGCGCAATAAAATCACTTATTTAGAAAATAATTTATTTTTTGTGTCACCGTATTCTGAGTGGCATAACTTTTTTATTTTTCAGTCAAAAAAGCTGTGTAATGGCTTGTTTTTTTGCGGGACGGGTTGTAGTTTGTATCGGTACTATTTTGGCATACATGCGACTTTTTGATCACTTTTTATTACATATTTTGTGAGGGGTGGTGACCAAAAAATAGTGATTCTGGCATTATTTTTCGTTTATTTTTTTTGCGGTGTTCACCGTGCGGGAAAAATAATATTATAGTTTTATAGTTGGGGTCGTTACGAACGCGGTGATACCAAATGTGTGTAATTTTTTTTTACGTATTCATATTTTTTCCTATAATAAAAGACTTATAATAGGAAAAAAAGCAGTTCTTGTTTATATCACTTATAACTTTTATTTTTACACTTTTTTAAAAACATTTTTATTCTTTTTTTTACTTTTTTCACTTGTCCCACTAGAGGACACTTAGACTTGCAGCTCTGATCGCTGCTGGAATACATTACACTACACACGTAGTGTAATGCATTCCAACTGTCATTGTGACGTGACAGTCACACTGACAGGAAGCCTACGACGACCACCCTCGGGGTGGTCCTCATAGGCTTCTGTACATGGCAACCCGGAAGCCATTATCTGGCGTCCGGTTGCCATGGGTACGATCGCCAGCCCCCGTGATTTCACGTGGGGGCTGCCGATCAGCGCTAAACACCTTAATTGTGGCGTTTAAAATCGAGCGCCGCAATTAAGGGGTAAACTGCCGATATCAGCGGCGATGGGCCGCTGATCGGCAACGGGGAATGCAGGGCAGACACCCTGCACAGTTAACCGCCGCTGCGGTGTAGCGCCGCGCGGCGGTTAACTGTCAAAGCACTGACGTAACTGTACGTCAAGGTGCGCGAACTTACTGCTCACCTTGACGTACAGTTACGTCATGGTGCATTAAGGGGTTAAAGGGGTTGTCCACATATGACAATCCTTGTTTGTTAAAAAGGTTCTCAGACGATAAGCTGATTACAAGGTGCTTTTCTGCTGGGACGACCAGGGGTCAGCTATAATCTTTAAGTGAACTTGAAAACAAGTTTTCAATTTCCCTCAGCCTCACCACATAGGAAATAAAGCATTACACTGCACCCAGTGAAAACAATTGGCTGGATGATACAGACATGTTTGGTCCTCCTGTGCGAGACATTTTCGTTGCAGCAGTTCTTTGCTTTGGTTGAGGACGCAGCCTAGTTTTGGCCTTAAGGCTCAGAGCCCATTTTTCAAATCTGACATATTTCACTTGATGTGGTAATAACGTCGGAATGCTTAAACCTATCCAAGCGATTCTGAGATTGTTTTCTCGTGACACATTGGGCTTCATGTTCGTGGTAAAATTTGGTCGATATATTCAGTGTTTATTGGTGAAAAATGTCAAAATTTTGAGAAAATTTGGAAAAAATAGCATTTTTCAGAATTTAAATGCATCTGCTTGTAAAACAGATGGTTATACCACTCAAAATAGTTACTAGTTCACATTTCCCATATGTCTACTTTAGATTGGCATCGTTTTTTGAACATTCTTTTATTTTTCTTGGACGTTACAAGGCTTAGAACCTAAACAGCAATTTCTCATATTTTTAAGAAAATTTCAAAAGCCTTTTTTTAAGGTACTTCTTCAATTCTGAATTGGCTTTGAGGGGCCTATGTATTAGAAACCCTGATAAAACACCCCATTTTAAAAACTAGACCCCTCAAAGTATTCAAAACAGCATTTAGAAAGTTTTTTTTAACCCTTCAGGCATTTCACAAGAATTAAAGCAAAGTGGAGGTGAAATTTGCAAATTTCATTTTTCTTGCTGAATTTCAATTTTATTAAATTTTTTTTCTGTAGCACAGAAGATTTTACCAGAGAAACACTACTAAATATGTATTGTCCAGATTCTGCAGTTTTTAGAAATGTCCCACATGTGGCTTTACTGCGCTCATGGACTAAAACACAAGCCCTAGAAGCAAAGAAGCACCTAGTGCATTCTGAGGCCTCTTTTTTATTAGAATATATTTTAGACAGCAGTATGAAGAGGTGTTGAGGTGCCAAAACAGTAGGAATCCCCCAATAGTGACCCCATTTTGGAAACTACACCCCTCAAGGAATTCATTTATGGTTGTTGTTACCATTTTGACCGCACAGTTTTTTCACAGCACCTATTTGAATTGGGCTGTGAAATGAAAAAAATTACATTTTTTCCAATAAGATGTCATTTTTTATCAAAATTTCTTATTTTCACAGGGAACAAAATACCCCATTTTGTTGCCCAATTTCTACTGAGTGCAGCAATGCCCCATTTGTGGCGATAAACTGCAGTTTGGGCCCATGGGAGGCCTCAGAAGTGAAGTAGCGCTGTGTGTTCTTTGGAGTGCAGATTTTGCTGGTTTGGTTTTCGGGTGCCATGTCGCATTTGCAGAGCCCCAGAGGTATCAAAGCAATGGAAACCCACCAGAAGTGACCCCATTTTGGAAACTACACCCCTCAAGGAATTCATTTATGGGTAATGTGACCATTTAAACACCATAGTTTCTTCACAGAACTTATTTGAATTGGGCTGGGAATTAAAAAAAATAATATTTTTTCCAATAATATGTCGTTTTAGCTCAAAAAATCTTATTTTCACAAGAAATAAAATACTACATTTTGTTGCCCAATTTGTTCTGAGTGCGGCAATACCCCATTTGTGATGATAAACTGCCGTTTGGGCTCATGGGAGGGCTCAGAAGGAAAAGAGCGCTATTTGTTCTTTGGAGTCCAGATTTTGCTGGATTGGTTTTCGGGTGCCATGTCGCATTTGCAGAGCCCCAGAGGTATCAAAGCAATAGAAACCCACCAGAAGTGACCCCATTTTGGAAACTACACCCCTCAAGGAATTCATTTATGGGTGTTGTGACCATTTTGACCCCATAGTTTTTTCACAGAACTTATTTGAATTGGGCTGGGAATTAAAACAAAATAAATTTTTTCCAATAATATGTAGTTTTGGCTGAAAATTTCTTATTTTCACAAGAAATAAAATACCCCATTCTGTTGCGCAATTTGTCCTGAGTGCAGCAATACCCCATTTGTGGTGATAAACTGCCGTTTGGGCCCATGGGAGGGCTCAGAACAAAAGGACCACCATTTGGCCTACTGAGATTTTCTGGTGCAAAGTAATGTGTGCAGAAGCCCCTGAGGTACCAGTACAGTTGAAACCCGCAAGAAGTGACCCCGTTTTAAAAACTACACCCTTAAGGCATTCATCTAGAGGTGTAGTAAGCATTTTGACCGGAGACATACACCCCATAAACTGTAATGTGGGTTCTCCCGGGTATGGCAATACCCTCAATGTGGCTGTTATCAGCTGCTTGGGCACACAGCAGGGCTCAGAAGGGAAAGATGAGGGGGGATAAGCTATGCAGAGTGCATCAGGGTAAGTAAAACTGGGGTAAATTATAAATCAAGGGATGTATGATAAATTTTAAAATACTCTTTCATACAGAGCTCTGGTTTTTCGGGACACGCGTTACATTGATATATTGTGTCCTCCCTTATACCCCTCTTATAGCAGACTTTGCACCTCTTTTGACTTTTTCCCTTTTTGCCAGTTTGGAGAACTTCTCCTGGAAAGTGTTGCCCTGGTACGATGTGTGTGGCCCCGCTTCCAGAAGTACTGGATGCCCCCCCCCCTTCCTGGTCCCTAAAGATTAGGTTCTTGATAACCACCTCTTGAAATTCCAGGAAAGTTCCCCTCTGGCCTGTACATCGACGTAGCACGTACACATTGTACAATGGCAACTGTATGATGTGCACGGCCAGCTTCTTATACCACACCGCATGGCGCTATAGGGCTTCAGGACTTGATCTGACAAGTCCACCCCTCCCATGTACCTATTGTAGTCCAGGATGCAGTCTGGTTTAGGGGTCTCTGTACTGGTACCTCGTACAGGTACAAGGGTACTGGTGTGACCATGTATTGTTGTCAATACAAGGACATCTCTCTTGTCCTTGTACTTGACACACAATATGTTGCTGCTAGAATGTGCCCTGCGCTGACCCCTTCTTGTTTGCCCTGCAGAGTCTTAGGGAGGCCTCTCAGATTTCTTCTAGCAGTGCCGCATGCCACAGGACAGGAAGCGAGGCAGTTGAAGAGTGGGACGCCGGTATAAAAATTATCCAGGTAGAGGTGGTAACCCTGGTCCAGCAGTGGGTGCACCAAATCATACACAATTTTTGCATTAACTCCCAGTAAGGGGGGCATTCTGGGGACTGAATACTGCTGTCCTTCCCTTCATATAGCCTAAACCTGTAGGTATACCCTGATGCACTCTCGCACAGCTCATACATCTTCACACCATACCTTGCCTTCTTACCCGGCAGGTACTCGCGGAATTGAACCCTCCCTTTAAAATCCACCAAGGACTCATCAATAGAAATTCACTTCTTGGGGGTGTATGCTTGGGAAAAACGGGCACTGAAACGGTCTAATAGGGGTCTCCGTTTATACAAACGGTCAAAACTGGGGGTCATCTCGGGGTGGGCACGGCTCATTATCAGTATAATGTAAGAAGCGAAGTATTGCCTAATTTATTTATTTTTTTAGGTTCTAGTTCAGTTCTGAAGTTGCTTTGATGGACCTATATATTAGAAACCCCTATAAAACACCCCATTTTAGAAACTAGACCCCACAAAGTATTCACAACAGCATTTAGAAAGTTTATGAACCCTTTAGGTGTTTCACAGGAATTTAGAGCAAAGTAGAGGTGAAATGTACATATTTTTTTTGTCAGAAAATCCTCTTTATACCATTTTTTTTTATAACACAAAAGGTTTTACCAGAGAAACGCAACTCAATACGTATTGCCCAGATTCTGCAGTTTTGATAAATATCGCACATGTGGCCCTAGTGCGGTAATGGACTGAAGGAGCGGCCTCAGAAGCAAAGGAGCGCCTAGTGGATTTTGAGGCCTCCTTTTTATTAGGCACCATGTCCGGTTTGAAGAGGTCTTGTGGTGCCAAAACAGTGGAAAACCCCCAAAAGTGACCCCATTTTGAAAACTAGACCCCTTGAGGAATCCATTGTACTTTTCATGGGGTGCATGTGACTTTTTGATCAGTTTTTATTATATTTTTAGGTGGAGTGGTGACTAAAAAACAGAAATTCTACTATTGTTTTTTTAATCAATTTTTTTTACAGCGTTCACCGTGCGCTATAAATGACATATTCACTTTATTCTGCGTGGCGATATGATTATGGCGATACCAGATGTTTATAGTTTTTTTTATGTCTTATGGCGTTTGCACAATAAAATACTTTTAGTAAAAAATCATTTACTTTTTGTGTTACCTTATTCTAAGAGCCATAACGTTTTTATTTTTACAAGAAAGCCGTGCGAGGACTTATTTTTTGCGTAACAAACTGTAGTTTCGATCAGTACCATTTTTAGGTACATGCGACTTTTTGATCTCTTTTTATTCCATTTTTTGGGAGGTGAAGTGACCAAACAATTGTGATTCTGGTACGGTTTATTATTATTTTCTTTTACGGCGTTCACCGCGCGGGATAAATAACGAAATAATTTTGTAGTTCTGGCCGTCACGGACGCGGCGATACCAATTATGTATAGTTTATTTGTTTGTTTATATATTTTTATTAATAATAAAGGACTGATAAGGGAAAAGGGGGATTTTTACTTTTATTACTTTTAAAACTTTTATTTTCTTATTTTTACACATCTTTTTTTAACTTTTTTTTTACTTTATTACTTTGTCCCACTAGGGGACTTGAGGGCAGGAGGCCCTGATCGCTATTCTAATACACTGCACTACATGAGTAGAACTGTCAGGACCCACTAGGCTTCCGTCGATGGCAGAGCCGGACGCCATTGTTTGGTGTCCGGTTGCCATAGCCACCATCGCCAGCCGCTATCGCGTAGCAGGCTGGCGATTGTAGCTTAACCCCTAAAAAGCCGTGATCACTATTGAACACGGCTTTTAAGGGGTTAATCAGCGGGGACACCGCGATCGGTCCCCGCTGTAGGAGCTGCAGCAGCTGCTGTACGAGACATCAGCTGTCACAGCTCCTGCATGTGTCAGGAGGACGTCCGAAATGGCCGTTACTCCCGCGACATAATAGTCCGTCGCTGAGCGCTAACGATACAGTTAGCGCGACGGATTATTACGTCGCTGAGCGAAAAGGGGTTAATAGTAGTTGATCCTGAATAGGGGACCCAGCTCTATAAATGTACAATTCCCTAACAGAGTAGGACAACTCCTTTTAACATTTCGCCACCACTTAACACAGTGGTCTCCAACCTGATGCTCCCCTGCTTTTGAAAATATAATAGTCTTTGGATGTCCTCAGAGACTGCGGCTGTAGACTGTTGATCTTCTACACAGATATTTATCCTAAATAAATGATGCAATGATCTAAAGTCCAGTTCAGAATTTAATAGTCTATTATTATTTTTTTATAACTAAAAATAATTTGTCAACATTTCATTAAAAAGAATTGGTGAATCCATTTGGCTCTTACAATTCCATACTTGTCCCCGACATTTAGCAGCCTCAGTATATGTATATATACTTAAAGACAGAGTATATATTATCTTACAAGTAAAACACTAATATCTCACTGAATCATCTCTCATTCTCTCTTATAGGCTAGTATTTAATTCAATCATGAACTTCATCACCATATTTGTAGCTGAATTGACTTGTTTAATCATCTCTACTTGCAAGAACAGATGGTGATTTTCTAATTCCTTATTATCCCGAAATGATACAGCCCATTCACAGAATCCATCACCAATGCACAAGGGTAATTCCAGACAGCATTTCTTATGCAGATCATGCAGAATCTCTTGTGAGGTGTCTGCTTCAGAAAGTCCTATATTCCCAAAAGGAGCTTTTGACGTCATTTGTTTGTTACCAACACAGGTGACCTGCTGTGCTGGAAAGTGAGAGGCCTCCGATCATGAAATCAATATGTAAAAAGTGACTGGAAATTAATTGAACTAAATTTTCATGCAGATATTTTTATACAATTATGAAAATCAATAATCCAACTATTTTATATGATGGTCATTCATAGGTTCGTTTTGTAAGCTGGATGACACGTAAACCCTACTAGAAACAAAGTCCATTTGTAGTCCATATTGTGTTGCTCTACTTGTTGTGTCCCATGGCACTTTACTTTATTTGTACTGCCACCATCTTAAACAATTATGCCAGTTGTTGCCACAACCTCTCATCTTGTATACAGATGTAGCCGTCTTTATCTTGACTTTTAATGCATTAAATGCACAGTGGCAAGATCCTTTATCTAGCTTTTATTGTGTGATATGGCGCTGCAGCAAGTTATCAGAGTGAAGATAAAGATAGCTACATCCGTTACATTTTACGACTATGTAACATATGTTTCATATTTTTGTGGCTGCATTTAGTGTAATGCATCACAAATGTAGCAGAGCTGGGATGTGCTATTATATCACAATATGTTATCTGGGTTTCTTTAGGACTCAAGGACACCTACTAAGTTTTCTTAGCTCACAAAAAAACATTTAGATAAATTTAGCTCTGCTACATTTGTTTTCCGGATAAAAACCTTATTTACATTAACTATATATTCAAGTAAAAATTTAAGTTAGGATCAATTTCCAACCCCATATGGGAGCTAACGTTGTGCTTCCAGATCATGAAACCCTCAGCACTTACTAGGGATGGCAATTAGGCCATTGGTCCTGTGGCAGAGAACCTGAAGGGCCCCCGATCCAGCTTAAAGACAGGATCTAAAACAACAACTTAAAGTGTATTATAACTATGGTGGCGCCAATTTCCAGTTTTAAATCGAATAGAGGAAGTATTTCTTTATTTATTTACAGATGAAAGTGAAGTTCATGATAATGTTCCTTGCAGTCATTGAGGGTGTCATGATAGGAGGAAGTCATTAGGAAGATCTCTAATAAATCAACACAGAATATTAAACCCAAAAAACAAAAGTGGATAAAAGGCAGAGATTCACTTTAAAGTTTATAGGGCCTGTGTGCGAATTTCCTACTAGCTAGAACTAAAGCATATAATTATAAAGGATTTCTAACTACAAAATCAAAATTCTACCGATTCAGCCACAATAGAGTGAGTAAGCTGATTGGAGAACTCTACTTTCTAGTGGGCCTGGGCTAATGCGCCGGGTAGCAGGGCTCATCCACCCGAGGCAGCTGCTCAGCATTAATAGCTGTTGTCTGTGAACAGCAAGCTGGTGAAGATCAATGAACTCTACAAGACAAAAATACACAAAGACATCAGCACCTTCATAAAATGATTCATTAAATCCCTTTACACCCCACTACATAATAAACATTGAGGCTGGGTTCACACAACCTATTTTCAGGGGTAAACGAGGCGTATTATGCCTCGTTTTACGCCTGAAAATAGGGCTACAATACGTCGGCAAACATCTGCCCATTCATTTGAATGGGTTTGCCGACGTACTGTGCCGACGACCTGTAATATACGCGTTGTCGTTTGACAGCTGTCAAACGACGACGCGTAAAATGACTGCCTCGTCAAAGAAGTACAGGACACCAATGAAAACAGCTCCAAAAACGGACGTAAAAAACGCTGCGAAAACGCCGCGAAAAACGCGAGTTGCTCAAAAAACGTCTGAAAATCAGGGGCTGTTTTCCCTTGAAAACAGCTCCGTATTTTCAGACGTAATTGCAGTTATCGTGTGCACATACCCTGAGTGTTTTATATACTGGAATTTCACATCATTGAGATGCTACACTGAGAATTTAGGCATTATATACATGACCTGTTTAATGATACGCTGCGTTTCTACAGTTCTGTATTATAGAGTTGTAGGCACTATATATTGCCTCCTTACAGCACTGTATTCTATCTTAGGCTGGGTTCACACGACCATGTTACGTCCGTAATGGACGGAACGTATTTCGGCCGCAAGTCCTGGACCGAACACAGTGCAGGGAGCCGGGCTCCTAGCATCATAGTTATGTACGACGCTAGGAGTCCCTGCCTCGCTGCAGGACAACTGTCCCGTACTGTAATCATGTTTTCAGTACGGGTCAGTAGTTCCACGGACAGGCAGGGACTCCTAGCATCGTACATAACTATAATGCTAGGAGCCCGGCTCCCTGCACTGTGTTCGATACGGGACTTGCGGCCAAAATACGTCCGTCCATTACGGACGTAACATGGTCGTGTGAACCCAGCCTCAGAAGCAATGCCTTCATAATACAGCATGTGATAAAACATGTCTCGATTTGAAATTATATGAAATCTAAGCCACATGCAGGTTACAGTATGATCACATGCATGAGACCTTTGCCTAATATACGCTGTCTGGCCATATATCCGACAGTTGATAGGAGAAAAACTGCTTTCTGTTTCCACAGGCAATCAGCTATGTATAGAAATTGACAAAATGACATGCACTAAATTAAAATTGATAGAACAACAGAAATTTGCAGTTATTGATTTTGTATGTAGGACTGTGAAACATGAAATTACATTTTTAGCCCTGATCACATGTATGTCCTGGTTTCTGTTTTATAATGTAAGCCAGGACACAGTCCAGTATCGGTTGTATGACTGACACCATCGGCACCCGACGGATCTCATTGACTTATAATGGCGTCCGCCAGGTTCTGTCGACAATTATTCTACTCAACTATGACGGAATCAGTGATGAAGGCTCCGATCGTAGCCTCTGACGCAGATGTGAACATAGCCTAAGAATACTTGTCCTCAGGTTCCTGGGATATCTTCTACTATAAATACATCAGAAATAAAACAAAATTCACTACATTAGGAAATATTATAGAAAGAGATAATAAAAACTGTTTTGTTCCAGTTTTCCTTTTTTTTCACATCTCTATGAGTTTATTTAGATGTGAAAGCATTTGCAAATGTTTGCTTATCCATTTAATATATCTATTTGCATACAAATATCTGCAAGATGGTAATATATCTGCAGTACTCAAATTATCTTTGCTCCCTATGCTCTGACATAAGTTGTAAAATGAGAGATTTTAAATGCAGAAAGTGAATTTGGAGCCCATAAATAAAGATTAGAGAGGATAATATACAGAAGGAAAATCTAACAGACAAATATATGAATTCAATCTTGCTCATGAGCTGCGCTTTCTTCTCTGTTTTACAGCGTTTGACAATTACTGGCATGAGGGTAAAATATGCCTGGCCAGCTGTTACATGCAATCACTCTCGGATATAATTCCAATTATCCCATTCCTGACAGCTCTATGACTCTGAATACTTAAATATAACCTCGTTTAACTACAATTACAAGACATAAAAGTTGATTTTAAAACAGAGAACCTTCATCCCCATAGTACAGAGTTGGAAAAGTATGTACAAGAGATTTTCTGTACGTACTAAATATATTCATGCCATAGGTACAGTAAGGTCCAGAATTATTTGGACAGTGACAGAAGTTTTGTCATTTTAGCTGTTTACTAGAGATGAGCGAACCGGGACAACCGAACCCGGTTTCGGTCCGAACATCGCGAAAAGTTCGGTTCGAAGCGAATCCTAACTTCACCGGATTCGGCCGAACACGTTTTGACTGAACCCGGGCGGGCAGAAAAAACATTACAAAAATATTATACTAATCGGCAGCCACTTGTCTCTATTTAATCACTGATAGAGAAAAGAGGCTGCTGATTAAAAATAAAATAAAAAGCATTTCATACGTACCCGGTCGTTGTCTTGGTGACGAGTCCCTCTTCTTCCTCCTGTCCGACCTTCTTTCCTGACGCGGCAGCCTGTGATTGGCTGCAGCGGCCTCTGCAGCCTGTGATTGGCTGCAGAGGCCTCTGCAGCCTGTGATTGGCTGCAGCGGCCGCGGCAGCCTGTGATTGGCTGCAGAGTCCGCGGCAGCCTGTGATTGGCTGCAGCGGCAGCCTGTGATTGGCTGCAGAGTCCGCGGCAGCCTGTGACTGGCTGCAGAGGCCGCGGCAGCCTGTGATTGGCTGCAGAGGCCGCGGCAGCCTGTGATTGGCTGCAGCGGCCGCGGCAGCCTGTGATTGGCTGCAGCGGCCGCGGCAGCCTGTAATTGTCTGCCGCGGCAGCCTGTGATTGGCTGCAGAGTCCGAGGCAGCCTGTAATTGGCTGCAGCAGCTGCGGCAGACTGTGATTGGCTGCAGCGGCAGCCTGTGATTGGCTGCAGCGGTCGCGGCAGCCTGTGATTGGCTGCAGAGGCCGCGGAACCTGTGATTGGCTGCAGAGTCCGCGGCAGCCTGTGATTGGCTGCCGCGGCAGCCTGTGATTGGCTGCAGAGTCCGCGGCAGTCTGTGATTGGCTGCAGCGGCAGCCTGTGATTGGCTGCAGCGGCCGCGGAAGCCTGTGATTGGCTGCAGAGGCCGCGGCAGCCTGTGATTGGCTGCCGCGGCAGCCTGTGATTGGCTGCAGAGGCGGTCACGTGATGTGCATGACCGCCACTACAGCCTGTGATTGGCTGTAGCGGCGACATGGATGAAACGTCATCGCTGGAGGCCGGACAGGAGGAATGTAAGTATGAGTTTTTGTTTTTTTATTACTTTAAAATTTTATTTTCCGCGCGCCGAGCATGGTACTGTCAAGGTTGCTGAAAGAGTTAGTGCAGCCCATTAACTTTTTCAGCACCCTGGACAGTACCATGCTCAGCGCACGGAAATTACAGGTTCGGTCAGAACTAGTTTGGTCCGAATCGAACTTTTTCGTGAAATTCGGCGAACCAGCCGAACCGAACTTTTCATAAGTTCGCTCATTTCTACTGTTTACCAAAACATATTGCATATACAGTTATATAATCAATATGGGCTTAAAGTGCAGACTCCCAGCTTTAATTTAAGGGTATTCACATCCTAATTTGAGGAAGGGTTTAGGAATTACAGCTCTTTAATATGTAGCTGCCTCTTCTTCAAGGGACCAAAGGTAATTGGACAATCTCAAAGCTATTTAATGGGCTATTCCCTCATTAATCCACCATTAATTAGGCAGGTACAATGTCTGGAGTTGATTCCAGGTGTGGCATTTGTATTTGGAAGCTGTTGCTGTAAACCCACAACATGAGGTCAAAGGAGCTCCCAATGCAAGTGAAACAGACCATTGTTAGGCTGAAAAAAAATGAAGAAATCCATCAGAGAGATAGCACAAATCTTAGGAGTGGCCAAATCAACTGTTTGATACATTCTTGAAAAAGAAGAGCGCACTGGTGATCTCGTGAACACCAAAAGGCCTGGACGTCCACGGAAGACAACAGTGGTGGATGATCGCAGAATCCTTTCCATGGTGAAGAAAAACCGCGTCACAACATCTACCCAAGTGAAGAACACTCTCCTGTAAGTAGGTTTATCAGTATCTAAGTCTACCATAAAGAGAAGACTTCATGAGAGCAAATAAAATGGGTTCACCACAAGGTGCAAACCATTAATCAGCCTCAAAAATAGAAAGGCCAGATTAGACTTTGCCGAACAACATGTAAAGAAGCCAGCCCAGTACTGGAACAGCATTCTATGGATGGTTGACACAAAGATCAAACTGTACCAGAATAATGGGAGGAATTAAATCTTTCTCAAAGCTAACATTAACTCATAGGAGTAGATTTACTAGGACTGGCTTTTCATACACCAGCCTTAAAGGCTGTGCACACCTTTGAAAACTTTTTTCTATTTTTGAGTCTTTCACCTACAGTGAAGGAAATAAGTATTTGATCCCTTGCTGATTTTGTAAGTTTGCCCACTGTCAAAGACATGAACAGTCTAGAATTTTTAGGCTAGGTTAATTTTACCAGTGAGAGATAGAATATATATAAAAAAAAAAAAGAAAATCACATAGTCAAAATTATATATATTTATTTGCATTGTGCCCAGAGAAATAAGTATTTGATCCCTTTGGCAAACAAGACTTAATACTTGGTGGCAAAACCCTTGTTGGCAAGCACAGCAGTCAGACGTTTTTTTGGAGTTGATGATGAGGTTTGCACACATGTTAGATGTAATTTTGGCCCACTCCTCTTTGCAGATCATCTGTAAATCATTAAGATTTCGAGGCTGTCGCTTGGCTACTCGGATCTTCAGCTCCCTCCATAAGTTTTCGATGGGATTAAGGTCTGGAGACTGGCTAAGCCACTCCATGACCTTAATGTGCTTCTTTTTGAGCCACTCCTTTGTTGCCTTGGCTGTATGTTTCGGGTCATTGTCGTGCTGGAAGACCCAGCCACGAGTCATTTTTAATGTCCTCGTGGAGGGAAGGAGGTTGTCACTCAGGATTTGACGGTACATGGCTCCATCCATTCTCCCATTGATGCAGTGAAGTAGTCCTGTGCCCTTAGCAGAGAAACACCCCCAAAACATAATGTTTCCACCTCCATGCTTGACAGTGGGGACGTGTTCTTTGGGTCATAGGCAGCATTTCTCTTCCTCCAAACACGGCGAGTTGAGTTAATGCCAAAGAGCTCAATTTTAGTCTCATCTGACCACAGCACCTTTTCCCAATCACTCTCAGAATCATCCAGATTTTCATTTGCAAACTTCAGACGGGCCTGTACATGTGCCTTCTTGAGCAGGGGGACCTTGCGGGCACTGCAGGATTTTAATCCATTACAGCGTTATGTGTTACCAATGGTTTTCTTGGTGACTGTGTTCCCAGCTGACTTGAGATCATTAACAAGTTCCCCCCATGTAGTTTTCGGCTGAGCTCTCACCTTCCTCAGGATCAATGATACCCCACAAGGTGAGATTTTGCATGGAGCCCCAGATCGATGTCGATTGACAGTCATTTTGTATGTCTTCCATTTTCTTACTATTGCACCAATAGTTGTCTCTTTCTCACCCAGCGGCTTACTTATGGTTTTGTAGCCCATTCCAGCCTTGTGCAGGTCTATGATCTTGTCCCTGACATCCTTAGAAAGCTCTTTGGTCTTGCCCATGTTGTAGAGGTTAGAGTCAGTGTAATGACGGGGGGTGGGGAGACAGACAAGTGAGCCCTAATCTACCCGCCACTCAGTCCCTGCCTACTTGCAACGACCCGCCCTAGGCGACGGGGTACAACTGGGCGACAGTCCCTATGCTCAATAAGTGCACGACAGACAAACAGACAAGGGTACACAGATCTAGGGGGAGAAAAGGGGCAGTTGCCCACGGCAACACCGTGAGCAACAAGAGAAGTAAACAAGCCGAGTCAAACCAGGAGTGTACGAGGTACCAAACGCAGAGCAGGAGAGTAGTCAGCAAGCCGGGGTCAATATGAAGCAAGGACAAAAGTACAAGACGCTGCAGCAGGGCCAGGAAACCAAACGAAAAGAATCACAAGCAAAGGAGGAACAGGAAAGGCAGGTATAAATAGACAGAGGGCGGGAGCTAGCTCCGTCTGGCCAGGCTGTGATAGGTTCTCCCACTCCTAAGCCTAACACCCTGAGTGGTGGAAGATGGAGTCAGTCTCACAGACATAGAAGCAAGTGCAGACTGATTATCTATCGGCATTAACCCCGAAGCTGTGCCTGGCAGATCCTTTACAGTGCCCCCCCCCTTTTATGAGGGGCCACCGGACCCTTTCTAAGTGGACCTGGTTTACTGGGGAAATTAAGGTGAAACCTCCTGACCAATATCCCAGCGTGAACATCCCGAGCGGGTACCCAAGTCCTCTCCTCAGGCCCGTATCCTCTCCAATGGACCAGGTACTGGAGGGAGCCTTGGACCATCCTGCTGTCCACAATCTTGGCCACTTCGAATTCTGCCCCCTCAGGGGTGAGAACAGGGACCGGAGGTTTCCTCGAGGGAGCCAAGGACGGGGAGCAGTGTTTAAGGAGGGAGGCATGGAACACGTCGTGTACTCCAGTCGGAAGGAGACAGGATTGAGGACTTCAATTACCTTGTACAGCCCTATAAATCGGGGAGCAAACTTCTTGGACGGGACCTTAAGGCGCAAATTTTTAGACGATAGCCACACCAAATCCCCGACCATAAACAAGGGGTTAGCAGAACGTTTTCTATCTGCCTGAGTTTTTTGTATGCTCTGGGACGCCTCTAGGTTCTTCTGAACCTGAGCCCAGACTGTGCACAGTTCTCGATGAACGACCTCTACCTCGGGATTGTTGGAACTACCAGGTGAAATGGAAGAGAACCGTGGATTAAACCCAAAATTACAGAAAAAGGGGGAGACCCCTGACGAGTTACTGACCCGGTTATTAAGGAAAAATTCGGCGAGGGGAATGAATGAGACCCAATCGTATTGACAGTCAGAGATAAAACACCTTAATTATTGTTCTAGAGACTGATTAGTCCTCTCAGTTTGGCCATTAGTTTCAGGATGGAAGGCAGAGGAGATGGACAGATCAATCTCCAACTTTTTACAGAAGGCTCTCCAAAACAATGAAACAAATTGTACCCCTCTATCAGAACAAATATTGACAGGGACCCCATGGAGACGCAGGAAGTGTTTGACAAACAAGGTAGCTAACGTCTTGGCATTGGGTAGTTTCTTGAGGGGCACAAAGTGGCACATCTTACTGAACCGGTCTACTACAACCCACACCACCGACTTGCCTTTAGATGGAGGCAAATCGGTGATAAAATCCATGGAGATATGGGTCCAAGGTCTCTGGGGAATGGGCAAAGAACATAGTAAGCCCGCTGGTCGGGACCTGGGAGTCTTGGACCTAGCACAAACTTCACAAGCGGCGACGTAGGCCTTAACGTCTTTGGGCAACCCAGGCCACCAATAGTTTCTGGCAATGAGGTACTTGGTACCCAGGATGCCTGGATGGCCAGATAGTGTAGAGTCATGATTTTCCCTAAGTAGCTTAGCCGGAATTGCAGGGGAACAAACAGCTTGTTCTTAGGAAGGCTCCAGGGAGCTGAACCTTGATCAGCCGCAATTTCAGAGACTAAATCAGAATCAATAGAGGAAATGATTATACCTGGAGGCAAAACACAAGCAGGATCTTCCTCCAAAGGAGGGCTGGCCATGAAGCTACGCGACAGTGCATCAGCCTTAATATTTTTAGACCCAGCCCTACCCTTAGGGAGCTTAGCTCCTGGTACCAAATCAATTGCGCAATTGTATTCTCTATGAGGAGGTAACACTTCGGAGGCCTCTTTAGAGAAAATATCAGCGAAGTCCTGAACAAACTCAGGTAGAGTGTTCACCTCCTCAGGGGGAGAAATATAATTAACAGAAAAACATGACGTCATGCATTCATTACCCCATTTGGTAAGATCCCCAGTATTCCAGCCAAACATGGGATTATGTAACTGCAACCAGGGAAGGCCTAAAACCAAATCGGACGATAATCCCTGCCTTACCAGTACAGAGCACTGCTCCAAATGCATGGAGCCAACAAGGAGTTAAAAAACAGGGGTATGCTGTGTAAAATAACCATTAGCAAGAGGAGTGGAGTCGATACCCACTACCGGGACAGGTTTAGGCAAATCAATAAATAGCATAGCTAGAGACATAGCAAATTCCACAGACATAATATTAGTAGAAGACCCTGAATCCACGAAGGCACTGCCGGCAGCAGACCTACCACCAAAAGAGACCTGAAAGGGAAGCAAGATTTTATTAAGTTTCATTTTTACGGGAAATACCTGTGCGCCCAAGTGACCTCCCCGATGATTTACTTAGGCGCGGAAGATCTCCGGCTGCATTCTTACGCTTAGGACAGTTGTTCACTTGATGCTTGTCATCCCCACAATAGAAGCAGAGACCATTCTTCCTGCGGAAATCTCTACGTTGTTGGGGGGACACGGAGGCCCCGAGTTGCATAGGTACCTCCGAGTCTTCCGGGGAGGAACGAAGCAACGGAACCTCGGGAGGCATCATGGGGGAGTCAGAGGAGAAAACACATAAACGTTCACGTTGTCGTTCCCTGAGACGTCGGTCAAGTCGTACCGCTAAAGCCATAACCTGGTCTAGGGAGTCAGAAGAGGGATAGCTAACTAGAAGGTCTTTAAGGGCGTTCGACAGACCCAACCTAAACTGGCACCTTAAGGCAGGGTCATTCCACCGAGAAGCTACGCACCACTTCCTAAAGTCAGAGCAATACTCCTCAACAGGTCTCTTACCCTGACGTAAGGTCACCAGCTGACTCTCGGCAAAAGCAGTCTTGTCAGTCTTGTCATAGATGAGTCCGAGAGCAGAAAAGAAAAGATCAACGGAGGAAAGTTCAGGGGCGTCAGGAGCCAAGGAGAAGGCCCATTCTTGGGGCCCTTCCTGGAGCCGGGACATAATTATACCCACCCGCTGGCTCTCAGAACCTGAGGAGTGGGGCTTTAAGCGAAAATAGAGCCTACAACTCTCCCGAAAGGAGAGAAAAGTCTTCCGGTCCCCTGAGAACCGGTCGGGCAACTTGAGGTGGGGTTCAAGAGGTGAGGTGAGGGGGACTACCAAGGTAGCATCAGGCTGGTTGACCCTCTGATCCAGGGCCTGGACCTGTAGGGAGAGACCCTGCATTTGCTGAGCCAGGGTCTCAAGGGGGTCCATAGTAGTGTCAGGGACCAGGGTAGACTAGGTATTGCTTGTGATTATGTAATGACGGGGGGTGGGGAGACAGACAAGTGAGCCCTAATCTACCCGCCACTCAGTCCCTGCCTACTTGCAACGACCCGTCCTAGGCGACGGGGTACAACTGGGCGACAGTCCCTACGCTCAATAAGTGCACGACAGACAAACAGACAAGGGTACACAGAGCTAGGGGGAGAAAAGGGGCAGTTGCCCACGGCAACACTGTGAGCAACAAGAGAAGTAAACAAGCCGAGTCAAACCAGGAGTGTACGAGGTACCAAACGCAGAGCAGGAGAGTAGTCAGCATGCCGGGGTCAATATGAAGCAAGGACAAAAGTGCAAGACGCTGCAGCAGGGCCAGGAAACCAAACGAAAAGAATCACAAGCAAAGGAGGAACAGGAAAGGCAGGTATAAATAGACAGAGGGCGGGAGCTAGCTCCGTCTGGCCAGGCTGTGATAGGTTCTCCCACTCCTAAGCCTGCCACCCTGAGTGGTGGAAGATGGAGTCAGTCTCACAGGCATAGAAGCAGGTGCAGACTGATTATCTATGGGCGTTAACCCCGAAGCTGTGCCTGGCAGATCCTTTACAGTCAGACTGATTAATTGAGTCTGTTGACAGGAGTCTTTTATACAGGTGACCGTTTAAGACAGCTGTCTTTAATGCAGGCACCAAGTTGATTTGGAGCGTGTAACTGTTCTGGAGGAGGCTGAACTCTTAATGGTTGGTAGGGGATCAAATACTTATTTCTCTGTGCACAATGCAAATAAATATATATAACTTTGACTATGTGATTTTCTTTTTTTTTTTTTTATATAATCTATCTCTCACTGGTAAAATTAACCTAGCCTAAAAATTCTAGACTGTTCATGACTTTGACAGTGGGCAAACTTACAAAATCAGCAAGGGCTCAAATACTTATTTCCTTCACTGTATCCACCACTGACTTCACATACCATGCATTTTATAATGACATTTTATAGAGAAACTATACACACTATAAATATAATTATAAGCGAGAAGTATTCATTGCACCACCTTCTAATAATATTGCTTTTTTACGTGGCTGGGTGGTCTATGAGCCCCTACGGTGTTGGAACCTGGTTAGGATTGTTCTACCGTTATGTCACCTCTACTCGTAGATACTCAAATTATTCAGTCAATATAATGACCATGCGGAATGGGGAGTACCTCATCTTCTTTGGCTCCCATCACCAATTCTACAGTGCTGCTCTTTAAAAGATGTACCATCAATCCCTGTAATAAGCCTTATTCACTCTTAATGGGAGTGATAGATGGTTCCTGTTATACCAAAAATTTTCTCCTGTGTTGATCTCTCATATCAAAGATCAGCACATGAAAGGGAAGTTACATGCTAACAACCTCTGTCATTATACTAGTGGCAAGGTGTTAAAGGGGTTGTCCAGTCCTATGAAATTGATGGCGTATCCTCAGTATAGGCCATCAATTTGATCGGTCAGGGCCCGACTCCCAGCACCCCCACCGATCAGCTGTTTTGAAGGGACCCCACTTCAATGGGAAAAGACTGTAATACTGTGAGCCACCGCTACCAGTGTGGTGTGTCAGCGATTCACAGTATGAGTAGTAACAGGAATGAAATGTGGCCCTTTCAAAACAGCTAATCGACTGGGTGCCGGGAGTTGGACCATGACCGATTCTGAGGATAGGCCATCAATTTTTTAAGACTGGACAACCCCTTTAACACTATTTAAGCATTATGTGATTATAGTCTAGGGACTTTGGTTTGCCAACTGTTTTCACTACTATTAGGTACAATTCAGAGGTGTCACTATGTCCATGGAATGGGGCTACAGAATAGTTTGAGATCTCTACTAGTGACACAGCCGTTTTAAAAGTGTGGCCAGGGTATTCAGGGGTGGGGCTTGTATCTGACAAAAATATGCCTTATGCCAGCCATGTTCTGATTTCCAAAGGAGCACTATTTTACTTTTTCACTAAGACAACAGAAAGGCTAGAGTCCAACCTGCCACCTGTCCCCTACTTCTAGTTAATGTAGATTTGATAGTAGGTGACAGATAGAGGTGTAAATGACTGCAGGATCGGTTATTGTAGACACAAAATGGTACGATCATTTCAAACAGGATTATTTGCAAAGTTGCTTATCTTTTACATGCATTGGAGGACTAAAAAAAATTGTTGGTTACAAAGGTATGCCTAGCCTTTAATAAGCCTACACAAATTGTATCAGAGATTCCAAGCACAGAAATCTCCAGATACATAATACTTTTATTTAGGTTGATTAACAATAAAAAAAATGTACAGAACAGCATCTTTGGTTTAATTATATTGTCTGTTCATGTTACTTTGCTCTTATCTTTAACCCCTTCCCTCCTCCATTTTTCGGATTTTCACTTTTGTTTTTTCCTCCCCCAACTTCCAAAAGCTATAATTTAATTTTTTTTCCGTCTATATAGCCATATCAGGGCTTGTTTTTTGCGGGAAAAGTTGTAGTTTTTTATGGCACCATTTACTGTACCGCATAATGTTCTGGGAAGCTGAAAAAAAAATATTTCTCGGGTGAAATTGGCAAAAAACAGTGATTATGCCATTTTTCGGGGGGATTGGGTTTTACGGCATCCATCAGGCGGTAAAATCGACATATTCACCTTATTTTGCAGGTTGATATGATTACGCCGATACCAAATTTATATGTTTTGTTTAATGTTTTACCACTTAAATATAAAAAAAAACTAATATTTGCTAAATTAAAAAAATCTTTTGTGTCGCCATGTTCTGGGAGCCATAACTTTTTCATTTTTCCATCAATTTAGCGATGTCAGGACTTAAATTTTGCGGGGCGAGCTGTATACCATTTTGGGGTATATGCGACTTTTTGTTTACTTTTTATTTCAGTTTTTTGGAGCGCTCAGTTGACCAAAAAACAGCAATTTGCATGTTTTATATATACAGTGAAGGAAATAAGTATTTGATCCCTCGCTGATTTTGTAAGTTTGCCCACTGTCAAAGTCATGAACAGTCCCGAATTTTTAGGCTATGTTAATTTTACCAGTGAGAGATAGATTATATAAAAAAAAAAAACAGAAAATCACATAGTCAAAATTATATATATTTATTTGCATTGTGCACAGAGAAATAAGTATTTGATCCCCTACCAACCATTAAGAGTTCAGCCTCCTCCAGACCAGTTACACGCTCCAAATCAACTTGGTGCCTGCATTAAAGACATAAAAAAGTACTTTTTTTTATTAGTCCCCCTAGGGGACTTGAAGCAGCCATCGTTGGATACTAATGTATTGCAGTATATTGTGATTCTGACAGTCTCCTTTGAAGCCCTGTCAGAGGCAAAGCTTCAAAGGAGTACAAAGATGGCAGACCTGGGGGCCTTTGCTAGGCCCCCAGGCTGCCATAGCAACTGTTGTTAACAGCCGATCGTGCCACCGGCGGGGGGGCGATGGCTTGTTTCAGGGTGCGCCCCCTGATTCTAACACTTTAAATGCCGCGGTCACGATTGACCGTGGCATTTATGGTGTTAAACGGGTGAAATCAAAGTGATCTTTGATTCCGCCCGTTGCAGTGAGGTGTCGGCCGCTGTGTATGGAGCGGGCTCAGCCCGTTAGCTCGCTCCATATTTCCCTTAACCCTTATCACGTACAGTTACGTGATATTGCGTCAAGGGGTTAAGCTGCATTACAGAAAAGTTTCACTTGTAAGATATAGCAGCCATCAATGACCAATACAAATCTCATGTGGCTGAGTCCCATTTGGCTAGTCCCATGCCAAAACAGAACAAAAGATGTTGACTTGGCAGCACTAGAATTCTATTAAATGCTTGCTAATATGTTATCTTGTTTTGCTGACACGGGAGCAGAGTGTTCCAGCTATTAATTGTTTGGAAGTTTGCAGACAGTGCAGTTAACAACGAACATTGTGGATTGTTCAGTACATTCATAATATACTGGATTTGTATGGTAGCTCACCTCCGTTATATTCTACTTAGATTAAGATTACAAGTCAAAAACAAAATGACAATCAATGACACCAATAATAGAGTAATATCATATTCAATATATTTCAATAAAATCCATAATTAAAGTGCTCCTCTGGATAGTTTTAAACAGGTTGATATGTTAGGTGTATGTATTAGCAGCTCCAGCCAGCAGGGGCATAGCAGGGGCATGTGGCAAGGCATGTACCCCAGGTGCTGGTTGTTAATGGATAACAAAAAGCCACTCTGCCTTGTCCAGTAGCAACATGGAAGAAGTCGTAGTTTGAGATATTCCCCCACACTGTGCTGACACCTATGATTAGACAGTCTGAATAGGACAGACAGGCACAGCTGGCGACATCACTAGCCAAAATCTGCACGCCCGCGCCGTCTAAAGCAGTGGATAGAAGAGAAGCCACGGGAGAATGGAAGCTAAGTGACTTTTTATTTTTTACCCCATTATCATATTATCCATAATCCACCCTATGGTGGACCATAGGGTGGATTATAATGACTATCTATAATGACTATCTATTATAATGACTATCTAGTTATGACTCTGAACAATTGCTTTAAGATTGCTAAAACAAAACTCCTGAAAACCTTCTTAAAAATACTCAGCTCATTCTTTTCACTTCTCCTGTCCAAAAAATAGCTATGATCTATTGGGAACAAGCTGCAAAATTGGCACCAGACCTCCTCCCATTGACATCATGATAGGACTTAATACTGTTTAGGATCTATCTTCAGTGCATTCAGAAAGTATTCAGAACTCTTCACTTTTTCACAATTTGCTACATCACAGTTATTCTAAATTGGATAATAATAATAATTGTCATTTTATGAATAAACACACAATACCCAATAATAACAAAGCGTAAACAGGTTTGCACAAATTAGTGCAAATGTATTAAAAAAACTAAAACTAAAGTATCACATTTACATATAGTATTCTGACCCAGGGGCATAGCTAGAGGGGGTGCAGATGTAGCAGACGGGCCCTGGTGACTTACTGTATGGCCAAAGGCTGCTCTGCCACATAAGTAAACATCATGTAATGTCGGGGTAGGGAGACAGACAGATGAGCCCTAATCTACCCGCCACTCAGTCCCTGCCTACTTGCACGGCCCATCCAAGGTGACGGCGTACAACTGGGTGAAATTCCCTATGCTCAATAAGGGAACGACAGACAAACACACGAGGGTACGCAGAAGCTAAGGCAAATGGGGCAGTTGTGAGTAGTGTACGAGGTACCAAACACAGAGCAGGAGAGTAGTCAGTAAAGCCAGGGTCAAATTGAAGCAGAGGTCAATAGTCTTAGCAGGAGCAGCAGAGCCAGGAAACCCGACAGAATCACAGGCAAAGGAAAAGCAGGAAATGAAGGTATAAATAGACCGAGAGCTAGCTCCGTCTGGCCAGGCTGTGATAGGTTCTCCCACTCCTCAGCCTACCAGCCTGAGTGGTAGCAGATCGAGTCACTCTATCAGACCTAGGAGCAGATACAGACTGATTAATCACGGGCGTCGACACAGAAGCTGTGTCTGGTAAATCCTTTACACATCAGTACTGTATTTTAAATGGGCCAGTTACAGATTTTACATTGGGGCCAAGGAGAGTCAATTTATGCCTCTGTTCAGACCCTTTTCTATGGTAATCAAAATTCAGCTTAAAGAGGCTCTGTCACCACATTATAAGTGCCCTATCTCCTATATAAGAAGATTGGCGCTATAATGTAGGTGACAGTAATGCTTTTTATTTTAGAAAAACGATCTATTTTAAACCACTTTATGAGCGATTTTTTGCTTTATGCTAATGAGTTTCCTAATGCCCAAATGGGCGTGTTTTTACTTTAGACCAAGTGGGCATTGTACAGAGGAGTGTATGTCGCTGACTAATCAGCGTCATACACTACTCTCAATTAATTTACACTGTGCTAGCGATATAGTTATATCGCTATGTGCAGCCACATACACAAACACTAACATTACTACAGTGTCCTGATAATGAATATACATCACTACCAGCCAGGACGTGATGTGTATTCAGAATCCTGACACGTCTGTAGCGTTTCTGTGAGATTTACAGCGAGGCAAACGTAATCTCGCGAGAATACGATGTAACCTGTCATTTCAAACGAGATTACGTTTGCCTTGCTGGAATCTCACAGAAAAGATTCAGAAGTGGTCAGGATTCTGAATAAAAATCACGTCCAGGCAGGTAGTGATGTATATTCATTATCAGGACACTGCAGTAATGTTAGTGTTTGTGTATGTGGCTGCACATAGCGATATAACTATATCGCTAGTGCAGTGTAAATGAATGGAGAGAAGTGAATGACGCTGATTGGTCAGCATCATACACTCCTCTGTACAACGCCCACTTGGTCTAAAGTAAAAACACGCCCACTTGGGCATTAAGAAACTCATTAGCATAAAGCTAAAAATCGCTCTTAAATTGGTAAAAATAGATCGTTTTTCTAAATAAAAAGCATTACTGTCACCTACATTATAGCGCCGATCTCCTTATATAGGAGATAGGGCACTTATAATGTGGTGACAGAGCCTCTTTAAGTGAAGAATACAGTATCCTCCATTATTGCTAATGAAAAGAAGTTCAGATCGAGCAGGACTTCCTTGAGCTAGCCACCCTACCAAACTGAGCAATCAAGGAAGAAGAGCCCAATGATCATCTGACAGAGCTCCAGAGTCCCGCTTAGGAGATAAGAGATCCTTCCAGAATGACAATCATCTCTGCAGCACTCCACCAATCAGTAACAAGAACATGACAGCTCCCTTACAGTTTGCTAAAAAAAATTACTTAAAGGACTTTCAAACCATAAGGAACCAGATTCTCTGGTCTGATGAATCTGAGATTGAACTCTTTGGCCTGAATAATAAGCATCATATCTGGAAGACGCTATTCATGATCTGGTCCATAGCATCCCTATGGTGAAGCAAAGTTATGGCAGCTATTTTTCAGCTGCAGCAACTGAAAAACTTGTCAGGATGGAGGAAAAGAGGAATGAAACAAAGTACAAAGAGATCCTCCATTAAAATCTGCTCCAGAGTGCTCTTGATCTCGGAATGAGGCAAAGATTTACCTTCCAAAAAGACAATGACATAAGCCTACAGTGAGGAGTATTTGGATGCCCACTCATCAGAAAGTGATGGCATATCCCAACAATATGCCTTTACTTTCTGTGATAATAATAAACACATGTTGACAAACCTGATTGTCACAAAGATATATTGTAAATAGATTGACAAAAAAATGGTGTTATGTAATGCAATGTGAAGGGGTCTAAATACGTGCTAAATATGCTGTATATATAGCGTCATCGTTTTTATTTACCTATGTAAAATATTACTGTCCTCTTACGTTTAAGGCTTAGTTCACATCTGCGCCAGGGTCCCGTTTCAACATTCCGTTGTCGACTTCACTATTGATTCTGTCAAAACGACGGAACCCTTGCACAACGGAGAAAAACTGAAACTATTGGCATCGGATCCGTCACCATTGAAATCAATGGTGATGGAAACGGAAACCTATGGTTCCATCTGTGTCTGTCCGGGCTCCGTTCCGACGGAAAGTTCAGACGGAACGTCGGAACGGAGCCCTAGCGCAGATGTGAACGAAGACTTAGAGATGTCTTTGGGCCCCTACAGGCACCTGGTATGGGTGCAACTGCATCTTCCCCACCCCCTATGGCATAAACCACTGGTGTCTAATTGTGTTGCTACCGTATTGCACCTCACCTGTTTGTAGATACATGTGACACAATGCTTTGGCTATGACATGATGTAATGATCACATTAAATACCATGTCACATCTGCTTCCACCCATGCGCAGATCTCCAGGAAAGAAAAATGTTTTTTGTTTTTTTTTATAGAAATACAGCCCATCTCCCTGAGCTACATTACATTACTACTAAATATATGAAGCCAACATTTTATTGTGACTCATGAATTCGGACAATGTGGTCATCAGACCAAAAAAGGTTGTGAACCTCTGTAGATGATGTATTAGTGTGCGATAGCATTACAACAGCAGTGGATTTAGCAGTAAAAGATTTTACTGACGTCATAAAATATGGTGAACTCTAGGCCATCACACTGCTAATTGTTTTTGTTTTTTTTTGTCTTTGTACAGTTTATGGCCTTGTTTGACTCCCACAACAGACAACATTAATTAATAGAGGGGAGCGTATAATTCACTTATTTTGTATCATGAAATGATATTGATGTGCTATGTGCGGATGTTGATTGTTTAGTGGGTGAGGGCAACAGGAAAGAGATATAATACTTTATCGATAATTCATTGTGCAGCGTGTGTGTGTGTGTATGCGTGTGTGTGTGTGTATGCGTGTGTGTGTGTGTGTGTATGCGTGTGCGTGTGCGTGTGTGTGTGTGTGTGTGTGTGTGTGTGTGTGTGTGCAGACAGCCATGCTTAAAGCTGCCAGCTTTAAGTACAGGAAAGGAAGCAGGGATAAATAGACACTTTGCACTTTACATATCACATTTCACACCACACTACATGCTGAATAGGTGTGTTCTATTAAAGTGTGTGTATGGGGTGCAGGTGTGACCAATGTTTGTCATTATATACTGACATGATGGTATTGTATAATTCCTGTGTTCATTAATGCTAACTATGCATCACCAAGTTTCTTGGAGATACACATTTCACCAATTATTAGCAACCTTATCTTATTCACCCCTAAGGCTGGGTTCACACAGAGTTTTTTGCAGGCAGAAAATTTGCCTCAAAATTCAGTTTGGAATTTTGAGGCAGATTTTACTCTGCCTGCACGCCAATTTTCACAGCGTTTTTCACTCGCAGCCATTGAGCGCCACGGGCAAAAAACGCCACAAAATATGCTTTCTCTGCAGAGTCAGAGGCGTAAACGCCCGAAGATAGGGCATGTCCCTTCTTTTTCCCGTGAGCCGTTTTTTCCGCTCGTGGGAAAAAAACACCTCCATCTCCTATTGAAATCAATGGGAGGCATTTTCGGCCGTTTTTTAGCGTTTTTTTCCACGCGGTTTCCGCATCAAAAAACGTGTCAAGAAACGCCGTGTGAACTGACCCTAACAGGTGATAGAAATTTTTTTTTTGAAGCAAGGACGGTAAGTATACTGAGCTATGGAGCAGATTACCTTCGGTCAAAACAAATCGATTTTAGTACCATAAATTAGATAGATGGTAATGGTAAAATTGATTGGATCTGCGAAAATCGCAGAAATTGATCGCAATGTGTGAACCCTGATCAATAGTCGTAATTCCCTAAACTTGATTTAATGCGCTCACTACTATTGTGTTTTTTAGTGGAACTAGTTGAAAACGATCGTTTATGGCGATCGTCGGTGGATGAAAATGTATTTTCTGACTGGCTGAAATATTTTCCATTCATCAGAAATATATTAGAAATTCTTCTCTAGTGATAATCGCTGTCGCTATGACTTTAGTGTGTAACGGGTATCGCTAAAGAAGAGGTCAGCGGCATTTATAATATGCTAAAGATTGAGTACATATTCTAAAGAATTTATATGCTAAAGATTGGGTCAATGTAAAATGTATCAACATTATTGATGTTTGTGTGTGGTGCAAGTGCTTGGTGCGGCTCATTTAACGCCGTGGTTCGGACATTGGTAAACGTCCGGGTCGTGGATTCAGTAAAAGGCATAATTAGGTGCAGATGTGTGATTAGTTGAGCACCATCAGAAAGCCGGTATGCTCTCTGAGTGATAAAGGGGATGATAAAATGAAGAAAAGTTGTTACCTCTCCTACTGGGTTCACCTACAGTCATTCAGGGACAGGAGGAGGAGCACGGCTTCTCCACCTCCCCCTGCACATTTCCCTGCTGGCCCCTCTCCGCTCCTCCACACAGGCTGAACTGAAATTTGCAAATATATTCAGCTCCTGTTTTAACATGCTCTAGCTCAGGCTACTAAAGTGCCTATCTGAGATATGCCCTTGACAGAGAAGGGTTAAAGAGGACCTGTTACCTCTCCCAACATGTCTGTTTTAGTAAATAATTGTATTCTCTATGAAAAAAAACTATTCTGGAGCATCACTTTATTTATAACGCAATACTGTGCCATTCCTCTGTGATTCATCCTAGAAATGCATGAATGAATTGACAGCTGGGTGTTAACAGTTGGGGGTGTGTCCCTACACAGACTGACATTGTGTCCAATCAGTGCTGACAGAGTGAGACTGTGTAGGGGCACGCCCCTTTGACAGGGAGAATGATAGCACCCAGCTGTCAATTTCATGAAACATTTCTAGGAGGAAAAACAGAGAAATGGCACAATACCGAGTTCTAAGAGAATATGTTCTACAATTGTTATTTTATGGGTATTGCTAGTAATTACTAAATTAAATATGTCAGAAGAGGGGACAGCTCCTCTTTAAAGTTACGGTTTACCCTTTAACAATATGTCGTTTTTACGGATTAAATATGTTGCTGATTAATTTCTCAATATATCTTTATAATGGTCTGAGCTCCATTTTTCTGATACAAAACTCTACATCCCCTATATAGGTTTAAAAAATAACATTCTAATATCCTGCAGCCGCCACTAGAGGTAGCTTATTAGTTGACTTCATACTGTGTTAATATTAAGTTTATTATATAACGGTATTTCGTAAGCTACTAAACTTCCCCTAGTGGCCACTGCAGGTGGCAAGAATTTTATGTTTTGAAGCTATGCCAATGAAATTGATTTGGAGCTCTGTTTCAGAAAAAAACAGAGCTTTGCTCGCTATAAAGATTTATTAAGAAATTTTTCAGCACTCAATTTTTAACCCTTTTAGATAAAAATGGTAAATAGTGTGTAAGGGTGAACATGCATCACTACAGTCTTTTGTAAGTTCAGTGTCAATATTACAGATGTTTGTGTGTAAGTGTGGCTCATTTTTAGAATCTATGCTGTGGGCATATTCGCAAGGTTAACATTTTAAACTGTAATATACAACATACAATTCTGTATGGTTAAACATTACATTAAAAAGAAACTACAATAAAAATGCATCAAAAACTGCATCTGTAAATTCAGCCTAATTGTTAAAGATCAGGGTTAATTCCACTGCTTACATTGGACCCCCATAATCTGACAAAATTAATAGTAGAAAAAGGCTCAAATATTTCTGTTCTTCCTTTAGCAATAAAAACAATGTTGAAGCTAATGACGAGTCATATGTAGACATTTTTATGATGCATCATCAAAGGTTGAATTAAAGTCAGGGCTATTTACATGTTTTATCTACCTCTTCTGAGCTTACAGATTGTGTCTGCAATATTTGAAGGCTCATATAACTATTAAGTTAAAAAGAAAAAAAAAAGGAAGAAGAGCGAGAAGCAGCGTTCCGAAAACATTGGTCTTTTTTGTGCTTGGGTACAGCTGATATCCCAGCACACACATTAAAGAACAGAACAGTTTGCAGAGATATAATCTGATGTCTGTCTGGTTGCTGACACGCAAAACAGCTAAACTTCTATTTGACCTTTTTGAATCATCTAGAAACTCACAACTTTGTCAAGATTAGAAATTCACTTAACCCCTTGGCAACATTTCACGTACATGTACGTAACAGCCGCCAAGGGGAAGTATGGAAGTAGAGGGTTGAAATTTGGTGGGATTTAATGGGGTCATAAAATCTACCAGTTAACGCCCACTTGGGGACAGTGGGGTGGGCGGTGGGAAGAATATTCTTAAATGGCTTAGGGGGTCGAGTGGGGGCTCATTTGAAAGCTCTTTTCAATACGAAAACAATGCCGCAATCGATTTTGAGATAGGATTTTTTTTGCTGAGATACATAACTTTAAAGTTATCATCTTCATTCGGTGTTAGCATTACCCAAAATGTACTGTGCGGGTAAAATCCTAAATGTGTGTGGGTGCGTGTGCATGTGAGCTTGGGAATGTCACATCAAGGTGACTTTGAATTACGTATTATTACAATCGGCCTCGGCGATACAAAATGGACCTTGTCTACGATTGTAACATGATTTCATGTGTACACATTTCGTTAGTCGCTTGTGAATTTCAGAGAGCGCTAATTCGGAGAGTAATTTAAATTTTTGTACATTTCTATTGTCATATCACAAAATGCATTTGACCGAAACGGAAAGGATCACTTTATTGATGATGAGATGGTATGGCGAAGAAAAAAGATCCTATCGAGAAATAGCGGCTTTATTCAATGCCACTTATCCTATCCGTGATCCAATTTCATTGTCAACTGTTAAAAGAACTGTTCATCGTTTCTAAATAACCGGTTCAATTAAAGACGCACCAAGATCCGGAAGACCCAAACATGCTAGTAATGATGAAAAAGCTTTAGAAGTTCGGCTCACTGTACATAATAATCCTCATACATCTGTCTCGAGTGGAGCACAACAAAATGACAATTACTGTCCAAATTAGCGCTCTCTGAAATTCACAAGCGACTACCGAAATGTTACATGTTACAATCGTAGACAAGGTAAATTTTGTATCGCCGAGGCCGATTGTAATAATATGTAATTTAAAGTCACCTTGATGTGACATTCCCAAGCTCACACACACGCACACGCGCCCACACACATTTAGGATTTTACCCGCGCGGTACATTTTGGGTAATGCTAACAGCGGCAGTAGCCGATAATGAAGATGATAACTTTAAAGTTAAGTATCTCAGCGAAAAATCCTATCCCAAAATCGATTGCAGCATTCTTTTTGTATTGAAAAGAGCTTTCAAATGAACCCCCACTTGACCCACTGTGACATTTAAGAGTTTGCTGCCCCCGCCCACCCCAATGCCCCCAAGGGGGTGGGGTGTTTTTCTTCTTCTCTAACTGGTAGATTTTATGACCCCATTAAATCCCACCAAATTTCAACCCTCTACCTCGAGCCGTTCAAAAGTTATGAGGGTGTTCTGGAACTTTTGGTGGGCACTGTACACAAGGGAAGGAGCAGGGTGGCACTATATACAAGGGGGAGTGCAGGGTAGCACTATATACAAGGAGGGAGCAGGGTGGCACTATATACAAGGGGGAGCAGGGTGGCACTATAAATAGGGGGGAGCAGGGTGGAACTATATACAAGGGGGGAGCAGGGTGGGACTATATACAAGGGGGAGCAGGGTGGCACTATATACAAGGGGGAGCAGGGTGGCTCTATAAATAGGGGGGAGCAGGGTGGCACTATATATAAGGGGGGAGCATGGTGGGACTATATACAAGGGGAGCAGGGTGGCACTATATACAAGGGGGAGCAGGGTAGCACTATATAAAAGGGGGAGCAGGGTGGCACTATTTACAAGGGGGAGCAGGGTGGGACTATATACAAGGGGGAGCAGGGTGCCACTATATACAAGGGACGGTGTGGCACTATGGGGGCTGTGTGGTACTATACACAAGGGGGAGCCGTGTGGCACCATATACAAGGGGCTGTATGGCACTACTAAGGGGGGCTGCGTGAAACTATCTACTAGGGGGCTGTACGGCACTATTTACAAGGGGGAGGGCTGTGGCGCTATCTACAGGGGGCTGTGTGTGCCACTATCTACTAAGAGGGGCTCTGTGGCACTCTATACAAGGGAAGGGGCTGTGTGGCACTATATACAGGGTGTGCTGTATGGTGCTATCTACAGGGGGGCTTTATGGCAATAGCTACAGGGAGCTGTATGGCACTATCTACAAGGGGGAGGTGGAGGGTGCTATCTACAAGTGGGGTGTGACACTGTCTATAGGGGTGGCTGTATGGCACAATCTACAGGGGCACTATAAGAGGGGCTGCGTGTGGCACCTAGGGAGGGGGGCCCCAGTCAAAAGTTTGCTATGGGGCCCAGTCTTTCCTAATTACCCCCCTGCTTGGAGCGGCTGCGGAGGAGAAGCTTATGACGGTCTGTGACTGTCTCTGACCTCAGTCAGAGACACACAGACTGTCATTGGGTCGGGCCTGGGACCAGTGATGTGTGAGTCACCTGGTCCTGACCTCATGTCCCGACACCAGGCAGGGGGGTGCGGGTGGATTGAGTGTCGTACTGACAAATCAAAGGCCCTCTTGTAGCTTTCCTGTGCTTAATTAGCGTGGGAAAGCTACAAGCAGGGCTGGGATTGGTGAGTCTTACAGTCACTCCCATCACATATGTACTGCATGCAGCAACCACCCCCACGCAACAGACAGACCTCACCAGCGGGAGAGACTGAGACAGTGCTCATCGTAATTAAATTGACCCTAAATAGTACTGTTTGGCATATATTGAGTGTTGCAGTTTCTGTAGTGTAGTGGTTAGCACATATGCCTTATGCATTACATAACATTTCAAAGCCAGGCAGAGTTAATATATTAATTGTATTACTTTAATCGTTTTTTAAAGGGTAACTAAAGGTTCAACTAAAGGTTCAACAAACCTCTGACATGTCATAGTGACTTGTCAGATGTTTTGATTGGTGGGGTCTGAACACTGAGACCCCCACCGATCACTAAAACAAAGCGGCAGAAGCGCTCGTGTGAGCGCTGAGCCGCTTTTTTTCTGTTCGGCTTTTCTCGGAAAGCCGATGTAGCGGTGTACTGTCTCATAGACTTTCTATTGAGTCTGTACGCCTTTCCGAGAAAAGCCAAACAGAAAGCAAGCAGCTCAGTGCTCACACGAGCACTTCTGCCACTTCGTTTTAGTGATCGGTGGGGGTCTCAGTGTTCAGACCCCACCAATCAAAACTTCTGATATGTCACTATGACATGTCAAAGTTTGTTGAACGTTTAGTTACCTTTTAATTCAACTTGTGCTGTGCCCGTACTCATCTTTACTATCCCACTCGTGTGAACTTATAAAAGGTGTTACTTATGCTTTTTATTATCACTTACTCTTGATTTTGTAATGTGTCCGTAAAAATTTTGGTCTCTCCAGAAATTTCTGGACAATTGAGCTAAAAATCACGAAGTGGAGGTTGGCAACCCTGCACAGGATAAGGAGCCGTGGTGTTGTCTTGGCAATGAGACACCACAGCTGAGAATGGGCCAACAGTGGCTAGATGAAATGCTGCAGTGGGTCCTATCAGTCAGCGGCTAATGATAATCAGCGCACTAAAAGCAACTTCTTCTCACTGGCGCTAAACACATTAGGTGGACATTCTGAGAGTGAATAAAAAAACACCAGTGGCTTCAATAATAAGAAGCAAAATCTAGACACATGAGATTTTTTTTAATTGATTTCAATTTAAAAAAAATTATGTTTTGCCTGATCTAACAGAAAAAGATAATTGTAATGATGGGGTAGGGAGACAGACAGGTCAGCCCTAATCTACCCGCCACTCAGTACCTGCCTACTTGCACGGCCCGTCCTAGGCGACGGCGTACAACTGGGCGACAGTCCCTATGCTCAATATGTGCACGACAGACAAACAGACAAGGGTACACAGAAGCTAAGGGAAATGGGGCAGTGAGCAACAAGAGTAGTGAATGAGCCGAGTCAAACCAGGAGTGTACGAGGTACCAAACGCAGAGCAGGAGCGTAGTCAGTAAAGCCAGGGTCAAAATGAACCAAGGTCAATAATGATAGCAGGAGCAGCAGAGCCAGGAAACAGGAAAGAATCACAGGCAGAGACAATCAGGAAATCAAGGTATAAATAGACCGAGGGCGGGAGCTAGAACCGTCTGGCCAGGCTGTGATAGGTTCTCCCACTCCTGAGCCTACCAGCCTGAGTGGTAGCAGATCTAGTCACTCTATCAGGCTTAGGAGCAGGTGCAGACTGATTAACCACGGGAGTCGACACAGAAGCTGTGTCTGGCAGATCCTTTACAGTAATATTTAATTATGGGACAACCCCAGATCTATATTTTTTATTATACTATGCAACATTATAGTTGTTTTAGTTAGTTTACTAAATACATTTAACTTGGCTGGCAATAAATACATAGTTGTTGACACCCCCGATTCACCCTTAAACATGCATGCTCGTATCAGACGAGCATGCATGTTTACTTTCTAGTAAAGAGAAGGATAGGCCACTGGCAGCACTTATCTCCACAGACAACTAAGTATCAGCAGGCATGTTGAGATCTACCTCGAGCCGTTCAAAAGTTATGAGGGTGTTCTGGAACTTTTGGTGGGCACTGTACACAAGGGAAGGAGCAGGGTGGCACTATATACAAGGGGGAGTGCAGGGTGGCACTATATACAAGGAGGGAGCAGGGTGGCACTATATACAAGGGGGAGCAGGGTGGCACTATAAATAGGGGGGAGCAGGGTGGAACTATATACAAGGGGGGAGCAGGGTGGGACTATATACAAGGGGGAGCAGGGTGGCACTATATACAAGGGGGAGCAGGGTGGCTCTATAAATAGGGGGAGCAGGGTGGCACTATATATAAGGGGGGAGCATGGTGGGACTATATACAAGGGGAGCAGGGTGGCACTATATACAAGGGGGAGCAGGGTAGCACTATATACAAGGGGGAGCAGGGCGGCACTATTTACAAGGGGGAGCAGGGTGGGACTATATACAAGGGGGAGCAGGGTGCCACTATATACAAGGGACGGTGTGGCACTATGGGGGCTGTGTGGTGCTATACACAAGGGGGAGCTGTGTGGCACCATATACAAGGGGCTGTATGGCACTACTAAGGGGGGCTGTTTGAAACTATCTACTAGGGGGCTGTACGGCACTATTTACAAGGGGAGGGCTGTGGCGCTATCTACAGGGGGCTGTGTGTGCCACTATCTACTAAGAGGGGCTCTGTGGCACTCTATACAAGGGAAGGGGCTGTGTGGCACTATATACAGGGTGTGCTGTATGGTGCTATCTACAGGGGGGCTTTATGGCAATAGCTACAGGGAGCTGTATGGCACTATCTACAAGGGGGAGGTGGAGGGTGCTATCTACAAGTGGGGTGTGACACTGTCTATAGGGGTGGCTGTATGGCACAATCTACAGGGGCACTATAAGAGGGGCTGCGTGTGGCACCTAGGGAGGGGGGCCCCAGTCAAAAGTTTGCTATGGGGCCCAGTCTTTCCTAATTACCCCCCTGCTTGGAGCGGCTGCGGAGGAGAAGCTTATGACGGTCTGTGACTGTCTCTGACCTCAGTCAGAGACACACAGACTGTCAATGGGTCGGGCCTGGGACCAGTGATGTGTGAGTCACCTGGTCCTGACCTCATGTCCCGACACCAGGCAGGGGGGTGCGGGTGGATTGAGTGTCGTACTGACAAATCAAAGGCCCTCTTGTAGCTTTCCTGTGCTTAATTAGCGTGGGAAAGCTACAAGCAGGGCTGGGATTGGTGAGTCTTACAGTCACTCCCATCACATATGTACTGCATGCAGCAACCACCCCCACGCAACAGACAGACCTCACCAGCGGGAGAGACTGAGACAGTGCTCATCGTAATTAAATTGACCCTAAATAGTACTGTTTGGCATATATTGAGTGTTGCAGTTTCTGTAGTGTAGTGGTTAGCACATATGCCTTATGCATTACATAACATTTCAAAGCCAGGCAGAGTTAATATATTAATTGTATTACTTTAATCGTTTTTTAAAGGGTAACTAAAGGTTCAACTAAAGGTTCAACAAACCTCTGACATGTCATAGTGACTTGTCAGATGTTTTGATTGGTGGGGTCTGAACACTGAGACCCCCACCGATCACTAAAACAAAGCAGCAGAAGCGCTCGTGTGAGCGCTGAGCCGCTTTTTTTCTGTTCGGCTTTTCTCGGAAAGCCGATGTAGCGGTGTACTGTCTCATAGACTTTCTATTGAGTCTGTACGCCTTTCCGAGAAAAGCCAAACAGAAAGCAAGCAGCTCAGTGCTCACACGAGCACTTCTGCCACTTCGTTTTAGTGATCGGTGGGGGTCTCAGTGTTCAGACCCCACCAATCAAAACTTCTGATATGTCACTATGACATGTCAAAGTTTGTTGAACGTTTAGTTACCTTTTAATTCAACTTGTGCTGTGCCCGTACTCATCTTTACTATCCCACTCGTGTGAACTTATAAAAGGTGTTACTTATGCTTTTTATTATCACTTACTCTTGATTTTGTAATGTGTCCGTAAAAATTTTGGTCTCTCTAGAAATTTCTGGACAATTGAGCTAAAAATCACGAAGTGGAGGTTGGCAACCCTGCACAGGATAAGGAGCCGTGGTGTTGTCTTGGCAATGAGACACCACAGCTGAGAATGGGCCAACAGTGGCTAGATGAAATGCTGCAGTGGGTCCTATCAGTCAGCGGCTAATGATAATCAGCGCACTAAAAGCAACTTCTTCTCACTGGCGCTAAACACATTAGGTGGACATTCTGAGAGTGAATAAAAAAACACCAGTGGCTTCAATAATAAGAAGCAAAATCTAGACACATGAGATTTTTTTTAATTGATTTCAATTTAAAAAAAATTATGTTTTGCCTGATCTAACAGAAAAAGATAATTGTAATGATGGGGTAGGGAGACAGACAGGTGAGCCCTAATCTACCCGCCACTCAGTACCTGCCTACTTGCACGGCCCGTCCTAGGCGACGGCGTACAACTGGGCGACAGTCCCTATGCTCAATATGTGCACGACAGACAAACAGACAAGGGTACACAGAAGCTAAGGGAAATGGGGCAGTGAGCAACAAGAGTAGTGAATGAGCCGAGTCAAACCAGGAGTGTACGAGGTACCAAACGCAGAGCAGGAGCGTAGTCAGTAAAGCCAGGGTCAAAATGAACCAAGGTCAATAATGATAGCAGGAGCAGCAGAGCCAGGAAACAGGAAAGAATCACAGGCAGAGACAATCAGGAAATCAAGGTATAAATAGACCGAGGGCGGGAGCTACAACCGTCTGGCCAGGCTGTGATAGGTTCTCCCACTCCTGAGCCTACCAGCCTGAGTGGTAGCAGATCGAGTCACTCTATCAGGCTTAGGAGCAGGTGCAGACTGATTAACCACGGGAGTCGACACAGAAGCTGTGTCTGGCAGATCCTTTACAGTAATATTTAATTATGGGACAACCCCAGATCTATATTTTTTATTATACTATGCAACATTATAGTTGTTTTAGTTAGTTTACTAAATACATTTAACTTGGCTGGCAATAAATACATAGTTGTTGACACCCCCGATTCACCCTTAAACATGCATGCTCGTATCAGACGAGCATGCATGTTTACTTTCTAGTAAAGAGAAGGATAGGCCACTGGCAGCACTTATCTCCACAGACAACTAAGTATCAGCAGGCATGTTGAGATCCCATGTCTGCCATAAAGGGGCAGGTAACTTCCCTCATACAAATTACATTTTCTGTACAACATTTATCTAATGTGTATGACTAGCTATATTTTACCAGGTTAAAAAAAAATGTAACATTTGGAATGTACCCTAATATTACAAACTTGAAATTCACAAAACAGTTTACTTGACGTGTGGACTAAATATTAGCTATACTGAACAATCCGGACGAGGTTGGATTTGTGGTGGGAAGACGGGCCCCTGATGTAACGCGCAGATTCCTTGATCTGATTCAGAGAGCGGAGGCCTCTCGGATGCCTTCTCTGTTTCTTGCTTTGGATGCGGAGAAGGCGTTCGACAGGGTCCACTGGAGATACCTCTCGCAAATATTAGACAGCGACGCGTAAAATTACACCTCGTCTGAACAGAACATCGTAAAACCCATTGCAAGCAATGGGCAGATGTTTGTAGGCATAATGGAGCCGTTTTTTCAGGCGTAATTCGAGGCGTAAAACGCCAGAATTACGCCTGAAAACAGTGCGTGTGAACATACCCTAATTTTTGCTATGGTTATGGAACCCTTTGCTGAACGAATTAGTTCCTCAACTGATATCCATGGTATTCAAGTGGGCTGTTATACTCACACTATTGGATTGTATGCAGATGATGTCATACTTTCCTGCACTCAGACCCTTGTATCTTTGCCTGCATTACAGTCTGTCCTCTACGAGTTCGGTAAGATATCCTACTATAGAGTCAATGCTAACAAATCCCAAATTTTGAACGTTGGGATAGATCGAATTACAATTTCACTGTATTAAATAATATATATAATTGTGCTCCCACAATATAGAAAATTTTTTGGAAATTCACTGAAGTGACATTTGAGTAAAATATACCTTTTATTATAGTAACTCGCTAAAAACAGGGGTAACACACCACTGTGAAAAAAGCCCCACCGTGTATATTAAAAGATGTATTAAACAGTAAACACTGAATCATTTAGATAAGTATATCTCAGTGTTTATAGCGATATTCACCGGAATCAGCATTTAGGCCTGGGCACAACAATAGTACGAGCCCCAAGAACACACCAGGGTCCGTGATCAACACTGGAATCTCCTAGCGTTGGGTCCACCACAATGCTACTGTCCACTATGCAACAATCCCATATACAAAAAACGACCCAAAACGACCCTACGCGTTTCAAATACTCATCCTCAGGGGTCTGTATCTTGGTCACTCTGGCCTAACCACCAGCGATAAAATATTCAACAGCAGATATTCTGCTGCGCATCACGGAAGGATGCTTGCGTCGATGTCAGCGGCATACTTCATTTCGGGCACTGAGTTGCTATAAGCACCAAACTCCACCCCTCGTACTTGGCGGCGCTGTACGAACTAACCAATCAAAGCGCCCCCTGCGGTCAATGATGATTCTTGGCTGTCAGCTGACGGCCGGCAGTCACATGGACAGGTGTCACGAATTCAGGGGGCACTGTGATTGGTTAGTTCATACAGCGCCGCCAAGTACGAGGGGTGGAGTTTGGTGCTTATAGCAACTCAGTGCCCGAAATGAAGTATGCCGCTGACATCGACGCGAGAATCCTTCCGTGATGCGCAGCAGAATATCTGCTGTTGAATATTTTATCGCTGGTGGTTAGGCCAGAGTGACCAAGATACAGACCCCTGAGGATGAGTATTTGAAACGCGTAGGGTCGTTTTGGGTCGTTTTTTGTATATGGGATTGTTGCATAGGGGACAGTAGCATTGTGGTGGACCCAGCGCTAGGAGATTCCAGTGTTGATCACGGACACTGGTGTGTTCTTGGGGCTCGTACTATTGTTGTGCCCAGGCCTAAATGCTGATTCCGGTGAATATCGCTATAAACACTGAGATATACTTATCTAAATGATTCAGTGTTTACTGTTTAATACATCTTTTAATATACACGGTGGGGCTTTTTTCACAGTGGTGTGTTACCCCTGTTTTTAGCGAGTTACTATAATAAAAGATAGATCGAATTACACATAACTTGATTGCTTCACAACTTGCATATATACGTGGCAGGATGGTACCCTGACATACTTGGGCATTTCCCTGACGAGTCCCAGTTCAAATTTGTTTTCCAAAAATTACCTACCTCTTATACCTAAAATATCCCACCTCCTTAATATATTTTTTTAAACCCATGATATCGTGGGCTGGTCGCACAGCCATTGTAAAAATGATGATACTGCCGCTAATCCTATATGTTTTTCGTGCTGTTGTTATTCCTGTATCTACCACCTTCCTTCGTAGACTACAAAGTCTGCTTACAAATTTAATCTGGGCCGGGAGGAAAGGCAGGATTCGAATCTCGACTATGGTGCGTCCTTGGTCATGGGAGTCCGAGATGTAAGGAAATATTATGTCTCCACTCTGCTTTCTCATCTCAAACAGTGGTGGGATAACAACATGGACTTAAGATGGGTTTCCATAGAAAGAGACACAGCTGGAGTCCCCCTAATTTCACTTCTAAATTTAAAAGGACAACAAGCACACAGCTTGAGGCACTCCTCCACGATTACTGCCTCTTTGGCGGCATGGAAATATTTAATTCCAAACACTCAAGCCTCTGACTCCAAGCTACTGAAACATTTACTGCTCCGATATCTGTCAACTAAACTTCCAGATATCTAATTTCAAGTATGGGAGGAAGTGGGCATATCTCAAATAAATCACCACTAAGATTCTACTGCACTCCTCTTATTCCAATTTATTGCCAATAAATACAACATAACCAACCGGGACTTCTATAAGTACCTTAGACTCAGGCACCTACTTCAGTCTTGGCCGCCAGATTCCCCGGCTATCCCTGTGGCTTTTGAATACTTTACAAGGTCCCCTCACACCAAAGGAATTTCTTTGTGATATGCTGCCCTACTAAAACCTCAACTATCTCAGAAACTGGGTCACTTCCTGATTTGGGAGAAAGACCTACAAGCAACCCTCACTTTGCTTGAATGGAAACAGGCCATATTCGGATCGAAACAAGTTTCTCACAGCTCCATACATTGGGAAATTGCTCTCAAAATCTTATTGAGATGGTATAAAACTCCTGTACAAATTTCCAGATTTAACCCATAGTATTCCACCCTTTGTTGGCGCCGTTGTGGTGAAAGAAGCGACTTCCTACATGCCTGGTGGAATTGCCCTCTAGTATATAACTTCTGGAAAGCCACATTCATTTTGGCAACTACAGTTACACATTGCCAGATTCCTTGTAAAGGATCTGCCAGACAAAGCTTCTGTGTCGACGCCCGTGGTTAATCAGTCTGCACCTGCTCCTAGGTCTGATAGTGTGACTCGATCTGCTACCACTCAGGCTGCTAGGCTCAGAAGTGGGAGAACCTATCACAGCCTGGCCAGACGGTTCTAGCTCCCGTCCTCTGTCTATTTATACCTTCATTTCCTGCTTGTCTTTGCCTGTGATTCTATCCTGTTTCCTTGCTCTGCTGCTCCTGCTATTATTATTGACCTTGCTTCATTTTGACCCTGGCTTTACTGACTACGCTCCTGCTCTGCGTTTGGTACCTCGTTCACTCCTGGTTTGACTCGGCTCGTTCTCTACGCCTGTTGCTCACGGTGTTCCGTGTGCAACTGCCCCATTTCCCTTAGCTTCTGTGTACCCTTGTCTGTTTGTCTGTCGTGCACATATTGAGCGTAGGAACCGTCGCCCAGTTGTACGCCGTCGCCTAGGACGGGTCGTGCAAGTAGGCAGGGACTGAGTGGCGGGTAGATTAGGGCTCACCTGTCTATCTCCCTACCCCGTCATTACATAATCACAGGCCCATATACCTTTTCTACCCTGGTCCCTGACACAACTATGGACCCACTTGAGACCCTGGCTCAGCAAATGCAGGGCCTCTCCCTACAGGTCCAAGCCCTGGCTCAGAGGGGTAACCAACGTGATGCCACCCATGTAGTGCCCCCCACCTCACCTCTTGGAGCCCACCTCAAGTTGCCTGACCAGTTCTCAGGGGACAGCAAGACTTTTTTCTCCTTTTGGGAGAGTTGTAGGCTCTATTTCCGTCTAAGGCCCCACTCCTCAGGTTCTGAGAGCCAGCGAGTGGGTATAATTATGTCCCGGCTCCAGGACGGGCCCCAAGGATGGGCCTTCTCCTTGACTCCTGACGCCCCTCAACTTTCCTCTGTTGATCTTTTTTTTTCTGCTCTCGGGCTCATATATGACGAGACTGACAAGACTGCCTTTGCCGAGAGTCAGCTGGTGACCTTACGTCAGGGTAAGAGACCCGTTGAGGAGTACTGTTCTGACTTTAGGAAGTGGTGTGTAGCTTCTCGGTGGAATGACCCTGCCTTGAGGTGCCAGTTTAGATTGGGTCTATCGAACGCCCTGAAAGACCTGTTAGTTAGCTATCCCTCTTCAGACTCTCTAGATCATGTTATGGCTTTAGCGGTACGTCTTGACCGACGTCTCAGGGAACGACGACTTGAACGTTTTTGTGCTTTCTCCTCTGGCTCCCCCATGATGGCTCCCGAGGTTCCGTTGCTTCGTGCTTCCACGGAAAACTCGGATGAACCAATGCAACTCGGGGCCTCTGTGTCTCCCCAACAACGTAGAGAGCTCCGCAGGAAGAATGGTCTCTGCTTCTACTGTGGGGATAACAAGCATCAAGTGAACAACTGTCCTAGGCATAAGAATAAGCAGCCGGAAGAACTTCCACGCCTATGTGACCATCGGGGAGGTCACTTGGGCGCACAGGTATTTCCCGTAAATATGAAACCTAATAAGATCTTGCTTCCCTTTCAGGTCTCTTTTGAGGGTAGGGGAATGACAACTGAGTAAAAAGATATCTTTAATAGTAACTAGTTTAAAAACAGGGGTAACACACCACTGTGACATAAGCCCCACCGTGAAGATTTAAAAAATGTATTAAACAGAAAACACTGAGTTATTATGATACCTATATCTCTGTGTTTAAACGATATTTGTAGGAATCAGCATATACCCAGGGCACAACAGTAGTACAAGCCCTAATTGAAGCATAGGTGTCCGACAAAATCGGATCTCCTAACGCTGGGTGTAACACAATATAATTGTCCCCAATGCACACATTCCATAGACATTAAACGACCCTACGCGTTTCAGATACTCATCCTCAGGGGTCCGTATCTTGGTAACTCTGGCCTCATCACCAGCGATATTAGTATTCAACAGCGGATATTCCGCTGTGCGTCACGGGAAGATGCACGTATCGATGTCAACGGCATACTTCATTGCAGGCGCTAGGTTACTATAAACGCTAAACTCCACCCATCGTATTCGGCGGCAACACATGAATTGACCAATCACAACACCCTCTCGATTCGTGACACCTGCCCATGTGACCCCCCGCCGTCGGCTGACAGCCAGGGGTCATCATCGGCCGCATCAAGACGAACGCGCAGGCGCAGTGGAAGCCAAGGACGTATCGCCCGGACTGCCAAACACGAGGAGGTAAGCGCTAAAAGATAATGTGTTATAAGTATATCTTGCGGGACAGTAAAACACCGCAAGTGGGCAGCCTCACAAAGCAACTCAAGAGTAAATAAACACATATGAGGTGAACGAAGTTGCTAAAGTCCCTATTCCTTAGAAAAACTGACAAAACGATCTCTTTATGTGTTGGCTGATCAGTGTAGCCATCTCAAATAAGTAATAGAAAATGCAGATAAACACTCACCCACCCCAAGGTAAACCACCTATAGGGGGATGGTATCACACATTTAGATAAAACATGTATAATTAGTCTGCTCATTTAAACCTGCTGGTTGTATACATTCCAGTCTATGGATCCATTGCGCTTCCTTCCGTAAAATCAGGTTGTCCCAGTCCCCTCCTCTTTTGGGGGGTCTGACAAGTTCAATTGCTTGAAACTTTAACACTGCTGCCTGGCCTTGGTGTTTAGAATGCACGTGCTTGGATATTGGGGTGTCCCTACCATGGATAATATCTCCAACATGCTCCCTAATACGACGACGAAATTGTCGTGCTGTTTTACCCACATAATTTAGGGGGCATGGGCATGTGATAAGGTAAACTACTCCTGCTGTCTTGCAATTGACATAATCCCGAATATTGTATTGTTTCTGTGTGACAACACTGGTAAAACTGTTCCCTTTAAGAATGAAATCACAGGCTTTACAGCTACCACATTTGAAAGTGCCTGGTATTTGTCTATCCAGCCATGTATCCCTAGGTGAAATGGGGTCGAAACAGCTGTGCATGACTCTGTCCCTTATATTTTTCCCTCTCCGATACGTAACAGATGGCCTCTGTGTGATCTGGTCTACTAAATCTATATCAGAACTGAGAATACGCCAATACCTATTCAGTATCTGCATAATGTCATTTTGTTTTGAGTCATAGGTGCCTATGAGTCTGGTAACTTGTTCTTCTTTCCGTTTTTTAGGGACCAGGAGACATTGCCTATCTGCATCCCTTGCTCCCTCATAGGCCTTCCTAATGACACTCTCGGGGAAACCTCTATCCTTCAATCTTGTTTTGAGTTCCTGGGCCTGGTACTCAAAATCACCCATAGAGCTACAATTCCTGCGTACTCTCATGAATTGGCCTTTCGGAATGCCACGTTTGAGGGAATAAGGATGACAGCTATTCCATTGCAAAAAACTATTAGTTGCTGTTTCTTTCCGATGTACCTTTGTGCGGATTGTACCTCCTTCCGTTTTTGTGATTTTCAAGTCTAAAAAAGACAGTTCGTTCTCACTGATCTCACATGTAAACCTAAGTCCTACATCATTTTTGTTGAGGGCTGCTACGAACCTATGGAACTCATCTGCTGTAGAGTTCCAAAGAATCAGCACGTCATCAATATATCTAATCCATAATCCAACGGATGAAGTCCAATTGACAAATTTGTCCCCAAAAACAATTGTCTCCTCCCACCAGCCAAGAAATAAATTTGCATAGGTGGGAGCAGCAGGACTCCCCATTGCAGTACCACATTGCTGATGAAATATCTTGTCTTCAAAAATAAATATATTTTTTTCAAGAACAAACTGTAATAACTGCAAAACAAATTGGTTATGGGCAGCAAACTGTGTACCTCTTGATCCCAAATAATACTCGATCGCTTTATAACCACATTTGTGAGGTATGGATGAATACAACGCCTCAACATCCAGACTAGCCAGGATTGTATCTTTCTCCAGAGAAATACCATCAATCTGTTTCAAGACATCCATGGTGTCACGTACATATGATGTAAGACTTAAGACAAAAGGGCGCAACACCTGATCAACATAAGTACTCACATTTTGAGTTAAATTATTAATGCCTGAAACAATGGGTCTGCCACGTAAGGGAGGATACCCTTTGTGGATTTTGGGCAGGCTATAAAAACACGCCATAACAGGAAATTGTGGGTACAGGAACCCAAACTCTCCTGCACTAATCAAGGATCTGCTCTTTGCATCACTCAGAATGCTCAGCAACTCCTTCTTGAATAGTGCTGTGGGGTTATCCTTTAAAATGGTGTAACAGTTATGGTTAAACAATATGTCCTCACACATTTTTTTATAATCATCCCTACTCATGACCACAATGTTCCCACCTTTATCAGATGCTTTTAGAACGATGTTCTGTTTTTTCTCTAGAGTGGTCAGAGCTAGTCGTTCGGACCAAGACAAGTTATTATCCATGCCCCTACTGTCCTGACTAAGATTTTTGATCTCATCTCCCACCATATCCACAAATAAATCCACATTGGTAAAATCTCCTATAGGTGGCAGCTTTCTACTCTTCATTTTTAGGTTGGTAAAGGGACCTAGACCTGGAGCTCTTCCAGATTCCTCTAATAACCCCTCCAAGGCTGCAAGGCCTTCCATATCAGACTCTTCCAACCCTAGTTCCATACATTTTTTTCTATTGTGGTGTTTGAAAAATTTGATCCATTTGAGTTTACGAGCAAATAAATTAAGATCTTTTATCCACGAGAAAGAGTCAAATTTAACTGTGGGGACAAAGGAAAGTCCTTTTTCTAATAATGTGTTCTCTGATGTACTCAAATTGTATTCAGATAGGTTAATAATTTGTAGCCTATCCATATTTTTTCCCTTCACTAATCCTTTTGTCCCCTCAGCATATAGCGGGAAATGGGAGGATTGTTGGCTAAAAAATTATTGCCACTATTAGAAGAGGCTCTACCACGGCCTCTATTTCTACCTCTAGCTCCTCCCCTAAATTTTTGTTTCCCATGCAAATTTATTTCTTGGCTGGTGGGAGGAGACAATTGTTTTTGGGGACAAATTTGTCAATTGGACTTCATCCGTTGGATTATGGATTAGATATATTGATGACGTGCTGATTCTTTGGAACTCTACAGCAGATGAGTTCCATAGGTTCGTAGCAGCCCTCAACAAAAATGATGTAGGACTTAGGTTTACATGTGAGATCAGTGAGAACGAACTGTCTTTTTTAGACTTGAAAATCACAAAAACGGAAGGAGGTACAATCCGCACAAAGGTACATCGGAAAGAAACAGCAACTAATAGTTTTTTGCAATGGAATAGCTGTCATCCTTATTCCCTCAAACGTGGCATTCCGAAAGGCCAATTCATGAGAGTACGCAGGAATTGTAGCTCTATGGGTGATTTTGAGTACCAGGCCCAGGAACTCAAAACAAGATTGAAGGATAGAGGTTTCCCCGAGAGTGTCATTAGGAAGGCCTATGAGGGAGCAAGGGATGCAGATAGGCAATGTCTCCTGGTCCCTAAAAAACGGAAAGAAGAACAAGTTACCAGACTCATAGGCACCTATGACTCAAAACAAAATGACATTATGCAGATACTGAATAGGTATTGGCGTATTCTCAGTTCTGATATAGATTTAGTAGACCAGATCACACAGAGGCCATCTGTTACGTATCGGAGAGGGAAAAATATAAGGGACAGAGTCATGCACAGCTGTTTCGACCCCATTTCACCTAGGGATACATGGCTGGATAGACAAATACCAGGCACTTTCAAATGTGGTAGCTGTAAAGCCTGTGATTTCATTCTTAAAGGGAACAGTTTTACCAGTGTTGTCACACAGAAACAATACAATATTCGGGATTATGTCAATTGCAAGACAGCAGGAGTAGTTTACCTTATCACATGCCCATGCCCCCTAAATTATGTGGGTAAAACAGCACGACAATTTCGTCGTCGTATTAGGGAGCATGTTGGAGATATTATCCATGGTAGGGACACCCCAATATCCAAGCACGTGCATTCTAAACACCAAGGCCAGGCAGCAGTGTTAAAGTTTCAAGCAATTGAACTTGTCAGACCCCCCAAAAGAGGAGGGGACTGGGACAACCTGATTTTACGGAAGGAAGCGCAATGGATCCATAGACTGGAATGTATACAACCAGCAGGTTTAAATGAGCAGACTAATTATACATGTTTTATCTAAATGTGTGATACCATCCCCCTATAGGTGGTTTACCTTGGGGTGGGTGAGTGTTTATCTGCATTTTGTATTACTTATTTGAGATGGCTACACTGATCAGCCAACACATAAAGAGATCGTTTTGTCAGTTTTTCTAAGGAATAGGGACTTTAGCAACTTCGTTCACCTCATATGTGTTTATTTACTCTTGAGTTGCTTTGTGAGGCTGCCCACTTGCGGTGTTTTACTGTCCCGCAAGATATACTTATAACACATTATCTTTTAGCGCTTACCTCCTCGTGTTTGGCAGTCCGGGCGATACGTCCTTGGCTTCCACTGCGCCTGCGCGTTCGTCTTGATGCGGCCGATGATGACCCCTGGCTGTCAGCCGACGGCGGGGGGTCACATGGGCAGGTGTCACGAATCGAGAGGGTGTTGTGATTGGTCAATTCATGTGTTGCCGCCGAATACGATGGGTGGAGTTTAGCGTTTATAGTAACCTAGCGCCTGCAATGAAGTATGCCGTTGACATCGATACGTGCATCTTCCCGTGACGCACAGCGGAATATCCGCTGTTGAATACTAATATCGCTGGTGATGAGGCCAGAGTTACCAAGATACGGACCCCTGAGGATGAGTATCTGAAACGCGTAGGGTCGTTTAATGTCTATGGAATGTGTGCATTGGGGACAATTATATTGTGTTACACCCAGCGTTAGGAGATCCGATTTTGTCGGACACCTATGCTTCAATTAGGGCTTGTACTACTGTTGTGCCCTGGGTATATGCTGATTCCTACAAATATCGTTTAAACACAGAGATATAGGTATCATAATAACTCAGTGTTTTCTGTTTAATACATTTTTTAAATCTTCACGGTGGGGCTTATGTCACAGTGGTGTGTTACCCCTGTTTTTAAACTAGTTACTATTAAAGATATCTTTTTACTCAGTTGTCATTTCAGTGAACCTTATAATTAAATTTCTTTATATTGTGGGAGCACAATTAGATTTCTATCTAACTATACAGTGAAATTATTTTTCTCTTTTGAGGGTAGGTCTGCTACCGGCAGTGCCTTCGTGGATTCAGGGTCTACTGCTAATATTATGTCTGTGGAATTTGCTATGTCTCTAGCTATGCCATTGATTGATTTGCCTAAACCTGTCCCGGTAGTGGGTATCGACTCCACTCCATTTTCTAATGGTTATTTTACGCAGCATACCCCTGTTTTTGTAATCATTGTTGGCTCCATGCATTTGGACTAGTGCTCTGTACTGGTGATGCAGGGATTATCGTCCGATTTGGTTTTAGGCCTTCCCTGGTTGCAGATGCATAATCCCACGTTTAACTGGAATACTGGGGATCTTACCAAATGGGGTAATGAATGCATGATGTCATCTTTTTCTGTTAATTTTATTTCTCTCCCTGAGGAGGTGAACACTCTACCTGAGTTTATTCAGGACTTCGCTGATGTTTTTTCTAAAAAGGCCTCCGAAGTGTTACCTCCTCATAGAGAATACGATTGTGCAATCGATTTGGTACCAGGGGCTAAGCTCCCTAAGGGTAGGATATTTAATCTCTCTTGTCCCGAACGTGTAGCCATGAGAGGGTATATCCAGGATTGCCTGGCCAAGGGTTACATTCGCCCCTCTACGTTTCCGGTAGGTGCTGGCTTCTTCTTCGTAGGGAAAAAGGATGGTGGTCTTAGGCCGTGCATCGATTACCGAAACTTGAATAAGGTCACTGTAAGGAACCAGTATCCCCTTCCTTTGATTCCTAATCTCTTTAATCAGGTTCAGGGGTCCCAATGATTCTCTAAGTTTGTTCTTCGGGGGACTTATAACCTTATCCGCATCAGAGAGGGGGATGAGTGGAAGACTGCGTTTAACACGCCTGAAGGTCATTTCGAATACCTCGTCATGCCCTTAGGGTTGTGTAATGCTCCCGCGGTCTTCCAGAATTTCATAAATTAGATTTTGAGAGACTACCTGTGGGTATTTCTTGTAGTGTACCTTGATGACATACTTGTGTTTTCCAAGGACTGGTCCTCCCACATTGAGCATGTCAGGAAGGTGCTCCAGGCCCTTCGGGAAAACAAACTCTTTGCTAAAACTGAAAAATGTGTGTTTGGGGTGCAGGAGATACCATTTTTGGGTCAAATTCTCACTCCTCATGAATTCCGCATGGACCCTGCCAAGGTTCAGGCTGTGGCTGAATGGGTCCAACCTGCCTCCCTGAAGGCGTTACAGTGCTTCCTGGGGTTTGCTAATCATTACAGGAGATTTATTGCTAACTTCTCGGTCATCGCTAAGCCTCTTACGGATCTTACTCGCAAAGGTGCTGATCTCCTCCATTGGCCTCCGGAGGCTGTCCAGGCTTTTGAGGTCGTTAAGAAGTGGTTTATCTTGGCCCCAGTGCTGATTCAGCCTAACCAAATGGAGCCATTCATCGTGGAGGTTGACGCCTCCGAGGTGGGAGTGGGTGCTGTCTTGTCCCAGGGTACCAGGTCCCTCACCCATCTCCGTCCCTGAGCCTACTTCTCCAGGAAGTTCTCGCTGACTGAGAGTAACTATGACATTGGAAACGGCGAACTCTTAGCCATTAAATGGGCATTTGAAGAGTGGCACCACTTCTTTGAGGGGGCTAGGCACCAGGTAACGGTCCTTACCGACCACAAGAATCTGGTTTTCCTAGAATCTGCCCGGAAGCTAAACCCGAGACAAGCTCGATGGGCGTTGTTTTTTACTAGATTCAACTTTTTGGTCACCTATAGGGCTGGGTCTAAAAATATTAAAGCTGATGCACTGTCGCATAGCTTCATGGCCAGCCCTCCTTCGGAGGAAGATCCTGCTTGTGTTTTGCCCCTAGGTATAAGCATTTCCTCTTTTGATTCTGACTTAGTCTCCGAAATTGCGGCTGATCAAGGTTCAGCTCCCGGGAACCTTCCTGAGAACAAGCTGTTTGTTCCCCTGCAATTCCGGCTAAGGGTACTCAGGGAAAATCATGACTCTGCACTATCTGGGCATCCAGGCATCCTGGGTACCAAGCACCTCATTGCCAGAAACTATTGGTGGCCTGGGTTGCCTAAAGACGTTAAGGCCTACGTCGCCGCTTGTGAAATTCGTGCTAGGTCAAAGACTCCCAGGTCCCGACCAGCGGGCTTACTATGTTCTTTGCCCATTCCCCAGAGACCTTGGACCCATATCTCCATGGATTTTATCACCGATCTGCCTCCATCTCAAGGCAAGTCGGTGGTGTGGGTTGTAGTAGACCGCTTCAGTAAGATGTGCCAATTTATGCCCCTCAAGAAACTACCCAATGCTAAGACGTTAGCTACCTTGTTTGTCAAACACATCCTGCGTCTCCATGGGGTTCCTGTCAATATTGTTTCTGACAGAGGGGCACAATTTGTTTCATTGTTTTGGAGAGCTTTCTGTAAAAAGTTGGAGATTGATCTGTCCTTCTCCTCGACCTTCCATCCTGAAAATAATGGCCAAACCGAGAGGACTAATCAGTCTCTAGAACAATATTTAAGGTGTTTTATCTCTGAATGTCAATATGATTGGGTGTCCTTCATTTCCCTCGCCAAATTTTCCCTTAGTAACCGGGTCATTAACTCGTCAAGGGTCTCCCCCTTTTTCTGTAATTTTGGGTTTAATCCACGGTTCTCCTCCGTTTCACCTGGTGGTTCCAACAATCCCGAGGTAGATGTCGTTCATCGGGAACTGTGAACAGTCTGGGCCCAGGTTCAGAAGAACCTAGAGGCATCCCAGAGCATGCAAAAGACTCAGGCAGATAGAAGATGTTCTGCTAACGCCTTGTTTGTGGTCGGGGATCTGGTGTGGCTGTCTTCAAAAAATTTGCGCCTTAAAGTCCCGTTGAAAAAATTTGCTCCACGGTTTATAGGGCCGTACAAGGTCATTGAGGTCCTTAACCCTGTCTCCTTCCGTCTTTTCGAATACACGACGTGTTTCATGCCTCCCTCCTGAAACGCTGCTCCCCGTCCTTGGCTAATTCGAGGAAACCTCCTGTCCCTGTTCTCACCCCTGAAGGGGTAGAATTCAAGGTGGCCAAGATTGTGGACAGCAGGATGTTCCAATGCTCCCTCCAGTACCTGGTCCATTGGAGAGGATACGGGCCTGAGGAGAGGACTTGGGTACCTGCCCGGGATATTCACGCTGGGGTATTGCTCAGGAGGTTCCATCTTCGGTTCCCCAATAAGCCAGGTCCACCTAGGAAGAGTCCAGTGGCCCCTCATAAAAGGGGGGGTACAGTAAAGGATCTGCCAGACACAGCTTCTGTGTTGACGCCCATGGTTAATCAGTCTGCACCTGCTCCTAGGTCTGATGGAGTGACTCGATCTTCTACCACTCAGGCTGGTAAGCTCAGGAGTGGCAGAACCTATCACAGCCTGGCCAGACGGTTCTAGCTCCCGCCCTCGGTCTATTTATACCTTCATTTCCTGCTTGTCTTTGCCTGTGATTCTATCCTGTTTCCTTGCTCTGCTGCTCCTGCTATTATTATTGACCTTGCTTCATTTTGACCCTGGCTTTACTGACTACGCTCCTGCTCTGCGTTTGGTACCTCGTTCACTCCTGGTTTGACTTGGCTCGTTCTCTACGCCTGTTGCTCATGGTGTTGCCGTGTGCAACTGCCCCATTTCCCTTAGCTTCTGTGTACCCTTGTCTGTTTGTCTGTAATGCACATATTGAGAGTAGGGACCGTCGCCCAGTTGCTCGTCGTCGCCTAGGATGGGCCGTACAAGTAGGCAGGGACTGAGTGGCGGGTAGATTAAGGCTCACCTGTCTGTCTCCCTACACCGTCATTACATTCCTCCATCCGCAGCAATGGCCTTGTGCTTTATTGGAATGTCAGATCACCCAAGAAGTATCCAAACCGTAATAGGTCATATACTGATGGCAGCCATACATATGATAGCCAGATCCTGGAAATCCCTGTCTCCCCTTACGATACAGGAGCTTATCAATCAGATATGATTGAATTGGGAAATGGAACGAATGTTGGCATCCAGGAACAATCAATATTCAAGCTTTGTCTCACGTTGGTAAGTCTGGAAAGATTGTATGTCAGGTTACTCCACTCCCAGTCCCCAGCCTACTATCTTGCCTCCTTGATATTCGTATTGGGTCTTTTTTTCCAACCCACCTAAGGTGACTGAATTGCCAACATTTATTTCAACAGTTGGCAAGAGATTGTTTATATTATACATGTATATTGCAAATGGTATAGCCGTCCTCTACTTCTTCCAAGTTAATACACTGTCTTTGCTTTGACTTAATTACAGTAGCCACAGGTATACAGAGGCATGGACGGCCTTGAATATGTTCGACCAGTGCGGTCACACAGGGCGCCAGCCTCCACACTGCAAGAGGTGTGTGTATCCCAGCGCCGTTACAACTACCAGCGGGGTTACACACATTAACTGCAGTCGCCTTTCCACCGGGGCACTTCTTAACTTAGTGGCCGTCGCTACCGCTGTAGCAGCCATAGCGGCTGCTAGCTGTGACACCGGGCATGAAGGCGGTGTCGCCGCTGGCAGCCGCTGCGGCTGCTATAGTAGTAGCGACGGCACTACAGCAGAGCAGGAAGGTATCTCCCTGCTCTGCTATCTACTAGCGCCACTGTAGTATCCTGAAGGAGCGAAATCCCCATGTGGCTGGGGATTCCGCTCCTGGAGCGCTGCTTGATGTCTCTGTCCATATATGGACAGTGACATCGGGGGGGAAACTCCTGAAGCGGAATCCCCGGTCACAGCGTTGCAGACACTATGACCGGGGATTCCACGCCAGGAGAAGCCAATGACGTCATGGACATAGACGACAGGAGCTTCTCCTGGAGTGGAATCGACGGTCACAGCGTCTGCAACGCTGTGACTGGGGATTCCGCTTCAGGAGTTTCCCCTGATGTCACTGTCCATATATGGAAGAAGAAGAAAAACAAAAAGCACGGTGCCACATAGTGCAGGTTACCCAGGTAGATTACAGTGGAGAATACCAAGAAACTGCTAAACTGGTATATGATGAAAGAAAGCTCTGAATGATGTTTGAGCTGCTGCCAAGACTCGATGCCGGTGATCCTTCAGGAGACCGCAATGGATAGTGGTATAGGTGAGAGGAAAAGTGGAGTCTTCAGGAGGCGGTGCTACACACAGGATAACATGCAAACCCATGAACGGTAGTAAATCACGTATGAGGAAGCGGACTAAACTCGGTAAACTTGAATTTTGCAGAAAAAGAATAAAAGACTTAGCAAGGTGCCATGGGTTGCTAGGCAACGCAAAATATATCAATGGACGTATCTGAAGAAAAAAACAGAAGTTATTGCTGTGAAATTTGTCTACAAACAGGAAAGAAGGGGAATGTATAAGAAAACTACTAAAGGTAAGCGGTTCCCGACATAATGATACTACTTTTGTAGCTACTCAAGGGCTGATTCAAATATGTCATTAAGACCGTCTGGTTGGAGGGTTTTCAGTTTGAAAATCCAATAGTTTTCTCTTTTTTTCAGCTTGCAGAATCTGTTTGTAACATTATAAAAAATGTGTTCTATAGGGGTAATGACAATGTTACTGAATTGACTATTATGTGCAGAGGCAAAATGACGGGCAACACTATGTTTCATGAAACCCATATTTACATTAAATCTGTGCTTATTAATCCTCGTACGTAGGCATTGTGTTGTACGACCGATATACTGCAAGCGACAAGGGCATTCCAACATATATATTACATAGGAACTCCCACAATTAAGGAAGCTCCTAATAGGAAACGATTCATTAGTCACTGTGGATGTATATGTACTTTTTTCTATGTGCTATATTGGTACAGCACATGCAACGTTGACGACCACATTTGAAGGAGCCAAGTGTCTTTGGGAACATAGCAGGACACAGAGATTTGGAGCTCCTTATTTTACTGGGTGCTAAAATATTTTTTGACCTACCATGAGAGAAATTCTCTTAAACAACTGGCAAAAAATGACACTATTGTGATTCGTTCCACAGGCGGCGGTATAGTGATCATGGATAAGGATAAATATCTGGGTGAGACATTTAGGATCCTTGATGATAGTAATTTTTACCTTAAACTAACTGAGAATCTGTTACCGTCACATATACTTGAATATTGTAGTCTCATTAATACAGCATTTAAAGAGGGTCTGATCACTAAAAAAGAAAAAGGTTTCCTAAATGTTCCATTTCATAACATGCCTTTTATATACCATCTTCCAAAGGTGCATAAATCCACTACAAATCCCCCTGGTCGTCCTATAATCTCTGGGATCGGTTCCTTTACCAGCAATCTCTCCCATTTTATTGACCTTCACCTTCAACCCATAGTCTTGAACTTGCCCTCATATCTGAAGGACTCCATACAAGTGATAAAGGACCTTCGTGCAAGTAATGTCTATGACTCAATGTTTCCTATCAACTTTTTAACAGCAGATGTTACGGCATTATACAGTAATATCCCTCATGATAAAGGCCTTGAGGTTATTGAATCTGCTCTATCTGCCAAAACTTGCATGCCTGACAGGCAGATTACATTTTTAACCAATTGTGTGGATTTTATCCTCAATCATAATGCCTTTAGTTTTGACAATAAGTACTTTAACCAAATCAAAGGATGTGCTATGGGCTCGAGATTTGCGCAGGCATATGCCAACTTGTATATGGGATCTTTTGAAGAAGAGCATATTTATTGTGACCACCTTTTTAAAAATAACATTTTATTCTATAGGCGCTATATTGATGACCTCTTTTTTATCTGGAGAGGTACTGAGAAAGAGGCTACGTCTTTTATTGAGCTTTTAAATCCAAATAATTTCGGATTGTCTTTTATTCATACTTTTTCTGTTGCATCTATTGATTTTTTAGACCTAACTATTACCTTTGATGATATCTCTAATAATTTTTATAACTAAGACTCATTTTAAATCTGTGGATGTTAACAGTTCTATTAATTTTAAAAGTGCCCATTATCCTCCTTGGATAAAAAATATCCCTTTCGGACAGTTTAGAAGGGTGAGGAAAAATTGTACTACTGATATTGATTTTACGGAAGAATGTAATTTACTAGAAAAGAGGTTTAAAGAAAAAAGTTTCCCCCCGAACCTTATTAAAGGGGCACGTTTTACAGCCACTCCGTTATCCCAAGAGTCCTGTATTGCACAGAAACCAATCAAAAAAGAGAATCGTAGATTTACAAGTAATTTCATTACTTCATTTAACAGTGGCAATAAAGCTGTTAGGGAGATTTTATATAAACACTTTAAAGAGTGATCCCTACCTGAAAACAGAGCTACCCGATAGACCAATTATAACATTCAGACGTTCAAGGTCTTTAAAAAATATTTTGGCACCCAGTAAAATAAGGAGCTCCGAATCTCCGTGTCCTGCTATGTTCCCAAAGACACTTGGCTCCTTCAAATGTGGCCGTCAACGTTGCATGTGCTGTACCAATATAGCACACAAAAAAGTACATATACATCCACAGTGACTAATGAATCGTTTCCTATTAGGAGCTTCCTTAATTGTGGGAGTTCCTACGTAATATATATGTTGGAATGCCCTTGTCGCTTGCAGTATATCGGTCGTACAACACAATGCCTACGTACGAGGATTAATAATCACAGATTTAATGTAAATACGGGTTTCATGAAACATAGTGTTTCCCATCATTTTGCCTCTGCACATAATAGTCAATTTAGTAACATTGTCATTACCCCTATAGAACACATTCTTTATAATGTCACAAACAGATTCTGCAAGCTGAAACAAAGAGAAAACTATTGTATTTTCAAACTGAAGACCCTCCAAACAGACGGTCTTAATGACATACAGTGAAGGAAATAAGTATTCGATCCCTTGCTGATTTTGTAAGTTTGCCCACTGTCAAATACATGAACAGTCTAGAATTTTTAGGCTAGGTTAATTTTACCAGTGAGAGATAAACTATATAAAAAAAAAAAAAAAAGAAAATCACATTGTCACAATTATATATATTTATTTGAATTGTGCACAGAGAAATAAGTATTTGATCCCTTTGGCAAACAAGACTTAATACTTGGTGTCAAAACCCTTGTTGGCAAGCACAGCAGTCAGACGTTTTTTGTAGTTGATGATGAGGTTTGCACACATGTTAGATGGAATTTTGGCCCACTCCTCTTTACAGATCATCTGTAAATCATTAAGATTTTGAGGCTGTCGCTTGGCAACTCGGATCTTCAGCTCCCTAGTGCTTGTTCTTAGCCGTTTTCTGTCTTTCTCTAAACAATTTTTGGTAGGGGGGCCCTGAGGAAATGTTATTTTTCCAGTGCTGCCTCGAGTCCAAAAAGTTTGGGAAACTCTGTAGTAGGCTTCAGGATCCCGTCATGGAGCAGCTCAGTTTGTCATGGGAATGGGGCCTAGGTGAGTACAATTTTTGTTTTTGTTTGGGGGCACTGTATACAAGGGGGTGGTGGGGGGGCTGTATGGCACGATCTACAAAAAGGAGGTGGGGGATTATGGCACTGTCTACAGGGAGGCTATATGGCAGAATCTACAGGGGGCACTATATTCTGTGGGGGCCACTGAGCGGACATTATAGTGTGTAGGGGCACTACAGGTGGCATAATACTGTGGGTACAATTAGAGGACAAAATACTGTGTCCTTGAAGGGGTTGTAATATATTATTAAATATTATTATTATACTGTATGGGGGCACTAAAGGGGCATCATTTTTTTATGGGGCATTTTGTTTTAATGATAGGGTGGGGCGCCGAAAGATCATTTCGCACAGGGCGCCATCTATCCTAGGGCCGGCCCTGTACAGAGGTCTCTCATTGATCTTCCCCTGTCGTTCACATCTCTCTATATCTTTTCTACCCTTATTATTGTTACATAATATAATCTGAGAGTTCTCTGCAATTAACAATGTTCTTTTGTTTCGTAAAAATATAATAAAATGTCAATTTAGAAAAAAAAAATATTAGATTATATTAAAAATGAAGTGACACCTGGTGATCTGAAGGTTCAGGTAAAATTAGGTTCTGTAATAAAGAGATGTAAGTCATGGTATAATTTTGAAAGCATTCTGGCACTATCGTTCCATTTCTATATTTCTGTCGCTGTCCCCTATGCTAGCTTTCAGTATGACAGGGATGTTTATAGAACTGGGCAGTTTATCTGTTTGTCCAGTCAAGCCTTGGTGATTGCTTTTAAAGAACACATTAGTGACAGCCTGGGAAAGAAAAGGCAGTGTTCAGTATTACCCACAAAAGGTGCTAGCATCAAGAACATAGTAAATATAGCAAGTGTAATGTCCCAAAAACAAATAATGTCTACAAACATCCACTCATTACACACTTCACAAAACCCTGGATCTATTTGAATTATATAGAAACCTTTTCAATTACATTGGTGATTGTTTTGATAATTTCACAATGTGATATTACAATGGTCACTGTTATGTCACAATGGTCACTATTGTGATGTCACAATGGTCACTGTTGTGATGTCACAATATTCCCTATTGTGATGTCACAATAATCACTATTGTAAAGTCACATTGATCATTATTGTAATGTCACAATAGACATTGTAGTAAAGTCATATAGGTCACTATTGTGGTGTCACATTATTCACTTTTGTGATGTCACAATGGTCACTGCTTAGTGACCTCACAACAGCGCTCATTGTGACATAACGATAGTGACCGTTGTGACGTCACAATAGTTGTGACATTCCAATAGTAACCATTGTGATATAACAATAGTAAGCGACATCACAACAGTGACCAATTTAACAGTGACTATTGTGACATCATAATAGTGACTATTGTAACATCACATTAAATACCATTAGGACATCATAATAGTGACTATTGTGACATTACAATTGTGCAACTGTTCGCCATTGTGACATCCCAATAGTGACTGTTTTGATATCTCAATAGACACCATTGTAACATCACAGCAGTGAATTTTGTGACATTACTATAGTGACCATTGTGACATCACAATAGTGACCATTGTAACATCATCAAAACAATCACCATTGTGACATCACAATACTGACAATTGTGGCTTCGTAATAGTGACCATTGTGACATCACAACAGTGACTATTGTTAGAGCATCAAAACAATTACCATTGTGACATTACACCAGTGACCATTGTGACATCACAATGGTGACCATTGACATATCATATTAAAGACCATTATGACATTATAATAGTGACCATTGTGACATCACAATTGTTAAACTTGCCATTGTGACATAACAGTAGTGAGCATTTTAATATCCCAAAAGAGACCATTGTAACATCACGGCAGTGACCTTTGTGACATTACTACAGTGACCATTGTAACTGTCACGCCTGTGGGGTATGTGGACGCACTAGGCAGATGACACGGAACGTGGAAGCTGACAACACGACTCCAACACTAGATGCAGCTCAGGAACAAGCACAGTTATGGGATACAGGATACAGGTAGCAGTATATGGGAACACTGGGAGCAGGATAACAACTAAGGGACCATTTGCAAGACAAACATGGGAATACAACAACAACAACGCTCAGGCAAAGAGTGGAAGGACAGAGCCCTTTATATAGTTCAGGAAGTAAGGGGATAGGTTAGGGAACATTTAGTTGGTGCACGTGCTAGCCCTTTAAGACCAGGAACGAGCGCGCACAAACCCGAGCAGCAGAAGGATGCAGCCACGTGGGTTGACGCCGATATGCTGACCAGACTACCGCGGTCACGGCTGCCGGTAAGTACTGCGTGCCGATGGTCAGCGACCGCAGACACAACAGTAACATCACAATAGTGACCATTTTAGCATCATCAAAACAATCACAATTGTGACATTACAGTACTGACAATTGTGACTTTATAATAGTGACCATTGTGACATCACAACAGTGACTAATTTGAGATCATCAAAACAATTACCATTGTGACGTTACAACAATATCAATTGTGACATCACAATAGTGACAATTGTGACATCACAACAGTGACCATTGTAACATCACAACATTAACTATTGAGACATTACCATAGTGACCATTGTGATATCACAACAGTGACCATTGTGAAATCACAAGTGACCATTGTGAAATCACAATAGTGACCATTGTGACATCGAAAAAGTAACCATTGTGGCATTACAATAGTGACAATTGTAGCTTTAAAAAAGTGACCATTGTGATATTACAACTGTGACCATTGTAATATCACAATATTGACCACTGAGACATCATAACAATGACAATTGTAACATCATAACAGTGCCCATTGTTGCATCATAATAGTGACAATTATGACATCGCAACAGTGCCCTATGTAACATCACAATAGTGACAATTGTGACATCACAATAGTGACCATTGTGACATAACAACAGTGACCATTGTGACATAACAATATTGTCCATTGTGACATCCTAATTTTATTATTTTATTTATAAACATCTTTCTTAATCAGAGATGCTTATTATTACCCCATAGCTGCATAATATTCCACATATGTTAATGTGAACTTCCACTTTTGAGTGAAAATTGCTCAGCTAGCATTTACTAAGCAAAATGGGCAATTATGACAGACAGAGTTGCTGGAATAAAATTAATTTAAATATGTTTTATGTCAGGCGTGCGCTGGGTATTTGGTTAGGATATGCCTCATTGGTGTGGGGCAGGATAGATAGAGGTACACATGGCACAGCGTGCGCATATTTTCTAACCATTAGTCACGACCCCAGGCACACACAATGCCCACACCTGAGGGCGAGTCATCAAGAAATGTGTAAGAACACAAGGTGTCATTTGTATGGAGTCAAATACAGAGAGAAAATGTCATAAAATGTTCAAGCAGTTAAATCATTTAGCAACAAATTCTGCAAAACCCTATTTAAGGCTTTGTCCACACTGGAATTTTTTACTAATTTTGCATCCCTATTGACTTCAATAGAATTTTTGTGGTTTTCAGTTAGATTCCGTTCCGTCGAGTTCCTATTTTGTTGACGAGCAGAAAACTATAGTCTGCTATACTATTCTACCCAAAAACCTGACAGATCCTATTAATATCATTGGGATCTGTAAGGCTTCCATTTAAAATTTGCTAAGACTGATCAGATGGAAGCATTGATGACACCAGTGTGAACAGTAAGACTGTACATCAAATCCTAACTCATCTATCCAATGTTACATTAATTGAAGCATCAATGATGATGATGATTATTATAATTACAGTTATTATTATTATTACTGAAGCGCCTGATCGACTGCTCACCATGTCTAACTGTTGGTGTTTTCTACCTTTTTGACAAGTAAAATTAGACACCCTGTCATGGTTTTTCTTTCCTGCCATACCATTATTGGCTGAAGGACTTTCTGCTATCAGTTTTTTGTAGGAAGACATACAATATAAGGACTTATCTTAGTTTTAACAGGAGCTTCAGACAGCCCTTATATGTGATGGATCTTGCATAGGGTTGCCACCTTTTCTCCCTACAAATCTGCTAGTTTGGCGGTGTCTTTTTCTGCAAGATTGTGCAAATTGCAGCAGAAAACGCCACAAAACTGGCATGTGTAAATACACTTTATAGTTCATATGCCCAGCCAGTCAAGATTCGCAATAGAGTATAGAAATAGCAGCAATGGTTCCAGCCCCGATCAACAGGAAACTAAATGCAGGAACCTGCAGGGAATGAGTAAAGAAGAGACGTAGGCCAATTATTTAATAAAGCAAAAAAAGGCCACATACTATATATAAATATATAAATTATTTTATTTACATCAGGATCATATCAATTACATCAATAACATCTTCTTACATGCTCCTTAAATATATTCTCACATTTCATACAAAATGTATTATGTTTTTCCATTTCCCTATATGTTTTAAGTAGGTAACAAGTTGCTATGGGAATTCTGTGTGCCAGCATATAATAGCACCTCCGTATCACCACCAACTAGGAACATTGTTGTAGAGTCCATCACAATTTCTGTGCCAGGGATCTTATTTATTAAGACGCACTATATAAAAGTGCAGTTAACCAACGTATTACTTTTAATGTGTGTGTTCGCCTGCTCTTCAGTCCAATCTGTTGGTGTCTAAACAGTTCGCCTCCACCTGTTGCTGCTAGGTGAGACAGTGACAACAAACATTGAAACAACGGGTACAAGTACAGTAAGGTCCCACTCAAATGTTCCATTGTCAGCCATTGCACCTGCTTTCACTCTGCATCTCCCGAAAGTGTGACCATCCTGAATGTACACTGTGTCTTTCCGTCAGCGGTACTGCAGCCCTAGATAGTAGCCCAGTCACCCGAAGCCCATGGGGTCATTTAACATGCACTCCACATCACTTGGTTTCCTGAGCACCCACTCTAGCTCCCCTACTTTGTTTTATTACATTAATTCACCAGTACCCGCCATTTCTTAGAGGCCTCACTGCATTGCATCAATCTCCATCTAACCAATCTACATCCTCCACTTGATGAATAGCTGCTTTTATATTCCAATGTGGTACAAGACTCTTCTTATATTGATTTGGTTTATATGACTGGTATTTTCAAGAGATTTGAGGATCTAAGAAAATGTAGGAAGCAGGGTCTAATGCAAATAAACACAGAGAACACACACATGTTTTTTTCACCATAGAAAATGATAGGATACCACTAGGATAAGTCATCGCCTTCTAGAACGAAGGGACACTCAACTTGGGTGCTGGGTTGCAGTAACTGCACAGAAGTGGGTCAGGAGTGGCACTGTGTTAGGAAAAAATCCAAAGGGGCTTTGCCTAAAGCTCAGTGGACCCACTGTTCTAGTGACCACTGATCACATAGTAACGGCACATCATTGGGGAGAATCCCTCAGTATACATCACTTGAGCAACCAGTAACCCAGTTTTATTGCCAATTGTGGACCACTTAGAAAAAATAGGTGCTGCAACATCACCGCTTCCAGTAACAACCTCTGCAACAGACCGGATTTTGACTATAGCAAAATAACATTTTGGTCTTTTTTTATGACATTACCAATAGATCTAGATGAGGCATTAAGAATTTCAAATTCCACAAATTCTGACTTTTATTTTGTACACAGGTTTATTTTGTTTGCTGTGGTGAACAATGCTGTTTTTTTAACTTTTAGATCCCCAGTTCTTGTATTCTATTAGCACACAGGCTAACTGTACATATTTAGTGTCTGCTCCTTGTTTTATGTGGTGTTAAACTTGCATTACTCATTACTATTGTTGTTACCATCTATTAAATGTATTTATTTTGCATCTCTAGCCTTATGCAGATTGTTTTCGATGCTTGAGATTTTTCCATTTGCTATAATCTTTTTTTTTTAAATATAAATTAACCCCTTAGTGACCACTAATACGCATTTTTACGTCGGTCACTAATGGGCTTTAGGCTAGGCTGACGCCTTTTCACGTCAGCCTAGTCTAAGTCCTGCACGGGTCTTCCGTGCAGGCAGGAACCAGGGCTCTGCCGTCTGATGACAGCTGAGCTCCTGCTCCAACGCCCGCGATCGAAGTTTACTCCGATCGCGGCCGTTTAACCCGTTAAATGCCGCCGTCAATAGCGACCGCGGCATTTAACTTTGTTTACAGAGGGAGTGCGCTCCCTCTGTCACCCATCGGCGGCCCGCGAATGCAATCGCGGGTCTCCGATGGGGTGTCATGGCAGCCGGGGGCCTGATAAAAGCCCCCAGGTCTGCCCTGGACATATGCCTGTTAGGACGCGCCGGAGGCACGTCCTAACAGATTGCCTGTCAGATTTACACTGACAGGCAATAATGCTCTGGTATACGAAGTATACCAGAGCATTATAGCAGCGATCGGAATATCGCACAGTAAAGTCCCCTAGTGGGACTAATAAAATAAGTCATCAAAGTGAAATAAAGATTATTAATAAAAAGTACAGTAAAAAAATAAATAAAACCATTTTTTTCCATAAAAAGTGGTTTTATTTAGTAAAAGTGTAAAAAAAAAAAGAAAAAGTACACATATGTGGTATCGCCGCGACCGTAATGACTCCATTAATAAAGTTAATATGTAATTTAAACCGCAAAGTAAACACCGTAAAAAAAAAACGCAAAAAACCATGGCGAAATTGCAATTTTTTTCCATTGCCCCCCAAAATGTCATAATAAAAATGAATCAATAAGTCCCATGCACCCCAAAACAGTACCATTCAAAACTACGTCTTGTCCCGCAGAAAACAAGCCCAAAAAATCACTACATTGATGGAAAAATAAAAAAATTACGGCTCTTCGAAAGCGACGATGCAAAAACAAATAATTTTAGTTCAAAAGTCGTAAAACATAAAAAAACTCTACATATGTGGTATCGCCGTAATCGTACCGACCCATAGAATAAAGGTTACATGTTATTTACGTCGCATAGTGAACGGCGTCAATTTAAAAACGCATAGAACAATGGCGGAATTTCAGGGTTTTTTTATAATCCCCCTCAAAAAGGTTAATAAACGTTAATATAAAAATTATATGTACCCAAAAATGGTGCTATTAAAAAGCACAACTAATCCCGAAAAAAACAAGTCCTCATACAGCTATGTAGACGAAAAAATAAAAAAGTTATAGGCCTTTGAATGCGACTATAGAAAAACGAATAAAATAGCTTGGTCATTAGGGCCTAAAATGGGCTGGTCACTAAGGGGTTAAGGATTTATAAAAAAATAAAATGCAGTACTGAAACCATGCAATAATTGTACCAATAAGGAAAATGCATGGGGTGAGTCATTGTTTAATGCATTCAGTATCACTCGATCTACACTACCATTGCCAGCCAATTGCTTATTCTATACATTGTGCAGGAGAAGCAATAATCAGTCACACTTAGCCTAAAAAAAACTAGTCCCATTCATGTAAGAAAATAACAAGCATCCCTGTAAAAACAGCTCTTTCCTATCCATAAATACCAAAATTATAGGTCAGTATGCACAATATGTGACCACAGTTGAACAGGCAGAATCAATGGTTCTGTGACCGTCCAATTTTACAAGCCGTTCTAAAAGAACTCAGCTATCACTAGTGAACTAGAAAATGTGTCTGTATGTACCTTTTCCAATGAGCCATGTGCAATTTACCAGAACAGCTATACCCCATTAGATGCCACCCATTCGGCTTTTATTTAGTTGATATAATGACAGAATTAAGATTAAAATGTAATAATATAAATTACACCTATGGCAGCAGGGATAACATCTGCTAATAGGAGAAAATATTAACAAAAGACATCGGTGAAGCTATTAAATTGCGCATACTAGGTAGGCTTTTCTAAGGTCAATTGGACATAGCAGCATAGTGCCTTTAATGCACCTTTATACATACCCTCAATTACAACATATTATTTAAGTTTTTCATTCAGCTTCCCTAAATATATAATCTAATGCAGTTATCACTGATAAAGTATACCCTGAAGCCACAGTATGATATTAAGATAGATGATAGATAGAGATAGATAGATAGATAGATAGATAGATAGATAGATAGATAGATAGATAGATAGATAGATAGATAGATAGATAGATAGATAGATAGATAGATAGATAGATAGATAGATAGATAGATAGATAGATAGATATGAAATAGATAGATAGATAGATAGATAGATAGATAGATAGATAGATAGATAGATAGATAGATAGATAGATAGATAGATAGATAGATAGATATGAGATAGATAGATAGATATGAGATAGATAGATAGATAGATAGATAGATAGATAGATAGATAGATAGATAGATAGATAGATAGATAGATAGATAGATAGATAGATAGATATGAGATAGATAGATAGATAGATAGATAGATAGATAGATAGATAGATAGATAGATAGATAGATAGATAGATAGATAGATAGATAGATAGATAGATAGATTTTGTTTCTCTATCAATTTGGCATTGTTTTAAGTAACCATTATTTATTTATTTTTCTCCAAAAAAACAACAATACTACAAGCTAGATAACAACTTTGTAATGTATCATATTACAGAAAACACCTCTTTCTCTGCTTATCAGACTCATTTCCCCCTCCCCTGCCTCCTACACTGATCACTCACTCTTAATTCACTGGTAAAATCTGTCTTTAGTAAAGCAGTGATTAGATGGATTAACAGCCTCTCTAAGAGATCAGGTGACAGCTGCTGCCCATAGATGTCTATGAAATTGGAAGGGGGAGCTGCTTCTGCTGCTTCCCTCTGTATGTGTGAGATAGCGATAGGGGAGCAGGATCTTCTCTTCTCTCTATGCTGTTTGTGGGAGACATCACAGCAGCTAGTCTCCACCCTATCTGGAGTTGAGTTCAGGGACAACTGACAATCAGAAATGAAGCCCGCAGAGAGGAAGCCCGCAGAGAGGAAAAACTGCTTAAAATGCAGATATACATCATATAATGATCAGAATATGTATAAATACATAGGACCGACTATTCTCAAAAGTCATCTGAAATGTAGGGTAGCTGGGTATCAAAGTAATGAGTGTCTGGGGCCTTGGCAAATCCATACAGATCCAGAATAATTAATTTCTTACTGTTGATTAGTGATTTCAATCATATACGTTACAAATTATAAGTTTCTTGTGATAATTATGCATTTTAATGTAAAACACTACAGCAGAAATTCATAAGCATTCATGTGTATACTAAGTAGCCATCATTGCCTAAGTTACTTAAATAGAATGATAATATTTGTTGACACAAAAAAATCTTTATCCTCTTCTTCTTCTTTACTTTAATGCATTTTTGAAGACAATATTTTAAAGTTTTCAAAATCTATCCAAATGCTCATTGTCTCCATTTAAAAGAGGTTTTCTGAGACATTACATTGATGGTATATCACTTCTACTGGTCACCGCGGCCCCTTCCTCCTTGTGATCATGGGGGACACAGGAGTCGGGCCCCACTGATCACACATTGATGACATATTATTCAATGAAGTGCTGTGATCCAATTGTATTATTTACAGACACAGCACTGGCCTTGTCCAGACTCTATAGCTGGTATTGTAACTAAGTCCCATTAACTTGAATTGAGAGAGTTCCAACAGTCTGACTCAACTGATAACACATTGATGGTATGTGTTAGAATATCCCTTTAAAGGTAATTTCCCTAAAATACTTTTAAGTCAATCAGAAATATAATAAAAGATAAGCAGGGAATCTGAACTGAGCCAGTCCCTTTTTATTTTTCATTAAGCAAGTGCTGTGGATAGTCATGCAAGGTACAACTCGAATTAAATAAATAGATACAATTGAGATCACTACTATTAAATTCCCATTCATTCCATTTAATAGGTACAGCACATACATGGCCAGATCTTCATTGAGAACAGGAATGTGATTAGCTGAATCTCATGATCTGAGACAATATCAGTTAACTTCCAATAATCATTTATGGCATTTTGAAGGGACATCTCATAAAATTGTTTCTTGAGCAAATAAAAAAACCCTAATATAACTCTTCCAATATCTGCATTCATTCTCAATTGCTCTTTGTATCATCATTTTACTTATTTTCCATTTTTTACTAAAAATTAAAAGATACTGCAAATGGAAAAAGTTGGTTGTGTAAGTCAATGAGCAGTTGGTGTAAATCATACAGTATATTTGAGTTGCCTAAGAAAATAAGAGAGTCACAGCACTCACTAAAGATTTCAGAATAATTAGCTTTATCCATAAATCACATCTGTGCAAAGTGAGAACAGATAATTTCAGCCAATGGCCATTTTGCACTTAGAGGGACACTTTGTCATGGCCTTGACATGACCTTGACATAGCACCACTTAAGATGAGTAATAGTCACTGACCCCAATTGAACTTTTCTTACTTGTATATTGCCCATCCAAGCAGCTCAGTCTATTTAGAATGGTGGCAATCAGCCCAGTACTGACTTTTCCGAAATAAGTGAAAGAGAGGTTGTAAAATATCTCCCAAAGTAAAAAAAAATAAAAAAAAATAAAATAAATTGAGTTGATCTATTGAGGATGCTTTCATAGCGTGGGTCTTCCTTAGGGATGGAATGTCCAGAAGATTAAACACCTTTAATAATTACATAAATAATTGAAGATTGCAAAAATAACAATAAATATTTTATATTATAAATGTTAATATCTTTACATTTCATCAAATCATTTTCATTGCTTGTTTTTCCTATTAATTTAGGAAATTAGACATTTTCTGTATGACAATATCTGACAGTGCTGGTGATATCTTACCTATACCACTGCTTTCTGTTCCTTATAATGTAATACCGCCCTTTATAATGTGCGGTACAATTTCCAGTATTTTAAGATTATATCAGAGATTCAATATTGTTGAGTGTGCGCCTCTGGGGAATATAGTAGTGTATGATTCATATATTGGACCTCTAGGTTCAAAGCTGATAGAAACCACTGCCCACGTAATTCTTCACAAATCTCTCTAGCGCTGTAAGGGATAAGATGATGATCTTCTTTATACTTGAGATGCTATGAAGAGCTGTGTCTGTGCAATAAATCTAGTCCTGTATCATCTATTATACGGTATTGATAACTAGAATTTAATCTTTGGCAACCGTTGCCAGTGACCGTTATTACAACTGGGCTCTCTTAACCCTGTCTGTTTTGTACAATGGAAGGGATTTTTGTGTCTCTTTTCGTTCTTTATAAGCGCATATATGACACAGTTTCACGTACAAGCCTGGTTATTGCCAAGTTGCAGGATTTGTTTAATGAAAATATCCGCCTGTTCTTCATCACATAGGAACTTCCCATACACATCAGAAAGTTTCCCCATTAAGAGCAGTTGAAACTCTTCATTGCCGACTTCGATAGCAGCTGCAAGGGCCAAGGAGAGGTATGTGACAGCATCTTCTGCATCCTGTAAACAGGTAACACGGTTACATCAGGACAGCTGTTCTGCTTCTTTGTCCAAGAGGAAGTATCATCACATTTCAGTCATCAATGTTCAGGAATAATACACACGGCACAAGCGGACATGTTCACGTGAAGTTATGTTCCCACATTTAATTCTAATGTTGACCAAGTTATTTCATTGTCTCAGCATGTTATTTCCTTCACATCTACTGTAAGGAATGATGTATTTCTGTATAACTCCTAGATAATATGTTACTATGTTACACGAAACAGTTTCAAACAGCAAACAAGCCTAATCCGTCTACAGGAACTCCCATATTTATACTCCAATTTAAAAACACTTTCTTTGTTGGTAATTTTTATTTATTTTTGTCCCATTTCATATGACTTACCATTAAAAAAGAATGTGACATCTAATAATTCAGCAAAAGCACTAAACAAATTTAGAATACTTTAACCTCCTCTACACTAAGCTTTGAAATAGAAATGGGAGTAGGATTTCTCCGTAAATGAAAACAATTTTCAGGGGTCCCCTCGTGGTAATAAGGTTCAGGGTCTCTACCTAAGCTGTTTTTTTACCTTTCTTGTCATACACTAAATACTAATTTTAGAAGATCTTTTACCTTTCGTCTATGCAGTGCAATATCCCCCAGCCGCCAATACACCTTCACATAATATCCAGCCTCACTTGCGTGTTGAATCGGTGAAGAACATACAGACAGCGCCTTAAGATAACAGTACTCAGCAATCTCATAAATCTGCAAGGCATAGTAGACTCCTGCCAGTCGATGAAATGCAACCAGCTCATGCACTGGGTCCTCTGGATGGAGACAATAAAAAAATGATACATTAGGAGCGAAAATTAGACAATTCAGGGTGAGTGTAGTATCAAATGCAGCTTTGCAATAATTTATGATAAGGATTCCTTATGTTCCGTTACTAAAGGTGTGTTTACATTGGCAGATTTCGGCCCATAACAAGCGCCGATTGATGATAGAACATTGACGATATAACGAGTTGATTGGCCCTTGTTTAAAGGCCCTTTTACACGGGCTGATGCAAATTGTATGGGAATGAATGTTCAATAATATGATTTCTCGGTCCCCATACAGTTTTTAAATTGTTGTCAGTACATCCTCTATTTACACGGGGAGATGTGCTGCCGACAACAATGATTTTATAGGCTACATAAAAGATTTGTTCAGCTGACAAAAGAGCGTTTGCTCGTTTGTCAGTTGATCGCTGACATGTTTATATAGGCCAATGATTGGAAACGAGCGTTTGCACGAACGCTTGCATGCCCGACCATTGGCTCGTGTAAGTGGGTCAAAAGATATGTACAAAGTTGCCAATAATATGTGACTGCCTATGCTATGCCAAATCCAAGTCTTGTTTATTAAGTATGTATATTGTGTGAAATCTAAAATATAACATTTAATGGAAAATAAGATTGCTTTTATAAGGCGGAAATGGCCAAAAGTTGATAAAGTACCACAGTTTATGGTGCTGCTACTTGGGAATGTAAAATAACTTAGCCTATTACTGATAAACGATGCTAAACAAGCCATATGTTTAGTCTCTTATATGTTTATTTGAACTGACCTCACAATATATCATCTATTTTCATGTAACACAATTAAGAAAAGTCTTAACCTTACATTTTATTATTTACATTTTGCATTTTATCTACCAGAAAGAATGACAATTATACATTACTTTTGGAGTATCTCTTTCATGTAATATTGAAACACGAGGAATCATGTGTATGAAAACTAGTTTAGAGAAAAATATGTCCATGGCAACCAATCAGATTCTAACACTAGGAATCTAAAACTTAGAAAAACCACATGATAGGAGGATTTACATTTAGTCCAGTTTGCCCATAACAATCCAATTTCTTTTTTATTTTGGTGACTTTTTTTAGTTGCTCTCATCCTCATCTCAAGTTGCTCTCATCCCCATTTTAATGAGTGGAGAGAACCTGCACAGGGATGTGGTCTCCATAGTTGCTGCAAAGTTAGCAAACAAGCAAAAGTAAAATATACTGAAGTCATGAAAACTGTAATGGGGCCCCAGAATCTCCTATTAGACTTAACAATTAAGGATAAAAAAGAGACTTCTCTTTTGAAAGATATTTCCTGGTATTTTGTTTTGGGGAGACATGTTCTTTGAATGCAATTTAAGGAATGAGATATAATGTGTGGGGTCCAGTATTCAACTGTAAAATGAAAATGTAACTTACTACCATTGCCACTTATGACATTCAAATATAAATCTTATTCAAATATTAACAGAAGGAATGCAATGTTTTAGGGTAAATGATATTCGAGACTTTACATCTAAATAATTCATAATTAATTTGTGTGTCAAAATTCGCCACAGCTTACAAACCTATGCAGTTGTCATTTTGTTGCAAGATAAAAAGCTAACATTTGACAAACTTATAAAATGTCACTACCCCCCCTGATCAGTAGTATAGCTGAAGGGGGTGCATGCATAGTGTCCAGTCTTACTCAGGTCCTAGTGCCTGAAGAACCTCTTTGTAGTTGAGCTTTAGTAAAACTTCTGCATGAACATTCAAGCTATTCATCTGCTTCTGAGATTCAGTCGTCAGCAAAAACGGACACTACTTTCTATACGATCCACCAGGACATTAATAAAAAGAACTTGGTCCACCACAGGACGTTGTATTTTAAATGTTTACCATTTGCAGCTACTTTAGCTCCTTAAACAGTATTTCACCCATTTACAAACAAGGCCAGTTTTAGGAGGGTGCACACAGGATGCATCGTCTGACATTAAAAAAAAGAAGCACTACTGGCCCTGGTGGCCTGTGGACCTGATGCCCAACCCTATGGAAAGGCAGAATGCAACTATGTTCCCTAGTTTATTGATTGGGAAGAGAAATGAAGGCAACTGTCTGGCAATGTTATTTGTACCCTATGTGATTGTATTATTTGGGAACTATATGGTACACCATAAGTAAGGAGGGGCATCAGTAGAAGGCAATGCATAGGCCAGCCCTGTGTTCAAGCATTCTATTCTAGTACTATTGTAACTTTTGAATGCAATAGATGCAACTAATTATTATGCTCATGTTTGCCTAAGGTGCTTAATCATAAGTAGAAAAATATTAGAATACCTACCGACTAGGGTGCTCAGCCTGACAGCCATTGTTGCGAATTCCAGTGAAGATTTATAATCTCCCTGATTTATCAACAGCTGAGTGAGTTTGTGGAAAATTCGGAGCTGTGACCGGGTGTCTTCAAGTTTCTTTGCTAGTGGTAAGGCACCCTCCTACAAATTACAATACAAATTATGAATAGACTAGATATCCTTTTGTCTAAATATTACAGATTAGGCCTCTTCATACGAGTAAAACTTTCTGCACGCCCTACTAATGACAATACAAGAATACAAGTAATACTTACTGCATGACTTTGATGTAGAGTGCTATTTAGTAATATCATAACTGAAGCCGAAAATAACCATAACTAATGATCTACAGGAAGGTTTAAACAGCCTCTTAGATCAAATGATATGAGTGCTTATGGATTTTTGCCCTAAGTCAACACAGAGTTACACTTGATAAACGGAACCTGTCACATTGAACATGCTGTTCAATGTACAGGCAGCATTTTATAGAACAGGATTAGCTGAGCAGATTTATATATAGTTTTGTGCAAAAGGATTTAGATAACCTGTAATTTATTAATTCAAATCCCTGCTCACAGTAGGCTTAAGAGTCCAGTGGGAGGTCTCAACCATTGATTCACAATGTCAGAGTGTGAATACAGAAATACTGTAACTGCTAATCACTGAGTAGGACTGCCCACTGGACTCTTAAACCCAGAATTAGCAGGGATTTCAATGAACAAATTACAGCTTATCTTGTATTTTTTCACCTAAAACTATATATTAATCAGTTCAGCTCCTCCTGATCTGTAACATGCTGCTTACAGATAAGACTGGATGCTAGACATGAAAAGTTGCCTTAAAATAGCTGTTTGTTCTCTAGAGCTGCTTTTTACAGACGCTTTCCCATAGAAACTCCTTTATGATTACTGTACATTATGAGTTTTGTACACAAGGGGAAAACACTTCTACACTGAAGGAAACAGCAATAAAAATTCCTCTATTTAAGGTTTTCATTCATTCAAGTGGAAGGTCCAGTCTGGGAGATAATAGCTCTATATGACCGTGAGACATAACATTTTTAAGTCAAAAATATGTTTTAATAGAGCACAATGAAAAAAATCACTACAAGAAAATTTGAACAAATACCTGTATAAAATATGTCTAAGGGGTTTTCCCACCAGGGACATTTATGACATATCCACAGGATATATGAGTAAAAGGGGTTGTCCGGGCATGTGGATAGGTCATCCGTATCAAAAAACGGTCCGTGCCCAGACAACCCCTTTAATGTATGCGCCTGGGCTTTGGTGTCTGAATTTTTGTGTTTTTATAGAGGCTGGAAATGGCTGAAGAAGTGTCTCATCAGGAAACTCTGCAGTCATCAGGAGAAGTTGCTATAACAGTCTGTGTCAGATGGAGAAGAAAAGAACGACTCCCATCAGAGAAGACGTCACTTTTCACAGTCACTGGATTTATAGAAGATCTGTCACCTCTCCTGACATGCCCATTATAGGAAATCCTTGTATTCCACATAAAGTATTTGTGTACCCAGGACTAATAGACAAATGCGTGTTACCATTCCCATTGTCAGGAAGATGTGTCTCTAAACAGTGTGATACTGTCAGCGATGGTTGGAGACTGTCAGTATGTAGGGACACAGCCCTTTATCAAGGGGAATACTAACACCCATTTGTCAATGCTCACACAGAAAGGTGGTGTTAACTATAAACATGGCAGAGAGGGCTGGGGCAGGAGGCCCAAGTTTGGGAAACAGCCCAGGGCCTATGGTCTACCTAACCTGCAACTGCACAAGGTTGTTGTATTGAACTTTTTTTGGGGTAAGTACACGTGCAGCAGATTTGTTGAAGAAATTTCTGCAACTGAAAAACAGTTACACATATCCGATTGTGGTTGCTTCTGCAGTAGGTGCATGAATTTCCCCAAGTTCCATTTAGATGAATAAGACTGATATTCAGTGGCAGAAATTTCTGCAACAAATCTGTCTCATGTGGACTTACCTTTAGAGGAAAGTTATAGAAAACTTTCAGGATGTTCAAAGATGAGTGAGATTATTAATAAACTGAAAATAATATAAGTGGTAGGGCTGAGAAGCTATAAAGTGTCAATGATTCAAGGTACAGTTCTCACTTATAAACAGTCATTACCTTATAAAAAGGTAGAGCCTTCTCTGTCGTCTGTAACCCATGGAAGAATACATCTCCAGCAGCTTCATACAGGTGCAATGTAGCAGTAAAGTGCTCTGATTTCATGGAAGCCTGGATACCAGCCTGTAATAAATTCACAATGTAGCCATTATTCGTCAACCCCTTGCCGCTGTGACCAATTTTCATTTTTCAATTTAGTTTTTTTCCTCCCTCGCCTTTCTAGATCCATAACCTTTGATTATTTCATCGACATAGCCATATGAAGCAGTTTTTTGTGGGATAAGTTGTAGTTCTAATAGCACCATTTAATATACCATATAATGTACTGGGAAACTAGAGTGGAATGTGAAAAAAAACTGCAACTCCTTCATTAGTTTTTGGATTCAATTTCTACAGCATTCAATGTGCGCTAAAAACAACATTCTGCAATGTGATTATGGCAAACTTTATAGGGTTTTTTATGATGCATTACTTTTACAAAGAAAAAATATATTTTCGAAAGAAAAAGTCTTGAGCTGAGTCCAAAAGCATCGTGCACATGCTCAGTGCTCATATGAAGCCGAAGCCAGTACACAGGGTGGGGCCCCACTCGTTCGCCGGGTGTTTTCTCTGCCGTCATGGCTCCTCCAGGAGCGGAATCCCCAGCCAGAGTGTTGCTAAAGCTCTAGCCAGGAATTCTGCTCCTGGAGAAGCTCCTGACGTCACTGTCCATATATGGACAGTAAAGTCAGGGGCTACTCTTGGAAGTGAATCGTTGCCGACGCTCTGGCTCGGGACTCCGCTCCTGGAGAAGACCCTGATATTACTATTTATATATGGACAGTGACGTAGGGGTTCCTCCAGGAGAGGAATCCCCAGCTGGAGCATCGGCAGTGCTCTGGCTGGAGATTCCAATCCTAGAGGGTGCTATCTACAAGGGTGTGTGTGGCACTATTTACAAGGGTGTGTGGCACTATCTACAAGGGTGTGTGTGGCACTATCTACAAGGGAGTGTGTGTGGCACTATCTACAAGGGGTTGTGTGTGGCACTATCTACACGGGGGTGTTTGGTGGCTTAGTTCCCTAAAATCTAATGACAGGTTTCTTTTAAAGTGTAGGTCAATATGTTACTTCCATTCCACCGATTATGTCTAGGTATATTTAAAGGTGTAGCTGGCAGGGTATATGCCCTGGTTGTTGGGCGTTAGGGTAGCACCAGCAAGCCACTCTCCCTTGCCCCTAGTATTTAGATAAACGGCAAGGGCAGTGAACTGAAACTTTGCCCAGGGTGTAGTAAAGCATACAGCAGGTACATCTTTGGATATAATCTACACAAAAAGTAATCTTTGCTAATGCATTGCTTCTTGTTTTGACTTACAGAACGGAATTTATTATTATTCTGAATGGAAATCTCCCAGCATTTCCTGTCAGCTCCATGTCTGCATAAAGCTTGTTCTGACCACCTGTATTAGATAGAAGTCACTGAAGATGCAGCGCAGCAGAGTGCATTGCATATAGCAACTCAGCTAATTTGTCACACGTGTACAAACTGTCAACTGTTTCTAATAGTAACCAGCATAAATGTAAATGTAGTTCTGGACTATAATACAGGCTGTAACACACGAACACGACAAGTAATGCAATGTACTTACAAAGTTACTCAACCTTATATGTAAACATATCTTCATCTTATCTACATTGGTAGATAAATATACTTCATCAAATCAGATTTAAAAACCTTAGAAAATGCACACTAATCCGTCATAGCAGTTATCCCCGACAATAACATGATGAAACTAGATTAAATTATGTATCAGTTAGAGAAATGTTTTGAGTATGTGTACACCGCTCTGCTGTGTCCCCACTTGCGTTATGTTCTGTTCACACTAGAGCCATGGCTTCATTTTCTAATTGAGCCATGACAGCAATGCTGGATCCGTTTTTGAACAGATCCTAACTAATCTTGATGGATCCTATTAATTTGTATAATCAAGTGTTTGAACAGGATTACAGTTTTTTTGACAGCATGAATATATCTACAAAAATAGCTTTATTCTTGTAGTCAAAAATTCCAGATGGACTGGCAATAACTCCAGTGTGAACAGAATCTAAGGCCCCATGCACACGACCATAAAATCAGATGTAATTATGGCCCCATTCAGTTCTATTGACTGCGGACACCTTTCCATATCGCTACGAATGGGTGTCCGTGCCGTAGAACTGTCCTGGGATTAATGGAGTATGTCCATTTTTTCGTGTTTTACGGGCCGTGCTCCCATACTTTGTATGGAAGCACAGCCCTAAAATTGGGGCGGCCGTCGGCGACCCGTGATTACTGGCATGGCCATGTGTAAGGGGCCTTAGTCATACATATTTTAATATGTTATATTGCATTTCACTTTGCGGTTATTACTTACATGCAGATAAATCTCCACAAGTTCATCTTCTTGCAGCAGATAATATAGTTTTCCAGCTTGAATCCACCGATCAGCAGATTTCTCATGCTGTCCCAGATCGATGGAAATCCTTAAACTCTGTTTCGTATAGTCCAGAGCTTTCCTTAGAGATCTACAAATTAATACAATATTCTTAATACAACAATGTTGAGAATCACAGTAAAGAAAAGAGGTGTAAGTTGAAGCTTTTCCTCCTAACCACTATAGAGTGAGCGCAGTCTACGAGGTTAGATAAAGGGAAACATGACTGAGGTGGTGGACACAGCTAGCAAGGGGTTCAATTTAGAGGTGTGCTTACAAGTTCAAGGGGAGGTAGAATCTAGACTGTATTGTTCTTATAGGGTGGAGAAAAAGTTCAGCCCACTCCTTCTCCTCATGTGTTCCAGGGTGTTGTTTCCCCACCCGCCCCTATTTAGGATTTATTGCAAAACAGAATTTGTCATGGCAGCAATTCGGGAAAGATGTGGTCATAAGAGGGATGACAGGGAGGGAAGAAGAAAATTGTGCATTTAAGACCTCTGGGGTAAGCTCAGAGTACAGTGAAATAAGTGCCAGACCGATGGTTTCGGGTGCCCTTGAGGCGATGTTAGCAGCTGGGGTGAGAGGTTGGGTTGACTGAATGAGACAAGGCACTCCTCACAAAATATCTCTCCTAATGAGATTATGATTAGTTGCACTTTAAATATGTTGGAATTTTATGCAATTTGAAATGTTATGTGAACAATTATATTTATTAAATAGTTTTTAATAAAAAGCTGCTGTGGCCGTTTAACCCAATGGGGTGTGGTTATTTATGTTCAGTAAAGTATCACTAATCCTCTTAGTCACTTGTGTGACCTGCTGTGCTTTAGGTCCTTTATTATATCATTGTAAAATATTTGTTTGTGTAGCAAGAGGGTTGTGTAACCAGCAGAATGTTGTCATTGTTTAATTATAATTGGGGTAGATTTACAACTCAAATTGAGCCAGAATCCTGGCGCACACATCTCGTTTGCCACATTTATTACTTTATTTAGACATCTTTTGCGCCTAGGGTAGGTGGCCTAGCCAAAGGGATGTGATCTAGTAAAAAGGGGCATGGCTTAAATCCCTCAAAATGTTGGCACAAAAAACTGGCGTAAACTAATTCAACGAAGAGGGGGTATGAGGAAGAGAAAAGTGTCTAAAATTTCTAGCAAGATGCACCATACTTATCATACAGCATGCACCACTGTGATAGATTTGGCATTTCTTCCGGCTGTGTGCTCTAAGTTTATGCTGTCTAAATTTAGACAGCGTAAACTTAGACCAGGCAGTCAGAAGTAGCACCACACAATGGGCAGATTTGAAAAAAATATGCCAAATGTGTCTTTTGCACAATGGGAAATGTGTCTTCTTATAATTATGTTTTTCTTTTAATTTACAGGGGTGTCTTTTGAACCCCAAGGCAGGTTACTAAGTAAAAATAATTTGCGGTGCCAAATTGTGTGTATACAATATACAGAGTGTATTTAATGACGGGCCCGTTCATTAAGTTAATGAAAAAGAGACATCTGACTGTTTATTCTGGAAAATATGTTTCATATTTGTAATTAATGTCAATATATTGATGTATATTTATATATATATATATATATATATATATATACATACATATATATACACTACCGTTCAAAAGTTTAGGGTCACTTAGAAATTTCCTTATTTTTGCAAGAAAAGCACAGTTTTTTTCAATGAAGATAACATTAAATGAATCGGAAATACACTCTATACATTGTTAATGTGCTAAATGACTATTCTAGCTGCAAACGTCTGGTTTTTAATGCAATATCTACATAGGTGTTTAGAGGCCCATTTCCAGCAACCATCACTCCAGTGTTCTAATGGTACATTGTGTTTGCTAACTGTGTTAGAAGGCTAATGGATGATTAGAAAACACTTGAAAACCCTTGTGCAATTATGTTAGCACCGCTGTAAACAGTTTTGCTGTTTAGAGGAGCTATAAAACTGACCTTCCCTTGAGCTAGTTGAGAATCTGGAGCATTACATTTGTGGGTTCGATTAAACTCTCAAAATGGCTAGAAAAAGAGAGCTTTCATGTGAAACTCGACAGTCTATTCTTGTTCTTAGAAATGAAGGCTATTCCATGCGAGAAATTGCCAAGAAACTGAAGATTTCCTACAACGGTGTGTACTACTCCCTTCAGAGGACAGCACAAACAGGCTCTAACCAGAGTAGAAAGAGAAGTGGGAGGCACCGCTGCACAACTGAGCAACAAGACAAGTACATTAGAGTCTCTAGTTTGAGAAATAGACACCTCACAGGTCCTCAACTGGCAGCTTCATTAAATAGTACCCGCAAAACGCCAGTGTCAACGTCTACAGTGAAGAGGCGACTCCAGGATGCTGGCCTTCAGGGCAGAGTGGCAAAAAAAAAGCCATATCTGAGACTGGCTAATAAAAGGAAAATATTAATATGGGCAAAAGCACACAGACATTGGACAGAGGAAGATTGGAAAAAAGTGTTATGGACAGACGAATCGAAGTTTGAGGTGTTTGGATCACACAGAAGAACATTTGTGAGACGCAGAACAACTGAAAAGATGCTGGAAGAGTGCCTGACGCCATCTGTCAAGCATGGTGGAGGTAATGTGATGGTCTGGGGTTGCTTTGGTGCTGGTAAAGTGTGAGATTTGTACAAGGTAAAAGGGATTTTGAATAAGGAAGGCTATCACTCCATTTTGCAACGCCATGCCATACCCTGTGGACAGCGCTTGATTGGAGCCAATTTCATCCTACAACAGGACAATGACGCAAAGCACACCTCCAAATTATACAAGAACTATTTAGGGAAGAAGCAGGCAGCTGGTATTCTATCTGTAATGGAGTGGCCAGCGCAGTCACCAGATCTCAACCCCATAGAGCTGTTGTTGGAGCAGCTTGACCGTATGGTACGCAAGAAGTGCCCATCAAGCCAATCCAACTTGTGGGAGGGCCTTCTGGAAGCATGGGGTGAAATTTCTCCCGATTACCTCAGCAAATTAACAGCTAGAATGCCAAAGGTCTGCAATGCTGTAATTGCTGCAAATGGAGCATTCTTTGACGAAAGCAAAGTTTGAAGGAGAAAATTATTACTTCAAATAAAAATCATTATTTCTAACCTGGTCAATGTCTTGACTATATTTTCTAGTCATTATGCAACTCATTTGATAAATATAAGTGTGAGTTTTCATGGAAAACACAAAATTGTCTGGGTGACCCAAAACTTTTGAACGGTAGTGTATATATATATTCATTCAATATACAAAGATATGTTTGACAATTTATTACAACTAAGTACAAATGACCACGTATACCTACTTTTATCAGGTGGCATCTCACGAGCTGAAATTTATAGGCGGTTATAGGTGATGACTAGGGAAACCTAATGTTGCCATATGGCACCACCCAATCTGAAATTTACAGCCAGTGGTAGGTAAGGACCAGGTAGAACCTGCCATTATCAGACGTCACCTCACTATCTGAAATTTACAACCAGTGGTAGAAGTTGACGAGGGATTACCTACCATTATCATATTTCAGGTCGGTCTCTGAAATTTACAGCCAGTGGTAGAGTAAGTGGAGACTAGGGAGCACCTACCATTACCCAATTGCACTTCAATCTTTAAAATTTACAGCCTGTGGTAGGAGTATACCAGAGAGCAATTACAATTACCAGATGGCACTTGACTATGTCAAATTTACAGCAAGTGGTAGGTGTTTACTAACGAGCACCTACCATTACCAGATTGCCCCTCACTATCTGAAATTTACAGCCAGTGGTAAGTGTTGCTGAACAGAGAGAGCCTACTGATACCAGGTAGAACCTCACTATATGAAATTTGCAGCCAGTGGTAGGTGGTGACTAGTGAGCACCTACCGATACCAGATGGCCCCTCACTATCGGAAATTAACACTGCCAGTGGTATGTGATAACCAGGGAGCACCTACATATACCAGATGGCACCCCACTATCTGAAATTGGCTGCCAGTGGTATTTGATCACATTTATTTATTTGGCTAATAAAAAAATGAATCAATAATCAAAAATTCCTAAAGACTTACTGTAAATACATACTTTGTATGCTATATACCTCAGAATCTCAAGGACTCATTTAAAGTGTAGCTACACTGTACAACATATAAAATATATTTTTCCTGCAACAGTAGTTAAAATCATAACCAGAAACAAAAAGTTCCATCTGAGCAGGGCGCATTTTCCCAGCGCTAATGGGTTATTATAACCATATGTAACCTCTGGGCTAGGAAATAATAAATTGTTATTTTTCAAACACAACTGCATTTAAAGGGACGTTATAAATGAAAATAATTTGTTCCTTTCAACAGCCCGGAAAATTATCTTGATTATTCAAATTTAGATTTTTAATCTGTTATTTTTTACAACTATTAAACAATTATGAAGATTTTTATTTTATTTTAATGACTCTGAAAGGTGAGTTGTAATATCTAAAACACCGGTTAATTTGTAATATTATCTTCTATCTGGATAAATGAGAAGGGGATTTGTCTTGGGAGCCAATCAAAGCACTTGGCATAAAATCAGTAGGTTTCTCCTGATACTCTTGAGTAAGGTTAAAAATAAATCAATGAAAATCATTTACAATATTAACCTTTTTAAAAGTAGCTTTTAATAAACCTTAACAGTATTTTTCTATAGATGTAATGATATAAAAGACTTTTTGGTGCCTAGTGAGTTTAGCAGGGTCCAAATATGTGATTACCCTAAATTAAGCTGGCAGACAGCCATAAATGTTTACATTGTTTCTCACTCCTGATCTTACAAAAGTTAAGATTGTGGAAATGGTACATATAACCTACAATGTAGCTTACGTTGTTGAGATATTATTACATGGACATTTTTACCAATGTTGATATTTGTATATCAAAAAAACTATGCACTATGACAGGAGAGGTGAGAGAAGGAACATAAACATTTTATTCAAGCATTGATAATATAAAAAGCTGGATCAATATCAAGTTACAGATTTTCTACATGGTTATTAGTCACTCAGCTATTCAACCCACTTCATATAATACACCCAAAAAGTTGACTGCACTTACTTAGCAGTGTTTAGGGTCTGATATAGTCTACTTAGGGTACTTAAAATGTCTCCTTCCTTTTGTCTGTCTTTCAAACGTTGCAGCAAGTAGACCCAGTGTTCACAGTATGTTATGTGCGCTCCAACGGCAGGACACACTTCACTGTAGAAATTAGATAGTTCTTCAATGACACTTAGTTGACCTGCAAAATTAATACATAGTACAATCACTTGTCTAATTACTCAAAATTTATTTTTACTAAATATGTCAATTAGGAAGCATTTTTTCGGACTATATTGTCAAAATCTTTACCAATCTTTTGGAAAAAAAAGTTGATACAACTAAAGTAAATATTAACTGTTTCTTTTTGCCTGCATATTTGGCACACTCAGCAGAATTCTAGCGCTGTTTGATTAACTTTGATTAAAGAATTATTCCGCCAATTCCCCCCCCCCCACTCCTATTTAAAAATGTAATGACCTGAAATGAAATGAAGTGAGGTGTGTTGATTTACAGTGAGCTTTATTTTATGGGTAGCTCTCCACTTCAGGCTGCCGTTGAATCATGTGATCCTCACTTTAATCACCCAAATTCTACAGCCACTGCTATAGGAACTGTCGGATACATCGAGGCTCTGATAGCCTTGCATTGAGAGACTGACTTCCGGTCCATACAGCAGATGCAGTAGAATTCAGAGAGTCAGAATGAAAATCACGTGACCCAATGGCGGCCAGGAACTGAGTGGCTACCCATAAAGTGAAGCACACAGTAAGCCAATACACCTCAATACATTTTGCTTCATCACATTTTCAAACCGGGGCCGGGGCAGAAAAAAAACTTGTCCTAGTGCTTCTTTAACATCATCTACCTATTTTGTTTGCAAGACACACAAATATTTTTTGGCATTACATATACGTTGAGGCAAAAGTGACTGTATACCTATGCTTACACATAATAATAAAGTGAACAATGTTACAGGAGCTACCAACAGTCAGTTGAATATGAGCTGAGATGAAGCTCTGATGAATTTAATAAAACAGGTGGTTTTTTTTTATAGTGCATGGAAATATATGGTAGAAGTGAACTGTAATTTTATGGAAAAATTTTTCAATGATGACATACACCATTCAGTCAGCCATAACATTGTAACAACCTGTGTAGGTCCCCTCATGCCACTAAACCAGCTCTGACCCTTCAATGCATGGACTCCACAAGACCTCTGTAGGTGTCCTGTGGTATCTGACAGCATGACATTAGCAGAAGATTCTTTAAGTCCTGTCAATTTCAAGGTGGGACCTCCATGGATCAATCTTGTTTTTCCAACACATCACACAGATGCTCGATGAGATTGAAATCTAGGGAATTTGGAGGCCTAGTCAACACCTTGAACTCTTTATCATGCGCCTTAAACCATTCCTGAGCAATTTTTGCAGTGTGGCAGGGCGCATTTACCTGCTAAAATAGGCCACTGACATTAGGGAATACTATTGCCATAAAGGGGTGACCCGGTCTGCAACAAGGTTTAGGTGGTAATTGTCAAAATACTTGCCACATGAATTCCAGGATCCAAGGTTTTCTAGTAGAATATTTCCCAGAGTATCACACTGCCTGGGCAGGCATGTTTTCTTTCTATAGTGCATCCTGGTGCTATCTTTTGCTCAAGTAAGCAATGCACACGCACCTTGCCAACCACATGATGTAAAAGAAAATGTGATTTATCAGACAAGGCCAACTTCTTCCATTTCTCCATGGTCTAGTTCTGATGCTCACATGCCCATTGCAAGCTCTTATGGCTGGGGACAGGGGGTCAGCATGGGCACTTTAACCAGTCTGCAGCTATACTGCCCTAAATGCAACAAGCTGTGATGCATTGTGTGTTCCGACACCTTTCTATCAAAGCCAGCATCAACTTTTTCAGCAATTTGTGCTAGAGTTGCTCTTCTGGTGGATAGGACCAGACAGGCTAGCCTTCGCTCCGCACGTGCATCAATGAGCGCATGATTCTGTCACTGGTTTCACCGGTTATCATTCCTGGATCACTTTTGGTAGGTTCTAACCAATGCATACCAGGAAAACCCCACAAGATCTGCTGTCCAGCCATCACAATTTGATCCTTGTCAAAGTCGTTCAGTTGCTTATGCTTGCTCATTTCTCATGCTTGTAATACATCGACTTCAACGACTGACTATTCACTATATCCCACCCCTTGAAAGGTGCCATTGTAACGAGATAATCAATGTTATTTACTTTACTGTTATGGCTGCATGGTGTATATCTCAATGTAATATGCTGCTCTAGGGTTGAACTTTGAAAAACTGAATCAGTGATAGACACTCTGAGATCAAGAAGGCCATGAGTACTCATAGATGTCAAACTAGAGAATATTTCAGATTCAATTAACCAAAGCCCCAAAAAAATAGTTTGTAAATTGGCTCAGCAGGGTGTCATTTGCTAGTACACATATGGCAATGTATGAAATAAACAGTTCACATTTGATGTAAAAAAATCTGTTTTAACCATTACATTACATCCTAAATTAAATTCAAGCATTGCAAACTAATGCGAAATAGGATTTTTTTTTTATGAGCATAAAGTAATTGGAAGATACATTAGAGCTCCTTGAGGCAAACGTTAAATAAGTTACTTACTTTTTAAGTTATTGGACTTCATAGCAAACAGCAATGCAAGCTCAAAACAAACTCTGCCATCTTCAATCTTCTGTTGTTCTATCAGTATTTTACCCAACCAGTGCAGGACTTGGGCTAGCTCTCTCTCTGCGTCACCACAGTCCTGCACGTCTATAAAGAGCTGGACAGACTTTAGAAAATATCTCTCTGCCATAATAGAGGCCTGGCAGGACACAGCTAATGTCCCAAAGTTTGCAAGGGCTATGGCTTGATTTCTTCTGTTGCCTGTTTCAGTAGCCATTTTAAGGGCATATGAATACCCTTTTGAAGATTCAAGTACCTTTTTATTCCTCTTCTGTGCATTTGCAAGGAGATTATGCACAACTCCACACTGGGTGGTACTGTCAGTTTCCTGCATTGAGTCTAAAAGAGGCATTAAAATATGGCAAGCTTGTTCAAAATGGCCATTCAAAATATATAACCATCCTAAAAACAGGGAAGATTCAAAAGCTTCTTCTTCACTGGCCCATCTACCTAATTCAACAGCCCTTTTAGTATACTCAATGGCACCAGACAGAAGACTTCGCTGGAGGTAGAGCTTGGCTAAAAGAAGACACAGAGTTCTCTGAGCTTTCACATCTCCACTTTCATATGAAGAGGACATTGCATGTTTTAAGTAAAGGGCAGCTTGAGCCGGAATATGATTTCCTTTTAGTGGACAACCCATAATTTTGGATATATTTTGCATAACTACACCAACTCTCCACAATGGAGATGGCATTAATTTCATTCCAACTGATTTATACAGTCTGGCCGATGCCAAAGCAACATGAGGCAGGTATTTTTTATCATACAAGTAACTTAAAATGGGCATTACACTTGTATTGGAGTTCAAAGTCTGGGAGCATGAAGTAATGAGAAGAAATTGCAAGCGTTCCAGAAACGGTAGGGCTTCATCATGTCTTCCTAGTTGAAGTAGCAGCCGGAATATAAGGAAGCAAATACGAGATTCTAAGGAGGCATTGTTAACAATTACAGCTTTCCTAAAAACATATTTTAGCACCTCAAGCTCATTTTCTGAGCTAAAATTATGCTGAGATATGCAAGTTAGAAGAGTGGCAGCTTTTTCCAGCAAAAATTCTTGCTTAGATTTCAAATTTTGCTTCAAGTAGATAGCTGATAAATTCCCATACAAGGCAGCCAAAAGTTGCAAATCTAGAAATCCATGGCTAATGGCACTTAAGGCTTCTTCAAAGTAAACTCTTGCCTGGGATAGCTTCATCCTCTTGGCACAAATCCGTCCTAGAAGGAAACAACATCGTATGTGAGCCCAAGACATATTATTCCTCTTTGCCCAGTTCCGGGATGTTTCCAGGTACATTACCAAGTCTTCCTCTTCTGAAAACCCGTAAAATGTGGAGTTGAGAAAAGACAGAGAGAGATCATAGAGGGGCTGGAAATGAGAATCATAGCCTTCTTTATTGAGAAATGTCAAGACGGGATCAAAGACTTCAGAGTCTTCTAGGTCTCCAGAATTTAAGTCAACAAAGAACTTTGGGTCATCAATATCCTCTTGTCCATGCACATGGAAGCCCTCCTCTTCAGATCTCCTTTCTGTATCTGAACTTGACTTCTCAGACACACTGCATTTAGAATATTCACTTATAGCTTCAATTTCCTCCCAACTATCAGATATTTGTGTTTCACCAAACTCTTCTCTTCTACCTGAAAAAGTGGAATGTTTTATTATAGATTGGAACAACATATTGCAACTTTTAGACACATTTTAAATATTGTTTCAGTCCATAAAAATGTAAAATGCAGACAATATATGGTAAGCGGAACCATCAATAACATCATTATACAATCTTACTATAAATTGGGGCTGCTTTATAAATATGTAAAGCAGTTCATTGTCTCGTGTCATCTCAATTTACTGTGATGTCACTTTTCCAGACACGACTGTGAAAGTTAGGCCCATTTCACACAACCTTTTTAGGCTATGTGAGAAGGAAACAAATGCCTCTAAAATTTAACTGAGTAGAATAATACTATATAGTCTATATTGTGGGCAGTGGCGTAACTACCACGGTAGCAGCCGTAGCGGCTGCTACGGGGCCCGGGGCTTGAGGGGGCCCGTGCCGCCAGATGACACGCCCACCCAAATGCCCGGTGGCGCCGCTAGTAGCCGTTATGGCTGCTACAGCGGTAGCGCCGCTACTGTGGGGCCCGCGCCGCCGAGCCTTACACAGGCCCTCTCATGCCTGTAGGTGTCGCTAGCACCGGAGGGGGCCCCAGTGCTAGCGGCAGCCAAATACATGTATTAGCACTGAATGGCCGGACATGTTCGGTGCCTGACCATCCAGTGCCTTACAATGACACTGATTGGCTAGCGGCGCGATGATATAATCGCGCCGCTTCCATGCTTGGAAGGTGCTGATTGGCGGGGCAAGTCATTCTGCCCCGCCAATCAGCGTCATTGGAGGACGATCGTTCAGCTCCTGCAGACATGCTCAGAAGAGAGCATGTCTGCATTGCCAGTGAACAGCGTGGGAACGGGATCATGTGAGTATGTCAAGTTTATATTTTTTTTTTCCTCATAAAAATCTGAATGGCATTATTTATAGTGGGGGGGTCTATCTACAGGGGGGGGGGGTCGTCTTTATGTGGGCTATTATATATAGGGGGGTCTATATGTGGGGCAGTAGCTACAGGGGGTCTATATGTGGCTGTGTGGGCCACTATATACAGGGGGCTCTATATGTGGGCCATTATATACAGGGGGTCTATATGTGGGTCATTATATACAGGGGTGTCTATATGTGGGGCACTATATACAGGGGGGGTCTATATGTGGGCCACTATATACAGGGGGGTCTATATGTGGGCCACTATATACAGGGGGGGTCTATGTGGGACACTATATACAGGGGGGTCTATATGTGGGGCACTAGCTACAGGGGAGGTCTGTATGTGGGGATGTGGACCACTATCTACAGGGGGGTCTATATGTGGGGCAGTATATTTGAGACACTATACAGGGGTGGGCTATATGTAGAGCACTATCTATAGGGGAGCTATTTTTTAGGGTACTTTCTATAGGGGTGGGCTATGTGTGGGACACTATATACAGGGGTGGGTTACCTGTGGAGCACTAGCAACAGGGTGGCTATATGTAGTGCACAGTCTACAGGGGTGGGCTATATGTGGGACACTATATACAGGGGGAGCTATATGTGAGACACTATCTACAGAGGTGGGCTATACGTGGAGCACTAACTATAGGGGGACCTATATGTAGGGCAGTGGCTCAGTGGTTAGCACTATTGCCTTGCAGCTCTGGAGTCCATATGTGGGCACTACCTACAGGGGCTTCTATGTAGGGCACTATCTACAGGGGGCACTATCTACAGGGGGCATGGTGTGTGTGTGTGTGTGTGTGTGTGTGTGTGTGTGTGTGTGTGTGTGTGTGTGTGTGTGTGTGTGTGTGTGTGTGTGTGACAGTTATATTTAGATGTGTTGAGAATTTTAACTTTGTTTATAGGTGCAGAAATGTTTTAAAAGTGAGATGCTGAAGACATCTAAACGGAAAACTGCAGAAATGGGTCATGGCCGGGAGAAATCCATCATAGATGTCTGGACCGGAGGGAGAAGAAACGAACTAGAATCTGAGATGTCACCGGTGAGTCACTTAATGTAAATGTTTATTCTGCCTCTAATCAGTATTGTAGTCACTGTATGATCTGCAGCGAGATGATGGTGATATGATTTTTTTTTTTTGTGAAACCGCATCTCCCAGCATATCCTTACCATTGTTCCGGCCATGCTGGGAGCTGTAGTTTTACGCCGTACAAACCTATATGCAGTGGCGTAACTACCGCTATAGCAGCCGTAGCGACTTCTACGGGGCCTGCAGCATGAGGGGGCCCGTGCCACCCGCCGGCACGGCCCCCTCCCATGGCCGCAGGCTCCGCTAGCAGCCGCTATGGCTGCTACAGCGCGACGCCACTGAAGGGGTTGTTCCTACAAAAGACATGCATCCCCTATCCACAGGATAGGGGATACATGTGGGATCGCTGGGACGCCCAGCGATGAGGAGACCGGGGGACTGAAAGTCCCCCCTAAGTTCTCCATGACAAACCTCGGACTTCCGGGGTCTGTGTCGGCAGCTCCATGGAAATTACTTGCGCACCGGTCGCGCTTGTGCGCATGCGTGACCAGCGCTCCTTTCATTTTTAGTGAGCTGCTCAGACTCCGGAAGTCCGAGGTTATTCATGGAGAACTTAGGGGGGACTTTCGGTCCCCCGTTCTCCCTATCGCTGCCAGCGATCACACATGTATCCCCTATCCTGTGGATAGAGGATGCATGTCTTTTGTAGGACAAACTATAGGCCGTTTTTTTTTGGGGGGGGGGGTGGCTATATGGCGTTATCTACAGAGGGGGTCTGTATGGCGTTATCTACAGAGGGGGTCTGTATGGCGTTATCTACAGGGGGGGTCTGTATGGCGTTATCTACAGGGGGCTGTGTATGGTGCTATCTATAGGGGGGCGCTGTGTGGTGGAATCTATAGGGAGGCACTATCTACAAGGGGGGGGGTTGTGTGATACCCAGCAGAGGGGGAGCCCCGGTCAAAAGTTTGCTATGGGGCCCAGTCTTTCCTAGTTACGCCCCTGATTGTGGGGGTTCTCTAATACCTATAGAATCATTTTAGTTTGATTGTCTGAGGGTGTTCCACACTTAAGGGTATGTTTGCACGGTCAGGATTTGCACTAGACAAATCGGACGTGGATTTTAAAGATAATCTGCAGCTGAAACATGAAATACTGCCACGGAGTGGCAAGCGGATCTGCAACGATAAACATGTTCTGGGTTTTAAATCCACAACGTGTTCATTATAATGCATATTTAATTCCAAAGAATTTGAATGGGACAAAAAATATACCAATCACATGCTTTGCTGGCAGAATACTAGCGGATTCTGTCAGGATTCTAACAGAATCAAGTACATGTGAACATAGCCTAAGGGTTAGTTTACACAAAGCCCCCTGACCCTGTAGTCAAATCGAATGCAGTTTTATGATGAATTAATGCATTTTTGTCATATTTTAGATCACAAGATTTTGTGATCTTTTTTTCCATTCACACCCAAACCTAAATACAATATTTGGGTTACCACTTGAAATCTATATGTTTACATGCACTCCACAGAAAGATATGTAGCCTAGTTGTAAATTTATAATGTTCACGTATGTTCCCATAATGCACTGATCTCTCGTAACAGGAAACAGGGAATGTTGAACTCAGCTCTAAAGGAGAGCGGATATAAAGCATATTTAAATAGAATATTTGTTTAAAGAGGCTCTGTCACCAGATTCTCAAATCCCTATCTCCTATTGCATGTGATCGGCGCTGCAATGTAGATAACAGTAAAGTTTTTAGTTTTTTTTTAAACATTCACTTTTGGCCAAGTTATGAGCTATTTTATATATATATGCAAATTAGCTTTGAAATGGACAATTGGGCGTTTTTTTTTCGTTATGTTCAACTGGGCGTGTATTGTGTTTTAACTGGGCGTGTTTACGTGTATGACGCTGACCAATCACTGGCCAGTCAGCATCATACACTCCTCTACATTCATTTACACAGCAGCGATGTGCAGCCACATACACAGAGATTAACGTTAATCAAGTGTCCTGATAATGAATACACATGAAATCCAGCCTGGACGTCATGTGTATTCAGAATCCTGACACTTCTGACTCTTTTCTTTGAGATTTCCAGCAAGGGAAACAAAATCTCGTTTACCTCCGTAATCTCGCGAGATTACGCGTGGCTTGCTGGAATCTCACAGAAAAGATTCAGAAGTGTCAGGATTCTGAATACACATGACATCCAGGCTGGATGATCATGTGTATTCATTATCAGGACACTCGATTAACGTTAATCTCTGTTTATGTGGCTGCACATCGCTGCTGTGTAAATGAATGGAGAGGAGTGTATGACGCTGACTGGTCACTGATTGGTCAGCGTCATACACGTAAACACGCCCAGTTAAAAACACAATACACGCCCAGTTGGACATAACGAAAAAAAAACGCCCAATTGTCCATTTCAAACCTCATTTGCATATATATAAAATAGCTAAAAAAAAACGTTACTGTTATCTACATTGCAGCGCCGATCACATGCAATAGGAGATAGGGATTTGATAATCTGGTGACAGAGCCTCTTTAAGTATACCGGAAATGGTTAAAAAACTGTGGTTATAAATAACAGTGTACACACACATTTACTTTTTGTAAGTTTGAAGCAAGTATGACATCGGATGCAGAAAATTATATTTATTTCTATTAGTTCATAACATATTTTACCTGGTGGAGATTTCAGGTATATTTCAACAGGATCCAGACCATCTGCAAAAACAGCAAAAATCTCAATGCACTGCAAAATAATGTCAATAGTAAATATAGTGAATATTTGAAAACATTATATGACACCATGTGTCAGATATATATTGTGTCTATACTGTATGTGTATGGGCAGTCATATTACCAATGATAGTACATAAGAGCAAAACATAACATGATGACTATTATTTTACTAAAGAAGAATATATTTACGTATATAAAGAGTTACATCTGATCTTAGTGTACTGCAAAAATTGTAATGTACTGTACAGATGTAACCAAATGTATCTTGACTGATAACTGCAGAATGATATCACACAAAAGCCATTGGAAAGTTTATTATTCGAGTTAAATGGAATTTCCACCACAAATGCAAAGGTGGCCATTTATTGATAAACCAAATGCCATATTTTCTTAATTATTTTCTACTCACACAGATATTGAAATTTTTCTACCATTTTTGTAAAAGTGAGAACAGGAAGTGCAGCCATATTGGTTCTCACTTTTGGATAAACTTCCCAGAAACATATGACAAACTTTGTTATTAATACACATTGACAAAATAACAGTTTGTCATCAGTTTCTAAGCAGCCAATTCCAAAGTGACAAGTAGATACAAGAAAATATAGTATAGGAACATTATATAAATTATATTTTATTGACTCTAGCAATACACTAAAACAGGACCCAGAAATATTGTTTTCAGGGGAGCTAATTTGTGTTTTATTCCTGCCTTTCCAATGTGGCACGCAGATTGTTCCCATACATACAGGATAGGAGCCCGTAGCAAAAATGAAAATAGATTAGTTCTGGTTCGCACAACCACATTCCAATTTCTTGGGACCCTTGTAATAGAAGAACCAGAAATATGGTCTCTGTAACATAAATAATTTTACATAATATATAAAAGTTGCTTTGTCTAATGGAAGTTTCTACTTATGAGCTTTTACTAATGTCAGCATCGCTATCACACACAGGACATCACATATCACTTCTGCCGCTTCGTTTTAGCGATCGGTGGGAGTGCTAAGACCCCACCAATCAAAACTCCTGACATGTCTGGATAAAATGTTAAACGTTTTTTAAAAGCTTAGTTACCCTTTGAGAACAAAATTGCTGCATTTTTTTTTTTTCCGATGGATTGTGACAATAAAAAAAATGTGTTGTGAAGATACTTTGCCTTAAAGAACTTGCCATTTTTACACTAAGGGTATGTTCACACGCAGAGTCAAAAACGTCTAAAAAATACGGAGCTGTTTTCAAGAGAAAACACCTCCTGATTTTCAGAAGTTTTTTTTGCCACTCGCAATTTTCGCTGCTTTTTTCGCCGTTTTTGGAGCTTTTTTCAATAGAGTCTATAGGAAACCGCTCCAAAAACATCCCAAGAAGTGTCCTGTACTTCTTTTGCGCCGCTGCGAAAAATGCTGCGAAAAATGCTCCATCGGAACAGAACGCCGAAAAACGGCTGAAAATACATCGTGTGAACATACCCTTAGTTGTGAGAGGAATTGGGTATAAGTAGACACCTAACTTATTTCTATTTGAGGCTCAAAAGCCAGAGAGGCAGTTTTATTTCTAAATCTAGGATTAAATTAGTAGAATTACCTTTGCAAAAATTGTTGTCTAAAGAACATTCAAAAAAAATTTGATATTTTATTTCCTTAAACCCTTTTCTTTATCTGGACAGGAACATGTTTCTTATAACATGTCCTCTTCAAATGCCCTTGCATAAATTTTACAAATGTGATATACACACAGCAGTTTTTTTTCCCACAAATGCAATTATTTTCCACTCTGATCTGAAGGCTTCTACCACGACCTTTGTCTTAACCTCTTCCCGTGTAAATTAATGGACTAATGGACTGGTCCCTCTACCTTAAGCACTTTCATTTACCTGTTTGGTTTTGTGGCACTTTACACTCCTGCACACGGTGCCAGCGACAGGATAGGGCTGCACTAAACTGCCAATTCTTTACTGTGACAGTAAATTGAAATAATTAGTACCCTGTCATAAATAACCCTGAACCAAGCAGCTGCTTCTGCATTCCGGCAGTTCTTTTGGACCCTTATTACGTTAATAATGACGTTACAGGGATTCCCTATACAGAGGGGGCTTGGAGGGATGTAGAGAAGATGCAATGTGCGTATTCTCTGCATGTCTGACTATACATATTGATAATGTGCTCCCTGATAACCTGTGCCCCTATAGTAAAAAATAAATTATATATATATATATATATATATATATATATATATATATATATATATATATATATATATATTAATAATTAATAAACAAAATGAAGGAAAGCAAATTAAATAAATAATAAAAAAATAATACATTTTAGACATTCTGCGTGGCACAAACATGTTTTGCATGGGTGTCAGGCGCCCAGGCATTAATACATTCCTGTCAGATAGAATGTCTGTTACGCCAAACATGAAACAGTTATTCCCTGCCACCAATTTTATTCTGCTCTATTTTGCCCCTCTTCTAAAAGTATCACCCATGTACAGAGGCTAAGATTCACACGAGCGTTGCTAACCTCGGACATGAAAAGCTGCCGTTCTTCACGTCCGAGGTGCATCCGTCCTGTTCCCTATTGTCCCATGTCCTATCTTTTAACGGATCCTTCACACAGTCCATTGTGAACGGCCCCATTGAATTACATAGGTCCGTGTGACGGCCGTTGTTTTAATGGCCGTCACACAGACGTATTACACGTTCGTGTGAATAAGGCCTAAAGATAAGGGAGGGAGATACATTTTAAGCTAAAATCGTTTTATCAGTGCTATAGCAAAATCATATGTCACACAATGTACACATATTTGACACTGCTATGAGTGGGAGAATTACAGGATTAATCTTTGGGGTTAATAGTATTTATTGAACAAACTATCTTGAAATAGAGCGTAACATTTTTTATTTTTGTCTGTTTCTGACTATTTTTCCCTAAAAATTAACGGATATCAGTTTGGATTTTAGAAAGTCCCATGTGTTCCGCCAAAAAAATAAATACAAAACATTTTGGCGTTGACTAAGAAACAACAACAAAAAAATTCAACATTCCAAAAAGTTACATTTTGCTCTGGGCATGAAGGCGCAAAATACCCGTTGTCATGAAAGGGTTAAGATAAACAGTCCAGTGTCACCCATACACAAAATGTTTGCGTTAAGATACTGTAGCTTAGACGCTGAGATACAGCAAGAACTCAATCTAAGTTTATTGTCCTTGTTTATTCGCTAACATTTAGATCCCGAAGTTATTTTTTTTCTGTATTCAAACTTTGATAATTCTAATTTAGAGTCATACTTTAAACAGATACTAGAAGTACATTTATAATGCAGATATGACTTTTCCTTTACGGCTGGTACCTGACACTTTGTGTCTTACCTTGCATGATCAATAAAGTTAATTAGCGGAAGTCTGGTGCTTCATAAGGACAAACTTTGCCCTGTGTCTATATAATTTAGTAAAGCGTTGTCGTGCTGCAGACTAATTTACAATTATTAGAAAATGGAAGAGCTTTTCATTATAAACAGGTTGTTTCCATCAATTTGCCACGCGAGTGAGTAAGTGCTTACATCCTGTATGTATTGAGTTAATATTGTCCGTAATGAAGAAGAAATCTGGTCAAGTGTAATCAGCAAATACTGTTCTACGAATGTGGTCATCTCAGTGCAAGCTTGTGGCTATGCTTAATGTAATGCCCTGTCTTTGGAGGTTCTTCAAATATGATATTAGGGAATTGCATTAGTTGCAAGTCATTAGAAATACTCCTTTAAGCTGCTCAAATGTTCCAACCATAAGACTGGGAATATTGACATTCTCTGTATTCTGTCAATAGACTATCAGACACAGTCTGTTGCCAATGGGCCTTCAATGCAAGCATGTGAAATGAAAAGGGACTGTCCCATTTGAAGAACTTCTAAGGCCTCATTCACACGGCAGGGTTTCCCGGCCGGGTGCCGGCCGTTAATAAATCGGCCGGCACCCGGCTGCATTAGGAATAATAGACCCCTAATGGGGCTATTCACACAACCGATTTTTTGACGGCCGGAAAAACCGGCCGTCAAAAAATAGGACGTGCTCCATCTTCGCCCGGGTACCCGGCCGCCCGGCTCCCATAGAAGTCTATGGGGCCGGGTAATACACGGCCATCACCGGGATGTGTCCCGAGTGATGGCCGGGTTTTCCAGAGCTTGCGCTCTATCTCCTCCTCCTCACAGCGCAGAGTGCATGTGAGGAGGAGGAGTTGATGCCATTCTGATGAATGGCATCGCTGTACACTGTGTGGCAGGGCCGGGGTGTACAGCAGGTGGAAGGGAGCGCTGCGCTGGCTCCCTTCCCCTGCTTGAAAAGCACCCTGGCCCGGCTGCTACTACTGTAGCGACGCCACTATAGCAGAGCGGGGAGGTATCTCCCCGCTCTGCTATGTGCTAGCCGCACTTTAGCTCCTTGAAGGAGCGGAATCCCCGTGTTTTCGGGGATTCCGCTCCTGGACAGAGCGCTTGATGTCTCTGTCCATATCTGGGCAGTGACATCAGGGGAAACTCCTGAAGCGGAATCCCCGAACACATGGGGATTCCCCTTCAGGAGTTGCCGCTGATGTGACTGTCTGGATCTGCCCGGCCCGGCACGGATGCAAAACTTAATGCAAAATGGCCGGGCAAAATGGCCGATTTTACCGGCCGACACTCGGGCTCGGGAACGACCCGGTCGTGTGAATCCCGCCTAAGGGTGAGTTCACACATAGCGTAAATACTGCAGATTTTCCTCAACGGATCTTGTGGCGGAACATCCGCAGCATAATAGAGTAGTAGCATAGTCGATGAGCTTTGAACAAATCTCATCCACACGCTGCGTAAATGATAAGCGGAAAAGAACGCTCAGAAATTAAACTGTGGTGCGGTTTTTTAATCCGCAGCATGTCACTTGTGTTTGCATAATCGCTGCTATTCTCTTGTGGGTTCAATTCAATGGGGAGGTAAAACCCGTAATAAATAGATGTTTTGCGATTTTTGCGGCGGAATAAAAATCACAACATAGAAAAAAAAATCGTATACTTTTCCTGTGCTTCTTTATCCAGGCCAGCCTCTGGGGATGATGTTTCATGTGAAACGTCATCCCAGGAGGCCGGTCTGAAAGATATCAGAGGGTAAGTATGCACGTTTTTTATTTTCTATTCTGTTTTCCACAACGGACATTCTGGTCGAATTAACTGCACCACAATTTAGTGCGGTTTTTCGGACGGAATTCCCTGTGGCTGCCAGGGCTGATACACTGTGTACCTTTTGTGGCGGAACGGGTGACGGTTACAGGCATTGTACCCAAATACAGGTTAAGCCTGCCGCAAACCGTCGCACTCCCGCCATCCGGGTGCCATAGCTTAGATGGCGCCCGATGCTAGATGTGGATATGTCCCCTCAAACTGCATTACGTTATGTTTGACAACCAGTTGATTTGTATTGTATTCAGTGCTGCTTCACTGTCCTCCCCCTCTAGGGTTAATCTTATACTGAAGGAGAATGAGTCACAGGCTGAAAGCGGGAACTTATCTAATGTAAATAAGAAAAAGGGAGGGGTGAGTGAGGGATATAGTGGAGCTGGATGAGAACTGAGTTAGCTGCAGCCCAGGAGAGGATGAGATAGCAGTGTGAGATGCAGGCAGGGGCTGTCTACCTCAGAGATGGTACCTGACCTAGGGACAGTAATAGAGGACAAGTGCTGGAGTCCCATCTAACTAAGGAGGATCTGGAGACACCCCAAAGGATGAAAGGTACAGTGGAGAGACCCCATAGTGAGGTAGCCTGTCCCATCCAGCGCAGAGGGGAGAAGCAGCGATGCATTGGTTCTGTGTGTGTCTGTCCCTGTTAATAAACGTGCCGCTGTGGCTTGTCCCCAGTTAATGTGTGTCGCCTGAATCTATCGCCCACATTCTCTTGGCGTAAACCGACCCCCACTGACCCGGTTTCGCCACATTTGGTGGCAGCGGTGGGATAGATTCAGCCCGTTCCTGGCGAAGCGGCAGGGGATAGGTACCCTGGTACCATCCGGCGCTTCGCGGCCAGACCTCAAGGGCGGACTGCCACACGTGCTGCAGTACAGGGGCACCACAGGCACCTAAATCCCCAGTCATGGAGCCTGACTCTATGGATCCTCCCGGCGGAGCAGAGGATGTCCCCTATGGCAGCTACCTCCGAATTACACTCCAAGAGCTGTGCCGGTTCCGGCGTATTGCCTTCTCGTCCCGCGACATCAAAGATCGGCTGATTGAGAAGCTCCAAGCCTGGGACCTGGTGAACCCGGCCGAGATGGGAGAGATGGCCGAGGGTGACGTTGACTACTGCCCCGAAGAACCGGCCAGTCGCCAGGGAACCGGCCGTAGCGCCATCTCGGACACCCAGGCCCTGCGGATGGGGGATCTGCTGACCGCTCTGGGGCCTCAAAGCTCCGAGGCCGAGCGCCTAATCATCGTTGGGGCCGTGGCCCGTGCAGTGGCACCCCCAGAACCAACAACCCGAATCCCTGCCGGGCCCCGAAGACCTCAACTACGATACAACGACCTCCCCAAGTTGGATCCTTCGTCCACGGATATCGATGCGCACCTAACCATGCTGGAGACACAGCTACAGGTGCATGACATCCCCACCACCGAATGGGCTCGCTACGTGGGGCCCAGCCTGCAAGGGAGGGCCCTTGAAGTCTACCGGAGCCTAGGTCCAGAGGACGGACGGGACTACGGTTGCCTCCGGGACGCCCTGTTGAAGAGGTATGAGATCACCCCAGAGACTTACAGAGAGCGGTTCCGTAATTTGACGCTCGCCGGCCAGGGTACCCATGTGGAACTGGCAGCCCAGCTCCGCTTAAGCTGCTCCAGGTGGGCCGAGGGGAAGAAGGCCTTCAGTCGGGAGGCCCTGGAAGACCTTGTCATTTTGGAGCAACTCCTCTCCAGGATGGTGGTCCCCGTTCGTGCCTGGGTCGCGGACCGCCACCCCAGCACCCCTAAAGATGCCGCCACCCTGGCCGACGAGTTCTTGGCCCACCGACCACAGTGGAGAAGCCTTCCGCGCCAGGACCAACGCCGAGAGCTCCGAGCCCCTACCAAAATAGCAGAACCACCCCGGCCAACTTCGATGAGACCCCAGCCGCAAGCCTACGGCCGCCCCGATCCCTCCAAGGGTCCGCGGCCCTACGGACTCCCGCCAGTGTTATGGGTGCCACCAGCCGGGGCACCTCCGACGGGACTGCCCCCTGGCCCAATCAACGGTGCCCTTTCCCAGACCAACCCCAACCCGGGTCGCCTTTTGCCCGGAGGCGGGCGACCCCGATGAGTGTGACCACCTCCTAGATGCACCAGAGGTGGAGGAGGTGGTCTACCACGTAGAGCTTGCGAGCCTCGTGACGAACCAGGTCCCTGTCAACATGCAGGGCCACCGACAGCCCGTGGTGCTGGGACGCCGCACCGTCCAAGGACTCCGTGACTCGGGGGCATCCCTCACCCTGGTAAGAGCGGACCTGGTTCCCCAGTCTAAGGTTCTTCCCAAGCGATTAGCCCGGATTGCCCTGGCGGACGGACAGCAGCGGTCCATTCCCCGCGCCAGAGTCTACCTGGACTGGGGCCCCGGAAAAGGGGAGGTCGAAGTCGGGCTCATGCCGGATCTCCCCGCCGATGTCTTATTGGGGAACGACCTTGGGAACGGTCTCACAAGTCAGTTCGCTGGGGCCGTGACCCGCAGCCAAGCCCGGGAGAACCTTTACCGGCCTCCACCACCGACCCGTGTAACCACCGAGGCTCCTCTCCCGGAAGCCCCTCCCCCCAAACCGTCGGTGGGAAGTACCCAAGCCCCTGACGCCTGACAACTGACCGACCTGACGAACCCCCCGACAGACCTGGGGGAGGTGGATAGGGTCGCTTTTAGGGAGGCCCAGCATACGGATCCTTCCCTGTCCTCTGCCCGTAGCCTGGCCGATCGACCACCCAGTGGAGGGGCCCAGGCAGGGTTCCAGTGGGACAATGGGCTGTTGTACCGGGTCGAAGCCCCGACCAAGCCCGCGTCGCCCTGGACCGCCTCCAAACAGCTGCTTGTTCCCCAAGCCTACCGTGCACGACTGTTAGCCCTGGCCCACGATATACCCGTGGCGGGTCACACTGGGACCAGGTCCACCAGGGCCCGGCTCTCGAAGGCTTTCTTTAGGCCAGGGCTGACTGAGGACGTGCGGCGGTACCGAGCTTCGTGCCCTGTCTGCCAACGGGTGGCGGGGGCCCCGCGCAAGGTGCCGCTCAAGCAGCTGCCCCTCATCCGAGAGCCCTTCCAGCGGGTGGCCATAGATCTGGTTGGCCCCATTAATCCCCCCAGCCGAGGGGGAAAGCGTTACATCCTAACCCTGGTAGACTTCGCTACCAGATACCCGGACGCAGTGGCTCTGTCCTCCATAGATGCCGAGCACGTCGCCCAGGGACTCATGGACATCTTCAGCCGGGTGGGGTTCCAGCGTGAGGTACTCACAGACCAGGGATCTCAATTCCAGGGAGAACTCATGCAGGACTTCTGGAATCGGCACGGGGTGAGTTCTCTAAGAACCACCGCCTACCACCCCCAAACGAACGGACTGTGTGAAAGGTTCAACGGTACCCTCAAGCAGTTGCTACTCCGATACGTCCACTCGGAGGGGAGAGACTGGGACTGCTCCTTGCAGCAGCTTCTCTTTGCCTATCGAGAGGTGCCGCAGGAGTCTACTGGGCACTCCCCATTCGAGTTGCTGTTCGCGAGGCGGGTCCGGGGACCCTTGGACTTAGTCCGGAAAGGTTGGGAAGGGAAGTTTGCGAGCCTGGAGATCCCGGTAGTAGACTATGTGAGCCAAATGCGGGAGCGCCTAGCACGGCTGATGGATTTGGTCCATCAGCGATTGGAAGTAGCTCGAAGCCGTCAACGGGACGAGTACAACCGTAGCGCCCGACCCTGAGAGCTGGGGGTGGGGGAGAAGGTACTGGTCCTCGCGCCAGTACGAGGCAACAAGTTGCAGGCCAATTGGGCTGGACCGTACACTGTAGTGGGGCGACAGGGGACGACGAACTACCTAGTAGCCCACGACAAAGCAGAAAAGCGGGTACGGAACTACCACATAAACCGGCTCAAGGCCTATGTGGTAAGGGAAGTAGGAGCGGTCGCGATATGCTGCCCGCCCATGGACAACCCTGACGTGGACCGCATCCCTGACCTACTGGCAGAGGCCCGGCGCCAGACAGGGCTGGCAGATGTACAGCTTGAAGTCCAGCTATCGCGCTTGCAGAGTAGGGAGATGGGGGAGGTGTTAGCAGCCCAGGAGGCCCTGTTCACCGCGTCCCCCGGACGTACCTCCCTAGTCGCTCACGAGGTCGACACTGGAGGAGCCCGACCCCTGAGGCAGCCCGCGTTCCGAGTGGCTCCCTCAGTGCTGACCGCAATGAGAAAAGAAGTAGAAGAAATGCTTGAGATGGGGGTCATTGTACCATCTCACAGTCCTTGGGCCGCCGGCGTTGTGTTGGTCCCCAAGAAGGACAAAACCACGAGGTTCTGTGTAGACTACCGGCGGCTGAACGAGGTAACCGTTACGGATGCCTATCCGATGCCCCGGATTGATGAGCTGCTCTTCGTGTCCACTCTGGATCTCAGCAAGGGCTACTGGCAGATTCCTCTGACCAAGGAAGCCCAAGAGCGCTCGGCGTTCATCACCCCGTTCGGCCTGTTTGAATTTACGTGCATGCCATTCGGGATGAAGAACGCCCCCGCGACCTTCCAGAGGGTGGTCGACCGGATCCTCGTGGGGTGTCAGGAGTTTGCCCAGGCCTACCTGGACGATATCGCTATCTTTAGCGAGACTTGGGAGGAACAATTGGGGCACGTGGCGCAGATCCTGGAGCGCATCCGGTACGCCGGCCTCACCATCCGCCCCGACAAGTGCCAGATGGGGATGGCAGAAGTCGCCTACCTGGGGCACCGAGTGGGCAGCGGACAGATCCGCCCCGAGCCGGCCAAGGTGGAGGCCATTCTCCAATGGCCCCGACCGGCCAACCAGAAGCAGGTTAGGGCCTTTCTGGGAGTCACAGGGTACTACCGAAAATTCATCCCGCAGTATAGTACCCTGGCCAAGCCCTTGACCGACTTGACGTCCAAAAGGTTCAGTCGACTGATGCCCTGGTCCCCTGACTGTGAGGCGGCCTTCGGGAGCCTTAAGACTGCCCTCTCCACCTCCCCTGTCCTGGCTGCCCCTGACTTCCACCGGCGGTTCATAGTCTAAACCGATGACTCAGACGTCGGGCTGGGAGCGGTACTGAGCCAAGTGGACCAGGCGGGCCACGAACACTCGGTCGCGTACCTCTCCCGGAATTTGCTGGACCGAGAGAGGGCATACGCAGCCATTGAGAAGGAGTGCCTGGCTGTCGTGTGGGCTCTAAAGAAGCTCCAGCCGTACGTTTATGGGAGGGAGTTCACAATAGTCACAGACCACAGTCCTCTCAGTTGGTTGAACCGAACCGCCGGGGACAATGGGCGTTTACTACGGTGGAGCCTGGCCTTACAATCCTATAACTTTACCATCTCTCATAAAAAGGGCCGGGACCACGGGAATGCTGATGGACTCTCTCGGCAGCAGGACACTGATGGGCAGAGACTGACAGCACCGGGCCCAGATCTCATCACTGACCCGACAGAGGGTCAGCAGGACTGATTCTGGATCTAAGCTGGGGGAGGTCTGTGGCGGAACGGGTGACGGTTACAGGCATTGTACCCAAATACAGGTTAAGCCTGCCGCAAACCGTCGCACTCCCGCCATCCGGGTGCCATAGCTTAGATGGCGCCCGATGCTAGATGTGGATATGTCCCCTCAAACTGCATTACGTTATGTTTGATAACCAGTTGATTTGTATTGTATTCAGTGCTGCTTCACTGTCCTCCCCCTCTAGGGTTAATCTTATACTGAAGGAGAATGAGTCACAGGCTGAGAGCGGGAACTTATCTAATGTAAATAAGAAAAAGGGAGGGGTGAGTGAGGGCTATAGTGGAGCTGGAGGAGAACTGAGTTAGTTGCAGCCCAGGAGAGGATGAGATAGCAGTGTGAGCTGCAGGCAGGGGCTGTCTACCTCAGAGATGGTACCTGACCTAGGGACAGTAATAGAGGACAAGTGCTGGGGTCCCATCTAACTAAGGAGGATCTGGAGACACCCCAAAGGATGAAAGGTACAGTGGAGAGACCCCATAGTGAGGTAGCCTGTCCCATCCAGCCCAGAGGGGAGAAGCAGCGATGCATTGGTTCTGTGTGTGTCTGTCCCTGTTAATAAACGCGCCGCTGTGGCTTGTCCCCTGTTAATCTGTGTCGCCTGAATCTATCGCCCACATTCTCTTGGCGTAAACTGACCCCCACTGACCCGGTTTTGCCACACTTTTACACAGTGTATCCGCCCTGTGTGAACGTAGCCTAAGAATGAAGCCACCCATCGACCTGCATCAATCACCTGGAGCTCCATGCATCCACTCATACACTGTGGCTCATACTAGGGCATGCCGAGCAGGACACCTGCCTCCATATAGTCTATATACCCTAAAAGATTTTGAGGAAAGTGGGTGTGCAGATGGAACAACCCCTTTAACTTTTTCTACAGTCCTGCACTTTATTACTGGGACAATCTAATAGAGAGTTTTAGATAATAATTTATTTATAACTAATATTTAATTTTGGAATATTTAATAAAATAATAATATAGATTATATCATACATTATTTTAAGTGGAGCTGCTTTTTTAAAAATTGTAGTATGCTCCAGATTCGGCAATTTTGTCAATTGTCTACTGGCTTCAACTAGCTTCAATGGGGAAAAAAATACAATATGAAGAAGCATATAGAAAAAACAATTTACATGGAGTTCTTGTGTGTGGCCAATGTAAAGCTGGTCATAAATTGGAGATTTCAGACAACCTACAAAGCAGATTTAGATAGTTTTCCCGACTGTTGGAGCCACTGTTGGGATGGACTGTGACTGAAGGCATGTATCTATGGAAAAGTTGATCCGTCATATTGAATTTTTTCGGTTGTTGTCTTGATGACAAACAACAGATGTGCACCCCTATTAATAGAAGACCAGTCCAGGTCACAGGTCCGGGCAGGGATCTGTCAATTGTTCATATATTGTTGAAACTTGCAACCGTGAAGGACAAGTTGTTCAGAAAGTGGCGGTCTGAAATCTCTAGTGTACGTTCCTCTTTGGGGAGGACAGAGCTTCCTGTGATAAAAGCAATGTCACGATGTGAGGAGGTGAATGAAAGGAAATGAGATGTAACAGATTGAGGATTAGATAATGAAAGAAGTAAGGTCTCCAGACAGTACAAGATTAACGATATATTGTTATCCTTCTGTCAATATGCCGCTAAATACTGCGGTGTCAATCACATGAATTTCCGCTTTGTTCCTCCTTGATGTGAACTGCAACTTATCAATGCATCTAAAATCAATAGTAAATCAATAGTAATATATCATAGAACTCACCCAGCTTGTACACTGAACTGATGTCTGTCTGAGCCAAGCTGCTTAGAAGATCCACTGGGCCTTTCTGAGCATCTTCATCGAATAAATTAAGGGAAATCTTCTCATCCTCACTTAAAAATAATAAATCCTTACCCCTGTAGGAATTTAAAAAAAATATGATAATGGTGTTTTTTTAAAGTATGTAGAGACACGACTTGCTGAAGAAATGCTGCACTGAGTACCACACTTTGCTGGGAAAATCTGTAGGAACATATGATACTAATATTTCTGTAAGAAGCTATTCCTCACATCCGCATATTGCCTATTTTATTATCTTACATATATGGACTTTGTCTCTTTTGGGCAGTGTGGTGGTTCTATGGTTGCCACTTCTTTCTTCCTGGGTTTGGATGCAAACGTAATTTTAATAACTTTTTTCGAGTGGAAATCTATTTTGACTTCTTTTATAATTGGCCCTACAGTGTGTTAGCCTGGGTTAGGGATAAGAGATGGGGATTGATGTGAATCCATTCTCCCTATAGTGCTGCAGTATGTATTATATAGTATTAGATTTGAATCAATGATTTATTTGAAAAATTATAAGGCTTTGTTCACATCTGCATCAGGGCTCCGTTCAGGCGTTCCATCTGAGCTTTCCGTCAAGGGAACCCATAGGTTTCCGTTTGCATCACCATTGATTTCAATGGTGACGGATCTGGTGCAAATGGTTTCTGTTTGTCACCGTTGTGTAAGGGTTCCGTCGTTTTGGCGGAATGAATAGCGCAGTTGACTACGGTATTGCTTCCATCAAAACGAAGGAACCCTTGCACAACGGAGACAAAACGGAAACCATTTGCACCAGGTCCGTCACCATTGAAATCAATGGTGATGCAAACAGAAACCTATGGCTTCCGTTTGTTTCAGTCAGGGTTCTGTTCTGATGGAAAGCTCAGACGGAACGTCAGAACGGGACCCCGACACAGATGTGAACGAAGCCTTAGTTATGCACACAGCAGAGCTATGTGCATGGAGCCTGTACGATGGTACGTGGAGTCCTTATGGGTCACCTCTTTGGCTCACTTCTGTGCAGCAGCAGATTACCGGAATATTCTCTCCTAGTAGCAATGCTTAGACGGGAGTATCCCTCCCTCCATACTACAGAATCCGAAGGAGCATGGTATGATTTTTTTTCTTTTTCCATATGAATCCGACAGTAAAAACCTCTGTGAGCCCTGTATGAACTCAGAGGTATACAGTGGTACAATATAGGCCTATAGACTCCTATGGGTGCCATATTACAACTCTATACAACTCTGAGCATTTATGAAGCTGTAATATGGTCATGTGCATAAGCCCTTCATTTTTTAATTGAAAACCATGAAAATAAAAATGTCACAAAATAATAATCATTCATGTATAGATTCTGTTCACACAAGCAGCATGACTTCAATCCATAACCGAAGCCATAATGCTGTGACGAATTCGTTGTATGATAAATCCAAGTAGTGACCTATGGTCCCTTTTGACTTATAATGGGGTCTGTTGGGAAAAATCTGTATTCTGTGACATTATTACCGTCAAAAGTTATGGAAACCCCACGGAACCACTAACAGAGCCTCTGAACAGCAATGTGAACAGAGACTAACTAGAAATAATCAGTGTGAGGCCTCAAACCTTAGAAATGACTTTGTAATCTTTTTCAGACTGACATCTTTTTCTCGTATTTCAACTTGAATTTTCCTTGATGGTGACCTAGTATTCTGGGAATACCTTTGAAGTGACTACTCTCATGTTACGGTTCAATGCATAGAAGATTCATTTCACTCATTTTATTAAGACAATTCCTTTACCCTCCTGTTTTCCCAAATGTTCATGATGAGCCTTGCATGCAATAAATAAGTCCTGGTCTGTGACATATGTGATCATTTAGACCACTTGACGATACTCTTAACTTGATACTTTAAAGGGATAATCTCATTTGCCATCTAGATTTGTATTCCCGTCAGGCAAATCATCTTTATTTTATGAGCCATTTCATCGTGTCAGTTACATTTAATAGCTCTGGAAATTTAGGAACTGAATGTCTGCATGAAAACAAACGTGTTTTGCTAGCAAAGGATCTGATTTCTATCAGTGATAGTCTATTTGTGCCATTGAGAGCTCTAATTCTTGCAATCTGCGTGTCAACAGAAACCGATGTTAAATGGCAGTACTATGCAGAATTTTGTTTTTAGGGATTCATGTTGGACCAGCTATTAAGCATAAGAAACTGTCCAAGAAATAAAATTGTTCATAGCTGCCATTTGTTAATATTACTTCTATCGGCCCCAAAAAAATATCTCAGTACATGCATATTAATATTTTTAACATGTATATTTTTGTTTTTTGGCAACGATAAATACTCTGACTATAATTTACACATAAATCAAGAACATAAACCTGGTGATTTTGTATTTATAAAGTGACTAAGTTTGAAACAATAGCGCCACCGTGTGGATAATTTTTAGCACTATATGTAAATAAAGTGATTGTTATGTCATTTTCATAAAGCATTATATTCTGCAGCACTGTGCAAGCGAGGAAATTCTAATGCAAATATAAAATATATAAGTAAACATGAAAAGATATCCCAAATCGTTCATGAACAATAATCAGAAATATACAGGTTTGAAGTATTAATTGGATATATACTAGTCCTTCTCAATGAATTAGAATATCATCAAAAAGTTAACTATTTCAGCAATTCAATTCAAAAAGTGAAACTCGTATATTATATAGATTCATTACACACACAAACACACAGTGATCTATTTCCCCCCAAAAAAAATTAATGTTGAAGATTATGGCTAACAGTTAATGAAAACCCAAAATGTAGTCTCTCAGACAATTAGATTATTGGGTAAATGTTGAAGATTGTATACTCATGGTGTCACACTCTAATCAGCCAATTAACACAAAACACCTGCAAAGGTTTCCTAAGCCTTTAAATGGTCCAACAGTCTGGTTCTGTAAGCTACACAATCATGGGGAAGACTGCTAAATTGACAGTTGTCCAGAAGACAATCATTGACTACCGTTCAGTAAGTTTGACATCTGTGGTATGTAAAGTATTTTAAGGTATTCTACGAGATGAACTACAAAAGTATATAGCGGAGAAAAGTCTAATTACTGATAACTAACATGGATTCATGAAAAACAGGTCATGCCTAACCAACATGGTCAGTTTCTATGAGGAGGTAAGTGCAAATCTGGACGTTGGTCATGTGGCTCTTGTGATTTATTTGGATTTTGCAAAAGCATTTGATACTGTTCCACACAGCAGTCTTGTTCTGAAGCTACAGACACAGGGACTGGGGGAACGTGTATGCAAGTGGGTAAATAATTGGTTAAGGGACAGAAAACAAAGAGTCGTTATAAATGTAACTTACTCAAAATGGGTTGAAGTCCGCAGTGGGCTACCACAAGGATCGGCATTAGGCCCAATTCAATTTAATCTTTTTATTAATAACCTTGTGGATGGGATTGATAGCAATGTGTCAGTTTTTGCTGACGATACAAAACTTTGTAAGATACTTAAAACTCAACTTGACTTTAAAATATTACAGAAAGACCTAGATAACTTGACAGCATGTGCAAATACATGGCAGATTAAATTTAACGTTGATAAATGTAAAGTAATGCACTTAGGATGCAATAATAGCATTAATTCATATACATTAAATGGAATAAAAATGGGGATAACGGAACAAGAGAAGGACCTGGGTATTCTGGTAACAACTAAGCTAAGTAGCTCTCAATGTCAGGCAGCAGCTGCAAAAGCAAATAGGATTTTAGGGTGTATAAAAAGAGAGATAAAAACCCGGGATTCAAATGTAATATTACCACTCTATAAATCCCTTGGAATTCAGTTTTGGGCTCCACATTGTAAAAAAAAGGGCATAGGAGAACTGGAGAGGGTTCAAAGGCGGGCAAGGAGATTATAAAATGCGATGGGAGGTGACGCTTATAATGAAAGGCTAGAAAAATTGGGCTTGTTCAGCTTGGAAAAAATAAGTCTTAGAGGGGATCTTATTAATATGTATAAGTATATGTGTGTTCAATACAGAGAACTAGCACATGATCTGTTCCTTCCAAGGTCTCTACAAAGGACAAGGGGACAAAAGACGTGGAAGAAAAACGTTTCTGACATCAATATAGAAAAGGGTTCTTTACAGTTAAAGTAGTCAAGCTATGGAATGCCCTACCCCAAGAGGTAGTAATGGCAGATACTATGTCAGCATTTAAAAGAAGGCCAGATGCTTATTTATTTACGAATGGCATTGAGGGTTATAGTTAATCAAGCAATGAATGACGGGTAATTTATTGAGAAAGGTTGAACCTGATGGACTTGTGTCTTTTTTCATCCTATGTAATATGTAACAACCTCCACAAGGAGGGTAAGCCACAAAAGGACATTGCTAAAGAAGCTGGCTGTTCACTGAGTGCTGTATCCAAGCATATTAATGGAGAGTTGAGAGGAAGGAAAAAGTGTGGTAGAAAAAGGTGCACAAGCAACAAGGATACCCGCAGCCTTGAAAGGATTGTCAAGAAAAGGTCATTCAAGAATCTAGGGGAAATTCACAAGGAGTGGACTGCGTCTGGAGTCAGTGCTTCAAGAGCCGCCGCACACAGACGTATCCAGGACACGGGCTACAACTGTTGCGTTCCATGAGACAATGTCAGAAGCGTTCTACCTGGGCTAAGGAAAAAAAGGACTGGTCTGTTGCTCAGTGGTCCAAAGTCCTGTTTTCAGATGAAAGTAAATTTTGCATTTCATTTGGAAATCAAGGTCCCAGAGTCTGGAGGAAGAGTGGAGAGGCATCAATCCAAGTTGCTTGTGGTCCAGTGTGAGGTTTCCACAGACAGTGATGGTTTGGGGAGCCATGTCATCTGCTGGTGTTGGTCCACTGTGTTATATCAAGTCCAGAGTCAGCGCAGCCCTCTACCAGGACATTTTCGAGCACTTCATGCTTCCCTCTGCTGACAAGCTTTATGGAGATGCTGATTTAATTTTCCCGCAGGACTCGGCACCTGCCCACACTGCCACAAGTACCAATACCTGGTTTAATAACCACAGTATCACTGTGCTCGATTGGCCAGAAAACTCACCTGACCTAAACCCCATAGAGAATCTATAAGGTATTGTCTAGAGGAAGATGAGTCACCAGACCCAACAATGCAGACAGGGCTGAAGGCCGCTATCAAAGCAACCTGGGCTTCCATAACACCTCAGCAGTGCCACAGGCTGATCGCCTCCATGCCACGCCGCATTGATAACACCTCAGCAGTGCTACAGGCTGATCGCCTCCATGCCACGCCGCATTGATGCAGTAATTCATGCAAAAGGAGCCCCGACCAAGTATTCAAGGTGTATACTCTACATACTTTTCAGTAGGCCAACATTTCGGTATTAAAAATAATTTTATAAATTGGGTTTATATAATATTCTATTTTTCTGAGACACTAAATTTGGGGTTTTCATTAACTGTTAGGGCCGATTCACACGACCGTGAATTGCGTCCGTGCAGGCCGCGTGGTTTTCCCGCGGCACGCATGGACCAATAGAAGTATATGGGGCAGTACAGACAGTCCGTGCTTTTTGTGCAGCGTTTGTCCGCTGCGTAAAAAGCGTGACACGTTCAATATCTCCGCGTATTTCGTGCATCACGCACCCATTGAAGTCAATGGGTGCGTGAAAACCACGCAGGTCGCGCGGAAGCACTTCCGTGCGAACTGCCTGTTTCGCGCAACAGCTGTCAAAAGGATGAATGTAAACAGAAAAGCACCACGTGCTTTTCTGTTTACAAACATCCAAATGGCGTGTCATAATGATGGCGGCTGCGCGAAAAGCACGCAGCCGCGCATCATATGATGCTGCCTCACGGAGCTGTCAAGTGGCTTTTGCGCATGCAAAACTATGCGTGTTTTGCGTGCGCAAAAACGCCACGGTCGTCTGAATCAGGCCAACATTAAAAGAAAAAATGCTGGAAATAGATCACTCTCTGTGTAATGAATCTATATAATATATGAGTTTTACTTTTTGAATTGAATTACTGAAATAAATGATCTTTTTCATGATATTCTAATTCATTGAGAAGAACTAGTATATATATTTTCTTCATATTGTATGGAATTTGTAGATCCAATACAACAAGAATTATGTGTTATCATCGTTGCAATACACAGGTACACCCCTTGGGTTAGCACCTGGTTCGCATTAGCTATATTCAAGCAGCATTAGTGACATAAAGAACTGCCATTGCCTTTAAACATTATTTCACACTTGTAAAATGTACACTTAGAATGAATGTGGCATAATGGTCATTGTCATCCACGGAGCTCATTGCAATAGTAGAGGAAAGTAGCAGTGACAATCTGCAGAGGAACTTACAAAGGTTTTAAGCAGTTGGGATCAACGTGTTTTGATTGGACAAAACCAGTGGCTCCAGTAGAAGGACATTTCCCCACAAACCACTTGAGTCCAGGTACAAAAAAGCCAACGACTTCAATGGCATCCCCCCTGCAGTAGCTGAGCTCATCCCATTCTGTGGCTGAGTGGTTCTCTCTAGCAGTACATTGACCCAAACCTAAGGGAACGCAGAAATGAAGCATGAATTATACAAACACTAACTAAATGTATACAACATATGATGGTTGTGTATGTTACAAAAAGTCAGCTACCTGCTCCATAAGAGTAATGTATTCAGAATATAAATATGAATACCAACATTGGTGACTACATTGGAGCCTGTGAAGAGGCAAGCCTAGCTGAAGCTGGCCCCATCGTCACATTCTGTTGCCGGCCTCCTCTACTCCATCTATGCCTCTAACTAAAAGGAATATATTACTTATAATAAAGACGTGATACAACAAAAGAGAAGGAGACGAGGGAAAAACTGCAGAAGAGACAACGTTTGAATAGGACTTCAACATTTACCGCACATGTTTAATAACCAAGTCAGATGTAGCAGCAAGAAAAATATATCCAGCTGATGATGGAATCACCACATATCTAGGTGCGTGTGACTACACACAATGGGGCAGATTTTCTAATACTGTCTAAGTTTTAGACAGCGTCAACGTAGACAAGGCAGTCAGACGATTCGCCAAATTTATCAAGGTGGTGCATGCTATGTGATAAATTTGGTGCATCTAGCTAGACATGCTAGACACTTTTCTCTTCCTTATACCACCTATTGTCTGTGAGTTGAACTTTATGTCTACCCTTGACCTCTGTCTATAGAGGAATTACAAACAGATGATGTGAAGGTAGAAAACTTAATGAGTTTTATATTTTGTTTTCCATTTGCATCCTTAGCAACGTACACAAAGTGACAGTTATTTACATTTCATTGTATTGCATACTCAATTGTCTCCTTTATGCTTGTGATTTCTTTAGAGCTCTAATGTTTGCATGAAGAAGTTCTATTATGCTTTTATTATAAGTAATATGCACACATAGGAAAATGTACATTACCTATGCATTTTATATTATCCATAAATATAAGGGTCGGAATATATTTTCATTACAAACATTCTTACCGCAACTGTCCAAGCAGTAGGGCTTGGACTCTTAGGGCTCTATATGGCACAGTGCACTAGAGATATTCGTTAAATCCTGTTGAGGGCGCATGTGCATTTTTGGGAATGTTCTCCCTGCTTTTTATTTGTTGTCTAAAGATTAATTAGCTTCCCAAAAGTCACATGGCAACTACCGGAGCACGGCCGGAACATTTACGTTCACCATAACAAAAATGTCTCCTATTATCTGAATTTTTTAATTTTATTCTTTTTAGCTGCAATTTTTGTGGCTATTAGGACATATAGATAGGGACCCTCATCTATTGGCCAAAACAGCGCTACTAACAAACAGCGGACTTACATAGTCACCCATCTATATTAATGGGCCCCATGTAATAACACATTTCAGCTGACCTTCAGCAGGTACTCATTTAGAGAATGAGTTTTCAACTGTCCAACCTTTTTAGGTAACATTGGAAGCTTTTCTGCAGTCCTATGTCAAAGCATAGATAACACATTATGATATCACAGTCACTCAGTGCCTAATCCAAAACTAAGTTTGGCAAATTCAGCTCAGCTTCATCTGTATTTGCACTCGGCCACAGCCACTAATGAACCATAAGACATTAGCTATGTTGAGCAATTTAGAGAATACAAATAAACGTTGAATAGCTATCTACAGCTTTATTATAATGCTCCATAAGAACTAATGAAGAAGCTAGATGTTTTAACATAAGGCTTTATTCAGACGAACGTGAAAAACGTCCGTGCAACGCGCGTGATTTGCACGCGCGTTGCACGGACCTATATGTGTCTATGGGGCCGTGCAGACATGTCCGTGATTTTTGCTCAGCGTGAGTCCGCTGAAAAAAAGTCACGACATGTCCGATCTTTCGGCGTTTTGCACGCATCACGCACCCATTGAAGTCAATGGGTGCGTGAAAACCACGCATGCCGCACGGAAGCACGCACGGAAGCACGGAAGCACGGAAGCAAGAGCTGTCAAAAGGATGAATGTAAACAGAAAAGCACCACGTGCTTTTCTGTTTACAAACATCCAAACGGAGTGTCTTTGAGAAGAGCGAACCCGGACAACTGAACCGAACTTCACTGGGTTCGGCCGAACTCGTTTTGGCCGAACCCAGCAAAAAAAATTCCGGTACGCGACGTCAGGAGATAGTCACTGTCCAGGGTGCTGAAAGAGTTAAACTGTTTCAGCACCCTGGACAGTGACTTCCGATCCCAATATACATGAACGTGTTAAAAAAAAAAGTTCGGACTTACCGATAACTCCCGGCTTCTTTCTCCAGTCTGACCTCCCGGGATGACAATTCAGTCCAATTGACAGCTGCAGCCAATCACAGGCCAAGCACAGGCTGCAGCGGTCACATGGACTGCCGCGTCATCCAGGGAGGTGGGGCCAGATGTCAAGAGAGGCGCGTCACCAAGGACGCGTCACCAAGGACGCGTCACCAAGGCAACGGCTGGGAAGTTCTCGGTAAGTACGAACCTCTTTTTTTTTTTAACAGGTTACTCGATATGGTTATCGGAATTCACTGTCGAGGGTGCTGAAAGAGTTACTGCCGATCAGTTAACTCTTTCAGCACCCTGGACAGTAACTGACGTCGGCTAGCCTCATCTCTATGATGGCGGCTGTGCGAAAATCACACAGCCGCGCATCATACACGGAGCTGTCAAGTGGTTTTTGTGCGCGCAAAACGCTGCGTTTTTGCGTCCGCAAAAACGCCACGTTCGTGTGAATCCAGCCTAACAGAGTCCCTTTAAGCAGACTAACTTACAATGGATGAAATTAACCACTGCATTTGTGATAGTGTCAAAGTTATTTGCTTGTCTTTCTTTCAATGCAAATGTTTACTAGTACATCTTCATTATAACTAATTATACAAATATTCTTGGTACAGCTCACTGCTGGAACATGATGATACTGAGCAGTACAAAGAGAGATTGTGCTTCTAGTAATTGTTGGACACGGGTGTAACAATAGCATATCAGTGTGTGGTATGGTAAGGAACTTTACCTATTGGCAGAGATGTAATGTTCCGGCAGTTCTGCTCTGTCACGTTACAGGATGTCGGGTATGTTTTCAGAAACCATCTAAAGGAAAAATATAATTTATAGTCAGATCTTTTGTCTGCTAGATTTTCTATATGACCTTAGTCGTAGGGAAAATGACAGGTTTAGAAAAAAAAATAAAATAAAAATACATAACAGAAGAATATACTCTATATGAACAAAAATATATAGACACTCCTCCTAATTAAGTTCAGTTATTTCAGCCAACCCAATTGCATTAAATCAAGCACACAGCCATACAATCTCAGTAGACAAACATTGGTAGTAGTCTGGGTTGTTCTGCAGAGCTCAAAGACTTTAAATGTGGCATTGCCAAACAATACAAACTTTGCCACAAGTCAGTTCATGAAATGTCTGATGTGCTAGATTTGCCCCAGTTAGCTGTAAGTGCTATTATCGTGAAGTGGAAGCGCCTAGGAGTAAAAACAGCTCAGCCATGAGGCGGAAGACCACACAAATGTAGGTGGTGTGTAGAAATTGTCTATCCTCTGTAGAGCCACACACTACAGAGTTCAAATTGCCTCTGGAAGTGGCATCAGCACAAGAAATTGCGTCGACAGCTGCCCAAAAGCCTAAGATCACTATGTGCAATGCAAAGCCTCGGCTGGAGTGGTGTAAAGCACGCCGCCACCGGACTCTGAAGCAGTGGATAAGTGTTCTTTACAGTGATGAATCATGCTTCTCTATCTAAATGTCTGATGGAACAAATATGGGTTTGGCAGATACTAGGAGAATATTACCTGCTGGAAGGCATAGTAATACAGTAAAGTTTACTCAAATATTGATCCGGGACTGTTTTCCAAAGTTTTGATTAAAGGGGTTGTCCAGGGAAAAAAAAAATTCTAAAAATGTCCCCCAGCCTTGATTTGCCTTCCCTAATACCCCCTATTAAACTTCTAACCAGTTTCTGTTTGATTTCCATAGTCACTGGTGCTTTTTCTGTTTGTTTACATCCCTTGCTGTTTGTTTACATCCCTTACTGGCTGTTTCCTGTCTTGTAACCCACCATACCCATGATCCCCGGCTGCATCTGAGGAGACAGTTGCATCCCCTCCCCCTTCCTCCAAAGCACCTCAGCTATTTGCATACTGCCACGCCCCTCTATGGTCACATGGTCCTTCCCTGCTGTAATTACAGATTACAGGCAGACGCACCCTCCCTGCACACTGTCTGAGGCCGGATTACACCAGCGTGTGCCTTTTGCTTGCGCAAAAAACACGTCGTTTTGTGCGCGCAAAAGGTACATAACAGCTCTGTGTGTCAGGCCCGTATGATGCGCGGCTGTGTGATTTTCGCGCAGCCGCCATCATTATGACACTCCGTTTGTATGTTTGTAAACAGAAAAGCACGTTGTGCTTTTCTGTTTTCATTCATACTTTTTACTGCTGTTGCGCGAATCACGCGCGTACCACGGAAGTGCTTCCGTGTGCTGCGATTGATTTTCACGCACCCATTGACTTCAATGGGTGCGTGATGCGCGAACAACACACAAATATCGGACATGTAGTGAGTTTTACGCAGCGGACACACGCTGCATGAAACTCACAGACAATCTGCACGGCCCCATAGACTAATATAGGTCCGTGTGAGGTGCGTGAAAATCACGCGCGTTGCACGGACGTATTACACGTTCGTCTGAATAAGCCCTTACACAGTAATAATCATCATTATCCTTTGTGCCTCCATCTATCCCTGATCTAAGTACAGGCACCCGTCTCCCTCCCCCGCCCCTTCCACAGCCTGATAAATGTCAGGGTATGTTCACAGGCAAAGACGTCTCAAAATACGGAGCCGTTTTCAAGAGAAAACAGCTCCTGATTTTCAGAAGTTTTTTTGTGCAAATCGCGATTTTCGCTGTGTTTTTTACGCCCGTTTTTGGAGCTTTTTTCACTACAGTCTATGGAAAACGCCTCCAAAAACGGCTCAAGAGGTTTCCTGCACTTCTTTTTCGCAGTCTTTTTTTTATGTGTAAAAAACACATAAAAAAACGCTCCTTCGGAACAGAACGCCGTTTTCCCATTGAAATCAATGGGCAGATGTTTGGAGGCGTTCTGCTTCGGATTTTTCGGGCGTTTACGGCCCGAAAAACGGACGAAAATAGGCCGTGTGAACATGCCCTAAGTCTGCCCACTCCACCTAAGTCCGACATCTTAGTACACACAATCCAGTCAGCACATTTACCTCACCTGCTGCTGGATCTGTTCCAATAGATCCTGTATTAGGCCCTGTTCACACTGAGTTTTTTTGCTGGCAGAAAATTCTGCATCAAGATTCTGTCTTGAATTTGGAGGCAGATTTTGACCTGCCTGCACGCCGTTTGCCCTTTTTTTGCCCGCGGCCATTGAGGGAAAAAGAAGCGACATGCCCTAACTTCTGGCGTTTACTCCTCTGACCTCCCTCTGACCTCCCTCTGTCATCTATGGGAGGCAGAGAAAGCGTTTTTCCGCAGCGTTTTTGCCCGTTGCGCTCAATGCCCGCGGGCGAAAATCGTGGCAAACGGCGGGGAGGCAGATCAAAATCTGGCTGAACATTCAAGCGAAATTTTGAGGCAGAATTTTCTGCCTGCAAATAACTGTGTGAACAGTGCCTTACAGTGAAGCAAACGCCAAACACTACTCCAAACAATGGTAAAACGTTTCTTTTTTTTTTTACATAATTTACTATAAATGTATGTAAGGCCCCATACACACTAACATGCTTTTGTGGGCGCAATTCCCCCGAAAATCCACGAGAGAATTGCGGCCCCATTCACTACCTTCTATAGATACTGCCACAGCCCCCCTGTAGGTAATGCCACACAGCCCCCTGTAGGTAATGCCACACAGCCCCCCTGTAGGTAATACCACACAGCCCCCCTGTACGTAATGCCACACAGCCCCCCTGTACGTAATGCCACACAGCCCCCCTGTAGGTAATGCCACACAGCCCCCCTGTAGGTAATGCCACACAGCCCCGCTGTAGGTAATGCCACACAGCCCCCCTGTAGGTAATGCCACACAGCCCCCCTGTAGGTAATGCCACACAGCCCCCCTGTAGGCAATGCCACACAGCCCCCTGTAAGTAATGCCACACAGCCCCCTGTAAGCAATGCCACACAGCCCCCTGTAAGCAATGCCACACAGCCCCCTGTAAGTAATGCCACACAGCCCCCCCTGTAGGTAATGCCACATAGCCCCCCCTCTGTAGGTAATGCCACATAGCCCCCCCCCTGTAGGTAATGCCACATATCCCCCCCTGTAGGTAATGCCACATAGCCCCCCTGTAGGTAATGCCACATAGCCCCCCCTGTAGGTAATGCCACATAGCCCCCCTGTAGGCAATGCCACTCTCCGTACTTTCCTGTAGGGGACGGCTCTGGAGAAATCCCTCACTTCACTGTCCATATATGAACAGTGAAGTGAGGTACTTCTCCTGGAACGGAATCCCCGGCCACATCGGCGGGGATTCCGCTTCAGAAGTCCCTGACGTCACTGTCCATATATGGACACAGTGAAATCAGTGACTTCTCCTGGAGCGGAATCCCCGGCCACATCGGCGGGGATTCCGCTTCAGAAGTCCCTGACGTCACTGTCCATATATGGACACAGTGAAGTCAGTGACTTTTCCTGGAGCGGAATCCCCGGCCAATTCGCCGGTGATTCCGCTTCAGAAGTCACTGTGTCCATATATGGACACAGTGAAGTCTGTGACTTCTCCTGGAGCGGAATCCCCGGCCACATCGACGGGGATTCCGCTTCATTAGTCCCTGACGTCACTGTCCATATATGGACACAGTGTAGTCTGTGACTTCTCTTGGAGCAGAATCCCCGGCCAATTCGCCGGTGATTCCGCTTCAGAAGTCACTGTGTCCATATATGGACACAGTGAAGTCTGTGACTTCTCCTGGAGCGGAATCCCAAATCCCGGGTTTGGGGATTCCGCTCCTACAGTGAGCAAATAAACACCCTCCTCCTCCTCCTCACATGCGCTTCGGACTGTGAGGAGGAGAAGGAGAGAGCGAGCTACGGCAGACACGGCCGTCACAGTGCACACCGACACCACATATTAAGACTTGCGCATGCGCAATGAAACACTGCTGCTGAAGACGCAGCCATATCATTTAACAGAGCATGCGTGGTAGTGTCAACCACGCATGCTCTAAGCAGATGGGGAAAACACGTGGTACAGTTACGTCATTTATGACGTAGCCGTACACTGTGGAAACCGGAAACCGCAAACCGGAAGTTAGGCGCGAATGGACGGGTATGCACAGGAAGTGCAAATTTTACATGGACAAGCGGTCACGTGAAGGAAGAGGGGATACGACGATACAGCCAGCTAATCAAACGTTAGTACATTACAAAGTTAAATGTTTTGTATTGTTTAGTTTAATTAAAAGTAATTTTTTACTTCCGGAAAACCCCTTTAAGCCACTTATTTCCATTAAAGAGTAATGTTAATACTACAGCATACAAAGACATGTTAGACAATTGTATGCTTCCAACTTTGTGGTAACAGTTAGGGGAAGGCCCTTTTCTGTTCCAGCATGACTGTGCCCCTGTGCACAAAGCAAGGTCCATAAAGACATGTTCGGTGTGGAGAAACTCGAGTGACCTTAACCACATCAAACATCTTTGGGATGAATTGGAACGCCAATGTCTGACCTCACAAATACTGTTTTGCTTGAGTTGGAACAAATTCCCACAAACTCTCCAGATTCCTTTAGAAAGCCTTCCCAGAAGAGAGGAGCCGTAAACGGGAGCCCAACTCCATATTAACAGCCATGGTTTTGGAATGGGATATTCACCAAGCATCAGGTGTAATGGTCAGGTGGCCACTTACTTTTGTCCAGATAGTGTACATCATAACAAGATTCTTTGCAAAGTATTGTAAATAAATGGAAATGTATTATTATGCTCTTGAAGCCAAATTCTACAAATTTTATATTGTGTGTAATAAATAGGAACATTACTTTATAGGCTGAAAACTAGAAATAATGGCCCGAGGCCCAACCATTTTCCTATAATTTACACCAGAAATTAGTGTCAATTATAGGGTAAATCTATGCCATCTTGTAGCTGGAGTAACTTTGACTTTCAGGCACATGGATGGACAGAAATGCACCTAATTTATAAAGGGGTTTGCACCTCTTAATAAATTAGGCTCTTCTTTACTTACTAGTAAATCTGTGCATATAGTATTTATTCAGTGCATATTCATGTATTCTGAGATTCCTCAGACATCAGATAATCTTTTCGATAATACAACACTTGTTTAAAGCATAGAAACTACAATATTATGTGGGATTTCACAAGAGAAGCAGGATAGAAGTTTTAAATATTGTGTTAACATTATATTTTCAGCTAGAAAATACTTTAACCTTGCAAGTGAGTCTTATATACTTATCTATGACCTCTAACATACCTCCTAACTTTCAAGAATCGCAAAGAGGGACAACCGACGCGGCGTGCATAATGTGTCGCTGCAATTTTTTTACTATTTTAAGCCATGCCTCAAATCCTGCCCAATATCCGCCGTTACACACCAGGTTCAGCCCACATAGTATCATGCTCCCTTAGTGCCTCCCCACAGTATAATGTCTCCATAGAAACCCCCACAGTATAATACCTATAGCTGCCCCACATACAGTATAATAACCCATAGTGCCTTCCACACAGTATAACGCCAAATTGCTGACCCCATACAGTATAATGGCCACACAAATTCCCCTATACAGAATAATGCCCCATAGCTGCCCCATACAGCACAATATCGCCATAGCTGCCCCACACAGTATAATCTCCCCATAGCTGCCAGTATAGTAACCGATAGTGCCTCCCACACAGTATAATGCCAAATAGCTGACCCCATACAGTATAATGGCCACACAAATTCCCCCATACAGAATAATGCCCCATAGCTGCCCCATACAGCACAATATCCCCATAGCTGCCCCATACAGTATAATGTCCCCATAGCTGCCCCATACAGTATAATGTCCCCATAACTGCCCCATACAGTATAATGCCCATATAGATGCCCCCACACAGTATAATGCCCACACAAATCCCTTTATACAGTATAATGCCCACAGCTGCACCCATACATTATAATTCCCCATTGCTGCCCCCATATAATATAATGCCCCCATAGCTGCCCCATACAGTATAATGCCCCCATACAGTATAATGCCCCCACAGCTGCCCCATACAGTATAATGCCCCTATTGCTACCCCCATACAGTATAATGCCCCCATAGCTGCCCCATGCAGAATAATGCCCTCATAGCTGCCACCATACAGTATAATGCCCCCTTAGCTGCCGCTAGTGCCAGTGCCCACATATAAAGTGCCAGTGCCCATATAGCTAGTGCCACACACCTCTGTAGATAGCGCTACCCCCTGTAGATAACACCATTGGGGCTCCCTCTAGGAGTGGAATCCCCAGCCAGAGCATCGGCCACGCTGTGGCCGGGGAATCTGCTCCAGGAGCCACTGACGTCACTGTCCATATATGGACAGTGATGATAGGAGCTTTGAGATGACGGAATCCCTGGCCAAAGCATCTGCAACGCTCTGGCCGGGGAATTCGCTCCTGGAGGAGCCACTAACGTCACTGTCCATATATGGACAGTTATGTCAAGGGCTTTCCCAAGACAGGAGTCCCTGACCAGAGAGTTAGCATTGCTCTGGCCAGGGACTCCATAGTTGAAGGTCCGACAGTAAAGTCAAGGACCTCACCGGACCTCCACGGGCTTAGCGCTTAAAGTAGCAATGGACAGCGAATGCTGAAGCAGGGATTCAGTATTGGATTCAACTGTATCTGCGTCCTGAGGTTGGAAGGTATGCCTCTACTAATCCAGAATATCTGATCATTCAGAAATTATTAAATCCCATTAATGCCAGATTAAAGGAATTTTACTATATATGCATATATGTGTACTTCTGTAGGTAAGTATGTAGATATATATGTATGTGATATGGGCTGTGAACTCACTCTGCTGCCGACACTGAATGGAGCCTTGTTACAAACGTTGCTATATGGTCTGTGATTACTTGTGCCCCAGCTCTGGACTTAGAAAATAAGTGTGTGGTCTGCCTCTCAGTTGATAAGGACTATTCCTATAACTGCATGGAGGGGTCTCCATAAGAACATCGGGGCAGGTTTGTTAACATTATAGTAAAGTTAGAAAGGATAGTACTAGAGAAAACAGGTGAAACTGTTCCATATTTATCACCACGGTACACACTGTATGATCAATTTTGTTCAACTCGATGGGCATTTTAGGAACTTTTTTCTTTCTTATGCTGCCCTATGGGCATTAATAAATCCAGTGTATTTTAAGATTTTTTCATTTGTCACAACACTTTTCCTAGACACATTTTAATATTATGGAAGGAAAAAAGTTTAAGAAGTGTCTAAAATACTTAATAATACATTTGTGATAGAGTTCTGGCGCATTTTGCTTAGTAAATATCTCCCATCATACCTAGAGTAGATGAGACATATGATCTGTACACTTTATAATATGGCACTTTGCTATTTTACATTGTGAAACAATAAAAAGCACTTACTGGTAGAAAGGATGTGGAAGTGGCTCCACTGCTATAATGGGCAGAAAGCCACGCTCTCCTGTGCTTAATGACTGTCCTTCCCATGACGACTCATCACCAACGTCTTTAACATAAACCACATCATTGACAGACACTGCTAGGAATTCTTTCTCCTCGTCCACTTGTGCACCAGCGTCGTGTACCACGGCCCTTGCATAGAAGCACCCTACAATGCACAAGATGGAACAACACTTGCTTTAATAATTATGATAAAGTATCACAAAATATTGTGACAATTCTTGCCTGATTGGGTGAGAATTGCTAATGGGTGATATGGCATACAAACTATATGGGGTGGTACTTGCTATCCATGAGCAGTCAGGTTGATATGGAAGATTTCACTAAAGCACAGTGCATGGAAGTCCTTTTGGTCTGATATTCTAAATAATTTCAGGAGTCGACTAGCTCATGGGTAGTGTAAGAAAATTCTACCATGTAAATATGCTTTAAAGTGTACCTAACTTTTCAGGTGACTTTCAGAATAAGATGTCCTACGTGTATACATGAGAAATAACACTAGTTCTGGCCATTATATAACTTGTATTCTAAATGTTTTAGCAGATTTCCTCTCTGTAGGCTCTATCTCTAATTCTCAGTTGTCTCTGAACTAGTGGGTGGAGCCTAACTGCTATCATGTCTTCTATAGAAGAATAGTGCTCTCCTATCGCTATTTATTATTTATATATATATATATATATATATATATATATATATATATACACTACCGTTCAAAAGTTTGGGGTCACCCAGACAATTTTGTGTTTTCCATGAAAACTCACATTTATATTTATAAAATGAGTTGCAAAATGACTAGAAAATATATAGTCAAGACATTGACAAGGTTAGAAATAATGATTTTTATTTCAAATAATAATTTTCTCCTTCAAACTTTGCTTTCGTCAAAGAATGCTCCATTTGCAGCAATTACAGCATTGCAGACCTTTTGCATTCTAGCTGTTAATTTGCTGAGGTAATCGGGAGAAATTTCACCCCATGCTTCCAGAAGCCCCTCCCACAAGTTGGATTGGCTTGATGGGCATTTCTTGCATACCATACGGTCAAGCTGCTCCCACAACAGCTCTATGGGGTTGAAATCTGGTGACTGCGCTGGCCACTCCATTACAGATAGAATACCAGCTGCCTGCTTCTTCCCTAAATAGTTCTTGCATAATTTGGAGGTGTGCTTTGGGTAATTGTCCTGTTGTAGGATGAAATTGGCTCCAATCAAGCGCTGTCCACAGGGTATGGCATGGCATTGCAAAATGGAGTGATAGCCTTCCTTATTCAAAATCCCTTTTACCTTGTACAAATCTCCCACTTTACCAGCACCAAAGCAACCCCAGACCATCACATTGCCTCCACCATGCTTGACAGATGGCGTCAGGCACTCTTCCAGCATCTTTTCAGTTGTTCTGCGTCTCATAAATGTTCTTCTGTTTGATCCAAACACCTCAAACTTCGATTCGTCTATCCATAACAATTTTTTCCAATCTTCCTCTGTCCAATGTCTGTGTGCTTTTGCCCATATTAATCTTTTCCTTTTATTAGCCAGTCTCAGATATGGCTTTTTCTTTGCCACTCTGCCCTGAAGGCCAGCATCCTGGAGTCGCATCCTCCCTGTAGACGTTGACACTGGCGTTTTGCGGGTACTATTTAATGAAGCTGCCAGTTGAGGACCTGTGAGGCGTCTATTTCTCAAACTAGAGACTCCAATGTACTTGTCTTGTTGCTCAGTTGTGCAGCGGGGCCTCCCACTTCTCTTTCTACTCTGGTTAGAGCCTGTTTGTGCTGTTCTCTGAAGGGAGTAGTACACACCGTTGTAGGAAATCTTCAGTTTCTTGGCAATTTCTCGCATGGAATAGCCTTCATTTCTAAGAACAAGAATAGACTGTCGAGTTTCACATGAAAGCTCTCTTTTTCTAGCCATTGTGAGAGTTTAATCGAACCCACAAATGTAATGCTTCAGATTCTCAACTAGCTCAAAGGAAGGTCAGTTTTATAGCTCCTCTAAACAAAAACACAGAAAAAGGCCATACTTGCAAATGGACACAGCCAGGTCAGAAACGCTGATGGAGAGTGGGCAGGTGCTTTAAATAATAGCCACTCCCACTAGTCTTGTGGGGAGTGGTGTGTGGTGCATGGGATGTGTAGTAAGAAAAGAATAGTGTATGTGCAAGTGTAATACTATAAGTGAAATATAGGGGGCAGTAATGAGTGAAGTGCCTCAATAGAAATAAATGAATAATGGGGTGTAAGTGTGTGAAACATGGAGGGATAGTGTGTACGTCATGAGGCACAACGTGTATAGCCAGGTAGAAGCCTATTTGTGACGCCTTGATAGTTCATAGAGCGGGCTACCCTGCTTGCTATGCCAAACAACAACACACCATGGTCTCCCAGCATCAAAGACCCGGCTGTGTCCAAGAGAAGCGAATATACGTAATAATGAAAAAGACCTGGCTGTGTCCATTTGCAAGTATGGCCTTTTTCTGTGTTTTTGTATATGTCCCCTTGTTTTTATCTGTTTTGTCTGTGCATCAGGAACATTCAGTTCCAGTTAAGGAGTTAGGGACTCGCAAGTCTGGGGATCCTTGTCGTGGATTGCGAGCTTGCGTCCTTTTGGCCAAAATGATCACTAATACCCCAGGTCTTTTTCATTATTACGTATATTCGCTTCTCTTGGACACAGCCGGGTCTTTGATGCTGGGAGAGCATGGTGTGTTGTTGTTTGGCATAGCAAGCAGGGTAGCCCGCTCTATGAACTATCAAGGCGTCACAAATAGGCTTTTACCTGGCTATACACGTTGTGCCTCATGACGTACACACTATCCCTCCATGTTTCACACACTTACACCCCATTATTCATTTATTTCTTTTGAGGCACTTCACTCATTACTGCCCCCTATATTTCACTTATAGTATTACACTTGCACATACACTATTCTTTTCTTACTACACATCCCATGCACCACACACCACTCCCCTCAAGACTAGTGGGAGTGGCTATTATTATTTAAAGCACCTGCCCACTCTCCTTCATCAGCGTTTCTGACCTGGCTGTGTCCATTTGCAAGTATGGCCCTTTTCTGTGTTTTTGTATACATCCCCTTGTTTTTATCTGTTTTAGCTCCTCTAAACAGCAAAACTGTTTACAGCGGAGCTAACATAATTGCACAAGGGTTTTCAAGTGTTTTCTAATCATCCATTAGCCTTCTAACACAGTTAGCAAACACAATGTACCATTAGAACACTGGAGTGATGGTTGCTGGAAATGGGCCTCTATACACCTATGTAGATATTGCATTAAAAACCAGACGTTTGCAGCTAGAATAGTCATTTAGCACATTAACAATGTATAGAGTGTATTTCTAATTAATTTAATGTTATCTTCATTGAAAAAAACTGTGATTTTCTTGCAAAAATAAGGAAATTTCTATGTGTAGCTAAGAATCCAGTGCTGGGGTGACATAGAAATCTTACCAGCAGCGTGTGTCTTTCTTTTGCTCCTGCTCCCTTCCCCTGCTCAACCCTCCTTTCTTTTGCTCCTGCTCAACCCTCCCCTCTCTACAGACTTGTATGCAACATGTCTGTGTGACTCACTTTCTCCCCTCTGGTCCCTCTTCCTGCTCCCCCTCCCCTCCCAATAGACTTGTATAGGCAGGCAGTGAAGAGACACATCCCCACCTTCTGCGGCCTATCTGTAACCAGGGATGGACTTTGCTTGACAACAAGGGGTGGACATCAGATTACAGGAAGGGAGACACTTAGTGGCAGTAACTTCACACATAATTTCCATGGATAAAACAACTGCATTTTAAAAGTAACTAAATTACAACGTTAATCTATATCAGGTATACTATTAGATCAGCATAAGTTGTTTGAAAAGTTAGTGGGGACTTAAAAGCCTTCACTTACCTTCTTGAAGAAGCAAACCAAGATATAATGTTGCTAATTCATCTTGATTTACAGATACTTGTATCTCTGTGTCTTCAACCAAGGCAGCATTCAACCAGTACCTCTCATCAAAGAGCAGATGTTCCAGAGTGCAAGCCACAATACCTAGTGGTAGCATAACAAAATATTTAACATTACTTTAATAAATCTTTTAGAATCTGTTGCTCAGTATGTGATCCAAAAACAAAATAAAAAGCAAAATAAAAATATATTCACATTACTTATAGCAATGCCTCCACTATTACATTATTTTCATACTGTAGACTGTGGTGTGATTATTAGAATTATTGTGACATCTAGTGGCACAAGACAAAATCTACTACTAGAATCTTTAAACCACTTAAAGTAATTTTACAGTATGCCCTTCAAGAAGTGTTTACAATTGTAAACCTACATAATGAAAAATGGGAAATCATTTGTACATGAGCCGGAAAAATGTTAGTTACTTTAGATCTTACTAATGGTATTCAAATACCTAGTAATAATTTTTTAATGTTACTACCAAATGGGAGTCTGTTCCATTGCTCACAATAGTTTGAGGAATTACTTTAAATTCTTCTTATTGATTTTACTAATTAAATTCTGAAAGTGTTGCATTTAATTAGTTATTGTATAAGAAAATACAATACACAAACACTGAAACACAATCAAAATGGAAGAAGAATGGTTTTCTATATTATTCATTCACATTTCTCATCAACAGGGGGAGCAAACTTGGAATCTGTACCCGCTCTCGTAATTTCCCTGCTAATGCAGGAGCAGTAAGTAGCATCAAAGGAGCTTTACTCTCTAGATTGAATCAACGTCTTTGTAGGAACCCTGGGAAAAACATTGATTGGGGGCCCTCTAAGGTTTTTGGATTTTCTTAGAAAGGAAGGACAATTACACAAACTCATGAAAGTAGGGAATAGTCGAAATATACAAAATATACAGCTTAAATATATTAAAAGATTACAAAAAGTGTCACAATCATAAGAACATTCTGTCCAAAATTATTACAAAATGCACAAATAAAGTACTATGCATTGTATAAATAATAGTACCATACAGTACTCAATTAACACCATACAGAGCTCAAATAAAAGGGCTGATCACATCACATTTTGTTTTACCTACGTTTGACGTGTATGCTGTGAAAAGCTTCCGACATAGGCTGTGACTGATGCAGTGGCATCCGTAACCCATAGACTATTAGGGTATACGTTTAACGTATATACAGTATCATGAACTCTCATGACCCATTCATGACGTAAAGGTTAAACAGATTCCATAATAGCCTATTGTGACGGATACCAATGTCAATGTTAGGCATCTGTTTAACATATACTTCACCTGTAGGCTATAATGGCATCCGTTTAACGGATACTTCATTAACAACTCATGACGTATGCGTTTAACTTATGCCTGTGATGGTTGCCTTACAGTGCCATCTGACAACCATAGGCTACTATGTTAAGGAAACATATACATTTAACGTATACTTTTTTTTTTACTGAACTCTGTGGGAGGGAATAGCATAGTCTATTACGCTATTCCATACTTTTTTTTGCGGTATACTTACGGATACTGGCCAGACAAAAAACAAAAGCACAATCTTTTAGCCTCCATTGGGCTAATGGAGCCCTATGGACACCTTTAGAGCACACATCAGGAGCTTTCTCAACATACACGCTAAACGTAAACAAAACATGTGACTTGAACAGGGCCTAACACTACCATACAGTGCACAAATAACACCACTATACAGTGTATAAATAATACCATCATACAGTACACAAATAACACCCTTATGCAATGCTCAAATAATACCACCTTACCCAGGGGTGGACACAGAAAGCTGAGGGCCCCTGTGTAAGAACTGTATATGGGCCCCCTGATCTCCAATATTTCATCATAAATCTCCCTTATGTCTCTTTAACAAATCTATCAGTTATTCTTAGCCATACAATTCTTTAGCTCAGACATTTACATGCAATCTAATAGACAGAGGAAGGCTGTTTTAAGTTGACAGTGGGCCTGCTTACCTACTTGGCCCCAGTGCAGCTGCACAGGTTGCACCAATGATATGTCCACCCCTGACCCTACCATACCCCAGATAATGAGGGCTCAGGGCCATTTTGCTAATTTTGCCCTCCTTATAACCCAGCCCTGTTCAGAGGTGTGTATTGAATATTTCCAAATATGTTTTGTTATAAAATGAGAGCAAAATGTCAGTTTTTTATTACTGTGTGAATAGAATTTTATGAAAGGTGATTTTAATATGCTATGTCAATTGGGAATATAACTTAATCAACACCAACTTTAGGATTTATTGCTGAAGTCAGTTAAGTCATTTTATTCCACTTGCAAATGTTGGCATTACCAAGTGAGAGGTATGTAGTAAATTTCCAGATTTCCTCAATAGTCTTGAAGGTGACAATAAAGACATCATTTTGTGCTTGGATAGATACTAGCCGGGCAGACAGCTCCTAAAATAAAAAATAAATAAAAATGTTTCTAAAAATGAAAACCACACCGAAGTCACATTAAAAAGGCACAATAGTGATTTTTCAAATATCATTTTAAGTATTTTTAAAAAAAAATATAGCATTCATACAGCAGAATTTGGTAGAAAACCTTTATGGGTTTTTTGTCTTGGATTTTTTTCTTATTTGAATGGGGAGGTGATAGTTAAATAAACTAATAAAATAGCACAAATAAAGTCAAGCTCTCAGCAATTCAGTATAACCAAGAAAACTCAATGCAATGCTTATTCCCAAGGTATGCAGCTAGATACCACCGTTGGCAAATTCAGCTGGTAGACGGAGTGAGTGTGCAGCCCATCGAACACGATTTGAGATGCTGCAGCATTTGATTATTTATGGGATGTGGTGTCTCTTAAATGTTTTTAGGGGAATTTTTGTCATATATTTGATTGTCAATAAAGGCTATATATTTATGTTATGACTTGTGGTATGAATGTATGTAGGGCATGATTTGTAGGTCAATATTGTTGTTGGTTCATTCTTACCATACTTAATATTTTTTATTACAGAACAGTGTTTGTAGGTTTTATATATTTCAAAGGGTTGTGTGGTTTAGAAAAACACATCTTCTTATTCCCTGTTAGAGCATTCTGAGTATATAAAGGGGAGTCCCTCAAGTGTAATCTACCTCATTTAGCCAGGGCAAGGAACAGCTACAAAGAGTTTCTCTCTGGGGGACCTGGCACATATCTTCATTACATAGAGAGCAAGGACCATGTGATGCTTCATTTCTCCTGTGGTGGTGCTGCAGAGGAATTCATCACTTGCTGCGAGGTCCCTCCGCATATTATAGCTGATTGCTTTGATCAACCTATTTTAAGCAGCCCTTCTAACAAACAGGAACATTACAATGTGAAAAATTTCTTTAAATTATCTGCCACTTCCCTGCAAATCTGTCAGTAGAATGTAGGTTGTCATTGCCAAGAGCAGTACACAGATGACAAGCCATTTAAATGTTGTGAAACAGTCTATAGTCTGCCGATTTTACTTGTATACAATATAAGAAGATATTACTGTTGAACATGACAATATCTAAAATGAAAAATTGGTGTGGTCATTTAAAACACACCTGGTGAGGTCCTAAGGGTTAAGCTACAGACAAATGGATATGTTACTAACCATAACTAATTATAGGATAAAGAAAATTCAATATTGCCACTTTTGCCTAACCATAAAATCAGGCTATGATATGGTAAACTATAGGTGAGCCAAGGCTTCTTGATTATAAGTATAATTCCAGGCTTCCTAATATAAACCGTGCCTCTATGGACTCTGACCAATGATTTTTGGCTACATGCTGAGTTTTGTTGACCTTTACGTGTGACAGTATGGTATGCTGGGAAAGGCCAGTACTGTAACCCCTGCTCTGGTATTAGTGAGCAGAGAGGCTGCTGGGAGCGGTGGATATTCCTTTACAGCTTTGGTTGTTTTACCTTTGTCATGTAAAGACACTATTGCTGTTGAGATATTTAACAGTAAAGTGAAGTATTTTCCAATTCCACTTACGATTGTTGCTGGAAAAATATCCAGTAATCGTTTTATTGAATGCGTACAAATGTACAAAGATATACATTGGTTGTTTCTCGGATTCAAATGATTCCCTTGTAAAAGGGGTTGTCCATTTCCTGAAAATTAATGTTATGTTTTGTATAATTAAAGTATACAATTTTCCAATATGCTATCTTTATTCATTTTTCACAGTTTTCAAGATCTCTGCTTGTTGTCATTCAGTAGACACATTTACGGTTTATTTCCAATGGATACAATTCTGTCCATGGTCATGTGATGGTTACACAGGTGCACAGCTCATTACAGTATTTGTATCAAGGTGTATTTACACTGTGCGGTTTTGGCCGCACCGAAAAAACACATGCGTTTTTACTGCGATTTGCAAAATCATAGAAAATTGCAATAAAAACACATGCGTTTTTAGGTGCGGTTTTTGGCTTTTCTGCGAAACGTGCAGCAAAACAGCACCGATTAAATACCCCCTCAGAGCTGTGTTTTCTAACGAACCGTGCACCTGTGTGTCCATCACATGATCATGGACAGAATTTTATCCTCTTGAAACAAGCAATGAATGTTCCTATTGAATAACAACAAGCAGAGATCTTGAAATTAGTGAGGAATTAATACAGATAGTATATTGGAAAATTGTACACATTTTATCTATATAAAAAAATAACATTGATTTGCTGAAACCGGACAATCCTTTTTATTGGAAATTTTTAAATAAGTGGTTAATTTTGCATTTTGGAAATGAAAGTCCACAGAGTTTAAAGTTTAGCTAAAAGTCTTCAAGGAAAGCTCTGAGACACATCAGAGGACAGAACTATGGGGGGCACCCTAAGGACATACCCAGACGTGGCAGATTTTTTCCGCCACTATCCGCATCAATGCCGCACAGAATCTGCGTTGCAGATTCTGTTGTGGCTTTGCCTAAAATGGGCATTAAATTGATGCGGACTAGACGTTGCGTATTGAGGGGAAGAGGGCTTCCCTTCTCTCTATAAGTTCAGGATAGAGAGAAGGGACAGTCCTTTCCCTAGTAAAAGTAACAGAAATTCATACTTACCCAGCCGTTGTCTTGGTGACGCGTCCCTCTTTCGCCATCCAGCCCAACCTCCCTGGATGACGCGGCAGTCCATGTGACCGCTGCAGCCTGTGATTGGCTGTAGCCGTCACTTGGACTGAAACGTCATCCTGGGAGGCCGGACTGGAGGAAGAAGCAGGGAGTTCTGGGTAAGTAGGAACTTCTATTTTTTTTACAGGTTGATGTATCTTGTGATCGGAAGTCACTGTCCAGAGTGCTGAAACAGTTACTGCCGATCGCTTAACTCTTTCAGCACCCTGGACAGTGACTATTTACTGACGTCGCCTAGCAACGCTCCCGTAATTATGGGTGCACACACGTAGTCACCCGTAATTACGGGAGCCCCATTGACTTCCTCAGTCTGGCTGTAGACCTAGAAATACATAGGTCCAGCCAGAATGAAGAAATGTCATGTTAGTAAAACCAATACGCTCTGCAGCACACATAACATCTGCGGACTTCATTGCAGAATTTTGACTCTCCATTGAAGTCAATGGAGAAATTCCGCAATGAGTCCGCAACAAGTCCGCTACATGTCCGCAACAACCATTGTATGCTGCGGACACCAAATTCCGCGCCGCAGCCTATGCTACGCAGCGGAATTGTCCGCAACGTGTAAACGAACACAACTAAAAAGCTGTGGAAGGCAATGGAGAAATGTGTACGCTGCGGATTTCCGCTGCGGACTGTCCGCAGCGGAATTCCAGAGCAATTCCGCTACGTGTGGTCATGCCCTAAGACTGGCTTCCCGCAGTGCAGATTTGTTGCAGATTTTGCCAGCATTTTGTAAGCCAAATCCAGAATTGGATGCAGGAGAGGAGAGCTATAAGGCCTTCCTTTATATATTTCTTATGTTTAGGTTCCTTTGCTGGTTTTGGCTTAAAAAACGCATTCAAAATCGACAGCAAATCTGCACTGTGTGAACCCAGCCTAAGCATAGGCACAAGCACTACAGTTCCATTGAACATCAGAACTGCTGTTTAGCCTAAGGGGTGCCACCCATCTAATTTTCGCAATTGGTTGGAATTTTAACTGATACCTAATTGTTAAGTCACATTGCCTGGAAACCGCTATAGCAGATATTATGTGAGTGCTATGACTGGTATTAAGTGGGTACTATGGATGAGGGCACTATAGTTTGCATTATATGTTGACAATTTTGTATGGGCACTACAGCTGGTGTCATATACACACAATGAATGGCATTATTTAGGCACTATGACTTGCACTATTGTACTGTATATGTGCTAAAACAGGCACTTTTATTCATTTACTACATCTAATGCTCTTTTATGTGCATTACTATTCTGTTCAGTTTGTACAAAAAACATGTATTAATTTTCTTACTTTCTTCACTTTATCCAATCACAGATTGTCCGAAGACTTACTGAACTCCCTAAACTCCTTGAGTTTCAGGCATTCAGATGCACAAATATCTGACATGTTGGCAGGGTCCTCTACGAGTCACGGTAAAATAACGGCATTACCTCATCTTGCGATGACCCCCTGTGTCATTGTGGAGCCCTAGGCTAAAACATTATGCAATGACATGAAGGCAGGTACTACATGGGCATTGTTGTATCCATTATATGGGCACTGTTGCAAAGACTATATGGGCACTGTAGCAGACATGATATAAACACTCTTATATGGTCTGTTATTTGTGTGTCAGCATTTACAAAACTAAAAATGCTTCTCAATCAAAAAAAAAGTGAATGTGTTTGGTAAGTAAGGCGGAGTTTGATTTTGTCTTCCATCTTTAAATTTTTGACAGTGGGGGGCATTTATTCTGACGGCTGATTTCCTTAGAAACTGCCATGCTTACCTAGAAATGATGTCATAACAATCCGGATGACAAATGACTGCCGTTTTACTTTCTTAATTGATATAACATGAAGTCAGGACTCTGCGCTGTGTCAAAGTAATGTTAGAAATGTCAGAATCAGGATGATAAGTGTTTCTGTATATATTTTATTATCCCATGCAGCGTTCATTGTAATCTGAAGGAAACTTTCCCTTTAAGTGACGACATATCTGCTCTCTATTTACAATGCAATTGTCTGTCTCTGCCGGATTCAGCTGGAATCCCCAAACCCAAAGTGTTTTCTGAAAACAGTAGCACACATCCTGCCTTTTTGTGTATTGTTGGATACAATGGTTGTATATGATACAGATCTGTACCATGTCATGTAAACCTAAAACATATATAACTGAAAACTTAGCTAGAGTTAAAATGATACAATCCAGAGACCATGAATTCTTCATTTCTACAATATAAGTCTACCTTGAATAGTAACAGCATTTCCTTGTTATCATTTTCAAGAGCCCAAAGAGTCTTCCTAGCTGCCTCCTGCAGAGGGACATTAGGGCCCAGGGTGGAACGTCGCAGGATGGAAAAGGACAAGGAGATTTCTGTAGAAAACAGGAAGGGCAGAAACAAGAAAGGAAACGAGCAGCGTTTACTTGGTTACTGTGCCGTAACAGACAAAATACCTGGAGAACAAATCAAATACAGACCGCACACAAGTATATCAATGCCATGCAATCTGCACACACAGGATCTTCCATAAGGAGTTCACTAGACCAAAGAACTTGCAATCTATTCTCTATATACTTTTCTAGAATACAGTACTAAAGTTAAAGGTGTTATCTGTACGTAAACTCCAAAAAAAGCTAAGGATAACTGTGCATTTGAAGCATAAATATATGCTCAGTAGCTTAATGTGGACGGGACTGCAAGAGTAAGGGCATGTTCAGACGTGGCGGAATTGCTTTGGAATTCCGCTGTGGACAGTCCGCAGTGGAAATCCGCAGCAGTCGTTTTTTCCATTGGTTTCTATACATTTTTAGGTAACTTAGTTCAGACGCTGCGGAAAAAAACCAGAAATGTCACACCGCAGCATGCACATTCTGTTGCGGATAAATAGCGGATTTTCACTGCAGATTTCAGCCTTGGCAATGCAAAAAACGGAGATCTGCGGCAAGTCTGCTGTGATATCCGCAATTTCTGAACTACCACTACTACTGCCACGTCTGAACATGCCCTAAGACTGACAGGCCTGCTGTAAGTTCAGGGTCCTGCTCCAAGGTCCTGGAACTGCATAGTAAAAATTTTACAGATCACACACATGTACCGAGTACCACATTTTCATAGAAGCTAGAAGACATGCAGCATTGAAGTTAATAAGACATTACATTACATTCAGTGTATGCTGCAGGAGACTTTTATCTCAGTATGGGAATGTCTGAGAGCTGTGGCAGTGCCTATGCATACTGTGTGCCACTAGGCATTGTAAGTGTTAATGTATGGACTGCTTGCACTATGTAGAAAGAGTATGGAACTATATATATATATATGACACTGTGATCTCTGTATGCTTGATTTATCTGAGAACTATATGCCACTATCTGGGCAGAGTATGTGAATTTAGTATGCACTATGTATCTGGACAATGATTTGCCCTTGTCTATACTAAAAATACACTTCTGGGCGCTGTGTGTATGTTGGTATTGTAGAGCATATACTGAGTACTATGTGCACTAAACTGAGCTGTATAGGTACTGTATGAAATATTTATCTGCACAACGTATGCACTGTTTACCTGCGGACTGTAAAACACTCTTAATTATGCAGTGGCAGAGTGGCATTACACCCTAGAGCACTGTTTTAGCACTATGGCAGTACATTCAGTATCTAGATGTGGGCTTCGGTTGGGAAGAGACAATTAGCTATGGGTTTGTAAGCAGCAAGAGCAGGGGCGTAGCTAAAGGCTCATGGGCCTTGGTGTAAGAATTCAGCTTGGGCCCCCCTACCCCTCTCCAACACCACCTCACCCCTGAATGCACCTATGCCCAGTCGCCTTGCCCAACAGCAACCATGGATGACCCCACACAGTATAATGCCCTCCATATCTGTCTCCACAGTATAATGCCCCCCATAGCTGCCCCCACACAGTATAATGCTCCCCATAGTTGCCCCCCACAGTATAATGCTCCCCATAGCTGCCCGCACACTGTATATTGCTACCCAAAGCTGCCCCTCCGCAGTATAATGCTCCCATAGCTGCCCCTTCACAGTATAATGCTCCCCATAGCTGCCTCCCCACAGTATAATGCTCCTATAACTGCCCTCCACACAGTATAATGCCCCCATAGCTGCCCATACACAGTATAATGCTCCATAGCTTCCCTTCACACAGTATAATGCCCCCATAGCTGCTCCTCCAAAGTATAATGCTCCCATAACTGCCCTCTACATAGTATAATGCCCCTATAGCTGCCCCTTCACAGTATAATTGCCCCCATAGCTGCCCCCACACAGTATAATGCTCCCATAGCTGCCATTACACAGTATAATGCCCCCATAGTAGCCCTCACAGTTAAATGCCCCCATAGCTGACCCACACAGTATAATCACCCCCATAGCTGACCCCACACAGTATAATACTCCCCATAGCTGCCTCCATACAGTATAATGCACCCCATAGCTGCCCCCATACAGTATAATGCCCCCATATCAGCCCCCCATACAGTATAATGCCCCCATACAGTTTAATGCTCCCCATATCAGCTTCCCATACAGTAAAATCTCCCATATCAGCTCCCCATACAGTATAATCAGCCCCGCCTTATATCAGCCCACCATACAGTTTAATGCCCCCATATGTGCATAATAGAAAAATAATAAAATTACTAACCTATCCCGTTCCTACGCTGGGTGGAGCATCCTTGTCCTCCTTTGCCCTGTGATATGAGTGACTCGGCGCGGACTGGCGCGATGGCGTCACTACATCGCGCCTATCTGCGTTGAGCCGCTCATGGCTCAGTGAATGCTGGAGGAAGGAGCTGTCAGCTCCTTGCTCCAGCATTGAATTCAACAGGAATTGGGACCTCGATAAGTGACTCGCGACCCCCCACAGTTTGTAGTGTATTGTATTGTGCAGTTTATGGTGGAGAGAGGAGGGGGGCTGTAATTTAACGGCCCTCTCCTCTCTCCACCACATACACAAACCGCACAATACAGTACATTATGGGCCCCCTCTGCAGCTCACCTGGACCTTCTGCGCACTGGCTGGAACGGCCCTCACATGACATCACGGTCACATGGTACTGAGTGTACCATGTGTCCGTGACATCTAAGGAGCGCAGCCCGAAACCAGGAAGTGCCATCAGAATGTATTTAATTATTAGTGCGCTTTGTGGCAACGGGGCCCCATGGGCTCCCCAGGCTTAGGAGCCCAGTCACAACTGCAACCGCTGCGACCCTTATAGCTATGCCACTGAGCAAGAGATAGAAGTTCAATAAAGTAAAGTTTGCCCCCCTTTGCCTATGGACAGGCATTGACATTTCTCTTAGATAACAGAAAACGAATGTTTGCTAACATTTCTTGAGGTAGCCCCAGAGTGAAGAAATGCACCAGATCTGGAACATGGTGTACAATTGGTAGGTTGTTGGGTTGTTTTTGTTTGTTTTTTCAATTAAACTTTTTTTTTGCTAGACAACCACCTTAGTTATATATATGTTCAGATAGTTCAGATATATGGCTGCAAGCAATATACACTTATAACTCATGTATAATAGTTTCCAAGCTGCATCATGTCATTGTTACTAGGGAAACAGATATACTATAAAAGAAAGACGTCCTTTGTATCTCATATATTTAAATTTATAGGGAAAGTCTACTTTTGTTCATCATATAAAATGTTGCACAAAATATATATTTTATTTTACTGATCATTATTAGTTACATGATATATTTTTCTCTAAAGTTAAATTCAGAGTTCTGCTGATTTTCAGTTGCCAGAGAGCGGTGCATGCATTAGAAGGCTGGGTTCACACAGATTTTTTTGCAGGAATTTTAAGCCAGATTTTACTCTGCCTGCACGCGTTTTATTTATATATATATATATATATATATATATATATATATATATATATATATATATATATATATATATGTGTATAGCTTTTCTAACCTCTGCCAGTTAGCTGATAATACTAAAAGACTAAAAGAAGCTGCAATTGGCCACTGCAATTAGAATGTAGTATTAAGCAGCACCAATTTTAAAAAATAGGCAACCGGATAATACGCGATCATATCGAGTCCATCAGCGGGAATGAAGCTCTTTGCAGTGGCTGTCTGCTCCGGCTTATAAAGCAAGATCCTGCGCAAAAAAAAAAATCTATGATGTCAATATGCCCTAATCTATCATATAGAAAGAGGATGTCTCAAAAGGTTGTCCCAATATTATCTAATCTTCTATATAAGGCTGGGTTTAGCTAATTTTACTACATTACTACTCCAATCAAATTGATGACCAGATTATTTATTATTATACATTTTGCTTGGATATGAATGGAAATGTTTATTCTCATGTTAGTAAAATATGCTTAAAATTTCCAGAATGTAATTTCCAATCACCATTTACACTCTACTTTCCTAACAAGAACAGTGATGGAATCAGGAACCTTTTTACGCAGGTCTGATCATATTTGAAAAGTAGGTAAAGAAATATAGTTTTTGAAATTTTTGCGTTCACGTAACTCAAAATCGAAGGTATGGCCTGGGCAAGTAATAGACTCCGTAACAGAAACGCAGCACCTGTGACACAGTGTGCATTTACACTGGAATGAGCCACATCACCTAAATTCCCTGTGCATTAACTCCCATGACAAACAGTGCAGCACCTCAAGCAGTATTGTGCATTCACACTTACAAGGGACTGTATATTTAAACAAAAGTGTGCATTTACACTAGATGAATATAATATATTAAGTGTGCATTCACACTAAGTGAATATGGTATATTAAGTGTGCATTCACACTAGTCAGCAATATCTACAACACAGAGTACTTTGTCGCTAAGATGAGCATCAGCACATGCAGGTAGTGTGCATTCACACTCCTCAATTCAGCGTAACACCTATAGTAATAATAATAATCGTTATTTATATAGCGCCAACATATTACGCAGCACTTTGCAATTTAGAGGAAACATGAAATAAACAATATCAGACATTACATAGTGACAAAGTTCATTTACAATTCAAACTAGAGGAGTGAGGACCCTGCTTGCAAGAGTTTACATTCTATGAGGAAAAAAGGGAGACACAAAGTGTAACAGTGTTTGTTCTGTACAATAGTCCTATCAATTTTTATACACATGGGGTGGTAACATAAAGCTGCATTAGTCGTCACCAGCCGGTATCCGTGTATGACGGAAATGAAGAGTAGTGTGAGGGAATCTTATTCTGATGACTAATATAAACGGGGGCTATGGAAAGGAGTCAGATTAGGGAATGTTATAGGCCTGTCTAAATAGATGTGTTTTCAGGCACGTTTAAAACTGGGGATATTGGGAATTAATCTGATTGTCTGGGGTAGCACATTCCAGAGGACTGGTGCAGCACGAGAAAACCCTTGGCGACGGGAGTGAGAGGTTCGGATTATGGAGGATTTTAATCTAGGGTCGTTGGCAGAAAGTAGAGCCCGAGTAGGGTGGTGGACAGAGATGAGGGAGGAGATGTAAGGAGGTGCAGCACTGTGGAGAGCTTTGTGGGTGAGAGTAATAAGTTTGAATTTAATTCTGAAGGGTATGGGAAACCAGTGCAGTGGGTAGAGGCGTTGGTGTAGCGGTTGGTCAGAAAGATGAGCCTGGCTGCTGCATTGAGGATGGTTGGAGAGAGGAGAGTTTAGTGAGGGGAAGACCGACTAGTAATGAGTTACAGTAGTCAAGACGAGAATGAATCAGAGCAACAATGAGTGTTTTGGCTGTTTCCTCAGTAAGAAAAGGGCGGATTCTGGAGATGTTTTTGAGGTGAAAATGACAGGAGCGTGAAAGTGATCGAATGTGAGGAGTAAAGGAAAGATCTGAGTCAAAAATAACCCAGAGACGGCGGGCGTGCTGCTTAGGAGTTATGATAGTGCCACACACTGAGATGGAGATATCCGGTTTAGGGAGGTTAGTAGATGGTGGGAACACAAGGAGCTCAGTTTTAGAAAGATTCAGTTTCAGATAGAGAGAGGACATGATGTTAGAGACAGCGGACAGACAATCACTGGTGTTTTGTATTAGAGCAGGGGTGATGTCAACGGAAGAGGCATATAATTGGGTGTCATCAGCGTAGAGTTGCTACTGGAAGCCAAATCTGATGATAGTTTGTCCAATAGGGGCTGTGTAGAGAGAAAAGAGGAGCAGACCTAGGACTGATCCCTGAGGAACCCCGATAGCAAGTGGATAAGGAGAAGAAGTAGAACCAGAAAATGACACATTGAACGAGTGGTCAGAGAGATAGGCGTAAATCCAAGAGAAAGCAGCGTCCTTGAGGCCAATAGAGTGGAGCATGTTAAGTAGGAGTTTGTGGTCTACAGTGTCAAAGGCTGCAGAGAGATCCAGAAGAATCAGGAGAGAGTATTTACCGTCTGATTTAGCTGCCAAGAGATCATTTGAGACTTTAGTAAGGGCAGTTTCTGTGGAGTGTAGAGTGCGGAAACCAGATTGTAAGGGGTCTAGAATGGAGTTAGCAGAGAGATAGCGGATAAGGCGAGAGTAGACTAAGTGTTCCAGGAGTTTGGAGATGAAGGGCAGATTAGAAACTGGTCGGTAGTTAGCAGCGCTGGATGGGTCAAGAGTTGTTTTTTTCAGTAATGGGTTTATAATGGCATGTTTAAAAGAGGAGGGAAAGATACCAGAGGAAAGAGAGGTTAAATATTTTAGTCAGGTGACTAGTGACAGCTGGGGAGAGGGACTGGACGAGGTTTGAGGGGATAGGATCACTAGGACAGGTAGTGGGACAAGAATAAGAAAGGAGCCTAGAGACTTCTTCTGTTATTGGGTCAAATGCTGAAAGTGAAGAAGAGGGAAGGGGATCGATGTTACTCGGGGACTGGGAGATAATATCATGCCGGATGTTGTGCATTCACACCTGATAAATATTGCCCACCTGATAACAAGAGTGTGCATTCACACTGAACAAAGATTAAACGCCAAACGCCTTTCCACGCCCTTATTTTGTATAGAACGTTTCTTCAGAGGCATATATATTGAGACAGGAAAGATTAGCACATCAGTTTTTTGTGCAGTATTGTCTTTCCGCCCTGTGTCTGCTAGAGATTTTCTCCTAACAGCACGGTTCTGGTATCTGACCGCAGCGATGCAATAGAAAGCCAACTATTTAAGCTTTTAGCCCTGCCCTTTGGGAGGCTGGACAATTACCTCAAACACCCAATCAGAGCGCGCCACGTCATCAGACAACCCGCCCATTCATAAGCTCATCCAAATACCTCCTCCCCGGGCATTTTAAACGACACTTACTGTAATGACAGGGATAGGGAAACCGACAAGTGAGCCCTAATCTACCCGCCACTCAGTCCCTGCCTACTTGCAACGACCCGCTCTAGGCGACGGGGTACAACTGGGCGACGGTCCCTACACTCAGTAAGTGCACAACAGACAAACAGACAAGGAAACACAGAACAAAGGGAAGCGGGGCAGTTGCCCACGGCAACACCGTGAGCAACAAGAGTAGTAAACGAGCCGAGTCAAACCAGGAGAGTACGAGGTGCCAAACGCAGAGCAGGAGAATAGTGAACAAGCCGAGTCAAACCAGGAGTGTACGAGGTACCAAACGCAGAGCAGAAGAGTAGTCAGTAAGCCAGGGTCAATACGAAGCAGGGACAAGTTGTTCAAGAAGATGCAGCAGGGCCAGGAAACCAACAGAGAAGAGAATCACAAGCAATGAGGAACAGGAAAGGCAGGTATAAATAGACGGAGGGCGGGAGTGGTGGAAGATGGAGTCAGTCTCACAGACATAGAAGCAGGTGCAGACTGATTACCTATGGGCGTGGATACAGAAGCTGTGCCTGGCAGATCCTTAACACTTACTGTCATATAGCTATGGGAATCACCAAGCGGCCATAATTCCTAATAATGGTGTATATATAGGAGAAGCGTAGTGATATCGATGAGAGGTTATAAAGAGACAATTGATTCTATCAGCGAAAACAAAACTATGTATAAGCCAGTAGGATGTACAGATGATACAAATAAAGAATCGCCACGGATCCATACACATAAACTACCATCTCCAAATGTCAGCTCCACCTTATAAGAAACAGGAGATGTTGTCATTGAGACCTCCAGGTTTAACAGTCTGTAACAGAAATATCCACCTTGCTTCCCGCTGGAGTAAATGTTTATCCCAGTTACCCCTTCTAGGATGAGGACGTACCCGTTCAATCCCCTGGAATCTCAAATGGTCAGAGTTGCCCTGACGACATTCCCAGATATGGCGTGCGATCGGAGTATCAGCTCATTTAGCCGTGTCGTTGATGTGATCTCTAAAACGTCTGCGAAATTCTCAAATGGTTTTACCCACATATTGGACACCGCAGCTGCATGTCATCAAATATATAACACCTTGGGTACAGTTGATGAAGTTATAATTCTTGTAAGAGCGACCTGTTGTGGTACTACAATATGATTTACTTGTTAAAATTGACCTACACGCTTTACAGGTACCACAGCTATATGTACCAATGGGGGGGCTTAGGCATCCAGGTTGCCCGAGTGGCTGGTTTCATATGGCTCTGAACCAATTTGTCTTTTAAATTATGTCCTCTACGGTATTCTCCTATATATACGCCATTATTAGGAATTATAGCCGCTTGGTGATTCCCATAGCTATATGACAGTAAGTGTCGTTTAAAATGCCCGGAGAGGAGTTATCTGGATAAGCTCATGAATGGGCGAGGCGTTTGAGGTAGTCGTCCAGCCTCCCAAAGGGCAGGGCTAAAAGCTTAAATAGTTGGCTTTCTATTGCATCGCTGCGGTCAGATACCAGAACCGCGCTGTTAGTAGAAAAGCTCAAGCAGAAACAGGGCGGAATGACAATACTGCACAAAAAACCGATGTGCTAATCTGCCCTGTCTCAATATACATGTCTCTGAAGAAACGTGCTATATAAAATAAGGACGTGGAAACGCGTTAGACGTTTAATCTTTGTTCAGTGTGAATGCACACTCTTGTTATCAGGTGGGCAATATTTATCAGGTGTGAATGCACACTATCAATATAGGTGTTACGCTGAATTGAGGAGTGGGCTGATGCTCATCTCAGCGACAAAGTACTCAGTGTTGTAGATATTGCTGACTAGTGTGAATGCACACTTAATATATTATATTCATCTAGTGTAAATGCACACTTTTGTTTAAATATACAGTCCCTTGTTAGTGTGAGTGCATAATACTGCTTGAGGTGCTGCACAGTTTGTCATGGGAGTTAATGCACAGGGAATTTAGGTGCTGTGGTGAATGCACACTGTGTCGCAGGTGCTGCGTTTCTATTAGGCCTCATGCACACGACCGTAGTGTTTTTCTGGTCCGCAAATTCCAGGACCGTGTTCCGTGAAATGTCATCCGCAGTTCATCCGTATGTCCTCCGCAGTTCATCCGTATGTAATCCGCAAAATGCGGATGAAAAATAAAAAGCCTAGGTAAAACATGATGACGACAGAACTCATTCCCGGTCGTCGCCTAGCAACACTTCCGCAAATCCGCAAAACTGCGGATGACACACGGCGGTGTATCCGCAATTTCCACGGGCCCATTGATTTCTATTGGCATGTCCGCACCGCATTTGCGGCCCATAATAGGACATGTCCGTAGTTTCTGCGGCACGGATGTGCGGACATGCGGAGAGCCATGAAAACACGGATAGTGTGTATGGGCCCATAGAAATGAATGGGTCCGCAATTTACCCGTGGATTTGCGGTTGAATTGCGGACGCAAAAACACGGTCGTGTGCATGAGGCCTTAGGGCTTATTCAGACGAACGTGATATACGTCCGTGCAACGCGCGTGATTTTCACGCGCCTCGCATAGACCTATGTTAGTCTATGGGGCCGTGCAGACTGTCCATGAGTTTCATGCAGCATGTGTTCGCTGCGTAAAACTCACGACATGTCCGATATTTGTGTGTTGTTCGCGCATCACGCACCCATTGAAGTCAATGGGTGCGTGAAAATCACACGCAGTACACGGAAGCACTTCCGTGGGACGCGCGTGATTCGCGCAACAGCAGTAAAAACTATGAATGAAAACAGAAAAACACCACGTGCTTTTCTGTTTACAAACATATAAACAGAGTGTCATAATGATGGCGGCTGCGCGAAAGTCACGCAGCCACGCAAAACGCATACGCTCGTATAAATCCGGCCTCACTGAGTGTTCACACACACTTTGCGGCTAAGTATCAGATCTTTACTCGGTGTGAATGCACACTTTGCTATTTAGTTCAGGTAGGGACAGAATTGATATGTTTTAACTGGATATTTGGAGTAGCTCTATAATAATTTTAATCAATATATTGGCACCCTTATCTAGTCTTACCTATCTGGTTAGCCTGGTATCTATAGAAATTATTGGCCTGAGTAGGCCATTTTAAAGATTTAATTTAAAAAAATTAAAATTTTAAGCGTTCTTGTCCAGGCGATACCTTCTGATCATATTTGATCATTGTGTCCACTTATACAAAGTTATTATTGCTAAAATTCTTCATCTCATTGCAAAAACAATTACTACATGTAAACGTGGCCTAAAGAATGCCCTTTTTTTAATAAAATTTGTTATCATTTTCCTTTCATATTGTACATAAGACATAGCACATATATTTTGTGTTTATTACTAGCATTTATTAATAGTGTCAAATTTAGAAGGGTCAGTAATAAGTAGTACACAGAAGACGTTTTTTTTAAGATAAATAAAGATTCTGACTTATTTAGTAGATAGATTCATCTCGATATATCTTTATCTGGATAATTTGGCAATTGGTGTCCAGTCACTTACCTTAAGTCCATGAAAAGTAGAGTTGTTTCTGCATAACATGGGTACTAGACCTACATTCATTAAATACATTTCCTTACATGCCCATAAATTAAAATGAGGTTTCACTAATTTTTTTAATCAAAGTTTACATTACTGTTGCTTACATTTTACAATGTTTAAGCAACACAGAGCCTTCAAAGACTCTTTTGAAGAACATGTCTGGTTCTATACCAGATATTACCAGTGATATATCCTTCTCCCACTCCCAGGGAGATAGTTTCCTTCCCCAGTGGGGTCTCCTCAGCCACAGAGACTAGCTCTGATTCCTCCAGGTCATCTATGGAGACAGAAAGTATGGATACTCTTCATACAAACTGAAATAAGTAGCCAGTTTTACAAAATATAAGTCTGAATGTAAGTATGATATCTGAAGATCTATCAAAGAAGGTGATCATATAAACTATACATTTTCTACTAATATATTAAATTACATTTAGATGTTATTTTATTTGCTTATTCATCTCATTTTTATCCTCGACCAATGGTTCATCTCTTATTGGCCATCTTTACAAATACAGGGGAATAGAAAAAGTCAACCAATATTTAAAAAGTATAGAAGGCTATTCAAAGGTAACCCATAGAATAGCCTACAAATGAAAGTAATTCTGTCACCATATATTTCCCAGTTCATTTTGTGTTTAAAGTAAAGTTACTGGGGAAGTGGGAGCAAGACTATTCTTCATAAGTCAACAGCCGTCAATGAGCTCAAGGTGCTCCGCTGTTGCACAGCAGAAGATGCTCCTTCCCACTGCTCCACATACTTTATTAAAAACACGCGCTCGGACAAGCAAGTTGCTCCCTTGCAGCGCTCCACATACTTGAAATTTAAGCAGGGACTAAAAGATTTCTCTCTTCCAGAGCTTCACTTACTTGACTTATGTGTTCCACAATTAATGAAGAAAAAAAAATCAGACACCATATAGTGCATGACAATCTCTTTTTAACAACCCTACAACCAGCCCTGTATCTTACATTGATCCAGAAATCTCCCTATTCATTGCTCTGCTAGATTTTCTTCAGACTGACAGCACAGGGGGCGTGTCTATTCTGCTGAAGCTCCTCCCCCTCCCTGTCATAGTTTGTATAGGCACATCGTTCTGTTTCATTGCCTCTGCCTCTTCTCTACATTACATGTATTTTTAGAGGGAGAGCCCAGCCCTATATAACTGAAAAAGACGGAGAGCCTGCAGCTTACACACCGTGAGAGGATGAGCAGTGGAGGGGAGAGAGCTCAATGCTGTATGTAAGCAGGGCTGTATGCAGGCTCTCTTCATCTAGATAAACTGCTGGCTCTTTTGTGTGTTTATTACTGTGTGAGTCTCTATTCACACTACAAGCTGTGTTTCTGAATACAAGCTCCTTCTCTACTTCTTTACTGACAAGCAGAGAAGGCATTTTCTATTGGCTGGTGGTAGTTGGAGAGTGGAACTGAGCATGTGCGTTCTTCGGCATTCAGCTCAGTAGGAGAACGTGCACATTATTATACAGATTGAACTCCAGGGGGTGCTATTATAATGAAGTAAAAGAATATCGCGCAACTGGAGCATTTTTTGTAATAAAACTAATTTATTTTTAATGCTGAATTATATTGCAATAACATTTAATACTGGGACAACCCACAACAGCCAAATTATTTCTGCTTATTGAAGACAAACAGGAAGTGTAGAATCTAAATGCTATACATGTTCAGATTAAGCATTTAAGCAGAAACTAAGAAACTTTCTGTACTTTATTTATAGATCTGACTTGTTTATGCAGCAGACCAAAAAAAATCCTGGAAAGAACCTGTTCTACCTTTGTTCTGTACGTCTTACATGGTGCTAGTTCTTGACTGCCTGCACGTCATTTCCAGAAAAATAAACGGAAACTATTTTTTACGCTCTGACCCGGAATTATCGCAGTCTGTCAGGCTCAAAGACAACAAAAGTTCCTATGTTCTACCTTGTAAAGTCACAAAAAGTTCATTATGAAATGGCTTTTTTTATTTTTTAAAACCCTTTTCTGCCCAACCTGCAAAGACTCAGGGTTTTCAGGTGTTTTGTACAGTAAACATCTGGTCAGAAATTTACAAGCTTTGTTAGGATTATTTTATGTACTGCTTTGTTGGAGTTTAGGGTGAGATATGAAATACAAAAAATATCTGCACGTCTCTATATACAGGGGGTCCATGTCACAAAGTAGGAACCGGATTTTAGCCAAGTTGCTTAGGGTGGAAATTAGCACTAAGGTACAGAACTGAGTAGAATTTTGTACTGGGAAACTGAAAACATATTATTTGCAAGGTATAATGGGAAAAAAAATGTTTTTACGGCTTTCACCATGAGGTAAAAACTGCAAACTAACTTAATTTTGAGGGTCTGTACGATTACGAATAAAAACAAATTGAATTTTTTTTGTGATGTACTTTTACAAAGGAAAAAAAAAAAGTTTTTAAATTTGTTTTATCTCACCATGTTCTACGAGCCGTAACTCTTTTTTTTTTCCATCGATAGAGCCACCGTGGGCTTGTTTTTTTGCGGGCTAATCTGTAGTTTTTACTGGTAGCATTTTTGGGTACATACAACTTTTTGCTTATATTTTCTTGGGGAGATAAAGCCCCATGCACACGACCGTAAAAATCATCTGTAATTTCGGACCGTAATTACGGTCCGCAATTACGGACACATTGACTTCTATTGTCCACGGACACCTTCCTGTTTATTTACTGGAAGATGTCCAGGCTGTAGAAGTGTACTGCAAAAGATAGGACATGTCCTATCTTTTGCTTTTTACGTTCCGTGCTCCCACACTTTGTACAAAAATGCGGGAGGCTGTCCGTGGCCGTCGCGGCCCGTGATTATGGGCACGGCTGTGTGCATGAGGCCTAAGACAACTAAAGAACAGCAAGTCAGGCGTTTTTTTTTTTTGCTTTTTTTTACAGCGTTCATCCTGCTGGTTAAATAATGTTATATTATGATAGTTCTGACTTTTGATTGATGTGGCAATACCAATTATGTTTATTTTTTACAATATTTTAAGTGGAAAATGGCAAAGGTTTTTCTTTAACTTTTAATATTTTACATTTTGTTAGCCCCCCTAGGGCACTTGAACAAGCGATCGTTTGTTAGCTTGTAGAATACACTGCAATACCTATGTATTGCAGTATATTATCTTTTTTTATTTCTTGCAGGGCTTAATAGGAGCAGAAACATGTCAGACCTGGCTGCTATCACAACTACCGACACCCGGGGGGGGGGGGATCAGATAATGAAGGGTCACCCCTCTTTCTAACTGTTTATATCCTGTGGTCTTTATTGACCTTGATATCTAAGTAGTTAAACGGCCGGTATCGGAGTTATTTCCGATCCTAGCCATTACAGTGAACTGTCAGCTGTATGATACACCCGCCGAGTATGGAGTGAGCTCAGCCCGTGAGCCCACTTCATACTACCCCCCTGCCGACTTTAACATACAGTTATGTCAAATGTCAGGAAGCGGTTAAATCACCTGTGCAGCAGTAAGAAAATCCCAAGGACTTGGCCTATTGAGATTCTTTAGAACCATGTTTTGGTCATAGTGCGTTCTTCAAACGTGCAGCGGTCTTGCCGAGGCTTATTGCAACGTGATATGACCGCAACATGTGAATGGACACTTTTAGTATATAATACAGGGTGATGCAAAAAGGATGGTGCAAAAGTAAAGGCCTGTAGTTAAAGTAACATCAGTGGTAAATGGCCAGTGACTGAAAATCAAAGCTAAACAGCCTTAGGTGCCCGTAGCAACCAATCACAGCACAGCTTTAATTTTCAAGAGCCAAATTTGAAATGTGCTTACATGTGTGAAATAAGATGGCGACATCGAAGCAGGAAAAAGCGTAATTGCGTGTTGGAATTTGCAAGAACGGAGTCTGTTGTGACAGTACAGCGAAACTTTCAGAATAAATTGGTAAATGTGCTTTGCATAAAAACTGCATTTTGCGGAGGGTGAAGCAATTCGAAATCACTGTTTTTATGTCATGGGAAAAGTCCAGGTCCCCCAAAGACTTCGGAAGAGACAGTGAACAGGATTCGAGCCGTGTATGAGCATAGCAGTAGAAAGTCGACCAGGCTGACTAGTATGGAACTACATGTGCCACAAACCACGGTATGGCGTATCTTACGAAAACATCTGCGTTGTAAGCCATACAGATTACATCTTCTTCAGGAGCTGAAACCAGATGACAAAACGAAAATGACGTGTCTTCTGCATTGACTTGCAGGGCCGATTGGAAGACGACGAATTTGCTAGCAGGCTGGTGTTCAGCAATGGGGCTACTTTTCACCTCAGTGGGAAGGTGAACTCAACCAAAGAAAACTTGTTCTGTGCAATGAGCAGGCGCAAAGTCTACAGTCCTTTCTTTTTTGCCGAGGATACTGTCACTGGCCACTCATAGCTGGACATGTTAAAGGAATGGCTTATGCCACAGATAGAGGAAGATCTGCTAAACGTATTCTATTAGCAGGATGGTGCTCTTCCACATTTCCATTTGGATGTTACCGATACCTGAATGAAACTCTACAGGAACGTTGGATCGGCCGTGCCGGAAACAACGATTCATCAATATTGCGCTTTCCTCGACGTTCGGCAAATCTAACACCCTGTGACTTCTTTCCGTGGGGTTACATCAAGGACTGTGTGTATCTGCCCCCCCCCCCCCTCCAGCCACAGGATCTGAACGACCTGAGACAATGCATCACTGAAACAGTGGAGTCCATATCCGAGGATATGCTGGTACGCGTCTGGACAAAACTGGATTGCCACCTAGACATCTGCCATGTCACCAATGGAAACCACTTTGAACACTTGTAGTGTATAGATAAAACTTGTGTCTTTTCATGTTAATAAATTTTGCACAATACTTTTTGAATCACCATGTATATATATAATTAAATATAATAACAGGAGGACTGACTGGGCCAAACATTGAAAGCTCCCACCAATCTTATCCTAAACTAAAGATTTATTTTTCAAACCAAAAGGCAATTTTGTCTATCCTCTTAGTCATATTTGAGCCCTGCTTTATATTAGAGTGAACCTATCACACTGAGCATGTTGTCCTAATTGCAGGATGCATCTTTCTGAGCAGGAAGAGCTGAGCAGATATATATATATATATATATATATATATATATATATATATATATATATTTGTGCAAAAAAGAGTCAGGATAACTTGTAATTCATTCATTTAAATCCCTGCTCAATGTGGGCTAAAGAGTCCAGTCTCAGCCATCGATTGTGAATACAGAAATAGCTGCCAATCACTGATTAGGACCGCCCACTGGACTCTTATCCTGTATCTTTTCCCGCACAACTATAAATCAATCTGCTCAGCTCCTCCCGTTCTTTATCATGCAGTCTGTAGGTCAGACTGCATGTTTTGATGTGACAGGTTCCCTTTAAGACTAATAATGTACACAGTAAAAAAAAATTGAAAATACCACACATGCTTACCTGGTAACTACATCATGCATGCTTGAAAGAAGAATAAAGCACTGCATATTAATAACCATTCTTGGAATATTGCATTATTATTATGACACATTAAAATGAGTCCGGAGTTCAGATTTCACTTGGACTTTCCCTACTCTGAATAGATCCAGTTACGCTGAGGGCCTTCCTCAAACATTTCCCTAGTCTAGAGGCTGATAGTTATGTGTAAAATGTGTTAGGTAAGGTTAGAAGCAAGGTGTAGTTAGTTGTTTCATTATTGATATCTTCCATGTCACGAGTGAGGCAACACAACTAATTCAGGTGAATATGTTTTCATATTTGCTGACTGGTTTGCCAGCACTCTGGAAATACCACAACTAAGCGTATAATTGCTGTTGAGGTGCAGTCGGAAAACGTGTTCGATCCGCATCCAAAAACGATCAGCAAACCGCATCTTATTTTGCGGAAAGTACAAGCGGGTTTGCAATGTGTTTTTTTTTTATTGCTTTTGTACATATCTTTTGCAGTTCTCATGCGGTTTTGAATGCGATTTTGCATCACATTTGTTCAAAGTGGTTCTGCATCAGAAATTCAAACATGCTGTTTAGCCACTAGTGTGGTATAGCCCATGAAAATAATAGGAGGAAAGCCGCAGTTACCCACACAATTTGCATTGCGTCTTCTACCACCACATTCCAATAGTATATAATAAATAACCATTAATAGTTTCTAGTGTCTGTCTAGTGTCTTTACTGTCTTAGGCTAGATTCACACGACCAAGTGCAAACTCGGATGTGAATAACGGTCCGAGTTGCACCTGTGTGGGAGACCCGATTTTCACAGATCCTTCATAGACTTGAGCCTATTGAGGGATCCGTGAAAACGGAAGAAAATGGGACATATCCTGTTTTTCCACAGACCCTCCATGCGGTCCATTTAAAGAACGGTCGTGTGAATAAGCCCTTACTTTGTATGCTGGCACAACCACAACTAGCGTCTCTATTGGGTATTGTTCAGGACAGCTCAAACTGCCATAATGGTTCCTTACCACTAGATTGCCGCTGCCCTTATGGACAGAATAGTGTAGTATGCCTCTTATTCTGGTCTTTAAAATTGAAACAATGGTGAAAATTGCAATCCCTCACCACAAGTGCAATAGAGATAATCCTGCACAAAATATCAAATATAAATCACTGGCATAAGACTGCAGTTTCTTAAAACGTAACTTTTACTAAAGATTATTTTAAATATGTGTTACATAGTGTTTACACATTCAAATTTTCTTTGTCATAGTGGACATCCAATACAATTCAATATTCAAATATATCAATGACTGAACATCCCATTTTACTTTCTGGGGTTCTCCTTCCAGTCGTCATCATGAAAGCAATAAGAGCCTTTTTTTGGGGGTGATCAACCCCCCTACCCGTTCTGTTGTTAGTTGCATCTAGTATGACTCCTTGAATAAGGGGACTGGGGGAACCTCTCTTCTGTTAATTACTTCTTTTTCCTCCCAAATTATTTTGGTATTTAAACAGAATGGATTAAAATGGATCTATCATATCCATCATGGATCCTGTCAAAAACAGAACCAATAAAGTCATTGGGAACAGAGCCTAAATCTAAAGAGTACCCGATTCGCCATTACAAAATCTAACTCTAGGGCCTTATTTACACGAATGTGAAAATCACGCGCGTCGCACGGACTTATGTAAGTCAATGGGGCCATTCAGACATTCCGTGTTTTTCACGCAGCGTATGTCCGCTGCGTGAAACTCACTGCATGTCCTATACTTTAGCGTTTTTTGCGCATCACGCACCCATTGAATTCAATGCGTGCGCGAAAATCACGCGCAACAGTTGTTCAAGAAATGAAGGGAAAAGTAAAACCACCTCCTTCATTTCATTTTCTAAACATCAAAACCGCGTGTCATAAGGATGCCATATGCGCGAAAATCACGCATCCACGCACCCAGCACTGATGACACACGGAACTGCAACGCGCAAAAAACGCAGCATTTTTTGCATGCGCAAAACGGACACGTTTGTGTAAATAAGGCCTAAAGGAGGTGGAGGTGGAGCTGACAGAGACTTCTAAAACTGCTTACCTGAAGAGGGCGATGGGATTAGTGATGACAAACATTTGTCATTTATTTCTCTAGATCTTCAGTGGATCCCACTAAAAATAGTTTTCAATGTTGATCACTGCTGATCACCACTGATCACTAGTGATTGTATCTACTCTAGAATGTATTATGACATCTACTAAAGGCAGGGTTTTTTTTTAACGAGACAATTAGTCATATCACATGCCATAAAAATACCTTAGTTATATAACCAGGAGGAAATTGTATATATATATATATATATATATATACTATTACTAATTCATTGTCATTATTATAATTTTCAGAAACTCATCTTACTGTTAAACATAATCATGTTATTAATTCTTTATACAATTAAAGTGGTTGTCTGGTTTTAAATAAAATAAAAAAATCTCAAATAGCCTATTAGGGAATTCTGAGTTAATAGAAGAGGATACGTCATTTGGAGCCTCCATTAATTACAAAAAGCATCTTTCACTCTAAGGACTAAGCATATCCCGGCATTAGGTGAAAGCTACACCTAGATTCAGTCCCATTGACACAGATGTATAAAATCAAGCACCTAGCCATGCAGTCGGCCCTTACAAACATTTATGAAAGAATGGGTCGTTCTAAAGAGCTCACTGAATTCTAGCGTGGTATTGTAATAAGATGCCACCGTTGTAACAAGTAAGTTCCTGAAATTTCTTCCCTCCTAGATGATATTCCACAATAGACTGTGAGTGGTATTATTGCAAAGTGGAAGCGTTTAGTTACCAGAGTAACTCAGCCATGAAGTGGCAGACTACGTAAAGCTACAGAGCATGGTCGCCAAGCTCTGAGGCGCATAGTGCATAAAAGTCGCCAATGCTCTGCTGACTCAATAGCGGCAGAGTACCAAACCTCCTCTGGCTTTAACATCCGCACAATAACTGTGTGCAGGGAGCTTTATGGCATGTGTTACCATGGCCGAGAAGCTGCATACAAGCCTTACATCACCAAGCACAATGCCAAGCGTTACTCCAAGGATGGAGTGGTGTAAAGTACGCCGCCATTGCACACTGGAGCAGTGGAAACGTGTTTTGTGAAGTGATGAATCATCCTTCTCTATCTGGCGGCCTGATGGACGGGTCTGGATTTGACGAATGCCAGGAGAATGTTGCCTGCCTGACTGTATTGTGCCAACTGTAAAGTTTGGTGGAGGAGGGATAATGCTATGGGGTTGTTGTTGGCCTAGGCCCCTTAGTTCCAGTGAAGGGAAATCTTAATGCATTCAGGATATCAAGATATTTTTGACAATTTTATTCTTCCAACTTTGTTGGAACAGTTTGGAGTAGGACTTTTCTGTTCCAGTATGACTGTGCCCCAGTGCAAAGCAAGGTCCATAAAGACATGGTTGGTTGGATTTGGTATGGAAGAACTTGACTGGCCCGCACAGAGGCACAACCTCAACCCCATTGAACACTTCTGGGTAGAACTACAATAGAGATTGCAAGCCAGGCCCTCTTGTCCAATATCAGTCTGACCTCACAAATACCCTTCTGGGTGAATGGGCAAAAATTCCCACAGACACACTCCAAAATCTTGTAGGAATCCTTTCCAGTAGAGTGGAAGCTGTTTAGCTGCTAAGGGGTCACTACTAATGCCTATGGATTCAAATTAGGATGTCATAAAAACTCATGTAGGTGTAATGTGTAGGTGTCCCAATACTTTTGTCTATATAGTGTATATGTAATCCCATAAAAACACATTATGTATCATGATGTGTTTTATGTTGCAGCTAGTTGCTGTTATTGTCAGGGTATGTTCACACGTAGTCAACAAAAACGTCTGAAAATCCAGAGCTGTTTTCAAGGGAAAACAGACCCTGCTTTTCAGACGTTTTTTTACCAACTCGCATTTTTCGCGGCGTTTTTCGCGCCGTTTTCGCGGCGTTTTTTATGTCCGTTTTTGGAGCTGTTTTCATTGGAGTCTATGAGAAAACAGCTCCAAAAACGTCCAAAGAAGTGTCCTGCACTTCTTTTGACGAGGCTGTATTTTTACGCGTCGTCGTTTGACAGCTGTCAAACGACGACGCGTAAATAACAGGTAGTCTGCACAGTACGTCGGCAAACCCATTCAAATGAATGGGCAGATGTTTGCCGACGTATTGGAGCCGTATTTTCAGACGTAAAACGAGGCATAATACGCCTCGTATACGTCTGAAATTTGGCCGTGTGAACATACCCTAAGGGTATGTTCACACGATAGCAGGCATTTACGGCTGAAATGACAGCCTGTTTTCAGAAGAAAACAGCTGCGTCGTTTCAGCCGTAAATGCTCCTCCTCGTAATATACGAGGCGTCTGTGACGCTCGTATATCTTGAGCTGCTCTTCATTGAGTTCAATGAAGAACGGCTCAAATTACGTTGCAAAGAAGTGTCCTGCACTTCTTTGCCGAGGCAGTCAATTTACGCGTCGTCGTTTGACAGCTGTCAAACGACAACGCGTAAATTACAGGTCGTCTGCACAGTACGTCGGCAAACCCATTCAAATGAATGGGCAGATGTTTGCCGACGTATTGTAGCCCTATTTTCAGACGTAAAACGAGGCATAATACGCCTCGTTTACGCCTGAAAATAGGTCGTGTGAACCCAGCCTAACACTGCAGTATAAATGTGATATTACCTGCACATATTCAAGTAAAGAAATGATCATGTGATACATGGTTGGGACAAGTCCTACAGAGTGGGGGAAACACTTTGGATCTCTGCACTGGGTAAATGAGGGGAGTCCCAAGAATGGGAACCCTGTATATGATGTCCATATGCCCTAATAAAGAGATTTTTAGTAGCTCTCAGGCCCTGTTGCCTAAAGTGATCCACTGACTACTCTGCCACATAAGAGTGTACGAGTAACATAAATGGCATGTGATATGTGGGGCGGCATTACAGAAGTTTTATGAAGATAGATAGATAGATAGACAGACAGACAGACAGACAGAGACAGACAGACAGACAGACAGACAGACAGACAGACAGACAGACAGACAGACAGACAGACAGATAGATAGATAGATAGATAGATAGATAGATAGATAGATAGATAGATAGATATGAAATAGAGAGATAGATAGATAGATAGATAGATAGATAGATAGATAGATAGATAGATAGATAGATAGATAGATAGATAGATAGATAGATAGATAGATAGATAGATAGATAGACATTTTGAACATCGTGTCATTTACTTGAAGCTTAACTCCACTCAAATTCGGAAAATCTACAAGTGCAGTTAACTCAAACATCCCACTCCCTCCCCCACTCTTTTCCTGACTAACACAATGTAATGTGAGAGTGACATAGTAGGGATATTAAGGGTAAACTGCCACCATACTGTACCTAAATTCTTACAGGATTTGTGTTGAGTTAGTCTTTTAACCGTAATACGTTATAGATTGTAAGCTCATGTGGACAAGATTCTCACCCCTAATGTACATCAGGATAAAGTAAATAGTTCACATTATATTTGTAACTGCTCGGTTATACTAATTGTACGATACCTATGGTAATGGATTACCTGCAAACTCTTATTTTGTCATGTACAGTGCCACAGAAGATGATGGTAGTGATAATAATAATGATAATAAATGTCATATGGTATACATGATGCTTTTAATGTATTATGAATCTAGATGACTTTACATCAAGAAAGAACACAGAATCCAATCACAATGTCCACACTGACACTGCTACACATTCACTAACTTACTAAATGCTATAAAAACAGAATATACAAAAAATCCAAGATATTTACTTGCCTGATGCCATTGTTTCCACATCGGGACATCCTTCTTGTCTGTGAGGACTGCAGCTTTGCCAGTGTGTCCAGCCGGCCAGGAATCCTGAGTCGGTGCTGTCCACAGATCCTCTACCTGCAGAGGACACTGGAGATTGTGGCATAAATTACATGGAATCCTTCAATCAGTCGATACATAGTAACCAACAGTGGTGAAATATCCCATTCTCAGGCCATTACAGACATCCCCTGAAATAAACAGCTCAATGTCTTTGTTAGGGATATAGAATGTGTCAGTAGAAGGGTTAAGCTTTGCTGCAGAAAGTGTGTTCTTGAGAATTATTGTCATTTTCTTATCAGCTTGCACTTCTATATCTGTCCCAATTCTCATCTATTTAAGGCTGGTATTTCAAGAACATGGGGTGGGGGGGATTTTCAGTATCCATGGAGATATCTATGTTGGGAAAGGTGAGCCTTGTTTACTGTAGGAACACGTCAGTAGAAAAAGCGTGGCTGAAAAAATAGAATTACACAAGAGAAATAAAAGCGTAGAAAGCCAAGGGAGGATCTTGAGAATAAGAAAGAGATACACAAAAATTTCAGAACACACCACAGGAGCAAACGCAACTGCACATGGAATCGACGCAGTTCAGAGACTCTTAGCAGTCTCTTCCGAGAGACGACGACTCAACAGATTGTGGGAGGAAAATAAGCGAAGGGCTTTATTTATGCAGGAGAACAATTGTACAGGAAACTGACATCTATGAAGAAAATACTCATGAGATTCATGTCTTTATTGTAGGATTGTTCCTGAGGTTCCTGTTACCGGGAAGACGCAGGAAAGTCAGGATGGATTGTATGAAGATGTTCCCTAAACATACAATACACATGATCTCTCATGTGTAGAATACGGATATGTATGGATATGTGTTAAAATCCTTTCATGTACATTGCAGTGACACAGCAATGTAATAACTCTTAATTGAAATAGTATTCTAAAGCACAAAAAAAATTTGATATAATGAGTATAGTAAAAAAAAAAGAAGAAGAAAATAACATAAGCTAAGTAACTGAGCAACATAGGAAAAATAAAAAACAAGGCGCTCCTCCTAGTGCTGGTTCACATACATTACTATGCTCCCTGGTCCCAGGACAAAGGGACTTAGCTGGCTTGGGGACCTGCCTACCCTTCTTTCAATCCCTTGTAGATAAATATGGTGGTGTGATCCTTGAACCAGTTCCCCATCCCTTTTAAAATGACCACCTCTGATTGGGGGTCAATCTGGGCCACTTCAAATGGGCCCTATTGCAGACACAGGGGTAACCTTTATGGTATGTAAATCCTTTGCAGCCATATAATTCCTCTTTTGCTTTATTACAGTCCATGTTTTATTAGTACAATGCTTTCAAATTCCCAGGTACACAAATTCAACATGCTAATACACCACTCTTGGGAGAATGTTCTAACCTTCTTCTGTTACTAACGTCACTGAACAGTGATATAATCTTGTTTAAAGTGAATTTACAGAAGACATAGCAGAAGATAATACCCTAAGGGGAGCAGGGCAGGGCTTTTATCAGGACAGTACAGATGGTTCTGTATTCAGAGGCCCAGGTTAATGTGTCCAAAAACTACCCCGTTGGCTGCCACCCACGTCCAAAGAGTCACTGCATGATAGTTACTGAGTGGGCTACATTTAATAGGCAATAATGTAGAAGCATAAGGCCCTTCATTTGTCACACCCCAGTTCATTTTCTGTCCCCCATTAAGGGACCTACCAAATATATGGTATGGGCTAGTAAGGGTGCATAACGGCCATCCTAATACCTCTTCTATTTGTACATGAAGGACTGAGCATAGAATGGAAATAACATGATCTGTATGCTGCATTATGATCATGTTAAACCTCCGTCCAACACCCTCCCTTAAATTCTTACCTGTATATTGTGGAATGAAAGATGAAGTATAAGTTATCTGGAACAAGGTTCAGGGGCCCCAGGTCAATTGACTGCATGGGGCCTAGATATTTCAAATGGCAGTCCTTAGAACAAAGGCACTGCACAGGTTCTACAAATAGGCCATAGATTATATTGACCCAACAAGAAATATCAATAGGAGCAACAAAGCTCTGGTGAGTGCCACAGCTCCTTTATTCTAGCGATTAGTGGGGGTCTTTTTGCCCAGGGTCCATTGATAAATTACTCTTCCACCCAAATCATTTATCTAGCTATAGGCTACGTGGGCAGTAAAATGGCAAATGGGATTCAATGTTGACAAGTGTAAGGTTATACATTTTGGGGCAAAAAATATACAAGCTATTTATACCCTAAATGGTTCACTTTTGAGTGTCTACAAAAGAGAAGAATTTGGGTGTAATTGTTCATACTAAACTAAATTATAGCATGCAATGCCAGTCTGCTGCACCAAAAGCTAACAAAACATTGTCTTATTGTCTTGTATTAGAAAAGGCATGGCTTCTTATGAGAGTATTATTTTACACCTTTATAAAGCACTGATGCTGCCGCATCTTGAATATGCAACCCTGTTTGAGTAAAGATATTGGAGAGCTGAAGAAAGTTCAAAGAAGGGAAACCAAATTAATAAAAGAGATGAAAGATCTCTGTTATGATGAAAATTTGTCCAAACTAAATGCAGAGTAGAGAAGGCTTTGGGGAGATATATGTTTATATAAATATGTAAATAGCCCCTATAAGACCCAATGAGAAAATATATTATTTTTGTGGACCCCACAGAGTACACAAAATCACTGCTTCCAGTTAAAGAAAGTGCAATTTCATCACAAAGTTTAGAAGAATTACTTTATTGTCCAAAGGGTTTAGGTCAATAGGATATTTTTCCACTTTATGGCGAAATGGGTCTTTGACATTCAGGGGTGGTTTTTGCCTTACTCTTGATCATCAGTATAAAAAGTTTATGTACGTAGGTCTTTTTTTTTTATCCCATTTACTATGTAACTATGTGAGGTGAAGCACTGATGTTGAAGGAGAAGGTCTGGTTTGCAATCGGAATTCCAATTTATCCCAAAGGTGTTCATTGGGGCTGAGGTCTGGGCACTGTAGATGCCACTCAAGTTCCTCCACAATAAACTCACCCAACCATGCTTTTATGGACCTTGCTTAGTGCACTGGGGCATAGTCAGGCTGGAACTGGAAAGGGCCTTTCCCAAACGTTTGCCACAAAGTTGAAATAATACAATTGTCCAAAATGTCTTGTAATAAGAGGCCTAGCCCACTTTGAGAAACAACCCCAGACCATTCTCTCTCCTCCACAAGATTTTACAGTAGGCACTATGCATTCCTGGCATGCGCTAAAGCTAGATTTATCCATTAGACTGCCAGATAGTAAACCTTGATTGATTACACCAGAGAACACGTTTCCAGAGTACAGTGGCGACGTGCGTTACACCACTCCAGCTTGTGTGCAGCTGCCCGACCATGGAAACCCATTTCATGAAGCTCAAGACGTACAATTCTTGTGCCGATGTCACTTCCAGAGGTAGTTTGGAATTCTATTTTATTTTCAAAATCTGTTTATTGAAATTAAGCAACAAATAGTACATACAAATGATCAGAAGCAGCTCTCATCATGTATAACTTTACATGAGATCGTTATAGAAAGCAGTTATACACAAATAAAGAGTTTACATCCTGCGACTGAGAATCTGGAGCTCAGTTTGGAACTCTTCAGCTTTTTATTGAGTCATGTAAGGGAGGACAGGTGATACTTCAGCACTCAGATGGCCCGCTATGTGAGTTTGCATGTTCTACTGCTTCATACCTGATCTGTTGTTACTCCTAGATTCTTCCACTTTATATTAATAGCATATACGTGACCCATAAACTTAATGGTTGTTTGGCCAACACCTATTCCTTACCATCCCCGCATACACATGCATCCTCGACTCAGCTGATCGTGCATATGTATTGAACTATGAGAGGGTGATAAGCCACAGCCAGAATCCTCGGGCAGCGGCTTATCTCCTGCGGGAACTAAGGATCGGCCATGTTCAAATCCAACATACCCCATTCTTCCTTCCCCCGACATTTGCCGTCGAGATACAACCATACACATCAGATCATAGGCCAGTCCCGCTGGAATCGGAAGGTTTGGTCAACTGTTATCTAATGTGTATGCGCACTTTTACAGTTGAATGGGACAGATCTAGCAGATCAGAAATGTCACAAACTAACTTGTAGAAAAGGTGACATCCTACATCAGGGCCCTTTATAGTCACTGATCTCTTCAGTATGACCCATACTACTATCAATGCTTGTCTATGAATATTGCATGACTGTGTGCTTGTTTTTATGCACCTGTTTGCAATGGGTGTGGCTGAAACACCTGAACTCAATAATTAGGAGGGGTGTCTACATACAGTGAAGGAAATAAGTATTTGATCCCTTGCTGATTTTGTAAGTTTGCCCACTGTCAAAGACATGAACAGTCTAGAATTTTTAGGCTAGGTTAATTTTACCAGTGCGAGATAGATTATATAAAAAAAAAAAAAAAATCACATTGTCAAAATTATATATATTTATTTGCATTGTGCACAGAGAAATAAGTATTTGATCCCTTTGGCAAACAAGACTTAATACTTGGTGGCAAAACACTTGTTGGCAAGCACAGCAGTCAGACATTTTTAGTAGTTGATGATGAGGTTTGCACACATGTTAGATGGAATTTTGGCCCACTCCTCTTTGCAGATCACCTGTAAATCATTAAGATTTCGAGACTGTCGCTTGGCAACTCGGATCTTCAGCTCCCTCCATAAGTTTTCGATGGGATTAAGGTCTGGAGACTGGCTAGGCCACTCCATGACCTTAATGTGCTTCTTTTTGAGCCACTCCTTTGTTGCCTTGGCTGTATGTTTCGGGTAATTGTCGTGCTGGAAGACCCAGCCACGAGCCATTTTTAATGTCTTGGTGGAGGGAAGGAGGTTGTCACTCAGGATTTGACGGTACATGACTCCATCCATTCTACCATTGATGCTGTGAAGTAGTCCTGTGCCCTTAGCAGAGAAACACCCCCAAAACATAATGTTTCCACCTCTATGCTTGACAGTGGGGACGGTGTTCTTTGGGTCATAGGCAGCATTTCTCTTCCTCCAAAAACAGCGAGTTGCGTTAATGCCAAAGAGCTCAATTTTAGTCTCATCTGACCACAGCACCTTCTCCCAATCACTCTCAGAATCATCCAGATGTTCATTTGCAAACTTCAGACGGGCCTGTACATGTGCCTTCTTGAGCAGGGGGACCTTGCGGGCACTGCAGGATTTTAATCCATTACGGCGTAATGTTACCAATGGTTTTCTTGGTGACTTGGTCCCAGCTGCCTTGAGATCATTAATAAGTTCCCCCCGTGTAGTTTTCGGCTGAGCTCTCACCTTCCTCAGGATCAAGGATACCCCACGAGGTGAGATTTTGCATGGAGCCCCAGATCGATGTCGATTGACAGTCATTTTATATGTCTTCCATTTTCTTACTATTGCACCAACAGTTGTCTCCTTCTCACCCAGCGTCTTACTTATGGTTTTGTAGCCCATTCAAGCCTTGTGCACGTCTATGATCTTGTCCCTGACATCCTTAGAAAGCTCTTTGGTCTTGCCCATGTTGTAGAGGTTAGAGTCAGACTGATTAATTGAGTCTGTGGACAGGAGTCTTTTATACAGGTGACCATTTAAGACAGCTGACTTTAATGCAGGCACCAAGTTGATTTGGAGCGTGTAACTGGTCTGGAGGAGGCTGAACTCTTAATGGTTGGTAGGGGATCAAATACTTATTTCTCTGTGCACAATGCAAATAAATATATATAATTTTGACAATGTGATTTTCTTTTTTTTTTATATATAATCTATCTCTCACTGGTAAAATTAACCTAGCCTAAAAATTCTAGACTGTTCATGACTTTGACAGTGGGCAAACTTACAAAATCAGCAAGGGATCAAATACTTATTTCCTCCACTGTACTTCTGTATTTATAGTTAAAGTGCACAATAGTCAAGAATAGGATATAATGGTCCAGAAAAGATGGAGAACAAATAAGGCTTTATGCACACTGACGTTTGGGAGATACATTCCCTTTTCCGTCAGTGCAGCACTAATGTGCATGTAGCCTAAGGAGTGGCAGATTGTGGCTTACAATTCATAGTACGATCCCAAGGAAGGGGATTTCATCATGCACAACCATGCGGAAAGGTTGGCATATAAAAAGGACTATGGGGAAAACTAATCAAGCACTGTAGGCTAGTTTTCTGGCGTAGAAAAGTCTACCTTTTTTATGAAGAAATTTTGCAACTTTAGCATTTTTACGCTTTCTCCTTCACACTTTAAAAAAAGTGGGTGGGGCATGGAACCAACAAATTCATTACAATTTACACCAGAAACAGGCGTGAATTATAGCAAAGATCTACGCTTAGATCCCTGACATTGGTCAGCGTCAGGACATTGAATGTACCACCAAACCCAACATCTTGACACTGACCAGCACCACGACCCTGTATGTGTCAGGCAGCCTCCCACAGAACATCCTGGCACTCGCCAGTGTCAGGACGTTGCATGGGCCGCTGCACACAGCGTCCTGATTTTGCCTAGTGTCAGGATTTTGTGTCAGGCTGGGCCCCTTTGGAACACCTTAGCATCTTCTCAGAGGAGACCGCGCACCTTAGCAGCTGCTTGGGGTGCCTTCTCCTCTAAGCAACTGTCCAGTGCTGTGACCCCACTACCACCCAGTCAGCGTCCCGGGCGGTCCCGGATCCTGCCTGATGGTAAAGATGGATCTGCCTAAAAGTCTATGAATACTTTATTGTAGATGTCCAGATACCTTTTTTTTCTAAGCGGGGGTGGGTCTACATGTACAATTGTATGAAAAATGTGGTATGAATTGAGCCATATGTTCTCCTTTGAGACCAAACACATAGAATGAAACAATTTGTTTATGTTCATTCTGTATATCCATTGTATCACGTATCTTGTATTCTTTTCAAATAGAGGTTGAAAGAAAACAGTAAAAAAAAAAGATTGTGAAAAAGTCAATCGTTCAAGTCACTGCAAAAAGGCTAATAAAAAACAATCACAATTTGCCATCTTGTATACAGTTGTTCACACCCAACTTTTGTTTATATGGTTATCTACTATTGCACCAGTAAGCACCAATATTCTTTAGCATAAGCACCAATATCCTTTATCTCCATATCATAGAAAACCACTAAACACATAATGATCTAAGCAGCTTATCAGATGTAGATAGAATGTCAGTGTCAATAGGTGCGATGTGCCAAGTTTAGTTATAAACTTGGTTTAACAAATCTTTTACCTAGATAGCAAAGCTCAGATGAGCTAAAAGAAGCACTTTACAATATACCTTCATAAAAAAATAAACCTCATTGGGATCATAACAATAATTTCTAGTCAATAGGACATGTAAGTGAGCAGAATTCAACAGCATTTTAGCACTGGCAAAGTAGCCGAGTATCTAATATCCTGTCTTAATGCTATAAGAGAAGATACAGTGAGGTCAGCAGATGGGAAGAATCCTACTCTCTCCAAGAAACGCCACTTAACAATCACTTAAAAACTCAAAGCGAAGCTGAAAGGATTTACAGTGATTAACTCTCTAAGATCAGGTTTGTGAAGGATATGGAAGCATAAAACTAAAAATGGATGTCATAATACAGATGTAGCAGAGCCGAGATACTAATTTGACTATTATTGATAGTAGTATGTATTTTCTGAATCATTGTGAAATCATTGGACAAACCCCACTACAAGCTGCAGCTAGCCATCCGCATTACCAAAGCAGCCCCAAAGAGCTAAACAACAAATTCAGCACAGCTATATCTTGTGCTATCGAGATATTGATAGTTCACATATTTTTTTCTTATTTTTTTCTTGCTGAACTAACCTGAACACCTGAAGAGTTTCTTTCCCAATAGGATTCCCATACAGCAGCCCATTGGTATGAGGGTCTGTTACAGCAGAGCAATGACAGCACCCTGAGTGCGGAGCAGTGACATGACTCTGCTGTGACAAGGTCCCAGTCCTTTGCACAATGCATCTTTTGACAGTACTGCACATCTGTAGGCTGGAGGAGGAGACAGAATGGCGGAGGCCTTGTGAAAGAAGGGTAAATGGCCTGGTTTATGCAGAATGAGTTCCCTGGCAACATGGCACATTTTGCTTTCTGCTCCCACTCCTGCTTTTAGATTCTTTGCATTCTCTTGTTATTTATGCACCAATTAAACAAGTTCAACTATAAAACATATAACTGATCCGGATCAATACAAACATATATATATATATATATATATATACTATATTTATACTATATTTATGTAAACCAGTGATTTTCAACTGTTGTGAAACTGCAGGCCCCATCCATTATGCCATAAAATATGCAGATTGGTATGGTATGCTGGGTCTTGTAGTTTCACAAGAGCTTGAAAGGGCTGTCAAGAAATAGAAAAACATGGCAGCTGTCTTCCAAAAACTGCGCCACACTTGTCCACTGGTTGCGAGTGGTATTGTAGCTCAGCTCTATTCACTTCAATGGAGCTGAGCTGCAAAACCAGACACAACAGAACAGGTGTGGTGCTGATTTTGGAAGAAAGCAGCCATGTTTTGCTAATTCTAGACAATTCTTTAAAAAGATCTAAAGGTGGCTGACCACAGATATAAAGGAATTTTACCATGCAGACTTAAGGCCCTACTAGACGAAGCGATTATCGTACGAATTTTCGTATAATCATACAAATGTAAGAAATAATCCCCACATGTAATAGCGTGCAAAAACTGAAAGACAAATGATAAATCGTTGGGTTTCTTTGGATCGGCCAGATCTACCTGAGTAAAAGATTATTGCTCGTCGCTGCCACATCCCGCCGTCTAATCATGAACTTTTCAGTCGTTAGCAGATCGGTCCTCTGCACTTCACCTACAAGCTCAATAATCTTTGTAATATCTGTATGGGCGATCGCAGTAATGACTGAACAGCGAAAATCTTTAGCATTTATTGTCACGTGTAATAAACGTGTTTCGAACGCAAACAACTTGCTAAATCATCGCTCGTCGCTAGTTCATGAAAGAATATCTGCCCATCTGATAGGACCCTTAGGGCATGCCCAGACGTGGCAGATTTCTTCCGCAACTGTCCGCATCAATGCCGCACAGAATCTGCGTTGCAGATTCTGTTGCGGCTCTGCCCAAAATGGGCATTAAATTGATGCGGACTAGCCGTTGCGTATTGAGGTGAAAGCACTTCCCTTCTCTCTATCAGTGCAGGATAGAGAGAAGGGACAGCACTTTCCCTAGTGAAAGTAAAAGAATTTCATACTTACCCGGCCGTTGTCTTGGTGACGCGTCCCTCTTTCGGCATCCAGCCCGACCTCCCTGGATGACGCGGCAGTCCATGTGACCGCTGCAGCCTGTGATTGGCTGCAGCCGTCACTTAGACTGAAACGTCAACCTGGGAAGCCGGACTGGAGGAAGAAGCAGGGAGTTCTCGGTAAGTATGAACTTCTATTTTTTTTACAGGTTGATGTATATTGTGATCGGTAGTCACTGTCCAGGGTGCAGAAACAGTTACTGCCGATCGCTTAACTCTTTCAGCACCCTGGACAGTGACTATTTACTGACGTCGCCTAGCAATGCTCCCGTAATTACGGGTGCACACACGTAGTCACCCGTAATTATGGGTGCACACACGTAGTCACCCGTAATTACGGGAGCCCCATTGACTTCCTCAGTCTGGCTGTAGACCTAGAAATACATAGGTCCAGCCAGAATGAAGAAATGTCATGTTAGTAAAACCAATACGCTCCGCAGCACACATAACATCTACATTAAATCTGCGGACTTCATTGCGGAATTTAGAATCTCCATTGAAGTCGATGGAGAAATTCCGCAATGAGTCCGCAACAAGTCCGCTACACGTCCGCAACAACCATTGTATGCTGCGGACACCAAATTCCACTCCTCAGCCTATGCTACGCAGCGGAATTGTCCGCAACGTGTAAACGAACCCAACCACAAAGCTGTGGAAGGCAATGGAGCAATTCCGCTACGTGTGGTCATGCCCTTAGGCTGTGTTCACATCATCGTCTGTTCCGCTGACAGCTTCCGTTGAACTCAATGGTGGCGGAAACCTAGCTAATGGTTTCAGTCTGTTACCGCTGTGACAGAGTTCCGTTGTTCTTGACGGAACCAATAATTCAATGGTGAGGGAAACGGAAGCTGAGGTTTCCGTTTGCCTTTCTGCTGAAGGGTTAACCCGACGGAAACCTCAGACGGAACCCCTCAACGGAAGGGCAACGGTGATGTGAACAGGCCCTTATTCCCTTAAATACCCAATTCTCCTGTAATCTCTCCTGTAAATCAGACTTAAAGAGGCTCTGTCACCAGATTTTGCAACCCCTATCTGCTATTACAGCAGATAGGCGCTGCAATGTAGATTACAGTAACGTTTTTATTTTTAAAAAACGAGCATTTTTGGCCAAGTTATGACCATTTTTGTAGTTATGCAAATGAGGCTTGCAAAAGTCCAAGTGGGTGTGTTTAAAAGTAAAAGTCCAAGTGGGCGTGTATTATGTGCGTACATCGGGGCGTTTTTAATACTTTTACTAGCTGGGCGTTCTGATGAGAAGTATCATCCACTTCTCTTCAGAACGCCCAGCTTCTGCCAGATCACGCTGTGACGTCACTCACAGGTCCTGCATCGTGTCAGACGAGTGAGGACACATCGGCACCAGAGGCTTCAGTTGATTCTGCAGCAGCATCAGCGTTTGCAGGTAAGTAGCTACATCGACTTACCTGCTAACGCCGATGCTGCTGCAGAATCAACTGAAGCCTCTGGTGCCGATGTGTCCTCGCTCGTCTGACACGATGCAGGACCTGTGAGTGACGTCACAGCGTGATCTGGCAGAAGCTGGGCGTTCTGAAGAGAAGTGGATGATACTTCTCATCAGAACGCCCAGCTAGTAAAAGTATTAAAAACGCCCCGATGTACGCACATAATACACGCCCACTTGGACTTTTACTTTTAAACACACCCACTTGGACTTTTGCAAGCCTCATTTGCATAACTACAAAAATGGTCATAACTTGGCCAAAAATGCTAGTTTTTTAAAAATAAAAACGTTACTGTAATCTACATTGCAGCGCCTATCTGCTGCAATAGCAGATAGGGGTTGCAAAATCTGGTGACAGAGCCTCTTTAAGCCTATTAAGATGTTTGCTAAACAAGGATACTGTTGATTTCATATTGTGTTTCATGTGCAATATGTTGGGAACAAGATCAATGTACGGTCCATTTTGAAGTACTTAAATTATCCTTAAACTTCTTTAGAAATTTTTACATCATCACTGGTTCATCAGAGGATCTGTCTTATATAATTGTACTAGTTTCCGTTATGATTGCTCATCATTTTATAAGGTCTGGATACATCCTAGGCCTTTTGTCTGTTGCTGTTGGGCTGTACACACTTTAAGAATAGTTTTTGGGGCTCTGGTAATTTAACTTCTGACAAACAAAGAGTTTCAAGGTATATGCACACAACGAAGCCGCAAATCTGGACCTTGTAAAATGGCACATGGAGTGCCTACTGTTCTGTATTATTGAGAAGCAGGTACCCCTCGTGCAGCTGTTAGGCCTCGTTCACATCTGCGTTGGGGTCCCGTTCTGACGTTCCATCTGGGCTTTCCATCAGAATGGGACCCTGAACTAACACAAACAGAAACCAGAGGTTTCCGTTTCCATCACCATTGATTTCAATGGTGATGGATCCGGTGCCCATGGTTTCCGTTTGTCTCTGTTGTGCACCAGACCCGTCGTTTTGCCAGAAGCAATAGTGAAGCAATAGCGTAGTTGACTACGCTATTGCTTCCGGAAAAAATGACGTGTCCGGTACACAACAGAGACAAACGGAAACCATGGGCATCGGATCCGTCACCATTGAAATGAATGGTAATGGAAACGGAAACCTCTGGTTTCCGTTTGTGTCAATTTGTGTCTGTTCAGGGTCCCATTCTGACGGAAAGCTCAGACGGAACATCAGAACGGGATAACGATGCAGATGTGAACTAGGCCTTAGTTGAGGAAGCATATTGTTCCCAACAAGCAATACTTCTAGTGAAGAATTGTTTTTGTGCGTTTTCTCTAGCATTTTTTTGCAGCATTTTTTAATGCAAGTTTTAAGTGTGGCCAGATGTTACATTAAAGTCTATAGTAAAATATAAAATGCACTACAGACAACTGCATATTGGTTTGTGGCGTTTTTGAGGCAATTTTGTGGTCATACGCAGCATGCTCTGGGTACGATGTTTTTTTCAGGTGTTTTCCCCATAGGCTTCTCTATAGGACCTAAAAAAATGCCAGAAAAAAGCATGTACAAAATTACACTAAAAGAAAACCGCCACAAAAAAACTGCACATGATACATTTGAAAACTGCTAGTGTTTTTTTAGGAGTTTTTTTTATGCGTTTTAAAACGCCAGAAAAAGTATGTGTGTGTAGGAGGCCTAATACATCATGCATTTAAACTTTCCACAATTTTTCTCATGATTCGATATGGATCTGTGCCTCACCATAAAAATCAGAGACCTACGGCGGCACAGTAGCAGCTATGAGTTCTGTGTACTGCATCCATTCAACACAGATCTGTATACGACCATGTGATAGGGCCCTAAGGGAAGATTTCACACGGCTCTCTCTCTCCACTTGTAATCTCAGTTTGTTGATGAACTTGTTGAATGGGTTGCATTTTCTTGTTTGATATTGTACTTTTCTTCAATTTCTCATTTCATATATAACAGTTTGGTAGCATTGGATCCTTTGTCTTTTCGGTTGTGTCATATGTTTCATCATAAAACCATGTCCACTGTGGATTCACTGGCTAGCAAGGTAATATATTATTAGGGGGTTTTATTTATGTATAAAAAATGCGGCCAGGGCAAAGTTCTCCATATTTATAAAGCTATGACCAACCTCTACTTATCATATCTTAATGGCATTGTCACACGCCTACTAGTGCCATAGCAATAAAGTATATGTAGTCATGTGAGGTCTAATCTCTCCCACACGGCATAGCTCTGTGCACGGAGCCCGTATGGCAGTGCACGGAGGTCGTACAGCTCCCTAGTACAGAGCCGCACTGCCTCTGTGTGCTGCCGTACAGGCTCCATAAGTTGCCGTATGGACGGAGCTATTGTCCCCTAGAAGAAATGATTCTAGGGGAGAAAATGTCCGTACATATGTCATCTGATGGAGCACACCATCATTTATTATCTTTCGGATTCGTACAGAATCAGATTGAAAAAAAAAACCTCTGCATGCCTATTGTACCTGTATGGCAGCCCTATTATGGCTCTGTGCAGAAATATACGTAAACCGATCACGTATTCAAAACCCTCCTGTGCTGCTAACCTATGTGGCCTCCATCTCCTCCCACTTTACCACATGATGATCCTAATCAGTGGCGTAACTACCGCGGTAGCAGCAGTAGCGGCTGCTACGGGGCCCGGGGCTTGAGAGGGCCCGTGCCGCCAGCCGACACGCCCACCCAAATGCCCGGTGGCGCCGCTAGCAGCCGTTATGGCTGCTACAGCAGTAGCACCGCTACTGTGGGGCCCGCGCCGCCGAGCCTTACACAGGCCCTCTCATCATGCCTGTAGGTGTCGCTAGCACCGGAGGGGGCCCCAGTGCTAGCGGCAGCCAAATACATGTATTAGAACTGAATAGCCGGGCATGTTCCGTGCCTGACCATCCAGTGCCTTACAATGACACTGATTGGCTAGCGGCGCGATGACATCATCGTGCCGCTTCCATGCTTGGAAGGTGCTGATTGGCGGGGCAAGTCATTCTGCCCCGCCAATCAGCGTCATTGGAGGACACTCGTTCAGCTCCTGCAGACATGCTCAGAAGAGAGCATGTCTGCATCACCAGTGAACAGCGTGGGAACGGGATCATGTGAGTATGTCAAGTTTATATATTTTTTTCCTCATAAAAATGTGAATGGCATTATCTATAGTGGGGGGGGTCTATCTACAGGGGGGGGTCGTCTTTATGTGGGCTATTATATATAGGGGGTCTATATGTGGGGCAGTAGCTACAGGGGGGTCTATATGTGGGTCAGTAGCTACAGGGGGGTCTATATGTGGGGGTGTGGGCCACTATATACAGGGGGCTCTATATGTGGGCCATTATATACAGGGGGCTCTATATGTGGGCCATTATATACAGGGGGGTCTATATGTGGGCCACTATATACAGGGGGGTCTATATGTGGGGCACTAGCTACAGGGGAGGTCTGTATGTGGGGATGTGGGCCACTATCTACAGGGGGGTCTATATGTGGGGCAGTATATGTGAGACACTATAAAAGGGTGGGCTATATGTAGAGCACTATCTATAGGGGAGCTATTTTTTAGGGTACTTTCTATAGGGGTGGGCTACTTGTGGGACACTATATACAGGGGTGGGTTACCTGTGGGGCACTAGCAACAGGGTGGCTATATGTAGTGCACAGTCTACAGGGGTGGGCTATATGTGGGACACTATATACAGGGGGAGCTATATGTGAGACACTATCTACAGAGGTGGGCTATACGTGGAGCACTAACTATAGGGGAAGCTATATGTAGGGCAGCACGGTGGCTCAGTGGTTAGCACTATTGCCTTGCAGCTCTGGAGTCCATATGTGGGCACTATCTACAGGGGCTTCTATGTAGGTCACTATCTACAGGGGGCACGGTGTGTGTGTGTGTGTGTGTGTGTGTGTGTGTGTGTGTGTGTGTGTGTGTGTGTGTGTGTGTGTGTGACAGTTATATTTAGATGTGTTGAGAATTTTAACTTTGTTTATAGGTGCAGAAATGTTTTAAAAGTGAGAAGCTGAAGACATCTAAACGGAAAACTGCAGAAATGGGTCATGGCCGGGAGAAATCCATCATAGATGTCTGAACCGGAGGGAGAAGAAAAGAACTAGAATCTGAGACGTCACCGGTGAGTCACTTAATGTAAATGTTTATTCTGCCTCTAATCAGTATTGTAGTCACTGTATGATCTGCAGCGAGATGATGGGTGGTATGATTTTTTTTTGTGAAACCGCATCTCCCAGCATATCCTTACCATTGTTCCGGCCATGCTGGGAGCTGTAGTTTTACACCGTAAAAACCTATACGCAGTGGCGTAACTACCGCTATAGCATCCGTAGCGACTTCTACGGGGCCTGCAGCATGAGGGGGCCCGTGGCACCCGCCGGCACGGCCCCCTCCCATGGCCGCAGGCTCCGCTAGCAGCCGCTATGGCTGCTACAGCGCGACGCCACTGAAGGGGTTGTTCCTACAAAAGACATGCATCCCCTATCCACAGGATAGGGGATACATGTGGGATCGCTGGGACGCCCAGCGATGAGGAGAACGGGGGACCGAAAGTCCCCCCTAAGTTCTCCATGACAAACCTCGGACTTCCGGGGTCTGTGTCGGCAGCTCCGTAGAAATGAATGGAGCGCCGGTCGCGCTTGTGCGCATGCGTGACCAGCGCTCCTTTCATTTTTATTGAACAGCGCAGATGCCAGAAGTCCGAGGTTAGTCATGGAGAACTTCGGGGGACTTTCGGTCCCCCGTTCTCCTTATCGCTGCCAGCGATCACACATGTATCCCCTATCGTGTGGATAGGGGATGCATGTCTTTTGTAGGACAAACTATAGGCCGTTTTTTTTTTTTAGGGGGGGTTATATGGCGTTATCTACAGAGGGGGTCTGTATGGTGTTATCTACAGAGGGGGCTGTATGGTGTTATCTACAGGGGGGGCTGTATTGTGTTATCTACAGGGGGTCTGTATGGCGTTATCTACAGAGGGGGTCTGTATGGCGTTATCTACAGAGGGGGCTGTATGGTGTTATCTACAGGGGGTCTGTATGGCGTTATCTACAGAGGGGGTCTGTATGGCATTATCTACAGGGGGCTGTGTATGGTGCTATCTATAGGGGGGCACTGTGTGGTGGAATCTATAGGGAGGCACTATCTACAAGGGGGGGGGTTGTGTGATACCCAGCAAAGGGGGGGGCCAGTCAAAAGTTTGCTATGGGGCCCAGTCTTTCCTAGTTACGCCCCTGATCCTAATATCTCATAGCAGAAAATGTAATAGAATCAGTAGAGAAGAAGGTCGATTTTAGAGAACATGTACTTGTACTAATGCTTTAGTAAAGAAACTCCCAAGTAAGGCCTCATGCACACGACCGTAAAAACACCCGTTATTGCGGGTCGTTATTACGACCCGCAATAACGGGCTCATAGGCTTCTGTTAGCCACGGGTACCTTCCCGTTTGCTCACGGGAAGGTACCCGTGCCGTTAAAAAAGATAGAACATGCCCTATTTCATGCCGTAATAACGGCACGGGCATCCCATAGAAGTCTATGGGGCTCCCGTAATCATGGGTGGCTGCGTGTGTTCACCCGTGATTACGGGAGCGTTGCGAGGTGAGGCGAGGTCAGGGGACTACCCGGTCTGCAGGCCACAGCCCAGTGGCGTAACTACCGCCGGGACTACAATGAAAACTATGGCAGAGCGGGGAGGTATCTCCCCGCTCTGCCATAAACAAAAGACATGTATCCCCTATCCTGTAAAAAATAAAAATAAAAGACGTTCATACTTACCGACAACTTCCTGCTTCCTCCAGTCCGGTCTCCCGCCCGTTGCCTTGGTGACGCGTCCCTCTCGACATCCGGGCCGACGTCCTGGATGACGTTTCAGGCCATGTGACCGCTGCAGCCAATCACAGGTCAATCACAGGCTGCAGCGGTCACATGGACTGCCGCGTCATCCAGGGATGTCGGGCTGGATGTGAAGAGAGGGACGCGTCACCAAGACAACGGCCGGGTAAGTATGAATTTCTTTAACTTTTATTACAGAAAAGGCTGTCCCTTCTCTCTATCCTGCACTGATAGAGAGAAGGGGCTGCCGATTAGTGCAGTGCTATTTTGCTGCCAAAAACGTGCTCGTAAATACGGGTGGAATACGTGTGACACCGGACCCATATTTACGAGCACGGGTTCGTAAATACTGGTGCAAAACGGGTGGAATACGTGTGACACCGGACCCGTATTTACGCCAGTATTTACGGGTGTGAAAAAATACGGTCGTGTGCATGAAGGCCTAAGGCATCTGTAAATCAAGCAAATCAAACTGAGACCTAGATTTAATCTAGTTTGTCTGGGAAGTGTGGTTTTCTTTTCTAATTTTCATATATTCTATAGTCAGGGGCGTAACTAGAATTTGTAGGGTCCCATAGCAAAATTAGATGTGTTCCCAACTACTTGTGACAGGAAACTAAAACAGCAGCATAAGTAGCAATAATTAAAGGTATGACTAATAGTGCCACATATCAGATAACCCACATAGTAGTGCTAGATAGCAAAAAGCCACCTACTTGTTATTCCCCACAAAAATAACAATGTTTTGGCACCTGAGTTGCCCCCTTTTAACCTATGGGCTCCATAGCAGCTGCTATGGCTACCACGGATATAGTTTGCCCATGTTTGTAATACATGAAATGTATACAGTAAAGTTGTCCCCAAGAATAATGTATGATGGATAGATAGATAGATAGATAGATAGATAGATAGATAGATAGATAGATAGATAGATAGATAGATAGATAGATAGATAGATAGATAGATAGATAGATAGATAGATAGATAGATAGATAGATAGATAGATAGATAGATAGATAGATAGATGATAGATACTTAGACTACTGTGTTTTCTCTTAGTCTATGTTTGCACACTGCGATTTGTTGCAGAATTTAATGTTGATTTTTAAACCAAAGTTAGAAGTGGATCCAGGAGGAAGGACATGAAGAAGCTTCCTTTATATTTCCTAATTATTTTTAAACCACTTCTGGCTTTGGCTCAGAAACAATGTTAGCGGCTGGATGTGTGTGGGACTGATGCACTAGGATTAACATCTCTCATTTTAGGTCCTATGTTGAGATATGAGTTCACACAGGGTGCAGGACTGTTATTATCCTTCATCTTCACAAACCTATATACTACATCAAACTATTAAAATGAAAGAGGACCTGTCGTCAGTTTTTTTGTAAACCATTAACATACCCTTATTCCCTGCAGTCTCCTAATTCCTGTTCTTTTCCCATAAATTTTTTCCAATTGTCCCCTCCACTGTCCCGCTACGGCCAGCGCTCAATTTTGGCGCCCAATGTCTTCTGCATTGTTGTGAAGTGGTCCATAGAGTTTGGTCTGGGTCACAGCGAGAGGGAAGACAATGCCCACTGAGGAGAGCTAAGGTCTCCTCCCTGTACCGTTGCTAGTAATTAGCATATTGGCACTAAACTGGAGTGCTGATGGTAGCAGGGAAATGGAGGGGACAATTTGAAAAAAAAAATTGTGGGAATTAGTAGACCGTAAACAGTTTACAACAAAAAAAACTGATGACAGGTCCTCTTGAATATAATACATGTCACTGGATAATCTACATTGATGTGTACATAAATAATATAATACTATAAATATATAATAGTAAAAATAAGCCTAATAATAATAATAATGTTATAATCTATGAACTCTGGCTTCCCTGAGCAGAAGAGATATGTGTTACAGATCATTCCTGTCAGGTGTTCTTCCTCCCGTAGTGATCTCAAAGGATGGGTAACGTACTGGAGGATAGACGGACAGCATCATAAGGAGGTAAGTATAGTGTGGCTGGTTCCTGGGGAAACATTGTGGATTGCACTAGTGTTTGACAGCTTGCATTGTGGTTGGCACCAGGGGTTAAATTGCTAACTTTTAAGGGAACATTGTAGCTGACACTGGGGTAGCATTGTGACTGACTTTTGGGGGCACTGTGGCTGACACAGAGGGGCATTTGGCAATCTCTTTGGGGCACAATATGGCTGGCACTGTATAGGGCACACTATGGCTAGAACTGGAAATTAGACTGTGAGTGAGCCTCATTGGTGACTGGATCTAATGTAAATAAAACAGCCTGGATAAAGACCTGCAGAAAATGTCATAGCTATATAAAAATAATAACTATATATAACCAAATTAAAAATATAAAAAAAATCCATAGTCCAGTTTCACTAAGTTACAGAATTTTTAAATGCTACTCTGATGAGACTAATGTGATCCCTATTATTGCAGACTTTAGACATTACTGATGGTTACCTCCATGTTCTGGCAACACATTGAGGGAGATATATAAAATCTGGTACAAAGGAAAAGTGGAGTAATTGCCAATCAGGTTGCTGCTTTCATTTTCCAAAAGGCCTCTGAAAAATGAGAGGTGATACCTGATTGGTTGCCATATGCAATTACACTACTTTTCCTATTCACCAGCTTTGATATACCTCTTTTACTATTTTGTAGTAGAATATTGTATACACTGATTAAAATGAAAATGTATCTGCAAGTATCTGATTGGTTGCTACATGTTGCAATCTATTTGTATTGCCTATCTATCATATACAATAATATCCTTATTGGCTTTCTAGGACATTGTCACTAATGTGAGTCAGATCTAGAGATTACTGTAGATCATGAGCCTCCCTGGGAACAGGGACTCTTGTAATATTAGTATATTCTGCCACTACAAGCAATGTAAACTTAATAATAAGTACATAAAGGAAAACTTTCATAGATAAATACATTTACAATAGACATTAAAATTATAATACATGTAAATAAGTAATAAAAATGAAAACATGTAAAGTCAATAAGTGCATAAGTAATAACGTACCACAATGTTTTTGAGAAAACAAGAAGTTTAACAATGTTGCTAAAAATATCATTTGACTAACAATCTGAAATACAGAGCTCAATCGCTGTCAGAAGCAACAATGTCATTTTTCTAGTTCTCTAAACGTAGTGAGCACAGTCTTTCCATTGACCAGTAAAGATAAAATAAGGTGTGTGCACATGTCAAGCAGCAAGCACCAACCCTGGGCTCAACATTCTATATATAAAGGCTGAGAAGAGAGATGAGCCAATTCCTGTCCAAACACAAGTGCCATACTAGTGTCTCCTTACCAGGCCGGCCCGCTGCCCCTGATCACGGCGTCCCCTGTAGTGCTCTGCATGGCAGTGTCTTGACAGGATTTAGGTGTGTGACTCTGTAGTTTCCAAGTGTAGAATACACTGATTGTGAGCCAAGTGTATGCAGACTCAACCCCTTCCCTCCCACACTGGAGCAGGAATGTCTCACTTGTTCCTTATCAAGCTTCTACCAGGGACTTCTTCTTTTCCCGCAATCTCATTCTGCATCACCCCCTTCTGTCATCAGCACGATTCACAAGATTGTAATTCTTTATCACTGTATTCATGGATCAGTATTGTTGAGAGCGGGCTACACAATCTTGCAGTGTAAATTCACGGTTAATTTTTTTTACAATCAATTATAACTAAAAATATAAAGATGACAGATATAAAGAACAGAGCAATATACATCATCCCATCTGCTTAGTGATATCACCAGCCCCAGTCAACTGTGTGGTGAACATACTGGGGCAGTAAGAATTTAAGAAAGCACAGTCTTCTTTTTATTACAGCATAATACTAAAGTAAAGGGCAAAATTGTGCACCCTAATCTGATGTCCAAAGTTTAAAGGGGCTGTCCGAGCACCGACAACTGATGACCTATCCAAAGGATAGGTCATCAGTATATGACCGGTGGGGGTCCGACAACTTGACCCCACACCGATCAGCCGCTCCAGCTGCCTCCGGGCACCAGATGTCCATGCCGGAAGTAGATGGCTCTGGTCGTAGAATAGCGGCCGAGTTTCAGTACTACAGCTCTGCTCTTGTGAATAGGAGCAAAGTTGCAGTTCTGCAACACAGCCGCTATGTAATGTACGAAGCCATCTGCTTCCGGCTCTGAACACTGCATACCCTGCATAACATCCGGATGCCTGAGGCAGCCGGAGCAGTTGATCAGTGTGGGGTTGGGGCGTCAGACCCCCACTAATCATACATTAAACAATTAGCTAAACTCTACTACTGCATGCGAGCTTCATATAACATAAAAACTTGAACCCCAGCTTGTTAGTGAAGGGCAAAAATGTGATTAAATAAAGTTTTTACTGTCATTTATTATCGGTAGTAGTAATATCGTCATTGCTACTATTTCCAAACACAGCTAGCCCTGATAACCAGGACAAACACGTTTTACACACTGAAGTATTATTGACAAATAATCATTATTATGACAAATGGGAATAGTAGCAAATGTTTACATATTTCTGACTGCTGTACTCTGACCGGAGCTGCCTGCCGCTCCCCATAGCGGAGTTCATTAGTACAGCCAAGACATCTGGCCCTGGTACTCTCTAGCCACCCTTGAAGTATGAACTTTACAATGTAGTTAAACATAAACTTAACAAACACATCAAAAACAAAAGCAGGAGGTATTTACTACCTACAGTCTTCTACAAATACGTAACTACAAATACAAAGTCCTTAAATGTACCTGTTTGAAGACTGTGACATTATTATGTTCATAAACATAAATATGTAGAATTATTATATTTGCTTCTTGCAAAGTAATATAAAGTGAGAAATAATGAAAATCATAAAATGACCCCCTACTATTTACATGTCATGACAATGTAACATATTCAGTTAAACGCTACAATTTACGGAGAAAAAAAGATCATTAGTAAATGACAGCACAGTCACTTGCTCATTATCTTTTAGACCCCCTTCATTATAATAGTATGAGACAACGAACAGGGACAATGTACTGTAGACATAACAAACACTTCATATGAAATCTATACCTTCTATTTGAATAATGGTTTGTCTCCTTATTCCCTTTCTTGTGTCAAACCATAAGGACACAGACAATTTTTGTCAACATAGCCGTATAAGATATTCTGCGGGAGGAGCTGCTTTTTTCAATTGCACCTTTTTATGTACCATATAATGTATTGAATAATTAAACAAAAAAAAATGTGGGCTGTAATTGAAAATAATGCAATTTCACCATAGATTATTGGGGGTTTTGCGTTTTATGGTGTTTAATGTGTAGTAAAAATGACATGTTAACTTTATTCTGTGGGTCAGTACCATTATAATGATACCAAATTGATATGGTTTTTTTATGTTTTAGTATTTTTACAAAATAAAAACTATTTGTTAGAAAAATACGTTTTGTGTAGCCATTTTCTGAGACACATAACTTTTTTATGATTCCATCATGCTATTTTATTGTACATACAACTTTTTGATAACTTTTTATTAAATATTTTGTGGGAAGTGAGATGAGAAAAACTAATTCTGGTATTGTGAATTTTCTTTTTTCCTCACCCTGCCATGTTAAATAACGTGATGATTTAAAAGTTTTTACTTTTGCGGACACGGTATTACCAGTTATGGTTATTTTTACTGTTTATATTTTTATGTGAAGAAAAGAATGGGAATTTTTTTTTACGATTTTTTTTTTTATTAAAAATTATTTTACATTTTTTTTTGTCTCCTCAGAGGGCTTGTCATGTCATTGCTAGATCACTCATACAATACACTGCAATACTTATGTACTGTGGTCTATTATATTTTTCTGTGCTTGCCTATGAAAAGCTTAAAGGGTCTTATTTCAAAATTCATGAAAAAAAGAAAATCAGACATAACATAGTGCATGACAATCTCTAACAAAACTACAGCCAGCCCTTTATCTCACATGCATCGAGAGATCACCCGATTAATTGCTCTGCTTTTCTACAGGCTGGCAACTCAGGGGCGTATCTTTACTACTGAAGTTCCTCCCCTTCCTGTTATATCTTGTATAAGCAGATCCTTCTGTTTCAATGCCTCCGCCTCCTCTATAGGAGAAGCTTTATAAATGCCCCATGATGTCTTTTTAGAGGGTGAGACCAGTTCTATATAACTGAAAAAGACAAGCTCTGTCTGAATAAAATCTTCTTACCGACAAGCAAAGAAGACATTTTCTATTGGCTGGTAGCAATTGGAGAGTAGAACTGAGCCTGTGCGTTCTTCCTCATTCAGATCAGTAGTAGGGTACTAGGATGTGCTCATTACTATACAGATTGAACACCAGCATTTTTGTAACATAAGATAAATTACAAAACTAATTTTTAATGCTAAATTATATTTCTATAACATTTAATAGTGGGACAACCCCTTTAATAGAGAGACACAGTAGGCAGACCTGGAGGCCTTCACCATGACTTCAGCTGCCATGGCAACCGGTCGGCACCCCACAATTTCATCAGAGGTACCGATCAGGGGATAGAAAGAGCCAACTCCCTATTACTAACTGCTCAGATGCCACGGTTGCTATTATCATTATTATCATTTTAGGGGTTAAACCACTGTAGACAGGTGTCAGCTGTAAAAAAACGGCTAGGACCTGCCATATATGGTGTGGACCTAGCTTCTGAGCACACGCCATATTTTTAGTACACACATTCGCTGTATATGTACAGCACATGTTGGAGTTAAGGGGTTAATACATGTACTTAGGACTTGCTTGAAAACGAAATAAGACATTATTTGCAATATTTGTTTTATAGGGCTTAAAACACATGACACTGCATTGTACATAAGTAGGGTGGCTGAACTCAGATCACGGCTGTTTAGCGATCAATAGTATTTGGGGTATTAACAAAGGGATTGGGCTCATTTTGTAATCCCAAGTTAAATTCCTTAAGTACATTTTTTTTAAATATATATTTATTATAAATATTTAAAATGTATGGTGGACAGCGGTGATGCAAGTAATACGGCATGTGACCTTTGAGGCCACTGATTGGCTCCAGTGGTCCCGTAAAGCCATGGCACGTCATTGCTGGCAGCTTGTAAATAAAAGCTGATGGGGAAAGTTAATATTGATTTTTTTTTGTTATTTTATAACATGTGGTGTTTGTTTTGCTTATTTTTTTGTGGGTTTTTTTCAGCAAACCACTAACCCTTTTAAGTTTGACTGTCCCTGTTTGTAAAAGTCATTAGGCCAAATGGTTCCTTGGAGGGCCTGGATTTAACAAGCACAGCAATTAGGCAGCATTAATAGGGACTATGAAACCATTGTAATAGCTTTCTGTTCATAAATAGTGCTCCGCCACTAATCCCAAAATCACATAATGAATCTCGTGACCTCATAATTCTCTGAATGAACTCCCTTGAAGCCATAAGGATCGTTGATTTTTTTAAGCAAAATCAGAGAAAAAATATTTCTTAACTGCTGAGTGTAAAACTGAAACTAGTGGCCCTACATCAATCATCATTGCCACTTAAGAAAAGGTTTAGTACCAACAGCTTGTAATTACTGCCTGGAGTGATCTATAAAAAGGCACATGTGCGTCTTAGAGAATCAGACTTGGGACACTAAAGGATAAAGATTTCTCCATATTAATTAATTTTCTCACTGGACATTACCTAAAGAGTTTGTGCCAAGATAGACATTTATCGCCTATCTACAGAATAGGTGATAAATGCCTGATCGCTGGGGGCCCCACCACTTAAACCCCAATCATTTACAAGAACTGGGCTCCCACTGCACAACCACAGTAAAGAGAACTTTGAATGGAACAGTGGTCAAACATGGCCGATGCATGGTCTGCTGCCGCTATACAATGCAATAGTGTACAGCCTCCCAGGGGTTCAATTAAATTTATTAGGGCCTATGTAGCCAAATATGGCTTACAATGGGTCAGGGGAAGTAAAGATAGTCAAGAATGCATTAGTGAAAGTAATGATTCTCTCCAAATATTCTTAGATTACAGGACATTGCCTACTGGGGTCCTGAATGCAAAACAGTTTGTGGATTCACAAATATCCATCTTTCCATGACATGAGAAGTTAAGTGTCATTGGGTTTAAGTCATTTGAGTATAAGGGAGAGTGTGGTCTGAGGTACGCCAGTCATCTACCTGGAGAGAGTAGAAAGGGAAATTGAATATTCCAAAGGGACATGTACGAATTTATAATTGTTTGGAATTCTAAGTAGGGATACGACTTTAACCCCTTAATGACCGGGCCTGAAAAGACCTTAATGACCAGCTCAATTTTTCTGTTTTTGCCTCTCTGCGTTTCAGCCATAACTTTTTTATTTTTTCATTGACATGGCTGTATGAGGCCTTGTTTTATGTGAGAGAAATAGTATTTTTTTTCCCCACAGTTTGGGGGTAAAAAAAAATTTTTTTTACGGCGTGAATATAGGAAAAAGCGATTCTCGGAATTGTTTTTTTGTTTATTTTTTATCCCTTTCACGTTTCACGCTAAATAACCCATTAGATTAATTCTTCAGGTTATTACGGTCGTGTAGATACCTAATATGTGTAGGTTTTTAGTTTATTTGGTGTAGGGGCAATAAAATGTATTTAATGCAAAATAAAGACTCTTTTTGGTACTTTTTTTATTTATTTATTTGTTTTGTTACTTTTTTTTTTTTTAATCCCATCAAGGGATAACTTTATTTGTAACTTTATTTTTTACTTGTAATGTATTAGCATACATTACACTGTGTCACTATGACACAGGCTGCTGATCGGTCAGCACATAGTGTGCCCGAACAGCAGCCACACGAAACAGACAGCCCTGGGGTCTTTTGTAGGTCCCCAGGGCTGATTGCAGAGGGATTCCCCATTGTTTGATCGCATCACTGGAATCCCGGTGATGCGATCAAAGAGAGGAATTCCCTTTGATCATGCCGCTGTCACGGACCGCGGTAATCAAAGGATTAAACAGCTGGGGTCCGAATGTTTGCCGACACCAGCTGTGTTCAGGAGGCTGCTATAAGATCAGGAGCTGTAAGTTACAGCTCCTGCTTAGAGGATGAGCGCTCACACGAGCGCTCATCAGCCTGATCTACAGCGACGCCAAAAGATGTCTCTATAGATTAAGCACCTGCACCGCCTGATGTCAAAAGACAGTGGGCGGGTCGGGAAGGTGTTAAAAATGTAGCTCTTTGCTTGTAGAAAAGTAAAGAAGATCCCTCTCGGGAACTCCTGTTGCATCAGTGTTTTAGTCTGGAGAATAAAGAGAATCTGTCACTAGTTTAGTAATGCCCAATCTCCTAGCTAATCTAATAGGCGCTGTCACACTGATAATTCTAGTGAAAATTGTGTCCCAAAAAGTTTATTATTTTAAAATTTATGAGCTTCATCTAAATATGCAAATTAGGCTACACTAGACAAGTGGGTGTCAACACCAGCAATTCTCTTGAGCTACCTCAAAGCCTCTGATGCTGTCCTATCAGCATGAAGCTGCTTCACACAGTGTGAGAGACTGAGGCTGGAGGGAAGGGGCATCACATTCATTTAGCCATATCTCCAGCTGCGGACCACTTAGAACAGTGGTTCTGGTGGCATATGAAAGAAGAGATTCTAATCTTTCATATGATAGAATTGTAGTCCTAGCTGTGAAATAACAGGAGGCATCACCAATTGAAAACACAGTCGGGAATAGAAGCTGTATATTATATGATCACGCTGTGTTGCTGGACTGGGAAGAGGAGAACTGTATGATGCTGATTTGACAGCGTCATACAGAAAACATTACACCGCCCAGAGTGAAAAGAAAGAGTTACCTCCCATTTGGCAAGTATAGCCAAATTATCATATTTAGAAAAACGCACATAACTTTGCAAATAATAAATGTTTTTGAAAAAAAATCACGCTGTAGTTATCAGCAGCAAAGCGCCTATTAGATTAGTTAGGAGCACTGGCGTAGCTATAGGGGTCGCAGCGGTCGCAGCCCCCCGCACCACATCAATAAAAAGTTACTATAGTAACTCGGGCCGCGGGCCCCTGTTACTATAGTAACAGACTTTACTTACCTTCCTGGTTCCGGATCGCAGCGGAGGTCCTGACGTCAAGCGCTGTGCGCAGCGCATGACGTCACAGTGCTAAGCGCCGCGCACAGCATCGAGATGACAGAACTACCGCCGCGACTGAAGAGCAAGGTAAGATTAGCCCTGACTAGCGGGGTCCGACTCCCGGGACCCGCCAATCAGCTGTTTTGAAGGGGCCGCAGCACTCGTACGAGAGCTGCTCCCCTTCATTCCGGTCACTTCATTCCGGTCACACTGTGAATCGGTGTCGGCGATTCACAGTGTGAGCGAGTAGTGAAATGAAGGGGAAGCAGCTCTCGTACGAGTGCTGCGGCCCCTTCAAAACAGCTGATTTGCGGGTCCCGGGAGACACATCAGCTATTGATGGCCTATCCTGTGGATAGGCCATCAATGTTTAGGGACTGCACAACCCCTAAGCCTACGATGTAGCAGGCTTAGGGGGCCCATGAGACAGGATCACAGATTGTGTGATCCTGTCTGCTGGGCACTGTATCTAAGCCAATCACATGGTAGGCTTAGATACATGGCCCATGTGTGATCCTGTCTGATGGGCCCTGTATATAAGCCTACCACACTGTAGGTTTAGATACAGGGCCCCAGCACACAGTAATCTTATACTGTATAAGATTACTGTCTGCTGGACCCTGTATCTAAGCCTACGTTGTGGTAGGCTTAGATACAGGGTCCCACAGACAGTATCACACATGAGCCCTGTATCTAAGCCTAATAGATGTGTTACTAATCATTTTTCTTGTGTGTTTTCTTACAGGTTCGGTCGTTGGACTACGGCGGATTCCAGGACTAGGTTCACTGAAGTAACAATTGAGTAAAAAATACCTTTTAATAGTAACTTGTTAAAAACAGGGGTAACACACCACTGTGACATAAGCCCCACCGTGATTATTAAAAAATGTATTAAACAAAAAACACTGAGTCATTATGATGCATATATCTCGGTGTTTGTAACGATATTTTGTCTGGAATCAGCATATATCCAGGGCACACCAGTAGTACAATCCCCAAATAAAGCACAGGTGTCCGAATAAATCGGATCTCCTAGTGCTGGGTGTAACACAATATGACTGTCCCCAATGCAAACATTCCATAAACAATAAACGACCCTACGCGTTTCAGATACTCATCCTCAGGGGTCCGTATCTTGGTAACTCTGGCCTCTTCACCAGCGATAGTGATATTCAACAGCAGATATTCTGCTGTGCGTCACGGCAAGATGCACGTATCGATGTCAACGCTGTTGAAGAGGCCAGAGTTACCAAGATTGCATTGGGGACAGTCATATTGTGTTACACCCAGCACTAGGAGATCCGATTTATTCGGACACCTGTGCTTTATTTGGGGATTGTACTACTGGTGTGCCCTGGATATATGCTGATTCCAGACAAAATATCGTTACAAACACCGAGATATATGCATCATAATGACTCAGTGTTTTTTGTTTAATACATTTTTTAATAATCACGGTGGGGCTTATGTCACAGTGGTGTGTTACCCCTGTTTTTAACAAGTTACTATTAAAAGGTATTTTTTACTCAATTGTTACTTCAGTGAACCTTATAATTTCTTTCATATTGTGGGAGCACAATTAAATTTTTATCAAACTATACAGTGAAATTCGGATTCCAGGACTACTTCGATGACGGCTTTTTTTTTTATTATCAATAAAATGGTTAATGAGGGTTGTGTGGGTTTTTTTTTATTTCAATAAAATATTTTTTCTATGTCTTTGTGGTTTTTTTTAAACTATATTACTACCGCCTTAGTAATGGGTGCCGTCTGATTGACAGCATCCATTGCTAAGGCGGGGCTTAGTGTTAGCCGATGCAGAGGCGAACACTAACCCCCATTATTACCCCAGTACCCACCGCCACCAGGGGTGCTGGGAAGAGCCGGGTACCATCCAGTACCTGACCATCTGTAGTGATGGTCGGCCACTGGGGCGGCCGCAGGCTGGTATTATCAGGAGGGGAAAGGCCAGATACAGTGGCCCTTTCCACCCTGGTAATGCTAGGCTGCTGCTGCTTTATTGTATCTGGCTGGTTATGGAAAATGGGGGGACCCCACGTCATTTAAAAAATAAAAAAATAATTGGAAAGAACGATGTCGGGTCCCCCCAATTTTCATAACCAGCCAGATACAACACAGCAGCAGCAGGCAGCATTACCAGGGTGGTAGGGGCCACTGTTTTTGGCCTTCCCCAGCCTAATACTACCAGCCTGCGGCCACCCTGGTGCCTGCCCGTCACTACAGATGGACGGGTACTGGTTCGTACCCGGCTCTTCCCAGCACCCCTGGTGGCGGTGGGTACCGGGGTAATAATGGGGGTTAGTGTTGGCCTCTGCACCTGCTAACATTAAGCCCCGCCTTAGTAATGGAGGTTGTCAATCAGCCAGCGGCCATTACTAAGGTGGTGATGATAAAGTTTAAAAAGATACAAGCACATAGAAAACATATTTTATTGAAATAAAAAAACACAATCCTCATTAACCATTTTATTGAAAATAGAAAAAACGCCGTCATTGAAGTCCTCAAATCCGAAGTCCAACAACCGAACCTGTAAAAAAACACAAACACACAAAAATAATCAGTACCACATAAAGAAGCAAAATTATTATTCTTACCTTTCCTGGGTCCAGCGCTAGAGCCGCAATGTCAGAGAGCTGAGCCCTGTATCTAATCCAATCATGTGTGATACTGTCTGCTGGGCCCTGTATCTAATCGTATCATGTGTGATCAGGGGCGTAGCTAGAGGCTCATGGGCCCCGATGCAAAAATTCTTACTGCCCCCCCCCCCGCAAACTTCTCATGGCCGACGGTCCGCTTTCAGCTGCATCGCTAGGTCTCCTAAGTGACCCAACAATGCAGCACTAGCAGCCGGGGGCGTCACTAAGGCTGGGTTCACACACACTATTTACGGACGTAATTCGGGCGTTTTAGCATTGAATTACGTCCGAAAATGCGGCTCAAAAGCGTCGGCAAACATCTGCCCATTCATTTGAATGGGTCTTACGATGTTCTGTGCCGACGGTCATTTTTTTTTACGCGTCGCTGTCAAAAGGCGGCGCGTAAAAAAGTGCCTGTCACTTCTTCAGACGTAAATGGAGCCGTTTTCCATGGACTCCATGGAAAACCAGCTTCAATTACTTCCGTAATGGACGCAGCAAAAGACGCCTGCACATGCCATTACGGCTGAAATTACGGTGCTGTTTTCTCCTGAAAAGAGCACAGTAATTTCAGCCGTAACGGACGCTGCCGTGTGAACATACCCTCAGGGCTTAAAATGTCCGGGAAATAGCCCCAATACATATGTGTCCGCCCCAAAAAAAAGTGTGTATATGAGACAGCATAGCATATCTATAGCACTACGACCCTATAAACTATGGATAGGATTAGATACAGTGGCTGAGCAGACAGTATCACACATGATAGGATTAGATACAGTGGCTCAGAAGGCAGTATCACACATGATAGGATTAGATACACAGCTCAGCAGACAGTATCACACATGATAGGATTAGATACAGTGGCCCAGCAGACAGTATCACACATGATAGGATTAGATACAGTGGCTCAGCAGACAGTACCACACATGATAGGATTAGATACAGTGGCTCAGCAGACAGTACCACACATGATAGGATTAGATACAGTGGCTCAGCAGACAGTATCACACATGATAGGATTAGATACAGTGGCTCAGCAGACAGTACCACACATGATAGGATTAGATACAGTGGCTCAGCAGACAGTATCACACATGATAGGATTAGATACAGTGGCTCAGCAGACAGTATCACACATGATCGGATTAGATATAGGGCCCAGCAGACAGTATCATACATGATTGGATTAGATACACAGCTCAGCAGACTGTATCACACATGATAGGATTAGATACAGGGCCCAGCTCGCTGACATTGCGGCTCCAGCGCTGGACCCAGGATAGGTAAGAATAATAATTTTGCTTCTTTATGTGTTACTGATTATTTTTGTGTTTTTGTGTTTTTTTACAGGTTCGGTTGTTGGACTTCGGATTCGAGGACTTCAATGACGGCGTTTTTTTTATTCTCAATAAAATGGTTAATGAGGGTTGTTTTTTTATTTCAATAAAATATTTTTTCTATGTGCTTGTATCTTTTTAAACTTTATTATCACCGCCTTAGTAATGGCCGCTGGCTGATTGGCAACGTCCATTACTAAGGCGAGGCTTAATGTTAGCCGGTGCAGAGGCTACACTAACCCCCATTATTACCCCGGTACCCACCGCCACCAGGGGTACTGGGAAGAGCCGGGTACAAACCAGTACCCGACCATCTGTAGTGACGGGCAGGCACCGGGGTGGCCGCAGGCTGGTAGTATTAGGCTGGGGAAGGCCAAAAACAGTGGCCCTTCCCACCCTTGTAATGCTGCCTGCTGCTGCTGTGTTGTATCTGGCTGGTTATGAAAATTGGGGGGGACCCGAAATCGTTCTTTCCAATTATTTTTTTTTATTTATTTTTTTAAATGACGTGGGGTCCCCCCCATTTTCATAACCAGCCAGATACAATAAAGCAGCAGCAGGCAGCATTACCAGGATGGGAAGGGCCACTGTTTTTGGCCTTTCCCCTCCTGATAATACAAGCCTGCGGCCACCCCAGTGGCCGACCATCACTACAGATGGTCAGGTACTGGATCGTACCCGGCTCTTCCCAGCACCCCTGGTGGCGGTGGGTACCGGGGTAATAAAGGGGGTTAGTGTTAGCCTCTGCATCCGCTAACACTAAGCCCCACCTTAGCAATGGATGCTGTCAATCAGCCGGCGGCCATTACTAAGGCGGTAGTAATATAGTTTAAAAAAAAACACAAAGACATAGAAAAAATATTTTATTGAAATAAAAAAAAAACCCACACAGCCCTCATTAACCATTTTATTAATAAAAAAAAAGCTGTCATCGAAGTAGTCCTGGAATCTGCCGTAGTCCAACGACCGAACCTGTAAGAAAACACACAAAATATGATTAGTAACACATGTGTTAGGGTATGTGCACACACACTAATTACGTCCGTAATTGACGGACGTATTTCGGCCGCAAGTACTGGACCGAACACAGTGCAGGGAGCCGGGCTCCTAGCATCATACTTATGTACGACGCTAGGAGTCCCTGCCGGACAACTGTCCCGTACTGAAAACATGTTTACAGTATGGGACAGTTGTCCTGCAGCGAGCCAGGGACTCCTAGCATCGTACATAACTATAATGCTAGGAGCCCGGCTCCCTGCACTGTGTTCGGTCCTTTACTTGCGGCCGAAATACGTCCGTCAATTACGGACGTAATTCGTGTCTGTGCACATACCCTAAGGCTTAGATACAGGGCCCATGTGTGATACTGTCTGTGGGACCCTGTATCTAAACCTACCACAAGGTAGGCTTAGATACAGGGTCCAGCAGACAGTAATCTTATACAGTATAAGATTACTGTGTGCTGGGGCCCTGTATCTAAACCTACAGTGTGGTAGGCTTAGATACAGGGCCCAGCAGACAGGATCACGCATGGGCCATGTATCTAAGCCTACCATGTGATTGGCTTAGATACAGGGCCCAGCAGACAGGATCACACAATCTGTGATCCTGTCTCATGGGCCCCCTAAGCCTGATACATCGTAGGCTTAGGGGTTGTGCAGTCCCTAAACATTGATGGCCTATCCACAGGATAGGCCATCAATAGCTGATGTGTCGCCCGGGAAATCAGCTGTTTTGAAGGGGCCGCAGCACTCGTACGAGAGCTGCTTCCCCTTCATTTCACTACTCGCTCACACTGTGAATCGCCGACACCGATTCACAGTGTGACCGGAATGAAGTGACAGGAATGAAGGGGAGCAGCTCTCGTACGAGTGCTGCGGCCCCTTCAAAACAGCTGATTGGCGGGTCCCGCGAGTCGGACCCCGCCAGTCAGGGCTAACCTTACCTTCCTCTTCGGCCGCGGCGGGAGTTCTGTAGTCTCAATGCTGTGCGCGGCGGCATAGCGCTGTGACGTCAGGACCTCCGCTGCGATCCGGAACCAGGAAGGTAAGTAAAGTCTGTTACTATAGTAACAGGGGCCCGCGGCCCGAGTTACTATAGTAACTTTTTATTGATGTGGTGCGGGGGGCCGTGGGCCCCCCTGGCTTCTGGGCCCGGTCGCAATTGCGACCGCTGCGACCCCTATAGCTACGCCAGTGTGTGTGACACTGTCTGCTGAGCCACCTTGTGATACTGTCTGCTGGGCCCTATATCTAATTCTATCATGTGTGATACTGTCTGCTGAGCCACTTTATCTAATCCTATCATGTGTGATACTGTCTGCTGGGCCCTATATCTAATCCAATCATGTGTGATACTGTCTGCTGTGCCACTGTATCTAATCCTATCCATAGTTTATAGGGTCGTAGTGCTATAGATATGCTGTCTCCTATACACACATTTTTTTTTGGGTGGACACATATGTATTGGGGCTATTTCCCCTGACATTTTAAGCCCTGAGGGTATGTTCACACGGCAGCGTCCATTACGGCTGAAATTACGGTGCTGTTTTCAGGAGAAAACAGCTCCGGAATTTCAGACGTAATGGCATGTGCAGGCGTTTTTCGCTGCGTTCATTACGGATGTAATTGGAGCTGTTTTTCCATGGAAAACGGCTCCATTTACGTCTGAAGAAGTGACAGGCACGTCTCACTGGTGATGTGTGGCTCTTTGGCTGGTGAGGCGCGGGTACCTGTTAGTGTTAGCCATCGGCACAAAACAGGAAGTCCAGATGTTTGCAATTTCCTTGGCTAGAAGCGAGTAAAGACCTACCGGGACATCATGGTAACATGACCATGAGTGAACAGGTTCTGCAACCAGGGAGTAACTTTATACTGCAAATAAATGGCAGAGGAGGTAGCAGAGGAACCAGGAGAGCTCTCCTTACCCTCTCACTCCCACCTCCAGCATCACCTTGTTTCCTTCTGCAGTCAGCATAGTTTAATCTCTGTCCTCTGAGATGCTGATGCAAGTCTTGGAGGGGTCTGAATGAGGAAAGGGTTGCTGCCAGTCGGAAACGGTAGTTTGGGCAGGATGTTACTGCCAGTGGGCAAATGGTAGGAAGGAATTGAATGCTGCTTCCAGAGAAACATGGATGGTCAGGGATTGAATGCTGCTGCCAATGGAGAGGGTAGAGAGGGGGACAATGCTGCTGCTAGTGTGGGGAGTGTGGATAGTGGAACAATCCTGCTGCCAGTGGGGAGTGAAATAGGGGACAATGCTAATGCCAGTGGGGGAAGCGTGGCAAGAAGGACAATGCTGCCAGGGTGGAGAGGTAGAAAAGGTCACAATGCTGCTTCAAGTGGAGGAGGGTGAAAATGGTTACAATGCTGCTGCCTCTGGGAAAAGTGTGGAAATAGGGACAATGCTGCTGCCAGTGGGGGAAGGATGGGAATGTGGACAATGCTGCTGCCAGTGAGAGAGGGGTGGGAATGGGGACAATGCTGCCGCCAGTGGTGCTGGTATTTTGTTTGGTGATGTTGGGGGTATTATGTGTGTTGCATGGTGGTATTTGGTTGCCACTCCTGGGAGTAATATTGGCATTGGACCCCTGTACGATAGTATTTTTTGGCTGTTGAGGCCCTGGTGTCACCATAAAATAGCTAGTGAGGCCTGAGTAAAAAATAATAATTGTTCTAGAGAACTATGTGCTCCCATCTTTGTGGGGCTTCTACTGCTTCCCAAGCAGTCATAATGTTTGCTTACAACCACCATGAGGGGAGCTTACCGCTTGGGTATTTTTACAATTACTATTAAAGGGATTGTCCTAGTATTAAATTGCAATATAATTCAGCATTAAAAATGTATTTGTTTTGTAATATACCCTATGTTACAAAAAAAATGCTTCAATTGTGAGATATTCCTTTTGCTTCATTCTAATGGCTAACTGGAGTTCAGTCTGTATAATAATGTGCACGTTCTCCTACTGAGCTGAGTGAGGGAGGACGTACATGCTCAGTTCCACTTTTTAACTTCCAACAGTCAATAGAAAATGCCTTCTCTACTTCTCGGTAAAGAAGTAGAGAAGAAGCTTGTATTCAGAAACACAGCTTGTAGTGTGGATAGAGACTGAGTAATAAACACACAGGAGAACCAGCAGTTTATCTAGATTAAGAGAGAGCCTACATACAGCACTGCTTACCTACAGAATTGAGCTCTCCCATATCCTGTTCATCCTCTCACTGTGTGTAAGCTGCAGGCTCTCCCTCTTCTTGAGTTATATAGTGATGGGCTCTCCCTCTAAAAATAAATGTAATGGGGGGGCATTTGTAATGCTTCTCCTTGAGAGGAAACAGAGACAATGCAACAGATTGATCTGCCTATACAAGCTATGACAGGGAGGGGGAGGAACTGCAGCATAAAGTACACGCCCCCGGCACTGCAAGCCTGATGAAAATCTAGCAGAGCAATTGGAGCAATGAATGGGGAGATCTCTAGATCCAGGTAAGATATAGGGCTGGTTGTAGCTTTATTATAAAGAGATTGCCATGCACTATATTATGTCTGATATTATTTTTTACAATTATTCTGGGACAACCCCTTTAGGTAGCTGCATAAATCCATATGTAGTGAGCTTTCCCTAGTGAGCGCTGCATGAAGCTGAGTTTTATCCTTTAACTCTATGACCGAGAAACTGATGTTTGACCCCTGGAACGGCGGTTGCAAGTTGCACTTTATGCTCTGAGTGACGTCTCTAGCAGCCAATCAGGAGAGAGCCATCACTCAGAGCAGATGGGTAGGGCTTGTAGCTAGCGATGCAGGAGCAACTGCACATGAAGTCCCGCCTCAGTGACAGTTGTGATCGGAATGCCGGGGAAATAAAATATAATTCGTGCAACGTTTAAAAGGCCCTCCCCTTTATCGCTCTGTCAGACATTATGAGACCTCTAAACTGCTGACAGGTTCCCTTTAAGGGCATGGCCAGATGTTGCGGAATTGCTCTGGAATTCCGCTGCAACCAGTCCGCTGCGGAAATCCGCAGCGGACATTTTCACCATTGGTATCCACACCTTTTTAGTTAGGTTTGTGCACATGTGGCAGAAAACTCGAACCATAGGCTGCGGTGCAGAATTTGGTGTCCGCAGCATACACTGGCTGTTGCGGACGTGTAGCGGACTTGTTGCGGCATCATTGCGGAATTTCTCCATTCACTTCAATGGAGATTCAAAATTCTGCAATGAAATCCGCAGATGTTATGTGTGTTGCGTTGTGTATTGGTTTTAAGAAAAGGATATTTCTTCATTCTGGCTGGACCTATGTATTTCTAGGTCTATAGCCAGACTGAGATGAAATGTTTTAAAAGACAGCAGGAAGTACTCTTCACATGAATACGCAACAGCTAATCCGCATCAATTTACTGCAAATTTTAGGCAAAGCCGCAACAGAATCTGCAACGCAGATTATGTGCGGCATTGATGCGCACAGTGTTGGCAGAAATATGCCATGTCTGGCCATGCCCTAAAGGTGATTGACCAGATATGATAAACCATTTAAAATTCGGAATGGAGATACCATAAAAAAAATACTTATGACTTCAATCATTATGTCCCTTTATATATTTACCTTTGTAGTCAACAATAACAATAAAAAGATACAATTCCCCCAAATGATGATTCAGAAGAGGGAAAAATGGCATGCATTATTTTAACCCCTTCGCTCACCTGGACGTGCCATTACGTTCATGTGCGGGGGTTGATTTTTGGAGCGCGCTCACACGCTGAGTGCACTCCATATGCTGCGGGTGTCGGCTGTATTATAAGATCGCGCTGTTCCTGGCTGTTTAACCCCTCAAATGCTGCGGTCAATCGTAACCGCAGCATCTGAGGTGTTGAAAAGAGGGGACGGCCCCCTCCGACACCTCATTGCCCCACCGCAGTGAGATCGATGGGTGACGACGGTTGTTATGGCAGGCCAGGGCCCTTTTGAAGGCCCCCAGGGCTGCCTTCACACTGCCTCTGCTAAGCCCTGCCTGTGGCAGGGCTTAACAGATGCTTGTAAAAATGACGATATACTGCAATGTGTTAGTATTGCAGTATATTGTACCAGCGATCTAACAATCGCTGGTTCAAGTCCCCTAGGGGGGCTAATAAAGTGTGTGAAAAAAAAGTGAAAAAGAGTTTTATCTAGTGAAAAAAAATATATATTAAAAGTTAAAAAAAAAAGCTTTTCCCATTTTCCCCCTAAAATAATGTAAAAAAGAAAAAAAGTTAACAAAACTGGTATCACTGCGTCCATAAAAGTCTGAACCATTACAATACATGTTAACACATTATATACTTATTTAACGTGCACGGTGAACGCCGTATAAAATAAAAAATGTAAACCACCAAAATCGCTGTTTTTTGGTCAACTTAGTTTTAAAGAAAAGTTCTACGTACCAAAAGATGGTACCGATAAAAACTGCAGCTCGTCCCGCAAAAAATAAGCCCTCACACCGCTCAATCGGTGATAAAAGAAAAAAAATTATGGCTCTCAGAATGTGGCAACACAGAAAATATTCTTTTTTTAAAAAAGAGTTTATTATCAATAAAAGTAGTCAAATATAAAACAAACTATATAAATTTGGTATCACCGTAATAATATTGAGCCATAGAATAAAGATAAGTTGTCGTTTCTACCGCACGGTGAAAGCCGTAAAAACTAAACCCAAAAAACAATTGAGAAATTGCAGTTTTTTCCAACTTCAGCCCGCAAAGAAATTGTTTTCAGTTTGCCAGTACATTATATGGAACTATAAATGGTACAAAAAAATAAACTACAACTCCTCCCTCAAAAAATAAGCCCTCACACCACTCTATTGACGGAAAAATAAAAAAGTTATGGTTCTTGGAATGCGGGGAGTGAAAAAAGAAAATGAAAAATCAAAGTGTCACAAAGTGTCACAGTTATAGATAATAACTAAGGGCCCTTTTACACGGGCCAATTATCAGGCAAACTTTGTTCACAGAACGCTCGTTCCCAATCATTGCCCTGTGTAAACAGGGCAATGATTAGCCAACGATCAGCCAACGATCAGCCAACGATCAGCCAGTGACAGCTGAATAGCTGTCTGGTTGATCGGCGCTCGTTGTTACGGCCAAAATGGGCCAGTGTAAAAGGAACCTAAGTAGAGTTTTATTAATTGGCTTTCATTATCGAGGAGTTTGTGAATCAATTACCTCCTAGATTATAGTAAAAACTAAGTTTATATGTCTCTTTTTTTCTCAATCCAATCTCACTATTGGTTTATAAAAAAAAACAAAAAAACGTAACTCTACCGTAACTGCACTGTGTGAACATATCTTAAAATAAACCTCTGGTGATTTTTTTTTTCTCTATTTGATAAGCTACCCTACCATATGCACATAAATAGTGTTGCCTTCTTTGTATTATTATTATTTTAACAGAATATGCACTTACAGTGGTTGCACAGTAACAGTTCATGTGATAGCACGGTTTCTACCAACTCTGTGCTTAGCAATTATTGCAATTCAGTGGTAACTGAACAAAGCAGATAACTTTACCTAAAAATTGGTTGAATAGCTTTCAGTCCATTTAATGGTTGTATAAGAAGTGCTCATGTTTTATTATACTCATCCAAATAAGTCCAGTACAATTTCATCCCAAGTAGAGAAATTCTATAAAGAAGCAATGCATATTGATACTAGCAGATGCACTAAGTCATTTGGTTTATTAAATCCTTTTACATTCAATAGCAAATAATTAGAAAACTATATTTAAAGAAATATTCCAAATATTCAATTACCTTATAAAGTTTTCCAATGGTAAAAGCACAAAATAACCTTATAATCTTTATATCCCCAGATTAGTCAAATCTGGTTTCCAGTGGCCTCCTATGATGGTCAATATAAAGGATTGCACTTACCAAAATCGGAGGCATTTCTTTGTAGAGCTTTCCAAAGGGAATATGTTCGTCCTTTTGGATGGTAATTATTATACCAAGATGCTCTGCTGTTGGCATTCCTGGTGCTCTGGTACAACATGCTCATACTTCTCTGATTTTCAATTTCCACTTGGTCTGTTTCAGCAATTCCATTAACTAGAAATCATCCAAAGTTTCGTCACGGTTTTACGTAAAAGACTAAAAGCATCTCAATGGCTAAGAGTTATTCCCGTATCCAGAGTTCATTAATTATTAAATCAAATCAATAGCACCACTCCCAGGCAGGTACAATTCAGTAGTGGATGTCACTGGACATAGCTTACATTTACTGTTCAATGGTCCTAATGGACAAGACTTTTGCTAAACAGTGATCAAGAAAATGCAGACTAACCTGATCCGTAAGACATAAACTTTCACAGAGTTAATGATCACAATGGAAAGAAAAAAAACACAGTTCTGCTGTCTGGAAGAAGTTATCCCTTCCAGCTAGTATTGAGAAGCTCCTGTTGACTGATTTAGGTCATCAGGTTACAATGTAGACATTGAAACAATTGTGTTTTGTATACAAAAAGAACACAAAAATAGTTAATAGGTAATGTGTCGCTAGAAAAATGTTTTTTTTTTTTTTTAGTTAAACAGTTAGGGTATGTTCACACGGCAGCGTCCATAATGGCTGAATTTACGGGGCTGTTATCAGGAGAAAACAGCCCCGTCATTTCAGCCGTAACGGCATGTGCAGGCGCTTGAACGCCGTGTCCATTACGGACGTAACTGGAGTTGCTCTTCCATGGAGTCCATGGAAAATGGCTCCATTTACGTCTGAAGAAGTGACATGACACTTCTTTGGCGCGGGCGTCTATTTACGCGCCGTCTTTTGACAGCGACGCGTAAATATACGCCTCGTGTGAACAGAGAACCGTCAGCCCATTGCTTTCAATGGGCAGATGTTTGTCAACGCTTTCAAGCCGTAACTTCGGACATAATTCGGGGGTTAAATCGCCCGAATTACGTCCGTAAATAGGCCGTGTGAACATACCCTTAGTGTATAAATGATTAAACATTGTTCTCATTTTTTTAATTTTTTTCACGAGATTAGAAATTAGATTCTAATTTATAACATTTCCCAGTGCTGGTGTAATGACAGGGTAGGGAGACAGACAGGTGAGCCCTAATCTACCCGCCACTCAGTCCCTGCCTACTTGCAACGACCCGTCCTAAGCGACGGGGTACAACTGGGCGACGGTCCCTACGCTCAGTAAGTGCAAGACAGACAAACAGACAAGGGTACACAGAAGCTAGGGAAACGGGGCAGCTGCCCACGGAGACACCGTGAGCAACAAGAGTAGTGAACGAGCCGAGTCAAACCAGGAGAGAACGAGGTACAAGACGCTGAGCAGGAGAGTGGTCTGAAAGCCAAGGTCAATAACAAGCAGAGGATGAGTAGTGCAAGCAGCAGCAGCAAGCCAGGAAACAAGCATAGAAGAATCACAGGCAAAGGAGGAACAGGAAAGGCAGGTATAAATAGACAGTGGGCGGGAGCTAGCTCCATCTGGCCAGGCTGTGATAGGCTCTCCCACTCCTAAGCCTGCCATCCTGAGTGGTGGAAGATGGAGTCAGTCTCACAGACATAGGAGCAGGTGCAGACTGATTGCCCACGGGCGTCGACACAGAAGCTGTGTCTGGCAAATCCTTTACAGCTGGTCACTAGATGGAGCAATTCCCAAAATTGCAGCATTGGCATGTGGTAAAGCAACCACATTGCTTTATGCTGCAAAATTTGAGAAAACACACTCGCTCTAGCGAGCTCACAGAATCCCCCCTCCCTTATCCTGGCTAGTGCCAGCAGAAAGGAGGGGATTGAACGGTCAAACCTCCTACACTGTGTGTCGCCATTTTTTGAGCGAACACACAGTGTAGTATTTTTACATACAGTAGTAATCACACACTAAAACACGTACATACACAGAAATAACTTACCTGGTCCTGCCGCCGCCGCTCCCTCCGGTCTGTCCGCTCCGTCTGCTCCCTCCGCTCCAAGTGCTTGCATTAGAACACAAGTCCGGAAGCCGCGGCCGGAAGTAGTAATCTTACTGTCCGGCCGCGGCTTCCGGTCCACAAGAAAATGGCGCCGGTCGTCGCTCGGCCATAGACCTTCCATTTAGACTGTGTGGGAGCGGTGCATGCGCCGTTCCCACACAGACGGCGTACGCTATAGTGAATGGAACGGCTCCCGTTCGCATTCTCTATGGAGTTGTATGTGCCGTATTCCATGTCTGTATGTGTTGTTAATCGACACCTACAGAGATGAAAAAAAAATGGCAGCCCCCATAGACAAGAAAAAGTGCAAAAATAAAAAAAAGTAAAACACAAACACACAAATAAATAAAAAAAAAATTAATGAAACACTAAAAGCAAATTGATATAAAAAATTTTTTTTCGCAACACCCTTCCTTTAAAGAGGCTCTGTCACCAGATTTTGCAACCCTTATCTCGTATTGCAGCAGATCGGCGCTGCAATGTAGATAAGAGTAACGTTTTTTTTTCTTTTAAAACGAGCATTTTTGGCCAAGTTATGACCATTTTTATATTTATGCAAATGAGGCTTTCTAAAGTACAACTGGGCGTGTTTAAAGTTATGTACAAGTGGGCGTGTATTGTGTATGTACATCTGGGCGTTTTTACTTCTTTCACTAGCTGGGCGTTGTGACTAGGAGTGTATGATGTTGACGAATCAGCATCATCCACTTCTCTTCGTTAACACCCAGCTTCTGGCAGTGCACAGACACACAGCGTGTTCTCGAGAGATCACGCTGTGACGTCACTTCCCCAGGTCCTGCATCATGTCGGACGAGCGAGGACACATCGGCACCAGAGGCTACGCCGATGCTGCTGCAGAATCAAATGTAGCCTCTGGTGCCGATGTGTCCTCGCTCGTCCGACACGATACAGGACCTGGGGAAGTGACGTCACAGCGTGATCTCTCGAGAACACGCTGTGTGTCTGTGCAGAAGCTGGGCATTGTGAAGAGAAGTGGATGATGCGGATTCGTCAGCATCATCCACTTCTATTCACAACGCCCAGCTAGTAAAAGAAGTAAAAACGCCCAGATGTACATACACAATACATGCCTACTTGTACATAACTTTAAACACGCCCAGTTGTACTTTAGAAAGCCTCATTTGCATAAATATAAAAATGGTCATAACTTGGCCAAAAATGCTCGTTTTAAAAAAAAACAAAAAAAACGTTACTCTTATCTACATTGCAGCGCCGATTTGCTGCAATATGAGATAGGGGTTGCAAAATCTGGTGACAGAGCCTCTTTAAAGAGGCTCTGTCACCACATTATAACAGCAGTGGTTTTTATTTTGAAAAACGATCATTTTTTAGCAAGTTATGAGCTATTTTAGATTAGTTTCTTAAAGACCAACTGGGCGTGTTTTTACTTTTGACCAAGTGGGTGTTTTAAAGAAGTGTATGAGGCTGACCAATCAGTGACCAATCAGTGTCATACACTTCTCATTGTTCCAGCCCAGCATGATCCACAGAACAGTGTGATTGTGCAGTGAAAGATGTTGGGCTGGAACAATGATTAGTGTATGACCCTGATTGGTCACTGATTGGTCAGCCTCATACACTTCTTTACAACACCCACTTGGTCAAAAGTAAAAACACGCCCAGTTGGTCTTTAAGAAACTAATCTAAAATTGCTCATAACTTGATAAAAAATGATCGTTTTTCAAAATAAAAAACACTTTTGTTATCTACATTACAGCGCCGATCACATGATGTAGGAGACAGGGCATTTATAATCTGGTGACAGAGCCTCTTTAAGCTCTTGGATAAAGGGAGCAAAGTGAGATCAACAAATCCGGCTATTTCCCCTATGCAGACATTATTTATCCTGGTCTACAAGGCAACAAAACTTGCTTAAGATTAGATAGAGCTCGCTAGGCCAGTCTGACCAGTTCATTGCTCCACACATTCATCTGTCAGCGATAAGGTGCCAATTTGTAGCAAATGACAGAAAGGTGGGGAAAGTCTGCCAAGATATTTTTATTAGTAAGCCTTAAGAAATTCCACACAGGAACCTGTTATGGGTTGTCATGTAACCTCACAAACTTGAAACGGAAAGGAAAATCAAAGAACAAGTTATTTTTAGATGACGCACAGTACTGGTAGTTTTTGAGCATTATAATAATAAAAAGTAAGGTGAAAAAAAAACATTTCCAACTTCCCCTAATAAACTTTAATGTATAATTGTAAAGACCAGAGTTTAGGTGACAACGATTACTGGAAACTAAAAATTACTGTAGCACCTTACATTAAGTGTTCTTTATTTATACACTCCGTTTTACTATACAAAAAATACACTTGCATTGACCATTGACCCCATGAAGCTCACAATATAATTTTCCATATCTGAAGCGCATACACACCAACATTTCTTAAACACGGTCTATTTCTATAGACTTCTCATAAGCCAATGCTTATCTGGTAGTTGATTCTTGTACCCTAGAGCATTTTAACATGGAAGGCACCACTCAAAATATTATGGGCCCTTAGACAGACTTTACCCTATCTGTATTTTAAGCCTTGAAGACCTTGGCAGAAAATAAGTATATACAGTTAAAATAATAATCAGATGTAAGTAGATGTTATTGGTTACACACATTCTGGTTATTGGGCTTGTAACATGATACACAGTCCAAAGAACTGAAGAGGAAATATTCTACATAATTGTAATGTAGGAAGAGTGAATGTCCGCTATCTGTCCTCGGTCCCCGGACTGCTAATGTACTATATATAATAATTAAGTAACCACATGTTTACCTTATCTGTCTGCTGAACCAGCATCTTCTTCTCAAGTCTTGTCCTATTTCTTGGCACCATGTGGGAAAGTTAACAACGTTCCTTCGCCAGTTTTCTGTCATAAAAATGTTACAAATAGCACAAAAGTTGCAAAAATTTGGAAATAAATTGGTTTATTAATAAATTAGTTGCATCTTACTTTATCTTGTTTTTTAGTTAGACAAACACAGTCTTCATACATATTCTAAATGTCTTTTATCATTTGGATCTTCAAAGCATACACATTACAGTTCAATGTATTTCTAATGCAGAACAGTCATCTCTGCTTATCACAACTATAGACGTGCAATTTACATTTGCAGAAGGGATCGGAGCTCAAATCTTTTAAATATAGCAATATATAAAATATAAATTACCCCTAGCATTGTCCAGGGCAATGCTTCTCAACATTTCTAAGCCAAGTACCCCATACTCAAATATTGCGGGAAAAATATTGCCGGAAAAAACGCCCCCGCCTCCCATTGAAATCAATGGGAGGTATATTTGGACGTTTTTGGCACGATTTCCAACACGGTTTTCCCATTAAAAACAGTGCCAAAAATCACGCTGAGTCAAAAACGTCTGAAAATACGGAGCTGTTTACAAGGGAAAACAGCACCTGATTTTCAGACGTTTTTAAAGTCACTCGCGATTTTCGCAGCGTTTTTCGCTGCTTTTTTTACGGCCGTTTTTTTGGAGCTTTTTTCAATAGAGTCTATGGAAAACAGCTCCAAAAACATCCCATGAAGTGTCCTGCACTTTTTTTCGCGGCCGTTTTTAAAAAAAACAAAACGCAGCGAAAAACGCTCTATCGTTACAGAACGCCGTTTTCCGATTGGAATAAATGGGCAGATGTTTGGAGGCATTCTGCTTCCGATTTTTCGCCCATTTTTCGGGCAATTACGGCAAGAAAACTGCCGAAAATAGGCCGTGTGAACATACGTTTAGTAAAAAGTGCTCAAATAATGACAACGGCAAATGTACTATACTTCTCATCCAAAGCTCAGAAGAAAACAAGATGAATCCATGTTTCTTTGCTTGTGATTATTCAGAACTCGGTGTGTTAATTGCGGACATTATTGACAGGGAATGAAGGCGAGCTGTGCCTCCGCGCTGTTACTCAGTAGTACAGTCTGGATACTTTGTAATGCCCAGAATGTATCATGAATCCACACATGTGCACTCCTACAAATCCTCCCACTACCAAACCATATGCATCAAATTTATTTCAAGGAAAGGAAAAGAAAAGAAGGCATTTCATTCTAAAGCCATACACAATTATATTAATGCATTGCATCATAATAAAGAGGAAAGATACAACATATGCTGACCTTTATTAGGATGGGTTGACACAGAGCTTTTTGACAAGTTTTTTTTACGTGGAAACCGCGCCACAAAACGCACCAAAAAACGGCCGAAAATGCCTCCCATTGATTTCAATGGGAGGCGGAGGCATTTTTGTCCCGCGGGCGGAAAAACTGGCTCGGGGGAAAAAGAAGGGACATGCCCTATCTTCGGACGTTTACGCCTCTGACCTCCCATTGTCGTCAATGGGAGGCAGCGTATTTCGCTGCGTTTTATGCCCGCGGGTCGAAAAGCGCAGCGAAAATCGTCATGCAGGCAGAGGAAAATCTGCCTCAAAATTCCAAACGGTATTTTGAGGTAGGTTTTCCTCCTGCAAAAAACTCAGTGTGAACCCTTAAAGTGATACTTCCCAAATGTTTCCTTATATGTGATTAAAAAAATCAAAAATATTTTATCCCCAAAAATGTCCTTCCTTATTAGCTGACTACTCCATTCTACATGCAGATCTCTCCTTGAACTTGGCAGTCAAGGGATTAAATGAGTGTCTTCTTCATAAAGCAGTGTGTTGTAGTGTGATCTGTGTTTTCTTTACAACACGTTTTAAGATTAAAGAATCTTTAACAATTATCTTCTCCATTGAATCTTATAAATGCAAATATATCACATTGATGCCACCATATTTGTCTTTTAGTCCAAATTCCATGCAGCATTAATCAGAAAAAGCACATCTCAGAAGCTCCTGGGCAAAAGAGATGGTGGGGGTCCCTACTGTTCCCTCTTAGCTGTGTGTTCTGGAAAACAAAGATTTAATACAAACATCGAATGAGGTCAACAAGCCCAAAAAAGTTAGCTTAGGCTTCGTTCACAACTGTGCTAGGGATCCGTTCCGACGTTGCATCGGAGCTTTCCGTCAGAACGGAGTCCTGACAGACAAAAAATGAAATCATAGGTTTCTGTTTCCATCACCATTAATTTCATTGGTGTCGGATCCGATGACAATGATTTCCTTTTGTCTCAGTTGTGCAAGGGTTCCGTCGTTTTGACAGAATCAATAGCGTAGTCGACTACACTGTTCATTCTGTCAAAACGACGGAACCCTTACACAACTGAGACAAACGGAAACCATTGTCACCGGATCTGTCACCAATGAAATCACGGCAAAAAGACGGTGCCATTCAGCACGTGCGGAAGTTATACTTGTATATATCCTTGCTAAAAGAGACTCTCTGCTATAGGGCCTAGTAGGCCACAAAATGGCGGCTGCACGCTGCTATACTTCAACTTCAAGCCTAGCAGGCCACAATATGGATGACTGACTTGCCACTTGACAAGATCCCAGATTAGGCCCGCTGATCAGTCAACAGCAGAAACCGTCTAGGTGATGTCTGCCACATACTTACAAACCCAGCTACCAGACAATGGGAAGATCTCTGCCTTCCACCCACTGATCTCTCTTCAGTTATTCTGCCACAGAAGTCCAACAAAAGGTACTAGGACCTCACCAGACAAATGTAGCCTCCCCGGTCAGAATTCTCTCTTTCTAGGTCAGTCTCTCGCTTCAGCAGCTACCTCTTCGCCCACCAGCAGATACGCCTCTCTTTCTCTTCTCACACAGTACAGAGAACAGGTCACGCCAACTCCTCCCGATGACTGAACATAGTCGGGCTTTTTACCTGTTTGATTTATTATTTAGGATAAAGGAGAACCTTTTCTCTCAAGATTTAATTGAAATAGTTATTGTGTCATTGTGCAATTCTATTTTAAATGATCATTTAGCCGAGTGACTATTATTAGTTCTAGTAAGACTAAGATCACATGTGGCAGAAAATAAACGGATCTAGTCTTAAATTCATGGAAAATGTTGCATGTGTTACATGCGGATTTTGCCATAAATTTTGCACGGCAAATGGTAAAAATCGGCAACAAAAATCTGGAAGAAATACACAAAATATAAAGTATGCTACAGATTTCAAAATGTACTGCATGTCCTAAAAATAAGTTTTTATTTTTTTTTTGCAGTGTGTGAATATGATTTTGTAAGCCCCCTTTCACTTACATTGTACTGTTCACGGATGTTAATTTTTGCGGAAGTCTACGTGGAAAATCTACAACAAATACTCATGAACACAGCATTGGGGTTTGGCCATTTCCACCACACTAAAGCATTCAGCTATTCAATCTCCATAGATACACACTAGTGGAGTGGAAAGCTCAGTGACTTTGAACCTGGCAGAAGCTAGTTCATCAAATTTCTGTCTTGCCGGAGTTGCGCAGTCAGCTGTTAGTGCTGTTAATGAGAAAATGTCTTGGGTCAACAACAGTTTAGAAAAGGTAGAACACATAAATCAAAAAAACAGGACCATGTGGGCACAAATTGGGTACATCAGCATAGGAATTGTTCATCAGGAGCTTCATGGATCCAATTCCCATGGTCATGCAGATGTATTCTCTGGGGTGAGGAATCTTCATTGGCAGTCTGATGGAAAAAAACTAAATTTTATACGTTTAACCCCTTAGCCACTTCGGGACGAAGCCATTTTTTGATTTTTGATTTTCGTTTTTTACTCCACGCATTCCAAGAGCCATAACTTTTATATTTTTCCGTCAATAGAGTGGTGTGAGGGCTTATTTTTTTGCGGGAGGAGTTGTAGTTTCTGTTGGTACCATTTATAGTTCCATATAATGTACTGACAAACTGAACAAAAATTCTTTGCGGGCTTAAAATGGAAAAAACTGCGATTCCTCAATAGTTTTTTGGGTTTTGTTTTTATGGCTTTCACCGAGCATTAAAATTGACAACTCATCTTTATTCTGTGGCTCAATACAATTATGGTGATAGCAAATTTATATACGTTTTTTTTTTTATATTTTACTACTTTTATCGATAATAAACTTTTTGTAATGATGGGGGTAGGGAAACAGACAAGTGAGCCCTAATCTACCCGCCACTCAGTCCCTACCTACTTGCAACGACCCGCCCTAGGCGACGGGGTACAACTGGGCGACGGTCCCTACGCTCAGTAAGTGCACGACAGACAAACAGACAAGGGTACACAAAGCTAAGGGAAATGGGGCAGTTGCCCACGGCAACACCGTGAGCAACAAGAGTGGTGAACGAGCCGAGTCAAACCAGGAGTGTACGAGGTACCAAACGCAGAGCAGGAGAGAAGTGAACAAGCCGAGTCAAACCAGGAGTGTACGAGGTACCAAACGCAGAGCAGGAGAGTAGTCAGTAAGCCAGGGTCAGTATGAAGCAGGGTCAAATAGTTCAGAAGCTGCAGCAGGGCCAGGAAACCAAACGAGAAGAATCACAAGCAAGGAGGAACAGGAAAGGCAGGTATAAATAGACAGAGGGCGGGAGCTAGCTCCGTCTGGCCAGGCGGTGATAGGCTCTCCCACTCCTAAGCCTGCCATCCTGAGTGGTGGAAGATGGAGTCAGTCTCACAGACATAGAAGCAGGTGCAGACTGATTACCTATGGGCGTTGACACAGAAGCTGTGCCTGGCAGATCTTTTACACTTTTTGTTAAAAAAAAAAATGTTTTGTGTCGCCACATTCTGAGAGCCATAACTTTTTTATTTTTTCACCGATTGAGCGGTGTGAGGGACGAGCTGTAGTTTGTATCGGTACCATTTTTTGGTACGTAGAACTTTTTTATCACTTTTTATAAAAAAAAAATGTGAAGCGATTTTGGCATTTTACATTTTTTCATTTTTACGGCGTTCACCATGCGCGTTAAATAACACTATATTGTAATAGTTCAGACTTTTGTGGATGCAGCAATACCAATTTTGTTCACTTTTTTTTTTTTTACATTACTTTAAGGGGAAAATTGTAAAAGATTAACTTTTAATATTTTTTTTTTTTTTTCACTACTAAAAACTTTTTTTTACTTTTTTTCACACACTTTATCACTCCCCCTAGTGGACTTGAACCAGCGATCGTTAGATCGCTGGTACAAAATACTGCAATACTAACGTATTGCAGTATATCGTCATTTTTACAGGGCTTAGCAGAGGCAGAGTGAAGGCAGCCCTGGGGGCCTTCATTAGGCCCCTGGGCTGCCATAACAACTATCGTCACCCCCCGATCTCACTTCGGGGTGGCGATGAGCTGTCGGAGGGGGCCGCCCTCCTCTTTTCAACGCCTCAGATGCTGCGGTCGCGATTGACAGCAGCATTTGAGGCATACCTCCCAACTTTTTATCTAGGATGGGGCGTGAGGGGGGGGGGGGCTGCAAAAATAATGTGCCTGGAGACACAAGAGTTTCTAAAATCATGAAATAATGTCATTTATTTTATGATTTTAGAAACGCCAGTGTTCCAAGGCACTAAATTGTTTAAACTGTGTACTCACCACTGTCCTGTGGCTTCTATTCCTCTGCAGTGCTCCGCTCCTGTGTGTCTGCTCCCTCTCTCCAGCCAGACTGCTGCCCAGGCAGCGTCCTTGCACGGGGCGTGGCTGGCAACAGGGAGGGTCCGGGGCAGGGCGGCACATTGCTCAGACCGCCCGGGACAGCGGGACAGCGGTGAAAACTTTGGACTGTCCCGCTGGATCCAGGACGGTTGGGAGCTATGTTTGAGGGGTTAAACAGCCAGAAGCAGCGCGGTTGCTGCTACCGACTGTTAGTCCTGGGTGTCCGCTGTCAAATAGAGCCGACACTCGCAGCACATGGAGAGCGCTCATTGCGTGAGCGCGCTCCAAACATCACCCCCCGCACTTGGACGTAATAGCACGTCAGGGTGCACGAAGGGATTAATTGCCGGCCTATTTTAAACCTTAATGGCCAAGCTATTTTTTGTTTTTTTCCATCGTCGCATTCCAAGAGCTATAATTTTTTTATTTTTGCGTCAACATAGCTGTATAAGGTCTTGGTTTTTGCGGGACAAGTTGTATTTCTTAATAGCAGCCTTTTGGGGTACTTGTAATTTATTGATTAACTTTTATTAACTTTTTTGATGGGGTAATGGAAAAAAAACATAAATTTTGCCACTCTTTTTTGGGTCTTAGGTCTACGCCATTTACTGTGTGATATAAATAACATAATATCTTTATTCAGTGGGTCATTACGATTGTGGCGATACCAAATTTATATAGATTTTGTATTTTTTACTATTTTTTTTCAAAATTATTTGTTTGTGTGTCGCCATGTTTTAAGAGCCATAATTGTTTTATTTAAACGCCGATGCAGCTGTATGAGAGCTTGTTTTTTGCAGGATCACTTCTAGTTTTTATTGGTACCATTTTGGAGTGCATGTGGACTAAATAATGTAATTGCTTTATAGGTGGGGTTGTTACGGATGCGGTGATACAAATATGTGTAATGTTTTAATTTTTTTCATATTAAATTGTATAAGTGAAAAAGTGTTTTTTTTGTTTTAGGGATTTTTATTTATTTATTATTAACTTTATTAAACTTTTTGATAACTTTATTTTTAGTCCCACTAGGGGACTTGACTATGCGATCTTCTGATCGCTTTCATAATACACCTCAATACTTCTGTATTTGCAGCATATTATTCCCTGTATGGCTTAGCAGGCATCCACTACAGGCAGACCTGGGGGCCTTTGTTAGGCCCCCAGCTGCCATAAAAGCCATTGGCACCCTGCGATTGCAATTGCAGGCTGCCGATGGGGTGAGAGAGGGAGCACCCTCCCTCCAAAACCACTTGGATGTGGCATTCGCTGTTGAGCGCCGCATCTAAGGGGTTAAACGGGTGAGATCAAGGTTGAAATAGATTCCCGCCCATTAGTGCAGGTGTCCGGCTGTCTTTAGATTGTCTGACACCAGCTTTAGCCAGCACAGGACACCCGTGCCGGGCTAATGTCAGAGCGCCGTGAAAAAACGGCGCTCTGGCATAAGTACCCTTAACGGCCACCGTGAAAAGGCGTAGTGGCGGTCGTTAAGGTGTTAATGAGAACAGTACCTGCCTACAGGGGTAAAGTTTGGTGGAGGAAAATTAATGGTCCATGACTATCTTTCTGTCTGGGCAGGAGATACAAATTGCACCAAAAGTGCATAACTGTGAATGTCCAATGTAATATGTTTTACATATAAGAAACAAATTATTTTTGGAATACTAGATGTGATGGCCGTGGTCGTGGACCGCCACAATTCCCCACCTTCGGCCGTCTTGCTCTGGACTGTCTCCTTAAAGGGCCAGCATACATACAAAAAGTTCCCCAACCTATCCCCAGATCATCCTGGACTATAAAAAGGGCTCCGCCCTTCTACTCCTTATATGAGCTTTGTTGTTGTCTACCCATGTTTGTATTGTAAATGGTCCCTTAGTTGTTTCCTGCTCCCAGTGTTCCTGTATCTTTCTTCCTGTATCCTGTATGGAGTCGAGTGTGTCATCTGCCACGTCTGGTGTCATCTGCCACATCTGGTATCATCTGCCACATCAAGCTGCATCTGTGCCAAAGCCTCTGTTACACCTTGTGTCTGTCTAGAGTCTTACAGGTACTCTTGTACTAAAGAATTTACAATGACTTTGCATAGACTGTTGTTTGGCCAGCTGCCACTCCGCTACGGCAGAGCGGCCTAGTGGCTTAACATACCCGAGGGCCGTGAAACTAGGCCATCACTCATAGATCAACTTAATTGTTTTTTGCTCTTAGGCAAAGAATATAAGCCTTTAACCCATAGTCCTTGCTCAGACAAAGGTAGGCATCCAAGCAGTGGTAGCACTAGACATTCCACAGAGATTAAACTCCATGTTGACATGATAGAATCACAAAATTAAAATACAGATTTCTTGGCAGCACATTCATTCTACAAATCCCCCATTATACAATATTAGAAAGGTCATTTATTAGATTAGGATCTAGAACTCACAGGATATTACTTGTGCTGTGCGCCATTCTAAATACACAACATAACAATTAAGACATCACCGTACCCGAACAACATGTTCAAGAAGCAATTCATGTCTCATTAGTAATATTGCCAATTAGAAGACACGGTAATTTCATCACTGAACAGACTGGGCGATTGAATCATGCTGGCACATTCAGGAAAAGTAAAGGCTGTAGCGAAGGACTAATCCAAGTGGGCGTCTTCATAACAACAGGGGCATATTTTGGTAATAACCCTTATTCATTTTGGACTGGCATACAATAAAGATGTATCAGTATAATAAATAAAAGGGAAATGTCAGGTCTGTATATGAAAACACTCAATTCACTTTCAACTCCATCTGGCCAATCCCTAGTTTATTTCTCATAATTTGTGCATCATGTGATCATTTACATACTTATCTAGGTTTTTAGATTTTATTATTGTGGTTAGAGCTCTGTTTTTCAGAAACAGATCTCCAGTTCACCTACATACGTAGTAATAGTGTTAAAAGGGCTGTACTGGCAGCTACATTAAGATCTGCATAAAGAAAATGTAAGAAATTAAGTTTTCTGATATCTACTTGCTCTCTTAAAAATATCTGTCATGTGTAAATCTGCCCTTACATTCAAAATAAAAATTCTCACATCATAAATCAAATCCGTGAGTGGATATTACATACAGTATTAGGCCTTGTTCAGACGTGGCAGAATTTTTCCGCTGCAAATGTTGGTGCAGATTTGGGGAAATTACGCAATGAAACTGCACCAACATTTGCATATTTGACAGGTAATTCAGACGTTGCAGAAATCACAGCGGACTTGCCTCAGCTTTCAGTTTTTGCATTGCAAAGGCTGAAATCCGCAGTGAAATTCTGCTTCTTCTCCGCAATGTAATGAGCACGCTGCAGAGGGAAAATTCTGCACCGCAGCCTAATTTCCGCACAGTTATTTTCTGCAACATCTGAACTAACTTTCCTAAAAATGTATAGAAACAAATGTAAAAAACGGCTGCTGCAGAATTCCACTGCGGACTGTCCACAGCGCAATTCAACAGCAATTCCGCCACGTGTGAATGTGCCCTTACAGCGACAAGTTTCTTAAGCTGCACATATGTTTACTCCTGGGGGCTTGAATCTGATGAACCTCCGATCACGAGTTCATAGGGAAGCAGTGCTTCTAACCAGGTGAAAGTCCCATCCAGCAAGAGGCTTTTAGGGTACTTTCACCTTCTGGTGCGTTTTTTTAAACGCATGCACATGCTAGTTTTGATATTGTATAGGGTGTTTTTTAAGCTGAATTATTTTGATTGATGCTGCTTTTTAATTATTGGGGGTTTATTATGTCATTGAGAAAAAATGCTGATGTTCTGTGTCTTAGGCTTTATTCAGACGAACGTGAAAAACGTCCGTGCAACGCGTGTGATTTGCACGCGCTTTGCACGGACCTATATTAGTCTATGGGGCCGTGCAGACATGTCCGTGATTTTTGCTCAGCGTGAGTCCGCTGAAAAAAAGTCACGACATGTCCGTTCTTTCGGCGTTTTGCGCGAATCACGCACCCATTGAAATCAATGGGTGCGTGAAAACCATGCATGCCGCACGGAAGCACTTCCGTGTGAACTGCGTGATTCGCGCAACAGCTGTCAAAAGGATGAATGTAAACAGAAAAGCACCACGTGCTTTTCTGTTTACAAACATCCAAATGGAGTGTCATAATGATGGCGGCTGCACGAAAAGCACGCAGCTGCGCATCATATGCTGATGCCCCACGGAGCTGTTAAGTGGTTTTTGCTCACGCAAAAACGCCGCGTTTTTGTGTGTGCAAAAACGCCATGCTTGTGTGAGTGAGGCCTAACTGAGGGGACTTTCACACATGTCTTTTTGATTCAGTTTTATAATGCAATTTTTTAATCTAAAACTAGGAGTGGATAGTTAAGGGAGAGAAATTATACAGGGAAATTCAATGTCTCTCTTTTTTTTTTTAATCCACTCTCAGTTTTGGCATCAACAACGGCACCAAAAAAAACTGCATCAAAGCGGCACACATATAAGCACACTCATTAAGACGCAGAACATCACCATGTTTTCTCCATTACATAACAAAACCAAATTCATTATAAAGCATCCAGCATCAATTAAAAAGACGCACCAACAGTGGGTGCTCACCAGGGTTGCCAACTGTTTGTAAATTCCTGGACAGTCCGTAAAAATAAGGATCTTTTTTCCAGTGTCCGTAAAAAAAAATTTATGTGTCCATGATTTTATTAAAGATTAATGAGTTTGTGCCAATTATTGGGATTGTAATTATCATTGGTTTAGAGGTCACAGTAAATGCTGCTAATGTGTTCATATCACTATTCTAAGCTATAGACATATATTACTTATAATATTTATGATTCAACGTGGTTTTCCACATTGTCCGTATAAAATGTTTGCTGTCCGTGATTTTTGGATAAGTTGTTCTGAGAAAAAAAAATATCAGGTTGTCAACCTTGGTGCTCACGTTGCGGTTTAAGTAAGTTTTTGCCGCGAGTCATGGTAAAACTGCACCATTTTGCCACAATTTTTGTAAACTGTGGAATTAATATGACAGAGGACTTCTGAAAAATCTTGGAGATGTTAGTGGAAGGTACGGATTATGGAGGATGTTAGTCTTAGATCTTTGGAAGAGCGTAGAGCAGGGGTCTCAAACACGCAGTCAGCTCTGGAGCACAGTCCCTTTCCCGCACTGGATCGTTGGTGGTAGGTGAGCAATGGCCACACAGCCCCCTGTAGATAGTGCAACCCCCCATGTAGATATCGCCCCACACACACTGTGGGGCTGTGTGGCAAATGTAGGTAGCGCTACATTCCCCCCGGGGACCTCCCAACGGTCTCGGATTCAGCGGGACAATTCTGGATTCCGGGCGTTGTCCCGCTGTCTCAGGTAGCCGGTGGGTATGTCCCGCTGTCAACTGTATTTGCATCCTCAAGACGCGGATACAGTTGAACCCAATGCTGAAGCAGGGAAACGCCAGGTCCATGCTTCAGCATTAGTTCAGAGCGGAGGAGCAGAGAGCTCCTCCGCTCGCCGACGACTCAGCGGGCACAGAGCTTATTTAAGCGCTGTGCCCGGGGAAGCCCTTGACGTCACTGTCCATATATGGAGAGTGACGTCAATGGCTATTCTTGGAGCGGAGTCCCTGTGGTCGACGCTCCGGCAGGGAATTCCACTCCAGTAGTAGGCCCTGATGTCACTGTCCATATATGGACAGTGACATCAGGGGTTCCCTCTAAGAGCAGATTCCCTGGCCTATGCTCTGGCTAGGGATTCCACTCCAGGGGAGAAGGCGCTATCTTCAAGGGGGTGTGACAATATCTACAGAGGGCACTATGGGACTATCTACAGAATGCAGTGTGGCACTATCTACAGAGGGCATGGTGACACTATCTACAGAGGACACTGGCACTATCTACAGAGGACACTGTAGCATTATCTACAGAGGGCACTGAGACAGTATCTACAGAGGGCACTGTGGCAGTATCTACAGAGGGTAGTGTGGCAATATCTACAGAGGACACTGTGGCACTGTCTACAGAGGACACTGTGGCAGTATCTACAGAGGACACTGTGGCAGTATCTACAGAGGGAACTGTGGCAGCATCTACAGAGGGCACTGTGGCAGTATCTACAGAGGGAACTGTAGCAGTATCTATAGAGGGCACTGTGGCAATCTCTACAGAGGGCAGTGTGGCATTATCCACAGAGGACACTGTGACATTATCTAGGAGGGGTGTGGCATTATCTACAGAGGGCACTGTGGCATTTTCTACAGAGGGCACTGTAGCACTATCTACAGAGGGCAGTGAGGCAATATCTACAGAGGGCACTGTGGCATTATCTACAGAGGGAACTGTGGTATTATCTACAGAGGGCATTGTGGCATTATCTAAGATGGGGCTGCCCAATCTTGACATTCTTATGTCTGCCAAATGCTGACAACTGAGCCGCCAGACTGCATTTTGTGAAACTTAAACTGGAAAACTGGATTGTTAAAATAAGCATCTGAGTAAACTCACAAATTTCGGTTAAGTTTAAACCTAACGGTATTATTATAGTAATGTAGTATTATTATAGTAATGTAGTAGTACTATAGTATTGTATTGTTATTGTAATGTAGTATTGTAGTATTTTTTTAATAGCACCATTTTGGGGGACATATTATTTATTGATTAACTTTTATTTGGGGGGAAATAGAAAAAAACCTGAAATTTCGCCACTCTTTTTCTTAAATCTACGCCGTTTACCGTGTGATATAAATAACACAATAACTTTATTCAGCGGGTTGTTACGATTGCAACGATACCAAATTTGTATAGTTTTTGTATGTTTTACTACTTTTACACAGTAAAAACGCTTTTTTTTCAAAATTTTTTTTTTTTTGTGTCTCCATATTTGAAGAGCCGTAACGTTTTTATTTTTTCGCCGATGCGGTTGTATGAAGGCTTTTTTTTTGCGGGAAGACTTGTAGTTTTTATTGGTACCATTTTAGAGTAGATGCAACTTTTTGATCACTTTTTATCACATTTTTTTAAAGTCAGGATTCACAGAAAACAGCAATTTTTCAATAGTTTTTTATTACATTTTTTACGGCGTTCACCGTGCGAGTTAAATAATGTAATGGATTTATAGTCGGGGTCGTTACGGACGTGGCAATACCAAATATTTGTAACTTTTTAACTTTATTTAGTTTTTTTAATAGTAAAGCATTTTGTAAGGGGAAAAGCTGGGTTTTTCATTTTTTTCACATTTTTTTTAATTAACTTTATTAAACTTAATTTTCACTTTTTTACTAGTCCCACTAGGGGACTATAATATGCGATTCTGCGATCGCTATTATAATACACTGCAATACTTTTGTATTGCAGTGTATTACTGCCTGTCCGTTTAACGCGGACAGGCATCTGCTAAGTCATACCTGCGGCATGATCTAGCAGGCATTCACTCCAGGCAGACCTGGGGGCCTTTATTAGACCCCCGGCTGCCATTGGAGACACAGACACTCGGCGATCATATCGCCAGGTGTCGGTGGGAGAGAGAGGGAGCTCCCTCCCTCTCTCCAAAACCACTCAGATGCGGTGCACGCTATTGTGCACCGCATCTGAGGGGTTAAACGGGTGAGATCGATACTAATATCGATCTCACACGGCAGAGCAGGGACGCCCCCAGCCCTCAGCTGCCTCTGGCAGCTGAGAGCAGGGAGATTTGACAGCTCCCTGCTCTGTTTACTTATTCTGATGCCGCGACGTAAAAAGTCTATGGCATCGGAATAAGTCCCGTTAGTGACCGACGTAGAAACATGATGGGCCGGTCACTAACGGGGTAAAGGAAAGACTGATGCATCTCTGTTCTTTTTTGTTCACTTCTGTGTTTGGCTCAAAAAACGAAGCCAACTTTCACAAAAACTGCATCAAAACTGTGTGTGTGTGATTCTGGCCTTAGGGTAGTTTCTGTAGAGTGTGGAAACCAGATTGTAAGGGGTCGAGAAGAGAGTTAGCAGAGAGATAGCAGATTAGGCTAGAGTACACCAAGCATTCCAGGAGCGTAGAGATGAAGGGTACGTTAAGATCTGTAGTCAGCAGCGCAGGAAGGGTTATTTTCAGAAATGGGGTTATAACGGCATGTTTAAAGGAGGAAGGAAAGATCCCAGAAGATAAAGAGAGGTTAAATATTTTAGTCAGTTAACTAGTTATAGATGGGGAAAAAAACAGACAATGTGCGAGGGAATAGGATCGCTAATGCAAGTAGTAGAGCGAGAAAAAGAGAGCTGCTTAGATACTTTTTCTTCTGTTTTTGGGTCAAATTCTGAAAGTTAAGAAGTGGAAGGGAAGGGGTTCGAATCTACTCGGGGACTGGGAAATGATATTGTTAATTGATGTTGTCAATTTTAACTTTGAAATAAGTGGCCAAAACTTCAGCACTAAGATCTGTGATCGGCATCTGCCATTAGGACTAAGGTGGGAGTGAAAAGTATCAAATAGTCATTTTGGAATATTATATAGTGTGGAGATGAGAGAGGTGAAATAGACTTGTTTGGCGCGGTGAAGGGCATAGTTGAAAGTTTTGAGCATGAATTTGTAATGGAGGAAATCTGCTTTAGTAGTACAGAGATACTGAAGGATAAATGTGTAGTTTTAGGTCATTTATTAAATCATATTTACTACTTTAAAATTTAAAGAAATGGTCAGAAAGTTCCCTGTAGAACACCCGCATGATGGAATTTTCTATCCAGAAGGTACAGAAATCAGCAAAAACGTCCCCTGACTTTAGTTACGATGCACTTTATATGTAGCAATAGTCATGAAGTTTTCATGCCGCAGAATTACCAGAATTATTTATTGACAGAGAGTTTGTATCGATAACTTCTATTGTCTGAAAGCATAACTGCTGACATACCAATAAGGGTTGCAGCCAACCTGGACCGGCCACCTCTCTCCAGGGGCCCCTTAGCAGACGCATTGGTACGTACTCTCTAGGAGAATTGGGACAGTTACCAATAATAATAATACCTTTAAAATAGATAGGATAATTATGGCATCATGGAAAATGTAGTTAGAGTATGATTACTGACAGCTTGCTATGTATCTTCTAACCATACATCAAAGAAGCAGCCATGAGACCCCTGTAGCCAGGATATGCTACTTCTCTCCTGTGTGTCACTGCAGTTCTGACATTCTATTCATGAACCAGAACAAGTAGTGCTATCGTTTCTGGCCAAACAGTGTTTAACTGTGCATTAGTGGGAGGACAGATACAAAATATAATTTAAATAGTTTGCTAAATATAAAAAAAGACAAAATAGACATATCAGTAAGAAAAATGCTGCATCGGTGGCTCCAATGTTACGGTCTCCTGGAATAGATAGTCGTAACTGGAAGCTCTTGTGTCCCAATACAATGTCTGTTACTAGACCCTCACCTACTATGTGCCGTTTATAATACTGGTGCCTTCTTATCTGCCAGAGAAGCCTTTCTGCTCCTTCAGGCCCCATTGCCAGGTGTGATTGCTATCTCTGCACCCCTATAGCTATGTGCCTGGCTATATAAAAATTAAAGAGATTATCCTGTTTGAAACACACAGTGATAAATTGCAAGTTCCTCTAAAGGCCCTATTAGATGGAGCCATGCGTAATAGCGTGCAACGGTCAAACGACAAACAATAAATAGTTGGGTTTCCGTTGATCGGCCACATCTACCTGGGTGAAAGATTATCGTTTTTTGCCACCACATCCACTTGTCTAATCAGAAATCTTTCAGTTGTTAGAAGTTCAGAGATGAGGTGTGGGCGAACCAGCAACGATCACGGTAATGACTGAACAGCGAAAATCTTTAGCAAACATTGTGACGAGTAATAAACCGTCCATTGAATGTAAACGACTCGCTAAATCATCACTCGTCGCTCGTTCATGAAAGAATATCTGGGCCGTCAGGATTACTCACCTCCTGACGGCCGCAGCCATGGATCTGTGAGCGCTGGCCCGCATCTCCTCCTCAGGAGATGCCAGCACTCACTTTCGCTTCACTCTGCTGTGTCCCATAGGGTGCGCACGCACGCTCGCGCACCTGAATTTGATACCCAAATTAACCCAGGAGCACCCTGGACTATAAGAAGGGCCCTGCCCCTTCCTGCATTGTCTGAGCGTTGTTGTCATTTACCTATGTTTATCTCTGCAAATGCTCCCTTAAGTGTTTTCCTGTTCCCAGTGTTCCCGGTCCTGCTACCTGTATCCTGTGTCCCGTGCTATCTTGGTCCAAGTGCCATTTAGAGTTGGAGTCGTGTTGTGCTGTGTACTACGCCTTCCTTGTTACACCACGCCTGGTGTCTGCCTGCTGCCTAGTTCCCATCCAAGCCTATATTCGCTACTGTCTGAAGTTACCACAGGTTCACCTATGCAAACTATAGACTTTGACTTGTACCCTATTGGCCAGCTACTATACCATCAAGGTGGTACGGCCCAGTGGGTCCACGCACCCAACGTGACACAGGGGAAATGACCAGCCTGCCGTTTCCTACCTTCACAAATCATCTGTTTACTAGGGGTCTCTGAGTCGGCTTTTAGATGGTTGTCTGTCGTGAAACAACCCCTTTGACATTAAAAGAGCTGTCTCATGAAGACATATCTAAAGAAACTATAGCTGCCCTGGTGCTAAAATATAGAAATACATGCCGGCCATTGAAATGAATGACCAACCATGTAAAATATTGATGGCTCCCTACTCTGGCTCATATTGGTGGGTCCTGAGAGATGGCTCCCTTTTATGATATCTTTATGACCTAATGGGCATATGAACAGGGGTTGGCTTTATGAAACAACCCCTTTAATAAATATATTTATTAATAATGCATTTTTTTCTTATATTATATTAATATTTGACAAAAAAGTATACACAATATAAAAGGAAACATAAAGAAAAGTTATTAGCTGATATGATTGTGGGTACAGGATATACTGTATACCCAGCTCAGCATTTCTAAGCTATTTACTCATGAAGAATTCCTTTCACCTATTGAAAATCAATGCATATAAACTCTGTCTGGTCAGCATCCATCTGTTTATATCAATAACTCTAAAGACTATTGACTGCAAGTAAAAATGATGCAGGTTTATTAACATAAGGCTATGTGCACATGTGCATTGTTCATTACTGTTCTGCTCCGCCATAGTGTAAGAATATGGAAGTGACCCCATCCTTAAAAGGGTCCCCAAGAATATTTATTTTGCATTCTATATATGGTAGATATATTCCTGCTGCGTAGTGCATATTATTTATCACTTAGGCCTCCTTTACACGAACGTGATATACGTCCGTGCGACGCGCGTGCTTTTCACGCGGGTCGCACGGACCTATACAAGTCTATGGGGGCATGCAGACAGTCCGTGAGTTTTGCTCAGCGTGAGTGCGCTGAAAAAAACTCACGACATGTTCTAAATTTCTGCGTTTTTCGCACATCACGCACCCATTGAAGTCAATGGGTGCGTGAAAACCACGCAGGTCGCACGGAAGCACTTCCGTGCGAACTGCGTGATTCGCGCAAGAGCAGTCAAACTCTGAATGTAAACAGAAAAGCACCACGTGCTTTTCTGTTTACTAACATCCAAACGGAGTGTCTTAGAGATGAGCGAACCGAACCGAACTTCACCGGGTTCGGCCGAACTCGTTTTGACCGAACCCGGCAAAAAATGTTCCAGTACGCGACGTCAGGAGACAGTCACTGTCCAGGGTGCTGAAAGAGTTCAACTGGTCCAGCACCCTGGAAAGTGACTTCCGATCACAATATACATGAACGTGTAAAAAAAAAAAGAAGTTCTGACTTACCGATAACTCCCGGCTTCTTCCTCCAGTCTGACCTCCCGGGATGACGATTCAGTCCAAGTGACAGCTGCAGCCAATCACAGGCCAAGCACAGGCTGCAGCCAATCACAGGCTGCAGCGGTCACATGGACTGCCGCGTCATCCAGGGAGGTGGGGCCGGATGTCAAGAGAGGGACGCGTCACCAAGGCAACGGCCGGGAGCCCGGACTGGAGGAAGCAGGAGGTTCTTGGGAAGTATGAACGTCTTTTTTTTATTCACAGGTTGCTGTATATTGTGATCGGAATTCACTGTCGAGGGTGCTGAAAGACTTACTGCCGATCAGTTAACTCTTTCAGCACCCTGGACAGTGACTGACGTCGACTAGCCTCATCTCTATGATGGCGGCTGCGCGAAAATCACGCAGCCGCGCATCATACACTGATGACACACGGAGCTGTCAAGTGCCTTTTGCGCATGCAAAACGCTGCATTTTTTTGCGTGCGCAAAACACACACGCTCGTGTAAATGAGGCCTTGTACTGTCATTTTTACTGCATTGATTGTGGTTCACAGGTAGTGATGGCTTTCTATTGTAGCTTTAACCCCTTCCCACCGCAGCCCTTTTTCAGATTTAAATTTTCGTTTTTTCCTCCCCACCTTCCAAAAGCCATAACTTTTTTATTTTTCCGTCGATATAGTACTATGAGGGCTTGATTTTTGCAGGACGAGTTGTAGTTTTTCGTAGCACCATTTATTTTTCCATATAATGTACTAGGAAACAGGAAAAAAAAAATTTGTGAAGTAAAAAATAAAAAAAACAGCGATTCCTTTTTTACACGTCGTTTTTACGGAATTCACTGTGCAATTAAAAACAACATGTCAACTTTATTCTGTGGGTCAATACGATTACGGCGATACCAAATATATATAGTTTTTTCTATATTTTACTACTTTTACATGTAAAAACCTAAGTGTAAAAAATAAAATGTATTTTGTTGCCAAATTCCAAGAGCCGTAACTTTTTTATTTTTCTGTCGATTAAGTGGTGAGGGCTTATTTTTTGCGAGATAAGCTTTAGTTTTTAATGATACCATTTTGGGGTGCATGCGACATTTTGATCACTTTTTATTTCATTTTTTTGTGGGAGATGAGGTGACCAAAAAATAGAGATTCTGGTGTTTACAATTTTTTATTTTTTTTTACGGTGTTCACCGTGCAGGTTAAATAATGACATATTGTAATAGTTCAGACTTTTACGGACGCGTTGATACCAATTATGTTTATTTATTTATTTTTTTTACAATGCTCTCGGGGGATAATTGTAAAAAGGTGGTTTTTTTTACTTTTAATTTATTTATTTTTACATAAAAAAACAACTTTATTTTACTCATTTTTACTTTTTTTATTAGTCCCTCTCGGGGACTTCAATAAGCGATTGTTAGATTGCCGGAGGCAGGGCTTAATAGGAGCACAAAGATGGCGGACCTGGGGGCCTTCATTAGGCCCCCAGGCAGCAATAGCAACCATTGCCCCCCCCCCCCCCGCGCGATTGCGTTGCGGGGGCATGATGAGTTGTTAAATTGTCTTTCTAACAATTTAAATGCTGTGGTCGCTATTGAGTTAAACGACACCAGCATTGTATGGAGCGGGTTCACTCCGTGAGCCCGTTCCATACTTCCCCTACCCGACTTTGGCGTATGGATACGTCAAATGTCGGGAAGGGGTTAATACATTTAGCGCCTGGAGAAGGGGCATTGCTAAGGTCTTAAAAGATCAGGGGCACAAGCCCCAAGACATATTTTTCCACACCCCTTTTTTTTAACATGCAAATCAGAGATAGCTTATTCATAAGTCTAAGGCCCCTATAGCTACATTACTGGATAGAAATTGGATGTATTGTCTCAGCGCACTTTATCACATATTATAGGCTTAGATATAGGCCCCAGCTCTCTGACATTGCGGCTCCAGCGATGGAGCCAGGAAAGGTAAGTATAAGAATTGCTTTGTTTATGTGTTGGTAATTTTTTTTGTGTGTTTGTGTTTTTTTACAGGTTCGGTTGTTGGACTACTTCAGATTCTAGGACTACTTCAATAAATGTTTAACAAGGATTGTGTGGGTTTTATTATTTCAATAAAATAGTTTTTCTTTGTCCTTGTATTTTTTTAAACTTTATTACTACCGCCTTAGTAATGGCCGCTAGCTGATTGACAGCGTCCATTACTAAGGCGGGGCTTAATGTTAGCCGGTGAAAAGGCTTGTACTAACCCCCATTATTACCCCGATACCCACCGCCACCAGGGGTACCGTGAAGAGTCGGGTACGATCCAGTATCCGACCATCTGTAGTAATGGACGGGTACTGGGGCAGCCACAGGATGGTAAAATGGTAGGCTTAGATACAGGGCCCATGTGTGATACTGTCTGTTGTTTGCCCAGCAGACAGTAACATTATACTTACCCTCCTCTTCAACTCCAGATGCAGAGGAGGTCCTGACACCATGCAGCGCCGCAGCGTTGTGCGCGGTGCACAGCATCATGACGCGAGAAGACTTCAGGATCTTCGCTGTGCTTGTGAACGAGGAGGGTAAGTATATTGCTATTACTTTAGTAACAGGTGCCTGTGTATTTTATTACGTAGGCCCCAATTACTATAGTAACTGTGTATAGACGCGGTGCGGGGGGCCACGGGCCCCCTGGCTTCGGAGCCTGGTAGCAATTGCAACCACTGCGACCCCTATAGCTATGCCATGTGGCAGTCGCCCAGAGCTCCGGGGGAACCGGGCCAAAGATCTGGAGCTTGGTCCCCGAAAGCTAACGACGCCACTCCACGTTGGGGATGTTCTGCTGAGAAATGTTATGTTACTGATTGCTGGTGACCATATGTGGGAGTAACACAGGTCTGAGTAAAGACACTTTATTTAGACAACTATCCTGGTCTTTGTTCCATCTTTCCATGACTACCCTGCACATTGGCCTTACACCACCCGGAGCTGAACAACGAAAATAATGGTAGGGCTGTGTGTGGCACCCAGGGGAGGGGGGGCCCAGTCAAAAGTTTGCTATGGGGCCCGGTCTTTCCTAGTTATGCCCCTGGTAGTAGATGTTACCTGCAGTCCTATGTAACACCAGAGATAACACACTGTGATAACTCTCAGATTACAGACAATGTAGTAGTATTACCTAGTATTTACCTAAAATAAACGATCCTGCAACCCCCCCATCACCCTCTGCTGGATGCCCTATGCATCCCCAGTGCATAGTGGCAAATACGGGCCTGAGAATGGGCAAAAACATTGGCAAAAATAGCTATAAAAATACAGTAAGGCTATGTTCACACGCTTAGCAAAAAATGTCTGAAAATACGTAGCTGTTTTCAAGGGAAAACAGCTCCTGATTTTCAGCAGTTTTTTAAGCAAACTCGCGTTTTTCGCGGAGGTTTTTACGGCCATTTTTGGAGCTGTTTTTCTATAGAGTCAATGAAAAACGGTTCCAAAAACGGCTCAAGAAGTGACAGGCACTTCTTTTCACGGGGCGTATTTCTATGCGCCATTTTTCAAAACGTCCGCATAAAAAAACGTCCCATCGGAACAGAACGCCGTATTTCCCACTGAAATCAATGGGTAAATGTTTGGAGGCGTTCTGCTTCCGATTTTTCGGCCATTTTTCAGACGTTTACGGCTTGAAAACGGCCAAAATTAAGCCATGTGCACATACCTTTATAGTACGTCCACGTGCAAACAGTAGTGATCATAATGCGAATTTTAAAATTAGCAGCATGTTTACTTTTACGAACAGATTTTTTTCCGCTACATTTAGATGGAATTTTAAATCTTCATCCACATGCATTAAACTGTAAATTGCTCCAGATTTGCGGTACGGAATACATACCGCAAATCCGCAGCAAGTCTGCAGCGTGTGAATTCAGCCTTAGGCCATTTTCACACTTGCGTTTTTTGTTAGGTATTTTGCATCAGTATTTGTAAGCAAAGACCTGGAGTCGAGCCTACACAGAGAAAAAGTGTCATGGAAAGATTTATACCTCTTCTGTGTTTTGGCCCTACTAGTACTCCTGGCTTTGGCTCACAAATACTGATGCAAAATACTGACCAAAATATGCAAGCGTGAAATTGGCTTAGGCCATGCAATTTTTAAATGACAATGTTTCATATTTTAATATTGCACACTGTAGCATATAATATTTTAACATAAACTGAAAAAAAAATTTAATGGAGAAATTCATCAAAATGATCTCCTCCTATGTCATATACACATAGGAGAAGAATCCATTGGTAAAGTCTGTCATCCAGGACCCCCACTGATTTCCAGAATGAAGATTTACTGTTAGCTAATTTTATATTATTTTACTTTCAAGACCTGCTCTTTCTAACAATTGTATCCAATACTGATGCAATTGACTATGGCAGTAGCAATGCAGGTTGCTCATAGAGTCCCCTGTATGACTCAGGTGATACGATGACATCATTGAACCACCCTGCATCTTTCCACAGGAGCTTGGCCAGAAAAAGCCAAGCCAACAGCTGGGTGACAGCACGGGGACGTTGGTAAGGTGAGTATTCTTTAGTGTGGGCGGAGCCTTCTTTAAATATTCAGAGGCACAGTGTGGGGCATGTTTTCATTGAGGGGCACAGTGTGGTAATTGTTTTATTCAGGGGCACAGTGTGGGCCATTATTTTTATTCAGGGGCACAGTGTGTGGCATATTCAGGGAGTATATATAATATTTGTATTCAGGGAGCACAGTGTGGCTATTATTTTACTCAGGGGCACAGTTGGTCATATTTTTATTTATGGGGTACTGTGTGGGACATTATTCCATTCAAGGGGCACAGTATGTAGCACTATTATATTCACGAAGCATTGTGTGGGTCATTGTAATAGGTACTGTGTGTAATACTGTTATTTTCAGGGAGCAAAGTGTGCGGCGCTATTATATTCAGGGGGCACAGAGTGTGACGGTATTATTATCAGGGGGTACAGTGTATGGAGCCATTATACTTAGGGGGTACAGTGTGTAGCACTATATTATTTGGAGGGATGTGCTGCAAAAGCGAGGAGTCGGAGACATCTAAATGGCAAATGTTGCAGAGTCCTGGCCGGGAGAATTCATCATTGCTGTCTGGACCAGATGGAGAAGAAAAGAAAAGAGAGCAACTCCAATCAGAAAAGACGTCAACTGTGAGTAGCTGAATGTAAATGTTTATTCTACCTCTGACTGTGTGTTATCAGTACTGGACTCACTTGTATGGTCTGCAGCAAGATGATGCTAACGCATATCCGGAGAATTATTTACTGGGCAAGTTAGTGGCACGTATGAAACACGTTTTTGGGTTCAATTCATTTGAACCGGCCGTCAGATTTGAATCGAAAATGCCCAGATTGCCCTAAAAAGTTGTGTATGACACTCTGAGGTCTTCTTCTTGAAGAAGATTTGTCAATGATGTGATTAAGATTGATAGTTCACAAACTAATGTAAGATTTGTATAGCTACAGCAGCACTCACTCACAGCCATGGTTGCCTGTGCCTGCCTAACTAAGGCTTTGTTCACATATCCGTTAGGGCTCTATTCTGATGTTCCGTCTGAGCTTTCTGTCAGAATAGAGCCCTGACTGACACAGACAAATGGAAACCATTGGGACCGGATCCGTGACCATTGAAATTCAATGGTGATGGAAACCTATGGTTTCCGTTTGTGTCAGTTAGGGCTCTGTTCTGACAGAAAGCTCAGACAGAATGTCAGAATAGAGCCCTAACAGACATGTGAATGACGCCTACCACACTGACACTTACTGATGCCTATATCTCTCTAAAATTTATCTCTATGTATTCTATTCTCCTCACTATGAAACACACTCACTGATAGTAATCCGCTATGACTCATATGACTGTTATCCACTGAGTCACCACTGAGTGATCAGGGACTCAGATCTATACACTTCATGATTGACTGTGCTAGAGGGAGGTCTGTCTGCAAGGCATTATGGGGAAGCCCGCCTGGGCCACCGCCCGAGGACATGTGATCCTTCTTCTCTGTCTTATTGTCTTCTTCTGATCTGTAAAATAGCAGCCGCCATTTTGAGTGATTTGTGCTAGATAAATCGTAAAAGTTTCTGGTTTCACGAAATCCAAAACATTTGGGGAATTCGTAATGAATTAATTTTTTGTGGAAAAGATTTGCTCATCTCTAGACCTTAACTAAAGTTGCAGGTTTAGGAGAATTGTGCCACCGGGTAGGTTCTATCTGTTGATAAAACCTACTAAGAACTGGGTAGTAACAGATCACTAACTGAGAGCTCCACTTTGATGTTACAAATCACATCAGGATAACCAAGCGTCATTCGATGTCAACACTCTTAAGGATAAGCGCTACCAGAGAGTAGCCGATTGCCTATTTGAGTGAGGTGTGACATAGTGGGCTGAACTGGACAATGCCTTTATTGAAGATAAATGGTAAGACAAGACTGAGCTCAACACCATCTAACAGCATTTCTCTTATAGAGACCTTATATCCAGCATTGTGAGGAAATAGTCCATAAAACCCTAGTGGACCCCACTTTAGGAACCTCTGCTTTAGCCTGTGTTTCCTCTCTCCCATACTAAAATGGCTCTGAAAGCTCTGGGAAGGTAATGGTTCTGCTTGCGGAGATCCATCTGGTAGAGGGAATTATAAAAGGAAGAAAACAGTCTATCTAATTTGAAACAGTTGTCTACAGATAGGTGCCTTCTGTTGGCTGATATCCCTGCATCTAAGGCATATCCTTCAGCAAACCAGAGCCCTACTCTGTAATGGTGAGGAACAAGAAAGACAAAACAGCTGTCTACAGATGGGTGTCTCTGGTTTTACTGATATTCCTAGTAATTTTTTAAGGCTCTTAAATAGATCAGACATGCAAATACAGGGTAGCTACAGATAGGTGGCACTAGAGAGACAGGTTTATTTTTTCTGGAGTTAAGCTAATTTGCATACTGAAAGCCAGTGGCATAGCTATACGGGTCATAGCAGTCGCAATTGCCACGTATCACGTCTATTAAAAGTTACTATAGTACCTGGGTAACTACCCGGACCCCTGTTACTATAGAAATAGAAACAGACAGTATACTTACCGTCCTCGTTCCCGAGCGCAGTGGAGGTCCTGACGTCTCTTCGTGTCATGATGTCACAACGCTGTCCGGCGCGCACAAAATTGTGACGCTGGTTGGCGTCAAGACCTCCACTGCGCTCGGAGCTGAAGAGGAGGGTAAATAAAACATTACTGTCTGCTGTATCTGTACCTAAGCCTATCATGTGGTAGGCTTAGATACAAGGCCAATCAGACAGGATCACACATCGTTTGATCCCGTTCTTCTGGGCCCTGTATCTAAGCCTACCTTGTGGTAGGCTTGGATACAGGGTCCAACAGACAGTATCACACATGGGCCCTGTATCTGAGCCTACCATATGGTAGGCTTAGATACAGGGCCCAGAAGACCAAATCACACATGGGCCATGTATCTAAGCCTACCATGTGGTAGGCTTAAATACAGGGTCCAACAGACAGTATCACACATGGGCCTTTTATCTAAGCCTACTATATGTGTCACTAATGATTTTTTTTTTTGTGTTTGTGCTTTTTTTACAGGTTCGGTTGTTGGACTACATCGGATTCAAGGACTACTTCGATGACGTCTTTTTTTATTTTCAATAAAATGGTTAACGAGGATTGTGTGTTTTTTTTTTATTTCAATATAATCTTTTTTATATGTTTTTGTATTTTATTTTAAACTTTAGTACTACTGTCTTAGTAATGGCCGCTGGCTGATTGACAGCATCCATTACTAAGGTGGGGCTTAATGTTGGCCAGTGCAGAGGCTAACACTAACCCCTATTATTACCCCGGTACCCACTGCCACCTGGGCTGCTGGGAAGAGCCGTGTGCGATCCAGTACCTGACAATCTGTAGTGATGGTCCGGTACTGGGGCAGCCACAGACTGGTATTATTAGGCTAAGAATGGCCAGAAACAGCGGCCCTTCCCACCCTGGTAATGCTAGCCTGTGCTGCTATGTTGTATCTGACTGGTTATGAAATATGAGGGAGATCCCATGTCATTTTAATAAAAAAAATATAAAAATAATGGGAAAAAATTATGTGGGTCCTCCCCATTTTTCATAACCAGCCAGCAGCAGCTATGTTGTATCTGGGGAAAATTTGGGAAAATACAGTTGAGAGGTCTTGTCAGAAGTATATAAGATGCTATGTGTGGGGTTAGCAAAAGTAAGTAATACCTGAACATGACTGCAGGATCTAACTACACATAGGCAGGAATTTATTAAGATACCATTTAGGCCTCATTTACACGAGCGTGTGCGTTTTGCGCACGCAAAAAAACGCTGCGTTTTGCGTGCGCAAAAGGCAATTGACAGCTCCGTGTGTCATCCGTGTATGATGCGCGGCTGCGTGATTTTCGCGCAGCCGCCATCATAGAGATGAGGTAGTCGACGCCCGTCACTGTCCAAGGTGCTGAAAGAGCTAACTGATCGGCAGTAACTCTTTCAGCACCCTCGACAGTGAATGCCGATCACAATCTACACCAACCTGTGAATAAAAAAAGACGTTCACACTTACCATGAACTGCCTGCTTCCTCCAGTCCGGTCTCCCGGCCGTTGCCTTGGTGACGCGTCCCTCTCTTGTCATCCGGCCCCACCTCCCAGGATGACGCGGCAGGCCATGAGACCGCTGCAGCCTGTGATTGGCTGCAGCCTGTGCTTGGCCTGTGATTGGCTGCAGCTGTCACTTGGCCTGAATTGTCATCCCGGGAGGTCGGACTGGAGGAAGAAGCCGGGAGTTATCGGTAAGTCAGAACTTCTTTTTTTTTTTTACACGTATATGTATATTGTGATCGAAAGTCACTGTCCATGGTGCTGAAACAGTTTAAGTCTTTCAGCACCGTGGGCAGTGACTGTCTCCTGACGTCGCGTACCCGAACATTTTTTGCCGGGTTCGGTTAAAACGAGTTCGGCCGAACCCGGTGAAGTTCGGTGCGCTCATCTCTAATTTGACACTCCGTTTGGATGTTTGTAACCAGAAAAGCACGTGGTGCTTTTCTGTTTACATTCAGGAGTTTGACAGCTCTTGCGTGATTTTCGCGCATGCAACGCAGGACCGTCAGTGTGGCATGCGTTGTTTTCACGCACCCATTGAAGTCAATGGGTGCGTGTTGCGTGAAAAATGCAAGAATATAGAACATGTCGTGAGTTTTACGCAACGCACTTACGCTGCGCAAAATTCACGCATCGTCTAAACAGCCCCATAGACTATTATAGGTGCGTACGACACGCGTGAAAAGCACGCGCGTCGCACGCGCGTATAATACGCTCGTGTAAATGAGGCCTTAAACACCATTTTGAAGGATGATTTATTACTAAAAAAAAAACTGAATACAATCTTATCTTATTTTTTTTTGCCAAGTGGTACATATATTTTACTTATTGTACATTCTACATGAGATTGATCATACCCTGTGATGCCAAAGAAGCAAGAAGTTTCTGTATTTTCTAAAGAATACCAGCTAGACCCTTGTAAAACTGTTCCAGTATGTGCTGACAATTTCTTAGTAGGTATGGCAAAAAACACATGAATATTTGTATTGACATAGAAAATGGGACAAGGCATTATAGATTTTGTTTTCAGATCCAGCCGACGTTCACCGTGTACTATAGAAAGACAAAATTCCACAAGAGCAAAGGCAAGTCTCATCTCACCACATCATCCTTCAGCATATGTGGTGCATCAATAAGAACGCCACATGAATCATCACGAGTGATAAATCATGTGTATATCAGTATGAGTAATTCACTATTATACAAATGAGTGGGAGAGAGGAATTGGGGAAATGTCAATATGATGGGAAGATAAATCAATGTATTATATCATAGATGAGGAGGAGAAGCAGGTAAATGACAATAGAGCTCTAAAATACAGAAGACAAACAAGAAGCTAAGCACATGCAGAAGGTTTATATATTATATAAGAAAAGACCTTGAATAATGTACTTGTTATTTCCTTTAATGGTCACTAGATGGCAGTATTTATACAAAATATCACAGGCATGCATAACTATACACTACCGGTCAAAAGTTTTAGAACGCCTCAATTTTTCCAGTTATTTTTTACATTAACACAGTTCTAGTACAGCAAATTATGGTTTGAAATTGGATGCAAACTAATACTACAGGAAATTTGCGAAAATATAGCAATCTTGGATAGCTAACCCCCATACTAGCTAATGTCCTTAGTCCCACCACCCTCCCCTATCTCATATTCCTGATAGGCATATTTGAGACATGAGCTGATAATGTCTTTTCTTGGTCCACCCATTCCTCCACTGGGTATTGTATTTAACGGATTGCTCTTTCTCTTGACTTTAAAGGATTGAATACTTCGGTCGACTTAACTATTACCCCACACCTTTACCCCTAGAATAAGACTCCGACAACTGTTGTGGTGAAAGGCCATAGCAGCCATATTTATTAAATAACATTCTGAAACAAATATGCAAAGTAAGCATAATCATAAATGTATATATAAGTATTACATATAAATAACAATAATAATAACAGATAATAACATGAAAACAAAGGTCAATTTCGGGAGGGAGGAAAAGCTCCTTGAAGGCAGTCTCCAAAAAAACTATTTTACCCTTGGCCGTCCTTACCTGACACAAAGGCACCGTGTACCATTTGCAAATTGCTCCTGGGGACTCCATCCCCCCAGGAACTCCACCTGATGTATTTTCAACAATCCGATGCACGATCAATTATCGTGCACCTTAACCTCAATTTTCCGCCACCGACGGGCTACAGTGAAACCTTACTGTCGGCCATCCCGCCACACCTGAATGGCAAGCTCCAAATCTTCCTGCAAACCCAAGCACCATATGCCAATCCCTATCGCGTTCAAATGTACCCCATCGGCTCTGCGCAACTCCGCCGAGGGAGTCTCCAAATCGCAGTGACGCACCGCAATCCCACTGTTTCTGCGAACTAATCGGTCAATGGCCTTATTAATTTCTGCCCTAGCCTTATTCAAACTAACTACAGAGAGTGCCTGACGCCAAACACTACGCACCAGGATATCCGACCACACCACTAACATGCCAGGAAAAACAGACCAGAGACGCAACAGATCCAACTCTATGTCCCTAACTATATCCCTGGAAGGTCTAAGAGCAATATCATTGCCCCCTACATGTAAAACTAAGACATCAGGCGGTCTATCCAGCACCGCGTAAAACTGTACCTCAGATAGGACTCTATTGCACAGCATGCCCCTAAGCCCCAGCCACCTTACTTGCATCTCTGACCGCGCCAAACCCAACTGTCGACCGTCCGGACGTACATCTGCCCGCAGTGCACCCCAGTAAACAAATGAATGGCCGACAATCCATGCCAAACAAACGTCTGCACCTGAAAAACACTAAACAGAACATAACATGCAATCCCCCATGCAACCTAATAAACTAACTAAGGCCGAACATATGCCTTAAATCTTGCAGACTCCCATCTTCCAATTCTCTTAATCACTGAATCAGACAAGCCCCACCTGGAAGCCTCTATGGCCGCTCCAATCCGAAATGAAAGAACAAAATTCCTTCTCCACCATACTCAAGGAGGCCAAGTACTTTCGAAAAACTGCCACAAACTGATACTGGGATAAAAAATTACCATTCTCATGCACCAAAAGTGGAGCGCCATCCCGCGGCCGCTCGACTAAAAATCGCTCAACACAAACAACTGGACACACAGGGGAACCCTCCAAACACGCCAAAACCACTCATACCCCTGCCCGTCTGATCTGTTTTTGACCGCCGAATAGTACATGTCACAGAATCCCCTTCCAGCTGCATATCGCCCAACAATAAACTGCCCACCATAGATCCATTACGCGTCACCAACTCAGAAACTCTAAACACCCCAAAAAACGCCAAAGAAAATGCCGCCCTAAATAAGCAAACCTCATAACTTGAAGAACAAACCTGCTCCAAACTCCTACCCAAAGATCCCAATAACTCAAAGGTAACAGGCCAGCGAGTGTCCCTCTGCACACCCTGTTTCCGATAACCCTTCAAAGCCTGCCTAACCATAAAGGACTTAGACACATCACAGATGCCCCTCAATTTGCACCAAAGGGCTACAGCCGCCACCCCCTGTGAAGCCACTGAAAAAGAAGCACCTTCACTAAAAGATAATCCCACAAAGTACAACAGCAAGGAGCCCAGCGCCTCATCTGCCTCATTCATCCCTACCTGTTGCAACAAAGCCTCCCAACAAGCCCATACACGAGAATATGCCGCACAGGTAGCAGTACTCACAGACTGACATATATCAATGCTGCCGACACTCCTGGACCACATCCCACATGGGGCAGGACTTTCCCAGCTGCTCCGCACCCAGTGCCAACCTGCGAAATCTGTCCCACTGAAACCGAGGGAATCAGCGATGTCGTTAACAATTCCCGAAACATGATCCACCACAAAACAAGTATTCAAACTCAGACAACTTAACATTAAATGGCGAAGCAATCTAACCACCGGAGGGGAATTAGCCATCTGTTTATTTATGGCCTGCACGACACCTAGGTTATCGCAACAAAAACGCATCTTTTTGTTGCGAATACGTTCGCCCCAAATTTCCGTTGCCATCCAATCATCCGGCCAAGATCCCGCACACCATTCCCACTGAAAATAAGCTCCAAAACCATGCGCCCCCGAAGCATCCGTATGCAATTCCATATCCACACTCGAAACAACTGCATCCATCCACACAGACCTACCATTAAATTGAACCAAAAACTCTTTCCCACCCCCAAATCAGCTCTCACTTCCGACAACAGTCAAATTAAATGGTGAGGTACTGCCACCCCCGCCGTAGCGAATGCCAGAACACTCGTCCCATGGGCATAATCAGACAGGCGAAATTCAATTTCCCAAGTAGGGACTGCACCTCCCGGAGCTGTACCTTCACTGGCCCCCTAACCCTAGCGACCGTTTCTTTAAGATCCAGCAGCTTGTTTGCCGGCAACCGACACTCCATGCGCTCCGAATCAATTACAATGCCCAAAAATGTTACCGTCGTGGCTCACCCTTCCGTCTTTTCGGGTGCTAACGGTACCCCGAAATTCGCCGCCACCCGCTCCATTGTATGTAACAATATGGAGCAAACAGTAGACCCCGAAGGACCAACAAACAAAAAATCATCCAGGTAGTGTAAAACTGAACACCAGCCGGCTTCCTGCTTCACTACCCACTCCAAAAAGGTGCTGAACCTCTCGAAGTACGCGCACGATATCGAACAACCCATCGGCAAGCAACAATCTACATAAAATTTTCCCCCACAACAAAACCCCAACAAAGGGAAGCTAGCCGGATGAACCGGCAACAACCGAAACGCCACCTCAATGTCGGTTTTCGCTAACAGAGCCCCCCTCCCAAATTTCCTAACCCACGCCACCGCTGAATCAAACGACGTATACGATACTGAGAACAACTCTGGATCAATGCCATCATTGACCGACCCACCCACCGGGAAAGATAAATGGTGGATGGGCCGAAATTTATTAGGCTCCTTCTTCGGAACAAGTCCCAAACGGGAAACCCGCATATCCACCCAAGGCGGTGTATCAAACGGGCCCGCTATTCTACCTAGATCTACCTTCTTCCTGATTTTATCCGCCACCACCCCTGGCCGAGCCCTAGCCGACACCAAATTTTTATGTACTATATATGGCCCGCCCTGGTGACATGGGATACGAAAACCTTCTGTGAACCCCACCCGCAAAAATTCAGCCGCCGCTTTATCTGGATACCTCACGAGATAAGGCAGCATCCTTATTACAAATACCAGAGTCGCCCCTCTTCTGTCAAACTTCCTGTCCCTTACCCTTACCCCGCTTGAAGCATCTAGATAAGCTATGTGCGCCCCCACAACCGGAGCACTTATGTTTGTAATGGCATTCTGACAGAAATTTGCAGTTGCCTACATTAAACTGCCAGCAACAGCCCTTTCATGCCCCAGCCGAGGACCCCGGACCCGAGTAACACCCGGCTGCCCCAGGATAGGACTGCCAACTCCTCCTTGGAGCCGCCATAAGTTGCATCCACAAGCTAATAACCTTGTGGTCCCAACGCAGCGTGGTCCGAACCGATTTCCGCTGTCGGAACTGCTCATCGTAGCGCAGCCAAGCAACACCTCCATACACCCGATAAGCCTGACCGATCCCATTCATACAACAAAACAACGCCAAACAATTCTCTGGCGCTTTTTCTCCCACAACACTGGCTAAGATCGCGAACGCTTGCAGCCAGTTAGCAAAAGTAAGAGGAATCAAGCATTACTGCCGCTTTTCCTCCTCATCCTTTTTACTCTCGTCCGGTTTAACACGATCTAAGTTAAACTTCTCCAAAGAAAACAAAGAGAAGATCTCAAGGTATTCGTCCTTCCAGATCTTCTCCTTGACCTCTGGCTTCAGATGAGATCCGAGAGGCCCTTCAAAGCACACGTATACCTCTCCTCTGGCCGCGTCAGCCAAAGGCACATCATCAGCCACTTTTGCCTTACTGGCCACGCCCCCTCCACTGCAGGAGTCCCCCCACTACCCGTGTCTACTGCTGGTACCTCAACTACCTTCCCCCCACTTATCTCACCCTGCACACTCACCGCAGGTGCCACTGCCTCGCAAACTACCACCGGTCCTTCCCGCCTTTCCACAGTCACGCCGCCCCCAGCCACACCAGGCCCTCCCCCCGTCTGACCCATCGCAGACCACACCACAGCCGGGGAACCACTCGCACTCATTACCCCACCCCCCAGTCTGGACAACAAAGCAAGCACCCCAGACAATACCTCACTCACCGACTGCTCCGCATCCATCTACCCCCCAGCACCCCAAGGCAATACATACCCCCACCCTCCCCACAACCAGAATGCTCCTCACCTGGCCTCCCTGGGCAGGACACCCAGCAGCCCCTCTCCTGCAGCCCTCTCTGGCCTGCTGGCAGCGCCCCCGGCCATCATCCTGGGAATCACTTCTCTGTGTGGAGGGACATCAGAGAAGTCCTTGGCGTCATCCTCGGCATCCTCCAGACACTCTCCTTCCTCCGTTTCCTTCCTGGCAGCACTCCCGTGCGAAAGACCAGGGGAGCTAAGCTCCGCCCCCTGGTTACGACGAACAGGCTACAGGCCTACACTCCTGCGCAGGCCGCAGCGCCGGAATTCCGCGGCTCCTGCTGACTCACTCCCTGCTGCTCCAGCAGCTGGAGCAGACCATCTCCGGACGTCTGCGACAGGAGGGTCCTTCTGGGGGCTCGCTAGCTGGCACCGAACTCATGGGGTAACCTCAGGGCTGAGGCGTTCTGGCGGCCTAGAACGTCGGGCCCGGACTCTGACACCCTGTTCTGCCGCCGAAACCTGCCTGATTAAACAGCCGCGATCAAAGTGGACTGGACCCACTCTTGTCCTCGCTGCTGCACCGCTTCCCGAAACCCCGTCAAAAGGTCATCCATGGAAGACGCCATCTCTGCACAAGTAAGTTCCAACTTCTCCCTCTGCGTGCCAAACTTTAACACTTCCCCTTTCCTGCCCCCCTTAAATAACCTATACCCTGCAAAAGCCCACCCTGTTCCGCCTACTGTTTAACCCCTTGCATTGTTGCCTTACTTAACCCTTTCTGTCCTTTACAGCCTCCCTGTTCTACCCCCAGTCAAGCCGCATTACACTACGGCTTTGCCCATACGCCCACTATGGCTACGCTCAATTGCTCTCCATAATGTTCAATGCATTCGGAAAATCTTCAGACCCTTACAATTTTTTCACATTTTGTTATGTTGAGGCCTTGTGCTAACATTAAAAAAAAAATGTTTCCCCCATTATTCTGCACTCAATAACCCATAAAGACAAAGTGAAAACAGAAGGATATTCACATAGTTGTCCCTAAGCCACTCCTGTGTTGTCTTGGCTGTGTACTTAGGGTTATTGTCTTGTTGGAAGGTGAACCTTCGGCCCAGTCTGAGGTCCAGAGCACTCTGGAGCAGGTTTTCATTAAGAATATCGCTCTACTTTGCTCCAGTCATCTTTCCCTCACCCCTGACCAGTCTCCCTGTCCCAGCTGCTGAAAAACACCCCGACAGCATGATGCCACCACCATGCTTCACTGTAGGGATGGTATTGGGCAGGTGATGAGCAGAGCCTGGTTTCCTGCAGACATGACACTTAGAATTTAGGAAAAACAGATCAATTTTGGTTTCATCAGACCACAGAATCTTGTTTCTCACAGTTTGAGAGTCCTTTAGGTGCTTTTTTTGCAAACTCCAGATGGACAATCACGTTTCTGTTACTGAGGAGAGGCTTTTTTCTGACCACTGCCATAAAGCTCAGATTGGTGGAGTTCTGTAGTGATGTTTGACCTTCTGGAAGTTTCTCTCAACTGCACACAGGGTGTTTGGAGCTCAGCTAGAGTGGCCATTGGGTTCTTGGTCAACTCTCTTACCAAGGCCCTTCTTCCAGGATTACTTAGTTTGGTGGGACGGCCAGCTCTAGGAAGAGTCCTGGTTTTTCCAAACTACTTCCATTTAAGTATTATGGGGGCCACTATGCTCTTGGGAACTTTCAGTACAGCAGAATTTTTTTTGTACCCTTCTCCAGATCGGTGCCTCCACACAATCCTCTCTCTGAGCTCTACATTCAGTTGTTTCCTCCTCATGGCTTGGTTTTTGCTCTGATATGCATTGTCAGCTGTGAGACCTTATATAGACAGGGGTGTGTCTTTCCAAATCATGTCCAATCAAATGAATTTACACAGGTGGACTCCAATCAAGGTGTAGAAACATTTCAAAGATTATTTAGAGAAATGGGAGGCCCCCAGAGCTAAATTTCAAGTATCATATCAAAGGGTATGAATACTTATGTCCATGCGAAATTTTCATTTTTAATTTTTCATAAATTTGCAAATAATTACAATTCTGTCTTCACTTTGTCATTATGGGGTATCGAGTGCAGAATGATGGGGAAAAACGCGATTTTTTTAAACACAAAGCCTCAACATAACAAAATGTGAAAAAAATGAAAGGGTCTGAAGACTTTCCGAATGCACTGTAATGGAAAGCTATTTGTTTTCGTTATTGTTTTCTTTTTGTTATATGTTTGTATAATCATACTACTGTCTATAGATAAGTACATATGTGTGTGTGTGTATACTGCTGTTTTTATACAACTGATATATATTCCCTGTATATGTAACAATTTTATTATGTTCCTAATAAAATTAACCCCTTCCCGCTTTTGGGTGTGACTGTATGTCCAGATACAAAGTGCTTTCCCGCACACGTTCGTACAGTCACACCCTGTAGATAAAGCGAGCACAGGAGCTGTGGGCGCTTTATCTTCAGCGGCTGTCAGCTGTCATACACAGCTGACATCCCGCTGCAATGGCTGTGATGGCTGTTACTGCAGATCGCAGCCATTTAACCCCTTCAATGCGGCTGTCAATGGCGTCCGCTGCATTGAAGTGGTTGACAGAGGGAGGGATCGTGGGTGGCGATGGTTGCTATGGCAACCAGGAAGCCATTGCTAGGCAGGACCTAATACGCTAACTGTCAGATGATGAATGACAGTTACAATATACTGCACTACATAAGTAGTGCAGTGTATTGTACCGGGGATCAGAAGACCAGATCTTCAAGTCCTCAGGTTAGTGTAAAAGAAAAAGTGAAAAAAGTAAAAAAAAATGTTAAAGAAAAATAAATAAATAAAAGTTTTAACTAATAAAAACAATAATCGCCCTGTTTCCCTGGTCAGTTCCTTTATTATTAGAAAAAAAATGAAAACATGAAAAAAAACTATACATAATAGGTATCGCCGCGTTCGGAACGGCCTGATGTATAAAAATGGCACATTATTTTTACCGCACGGTGAACACCGTAATTTTTTTTAATAAAAAACAATGACAGCATTTTATTTTTTGGTCATCTTGTCTCACAAAAATTTTTTTACATTAACACAGTTCTAGTACAGCAAATTATGGTTTGAAATTGGATGCAAACTAATCCTACAGGAAATTTGCGAAAATATAGCAATCTTGGATAGCTAACCCCCATACTAGCTAATGTCCTTAGTCCCACCACCCTCCCCTATCTCATATTCCTGATAGGCATATTTGAGACATGAGCTGATAATGTCTTTTCTTGGTCCACCCATTCCTCCACTGGGTATTGTATTTAACGGATTGCTCTTTCTCTTGACTTTAAAGGATTGAATACTTCGGTCGGCTTAACTATGACCCCACACCTTTACCCCTAGAATAAGACTCCGACAACTGTTGTGGTGAAAGGCCATAGCAGCCATATTTATGAAATAACATTCTGAAACAAATATGCAAAGTAAGCATAATCATAAATGTATATATAAGTATTACATATAAATAACAATAATAATAACAGATAATAACATGAAAACAAAGGTCAATTTCGGGAGGGAGGAAAAGCTCCTTGAAGGCAGTCTCCAAAAAAACTATTTTACCCTTGGCCGTCCTTACCTGACCCAAAGGCACCATGTACCATTTTCAAATTGCTCCTGGGGACTCCATCCCCCCAGGAACTCCACCTGATGTATTTTCAACAATCCGATGCACGATCAATTATCGTGCACCTTAACCTCAATTTTCCGCCACCGACGGGCTACAGTGAAACCTTACTGTCGGCCATCCCGCCACACCTGAATGGCAAGCTCCAAATCTTCCTGCAAACCCAAGCACCATATGCCAATCCCTATCGCGTTCAAATGTACCCCATCGGCTCTGCGCAACTCCGCCGAGGGAGTCTCCAAATCGCAGTGACGCACCGCAATCCCACTGTTTCTGCGAACTAATCGGTCAATGGCCTTATTAATTTTTGCCCTAGCCTTATTCAAACTAACTACAGAGAGTGCCTGACGCCAAACACTACGCACCAGGATATCCGACCACACCACTAACATGCCAGGAAAAACAGACCAGAGACGCAACAGATCCAACTCTATGTCCCTAACTATATCCCTGGAAGGTCTAAGAGCAGTATCATTGCCCCCTACGTGTAAAACTAAGACATCAGGCGGTCTATCCAGCACCGCGTAAAACTGTACCTCAGATAGGACTCTATTGCACAGCATGCCCCTAAGCCCCAGCCACCTTACTTGCATCTCTGACCGCGCCAAACCCAACTGTCGACCGTCCGGACGTACATCTGCCCGCAGTGCACCCCAGTAAACAAATGAATGGCCGACAATCCATGCCAAACAAACGTCTGCACCTGAAAAACACTAAACAGAACATAACATGCAATCCCCCATGCAACCTAATAAACTAACTAAGGCCGAACATATGCCTTAAATCTTGCAGACTCCCATCTTCCAATTCTCTTAATCACTGAATCAGACAAGCCCCACCTGGAAGCCTCTATGGCCGCTCCAATCCGAAATGAATGAGAACAAAATTCCTTCTCCACCATACCCAAGGAGGCCAAGCACTTTCGAAAAACTGCCACAAACTGATACTGGGATAAAAAATTACCATTCTCATGCACCAAAAGTGGAGCGCCATCCCGCGGCCGCTCGACTAAAAATCGCTCAACACAAACAACTGGACACACAGGGGAACCCTCCAAACACGCCAAAACCACTCATACCCCTGCCCGTCTGATCTGTTTTTGACCGCCGAATAGTACATGTCACAGAATCCCCTTCCAGCTGCATATCGCCCAACAACAAACTGCCCACCATAGATCCATTACGCGTCACCAACTCAGAAACTCTAAACACCCCAAAAAACGCAAAAGAAAATGCCGCCCTAAATAAGCAAACCTCATAACTTGAAGAACAAACCTGCTCCAAACTCCTACCCAAAGATCCCAATAACTCAAAGGTAACCGGCCAGCGAGTGTCCCTCTGCACACCCTGTTTCCGATAACCCTTCAAAGCCTGCCTAACCATAAAGGACTTAGACACATCACAGATGCCCCTCAATTTGCACCAAAGGGCTACAGCCGCCACCCCCTGTGAAGCCACTGAAAAAGAAGCACCTTCACTAAAAGATAATCCCACAAAGTACAACAGCAAGGAGCCCAGCGCCTCATCTGCCTCATTCATCCCTACCTGTTGCAACAAAGCCTCCCGACAAGCCCATACACGAGAATACGCCGCACAGGTAGCAGTACTCACAGACTGACATATATCAATGCTGCCGACACTCCTGGACCACATCCCACATGGGGCAGGACTTTCCCAGCTGCTCCGCACCCAGTGCCAACCTGCGAAATCTGTCCCACTGAAACCGAGGGAATCAGCGATGTCGTTAACAATTCCCGAAACATGATCCACCACAAAACAAGTATTCAAACTCAGACAACTTAACATTAAATGGCGAAGCAATCTAACCACTGGAGGGGAATTAGCCGTCTGTTTATTTATGGCCTGCACGACACCTAGGTTATCGCAACAAAAACGCATCTTTTTGTTGCGAATACGTTCGCCCCAAATTTCCGTTGCCATCCAATCATCCGGCCAAGATCCCGCACACCATTCCCACTGAAAATAAGCTCCAAAACCATGCGCCCCCGAAGCATCCGTATGCAATTCCATATCCACACTCGAAACAACTGCATCCATCCACACAGACCTACCATTAAATTGAACCAAAAACTCTTTCCCACCCCCAAATCAGCTCTCACTTCCGACAACAGTCAAATTAAATGGTGAGGTACTGCCACCCCCGCCGTAGCGAATGCCAGAACACTCGTCCCATGGGCATAATCAGACAGGCGAAATTCAATTTCCCAAGTAGGGACTGCACCTCCCGGAGCTGTACCTTCACTGGCCCCCTAACCCTAGCGACCGTTTCTTTAAGATCCAGCAGCTTGTTTGCCGGCAACCGACACTCCATGCGCTCCGAATCAATTACAATGCCCAAAAATGTTACCGTCGTGGCTCACCCTTCCGTCTTTTCGGGTGCTAACGGTACCCCGAAATTCGCCGCCACCCGCTCCATTGTATGTAACAATATGGAGCAAACAGTAGACCCCGAAGGACCAACAAACAAAAAATCATCCAGGTAGTGTAAAACTGAACACCAGCCGGCTTCCTGCTTCACTACCCACTCCAAAAAGGTGCTGAACCTCTCGAAGTACGCGCACGATATCGAACAACCCATCGGCAAGCAACAATCTACATAAAATTTTCCCCCACAACAAAACCCCAACAAAGGGAAGCTAGCCGGATGAACCGGCAACAACCGAAACGCCGCCTCAATGTCGGTTTTCGCTAACAGAGCCCCCCTCCCAAATTTCCTAACCCACGCCACCGCTGAATCAAACGACGTATACGATACTGAGCACAACTCTGGATCAATGCCATCATTGACCGACCCACCCACCGGGAAAGATAAATGGTGGATGGGCCGAAATTTATTAGGCTCCTTCTTCGGAACAAGTCCCAAACGGGAAACCCGCATATCCACCCAAACGGTGTATCAAACGGGCCCGCTATTCTACCTAGATCTACCTTCTTCCTGATTTTATCCGCCACCACCCCTGGCCGAGCCCTAGCCGACACCAAATTTTTATGTACTATATATGGCCCGCCCTGGTGACATGGGATACGAAAACCTTTTGTGAACCCCACCCGCAAAAATTCAGCCGCCGCTTTATCTGGATACCTCACGAGATAAGGCAGCATCCTTATTACAAACACCAGAGTCGCCCCTCTTCTGTCAAACTTCCTGTCCCTTACACTTACCCCGCTTGAAGCATCTAGATAAGCTATGTGCGCCCCCACAACCGGAGCACTCATGTTTGTAATGGCATTCTGACAGAAATTTGCAGTTGCCTACATTAAACTGCCAGCAACAGCCCTTTCATGCCCCAGCCGAGGACCCCGGACCCGAGTAACACCCGGCTGCCCCAGGATAGGACTGCCAACTCCTCCTTGGAGCCGCCATAAGTTGCATCCACAAGCTAATATCCTTGTGGTCCCAACGCAGCGTGGTCCGAACCGATTTCCGCTGTCGGAACTGCTCATCGTAGCGCAGCCAAGCAACACCTCCATACACCCGATAAGCCTGACCGATCCCATTCATACAACAAAACAACGCCAAACAATTCTCTGGCGCTTTTTCTCCCACAACACTGGCTAAGATCGCGAACGCTTGCAGCCAGTTAGCAAAAGTAAGAGGAATCAAGCATTACCGCCGCTTTTCCTCCTCATCCTTTTTACTCTCGTCCGGTTTAACACGATCTAAGTTAAACTTCTCCAAAGAAAACAAAGAGAAGATCTCAAGGTATTCGTCCTTCCAGATCTTCTCCTTGACCTCTGGCTTCAGATGAGATCCGAGAGGCCCTTCAAAGCACACGTATACCTCGCCTCTGGCCGCGTCAGCCAAAGGCACATCATCAGCCACTTTTGCCTTACTGGCCACGCCCCCTCCACTGCAGGAGTCCCCCCACTACCCGTGTCTACTGCTGGTACCTCAACTACCTTCCCCCCACTTATCTCACCCTGCACACTCACCGCAGGTGCCACTGCCTCGCAAACTACCACCGGTCCTTCCCGCCTTTCCACAGTCACGCCGCCCCCAGCCACACCAGGCCCTCCCCCCGTCTGACCCATCGCAGACCACACCACAGCCGGGGAACCACTCGCACTCATTACCCCACCCCCCAGTCTGGACAACAAAGCAAGCACCCCAGACAATACCTCACTCACCGACTGCTCCGCATCCATCTACCCCCCAGCACCCCAAGGCAATACATACCCCCACCCTCCCCACAACCAGAATGCTCCTCACCTGGCCTCCCTGGGCAGGACACCCAGCAGCCCCTCTCCTGCAGCCCTCTCTGGCCTGCTGGCAGCGCCCCCGGCCATCATCCTGGGAATCACTTCTCTGTGTGGAGGGACATCAGAGAAGTCCTTGGCGTCATCCTCGGCATCCTCCAGACACTCTCCTTCCTCCGTTTCCTTCCTGGCAGCACTCCCGTGCGAAAGACCAGGGGAGCTAAGCTCCGCCCCCTGGTTACGACGAACAGGCTACAGGCCTACACTCCTGCGCAGGCCGCAGCGCCGGAATTCCGCGGCTCCTGCTGACTCACTCCCTGCTGCTCCAGCAGCTGGAGCAGACCAACTCCGGACGTCTGCGGCAGGAGGGTCCTTCTGGGGGCTCGCTAGCTGGCACCGAACTCATGGGGTAACCTCAGGGCTGAGGCGTTCTGGCGGCCTAGAACGTCGGGCCCGGACTCTGACACCCTGTTCTGCCGCCGAAACCTGCCTGATTAAACAGCCGCGATCAAAGTGGACTGCACCCACTCTTGTCCTCGCTGCTGCACCGCTTCCCGAAACCCCGTCAAAAGGTCATCCATGGAAGACGCCATCTCTGCACAAGTAAGTTCCAACTTCTCCCTCTGCGCGCCAAACTTTAACACTTCCCCTTTCCTGCCCCCCTTAAATAACCTATACCCTGCAAAAGCCCACCCTGTTCCGCCTACTGTTTAACCCCTTGCATTGTTGCCTTACTTAACCCTTTCTGTCCTTTACAGCCTCCCTGTTCTACCCCCAGTCAAGCCGCATTACACTACGGCTTCGCCCATTCGCCCACTATGGCTACGCTCAATTGCTCTCCATAATGTTCAATGCATTCGGAAAATCTTCAGACCCTTTCAATTTTTTCACATTTTGTTATGTTGAGGCCTTGTGCTAACATTAAAAAAAAAACGTTTCCCCCATTATTCTGCACTCAATAACCCATAAAGACAAAGTGAAAACAGAAGGATATTCACATAGTTGTCCCTAAGCCACTCCTGTGTTGTCTTGGCTGTGTACTTAGGGTTATTGTCTTGTTGGAAGGTGAACCTTCGGCCCAGTCTGAGGTCCAGAGCACTCTGGAGCAGGTTTTCATTAAGAATATCGCTCTACTTTGCTCCAGTCATCTTTCCCTCACCCCTGACCAGCTGCTGAAAAACACCCCGACAGCATGATGCCACCACCATGCTTCACTGTAGGGATGGTATTGGGCAGGTGATGAGCAGAGCCTGGTTTCCTGCAGACATGACACTTAGAATTTAGGAAAAACAGATCAATTTTGGTTTCATCAGACCACAGAATCTTGTTTCTCACAGTTTGAGAGTCCTTTAGGTGCTTTTTTTGCAAACTCCAGATGGACAATCACGTTTCTGTTACTGAGGAGAGGCTTTTTTCTGACCACTGCCATAAAGCTCAGATTGGTGGAGTTCTGTAGTGATGTTTGACCTTCTGGAAGTTTCTCTCAACTGCACACAGGGTGTTTGGAGCTCAGCTAGAGTGGCCATTGGGTTCTTGGTCAACTCTCTTACCAAGGCCCTTCTTCCAGGATTACTTAGTTTGGTGGGACGGCCAGCTCTAGGAAGAGTCCTGGTTTTTCCAAACTACTTCCATTTAAGTATTATGGGGGCCACTATGCTCTTGGGAACTTTCAGTACAGCAGAATTTTTTTTGTACCCTTCTCCAGATCGGTGCCTCCACACAATCCTCTCTCTGAGCTCTACATTCAGTTGTTTCCTCCTCATGGCTTGGTTTTTGCTCTGATATGCATTGTCAGCTGTGAGACCTTATATAGACAGGGGTGTGTCTTTCCAAATCATGTCCAATCAAATGAATTTACACAGGTGGACTCCAATCAAGGTGTAGAAACATTTCAAAGATTATTTAGAGAAATGGGAGGCCCCCAGAGCTAAATTTCAAGTATCATATCAAAGGGTATGAATACTTATGTCCATGCGAAATTTTCATTTTTAATTTTTCATAAATTTGCAAATAATTACAATTCTGTCTTCACTTTGTCATTATGGGGTATCGAGTGCAGAATGATGGGGAAAAACGCGATTTTTTTAAACACAAAGCCTCAACATAACAAAATGTGAAAAAAATGAAAGGGTCTGAAGACTTTCCGAATGCACTGTAATGGAAAGCTATTTGTTTTCGTTATTGTTTTCTTTTTGTTATATGTTTGTATAATCATACTACTGTCTATAGATAAGTACATATGTGTGTGTGTGTATACTGCTGTTTTTATACAACTGATATATATTCCCTGTATATGTAACAATTTTATTATGTTCCTAATAAAATTAACCCCTTCCCGCTTTTGGGTGTGACTGTATGTCCAGATACAAAGTGCTTTCCCGCACACGTTCGTACAGTCACACCCTGTAGATAAAGCGAGCACAGGAGCTGTGGGCGCTTTATCTTCAGCGGCTGTCAGCTGTCATACACAGCTGACATCCCGCTGCAATGGCTGTGATGGCTGTTACTGCAGATCGCAGCCATTTAACCCCTTCAATGCGGCTGTCAATGGCGTCCGCTGCATTGAAGTGGTTGACAGAGGGAGGGATCGTGGGTGGCGATGGTTGCTATGGCAACCAGGAAGCCATTGCTAGGCAGGACCTAATACGCTAACTGTCAGATGATGAATGACAGTTACAATATACTGCACTACATAAGTAGTGCAGTGTATTGTACCGGGGATCAGAAGACCAGATCTTCAAGTCCTCAGGTTAGTGTAAAAGAAAAAGTGAAAAAAGTAAAAAAAAATGTTAAAGAAAAATAAATAAATAAAAGTTTTAACTAATAAAAACAATAATCGCCCTGTTTCCCTGGTCAGTTCCTTTATTATTAGAAAAAAAATGAAAACATGAAAAAAAACTATACATAATAGGTATCGCCGCGTTCGGAACGGCCTGATGTATAAAAATGGCACATTATTTTTACCGCACGGTGAACACCGTAATTTTTTTTAATAAAAAACAATGACAGCATTTTATTTTTTGGTCATCTTGTCTCACAAAAAATTTAATAAAAAGTGATTAAAAAGTTGCAAGTAACGTAAAATGATACCAATAGAAACTACAGTTTGTCACGCATAAAACAAGTCCTCCCGCAGCGATGATGCAAAATGATGCTAAATGACGGGCCAGACTAATTTTTTAGGTCCAGTACAATTTCACTAAATACCCCACATCATCATTTGCTGGACCCCACAGGTGGACCATGTAGATGAGGAAACTTTAGGGTCTTGTGCGGCTTATATGGCTAGTGAAGAAGTCAAATATAAGGCAATACTGGAGAGCAGATATTATGTATTAGGGTATGTTCACACGGCCTATTTACGGACGTAAATCGGGCGTTTTTGCCCCGAATTACGCCCGAAAATAGCGCCTCAATAGCGCTGACAAACATCTGCCCATTGAAAGCAATGGGCAGACGTTTGTCTGTTCACACGAGGCGTATATTTACGCGCCGCTGTCAAATGACGGCGCGTAAATTGACGCCCGCGTAGAAGAAGTGACCTGTCACTTCTTTGGCCGTAATTGGAGCCGCTATTCATTGACTCCAATGAATAGCAGCGCTAATTACGGCCGTAATTGACGCGGCGTTCAAGCGCCTGCACATGCCGGTACGGCTGAAATTACGGGGATGTTTTCAGGCTGAAACATCCCCGTAATTTCAGCCGTTACGGACCCCCGCCGTGTGAACATACCCTAATACTCAATAAACTCGGCCTGTGCATAAAGGATTGGTTCAAAGCGTACCACAGCAAGCCATGGATTATTCATTCACCCCATTATTACACCATCCTATTATGACCTGTTGCACTCCGCCCAGTTTACATATGCCCTGATGTACTCCGCCCAGCTTACATATGCCCTGATGTACTCCGCCCAGCTTACATATGCCCCCATATTATAAACTGAAATACCAGTAAAACACCAAGCAAAATCTGTGCTTCAAAAGCCAAATGGTGGTCCAACTGAGCCTGGCAGTGTGCCCAAACCGCAATTTATGACCACATATGGGGTATTACTGTATTCTGGAGAATGCGCTTAACAATTTATGGGATGTGTGTCTATGGTGGTACAAGCTGGGCACAAACATTGGGCACTGAAATGGCATATCTGTGGAAAACGGCAATTTTCAATCTGCAACATCTATAGTTTACTCATTTTTGCAAAACACTTGTGCGGTCAAAATGCTCACTACACCCCTAGATAAATTCTTTGAGGGATCTAGTTTCCAAAATGGGGTAATTTTTCTGGAGTACCAATGTACTGATACTATAGCTCAATGCAACATGGTGTAAAAAAACGAATCTTGTAAAATCTCCACTCCAAATACTAAATGGCGCTCCTTCCCTTTAGAGCCTTGCTGTATGTCCAAATAGCAGTTTATGACCACATGTTGGGTATTTCCCTACTCTGGAGAGAATGCTTCACAAATGTTACGGTGCTTTTTCTCTTTTATTTGTTGAGAAAATGAAACATTTTGAACTAATGCTACGTGTTATTGGAAATAATGTAATTTTTCATTTTCACTGCCCATTTGTAATAAAATCTATGAGACACCTGTGTGGGGTCAAATGCTCACTACCCCCCTAGATGAATTCCTCAATGGGTATAGTTTGCCAAATGGAGTCACTTTTGGGCAGTTTCCACTATACTGGTACCTAAGGGGCTTTGCAAAAGTGACATGGTGCAGAAAAACCAATCCAGCAAAATCTGCTCTCAAATGGCGCTCCTTCCCTTCTGAACCCTGATGTGTATTCATACAGTGGTTTATTACCACATATGGGGCATTTCTGTACTCTGGAGAAGTTGCTTTACAAATGTTATAGTGTTTTTCCTCATTTATTTGTTGAAAAAATTAAAAATTTATTTGATGAGCAAATGAAACATTTTGACCTAAAGCTAAATCTTAGTGGAAAAAAATGTAATTTTTTATTTTTACTGCACAATTCTAATAAAATCTATGAAACACCTGGGGTGTCAAAATGCTCACTACACCCCTAGTTGAATTCCTTTAGGGGTGTAGTTTCCCAAATGGAGTCACTTTTGGGGGGTTACCACTGTACTGGTACCTTAGGAGATTTACAAATGCGACATCGTGCCGAGAAATCAATCCAGCAAAATCAGCGCTCCAAAAGCTAAATGGCACTCCTTCCCTTCTGAGCCCTGATGTGTATTCATACAGTGGTTTATTACCACATATGGGGTATTTCCGTACTTTGGAGAAGTTGCTTTACAAATGTTACAGTGTTTTTCCTCATTTATTTGTTGAAAAAATTAAAAATTCTGAGGTAAAGCTACATCTTATTGAAAAATAATGTAATTTTTCATTTTCACTGCCCAAATCTAATGAAATCTATGAAATACCTGTGTCGTCAAAATAATCACTACACCCCTAGATGAATTCCTCTAGGGGTGTAGTTTCCCAAGTGGAGTCACTTTTGGGGGGTTTCCTTTGATTTTGCACCACAAGACCTCTAACCTGACATGGTGCCTGAAATATCATTTAAGAAAAGGAAGGCCGAAAAATCCACTAGGTGCTCCTTTGCTTCTAGGGCCTTTGTTTCAGGCCCGTAGCACACTAGGGCCACATGGGGGATATTTCTAAAAACTGCAGAATCAGGGCAATAAATATTCAGTCGTGTTTCTCTGGTAAAAAGCTTCAGTATTACAGGAAAAATTTATTAAAATTGAATTTCTGCAAAAAAAATGAAATTTGCAAATTTCCCTTCCACATTGTTTTAATTCCTGTGACACGCATAAAGGGTTAAGAAACTCTCTAAATGCTGTTTTGAATACTTTAAGGGGTGCAGTTTTTAAAATGGGGTGATTTGTGTGGGTTCCTAATATATAAGGCCCTCAAAGCTACTTCAGATCTGAACTTTTCTAGCCTTTTGAATTTTTTTTGAAAATATGAGAAATTGCTGCTAAACTTATAAGCCTTGTAACGTCCTAGAAAAATAAAAGGATGTTCAAAAAATGATGCAAATATCAAGTAGACATATGGGAAATGTTAACTAGTCACTTTTGTGGTATAACTATCTGTCTTACAAGCAGATACATTTGAATTTAGAAAAATGCTAATTTTTGCAAATTTTCTCTAAATTTTGGTGTTTTTCACAAATAAATATTGAATTCATCGACCAAATTTTTTCACTAACATAATGTACAATATGTCACGAGAAAACAATCTCAGAATCGCTTGGATAGGTAAAAGCATTCCAGAGTTATTACCACATAATGTGACACATGTCAGATTTAAAAAATGAGGCTGCGTCATATGGTCCAAAAGTGGCTGCGTCCTTAAGGGGGTTAATCTTTAAAATAAAAACAAAAAAAAAACTATTAGTACAGTTGTCTCAACTTTTGGAGATTATTTTCAAACCCTGTGATTCTACATAACCAGTCTTGGAACATTATTGTCTTCAGGACAGAGCACATTGATATCATAATGAAATATAGATGGTGAATTGGGAAACCTTTCACCAGAGTTGTGTTTGCAGTATTGTGTCTTCCACTTAGGCCTCATTTACACGAGCGTGTGCGTTTTGCGCGTGCAAAAAACGCAGCGTTTTGCGTGCGCAAAAGGCACTTGACAGCTCCGTGTGTCATCCGTGTATGATGCGCGGCTGCGTGATTTTCGCGCAGCCGCCATCATAGAGATGAGGCTAGTCGACGTCAGTCACTGTCCATGGTGCTGAAAGAGTTAACTGATCGTCAGTAACTCTTTCAGCACCCTCGACAGTGCATTCCGATCACCATATTGAGTAACCTGTTTAAAAAAAAAGAGGTTCGTACTTACAAAGAACTTCCCGGCCGTTGCCTTGGTGACGCGTCCTTGGTGACGCGTCCTTGGTGACGCGCCTCTCTTGACATCTGGCCCCACCTCCCTGGATGACGCGGCAGTCCATGTGACCGCTGCAGCCTGTGCTTGGCTTGTGATTGGCTGCAGCTGTCACTTGGACTGAATTGTCATCCCGGGAGGTCAGACTGGAGGAAGAAACCGGGAGTTATCGGTAAGTCAGAACTTTTTTTTTTTTTACACGTTAACGTATATTGGAATCAGAAGTCACTGTCCAGGGTGCTGAACCAGTTTAACTCTTTCAGCACCCTGCACAGTGACTGTCTCCTGCCGGGTTCGGTCAAAACGAGTTCGGCCGAACCCGGTAAAGTTCGGTTCGCTCATGTCTAAGACACTCTGTTCGGATGTTTGTAAACAGAAAAGCACGTGGTGCTTTTCTGTTTACATTCAGTTTGACAGCTCTTGCGCGAATCACGCAGTTCGCACGGAAGTGCTTCCGTGCGACCTACGTGGTTTTCACGCACCCATTGACTTCAATGGGTGCGTGATGCGCGAAAAACGCACGATTATAGAACATGTCGTGAGTTTTACGCAACGCACTCACGCTGCGCAAAATTCACGCATCGTCTGCACTGCCCCATAGAGTAATATAGGTGCGTACGACACGCGTGAAAAGCACGCGCGTCGCACGCGCGTATATTACACTCATGTAAATGAGGCCTTATATTGGCAAATTAATCACTGGGGTAGGACTACAGTTTAATTAAAATATAACTTTTACTTGTATAATATAAAAAGAATGTGCATACATATGCACACCAAAGTAGACATAGATCAATACACATGTTTCTTTCTCCTTGTTGCAAGAACAATCAATGGAATTATTTAGTCTCTCCATATTGGCAAGTGGTGCAACCAATAGATGCAATTGTGCAAAGGAGCCCCAGAGATCTATTCACAGGGTATATGAAGAAAATGCTCCAAGATATATAATATCGATTTACATAATATCGTTATGGTATGTGATCAATATGTGTTGATCTATGTCTACTTTAGTGTGCGTATGTGTGCAAATTTTTTTATATTATACAAGCAAAAGTTATATTTTAACCCCTTCCCGCCGCAGCCCTTTTTCAGATTTTCAATTTAGTTTTCTCCTCCCCATATTCCAAAAGCCATAACGTTTTTATTTTTTCATCGATATAGTCCTATGAGGGCTTAATTTTTGCGGGACGAGTTGTAGTTTTTCGTAGCATTTATTTAGCCATATAATGTACTAGGAAATGGGAAAAAAATTATTTGTGGGGTAGAAAATGAAAAAAAACTGCGATTCCTCCAAGGTTTTCTGCGCTTTTTACGGAATTCACTGTGCAATTAAAGCAACATGTTAACTTTATTCTGTGGGTCAATAAGATTACGGCGATACCAAACATATATAGTTTTTTTTCTATATTTTACTACTTTTACAAGTAAAAACCAAGTGGAAAAAAGAAAATGTATTTTGTGTCGCCAAATTCCGAGAGCCATAGCTTTTTTATTTTTCTGTCGATTAAGCGGTATGAGGGCTTATTTTTTGTGAGATAAGCTGTAGTTTATAATAATACCATTTTGGTGTACATGCAACATTTTGATCACTTTTTATTTTATTTTTTTGTGGGAGATTAGGTGACCAAAAAATAGAGATTCTGGGGTTTACAATTATTTTTTTTTCGGCGTTCACCATGCGGGTTAAATAATGATATATTGTAATAGTTCAGACTTGTACGGACTGGGCGATACTAATTATGTTTATTTATTTTTTGACTATGCTCTAGGGGGGAAATGGGAAAAGGGGGATTTTTTGAACTTTTAATTTTTAATTATTTTTTTTACATAAAAAAAAAAAATTATTTTACTCATTTTTACTTTTTTTTTATTAGTCCCCCTAGGGGACTTCAACCAGCGATCGTTAGATCACTTGCACAATATAGTGCAATACTAATGTATTGCAGTGTATTTTGATTCTGACAGGCAACTAATTAGCCCTGCTGGAGGCAGGTCCACAAAGATGGCGGACCTGGGGGCCTTCATGAGGCCCCCAGGCAGCCATAGTAACCATCGCCACCCCGCGATTGCATTGCAGGGGGTGCGATGAGCTGTTAGAGTGGGTCGACCCCCTCTTCCTAACGATTTAACTGCTGCGGTCCGCAGCATTTAACTAGTTAAACAAGTGGGATCACGCTCAAGCGCGATGCCGCTCGTTACTCTGAAGTGTCGGCTGTAACAAACAGTCAACACCGGCATCGTATAGAGCGGTTTCACTCCGTGAGCCAGTTCCATATTTCCCCTACCCGACTTTGGTGTATGGATACGTCAAATGTCGGGAAGGGGTTAATTAAACTCTAGTCCTACCCAAGTGATTCACATTGATATCATAATGGCAAGAAAAAGGCAATTAACAAAAGACGACAGACAGGCAATTATAACACTTAGAAGTGTAGGTCTGTCCTACAGATACAGTGAAGGAAATAAGTATTTGATCCCTTGCTGATTTTGGAAATTTGCCCACTGTCAAAGACATGAACAGTCTAGAATTTTTAGGCTAGGTTGATTTTACCAGTGAGAGATAGATTACATTAAAAAAAAACAAAACAGAAAATCACATTGTCAAAATTATATATATTTATTTGCATTGTGGACAGAGAAATAAGTATTTGATCCCTTTGGCAAACAAGACTTAATACTTGGTGGCAAAACCCTTGTTGGCAAGCACAGCAGTCAGAAGTTTTTTGTAGTTGATGATGAGGTTTGCACACATGTTAGATGGAATTTTGGCCCACTCCTCTTTGCAAATCATCTGTAAATCATTAAGATTTCGAGGCTGTCGCTTGGCAACTCGGATCTTCAGCTCCCTCCATAAGTTTTCAATGGGATTAAGGTCTGGAGACTGGCTAGGCCACTCCATGACCTTAATGTGCTTCTTTTTGAGCCACTCCTTTGTTGCCTTGGCTGTATGTTTCGGGTAATTGTCGTGCTGGAAGACCCAGCCACGAGCCATTTTTAATGTCCTGGTGGAGGGAAGGTACATGGCTCCATCCATTCTCCCATTGATGCGGTGAAGTAGTCCTGTGCCCTTAGCAGAGAAACACCCCCAAAACATAATGTTTCCACCTCCATGCTTGACAGTGGGGACGGTGCTCTTTGGGTCATAGGCAGCATTTCTCTTCCTCCAAACACGGCGAGTTGAGTTAATGCCAAAGAGCTCAATTTTAGTCTCATCTGACCACAGCACCTTCTCCCAATCACTCTCAGAATCATCCAGATGTTCATTTGCAAACTTCAGACGGGCCTGTACATGTGCCTTCTTGAGCAGGGGGACCTTGCGGGCAATGCAGGATTTTAATCCATTACGGCGTAATGTGTTACCAATGGTTTTCTTGGTGACTGTGGTCCCAGCTGCCTTGAGATCATTAACAAGTTCCCCCCCGTGTAGTTTTCGGCTGAGCTCTCACCTTCCTCAGGATCAAGGATACCCCACGAGGTGAGATTTTGCATGGAGCCCCAGATCGATGTCGATTGACAGTCATTTTGTATGTCTTCCATTTTCTTACTATTGCACCAACAGTTGTCTCCTTCTATCCCAGCGTCTTACTTATGGTTTTGTAGCCCATTCCAGCCTTGTGCAGGTCTATGATCTTGTCCCTGACATCCTTAGAAAGCTCTTTGGTTTTGCCCATGTTGTAGAGGTTAGAGTCAGACTGATTAATTGAGTCTGTGGACAGGAGTCTTTTATACAGGTGACCATGTAAGACAGCTGTCTTTAATGCAGGCACCAAGTTGATTTGGAGCGTGTAACTGGTCTGGAGGAGGCTGAGCTCTTAATGGTTGGTAGGGGATCAAATACTTATTTCTCTGTGCACAATGCAAATAAATAAATATAATTTTGACTATGTGATTTTCTTTTTTTTTTTTAATATAATCTATCTCTCACTGGTAAAATTAACCTAGCCTAAAAATTCTAGACTGTTCATGACTTTGACAGTGGGCAAACTTACAAAATCAGCAAGGGATCAAATACTTATTTCCTTCACTGTATATTGCCTAGAAAGCCAAGGTAGCAGTCTGTACAGTTTCCTATACCATCAAAAGGCACTTGGAGACTGGTGGAAGCTCTGACAGGAAGATGTCTGGTAGACCAAAGGCCACTACAAAACCAGATGACAAGTTTTTGAGAGTTAACAGTTTGCCTGATCGGTGCCTCACAGCACAAAATCTTCAAGCCAAGCTTAAAGAGGCTCTGTCACCAGATTATAAGTGCCCTATCTTCTACATAATGTGATTGGCGCTGTAATGTAGATAACAACAGTGGTTTTATTTTGAAAAACGATCATTTTTGAGCAAGTTATGAGCAATTTTAGATTTATGCTAATTACTTCCTGCAGCATGTAATGGGGAGGGCTGCACAAACCCTGGGGCACTGTAAAAACATTTTTCTAGATATCGGTGCTGTTATATTTGGCGCCCGATATTTAGATAACCCCCTGAACAGTCAACGGGGCGTGTACTGGCAAGGGGGCGTGTTACTATGGCTGTGAGACTGTCCAATACAGATATGGACAGTGCCACAGCAAGATCAAGGAGTGAGAGTGTGTGATTGCAGTCTTGTCACCCGAAGGCAAGGGGGCGGGTCACTGCTACGGACAGTGTAAGGGCTGTGGAGAGGAGAGCGCGGATGCGCGCTCTCATCTCTTCAGCTCTTGCGAGAGATCAGTCTTGATCTTTGTCTGCCGAACTGGCAAGGGAGCGTGTCACTGCTATAGACAGTGTAAGAGCTGGGGAGCGCTTGCCAGTTCGGCAGACAATACAAGACTGATCTTGTAATGACGGGGTAGGGAGACAGACAGGTGAGCCCTAATCTACCCGCCACTTAGTCCCTGCCTACTTGCACGGCCCATCCTAGGCGACGGCGTACAACTGGGCGACGGTCCCTACGCTCAATATGTGCACGACAGACAAACTGACAAGGGTACACAGAAGCTAAGGAAAATGGGGCAGTTGCCCACGGCAACACCGCGAGCAACGGTTGTAGTGAACGAGCCGAGTAAAACCAGGAGTGTATGAGGTACCAAATGCAGAGCAGGAACGTAGTCAGTAAAGCCAGGGTCAAAATGAAGCAAGGTCAATAATAATAGCAGGAGCAGAAGAGCCAGGAAAAACAGGAAAATCACAGGCAAAGGACAAGCAACAACTGAAGGTATAAATAGACCGAGGGCGGGAGCTAGAATCGTCTGGCCAGGTTGTGATAGGTTCTCCCACTCCTCAGCCTCCCAGCCTGAGTGGTGGCAGATGGAGTCACTCTATCAGACCTAGGCACAGATGCAGACTGATTAACCACGGGCGTCGACACAGAAGCTGTGTCTGGCAGATCCTTTACAGATCTCTCGCAAGAGCTGAAGAGATGAGAGCACGCTCTCCTCTCCATAGCTCTTACACTATCCGTAGCAGTGACACGCCCCCTTGCCAGTTCGGCAGAAGACTAATCTTGAAAGCTGAAGAGAGAGAGCGTGTGCGCACGCACAATGTCATTCCTCGCTCTTGCTGTAACACTGTCCATATCTGATTGGACAGTGTCACAGCCATAGTAACACGCCCTCTTGCCAGTACACGCTCCGTTGACTGTTCAGGGGGTTATTTAAATGTCGGGTGCCAAATATAACGGCACCGATATCTATATAACGGAGCGAGGTAGAAATAAAATGTCAAGTGCCCCAGGGTTTGTTCAGCACTGCACATTACATGCTGCCCTCAGCTCTTTAATAGACAACTGGGCGTGTTTTTAATTTTGACCAACTGGGCGTTGTAAAGAGAAGTGTATGACACTGACCAATCAGCGTCATACACTTCTCATTGTTCCAGCCCAGCTTCTTTCACTGCACAATCACGCTGTGCACAATCACACTGTGCAGTGAAAGAAGCTGGGCTGGAAAAATGAGAAGTGTATGACTATGATTGGTCACTGATTGGTCAGCGTCATACACATCTCTTTACAACGCCCAGTTGGTCAAAAGTAAAAACACGCCCAGTTGTCTATTAAGAAAGTCATTAGCATAAATCTAAAATTGCTCATAACTTGCTTAAAAATGATCGTTTTTCAAAATAAAAATCACTGCTGTTAACTACATTAGAGCGCCGATCAGATTATGTAGAGGATAGGGCATTTATAATCTGGTGACAGAGCCTCTTTATTGCAGCATAAAATAAACAAGTTTCCATTTCAACTGTGAAGTGAAGACTTCTATCTGCAGGTTTGACAGGTCGAGTACCAGTAAGAAAGCCACTACTAAGATTGCAAAAAAAAAAAGGCTTCCCTTTGCCAAGCAGCACCTCCAGTGGACTACTGAATAATGATGAATCAAAATTTGACATATTTGGTACATCACGCAGGGTTTTTGTACGTTGTGTGCGTGAAAGGATGCTACCTCAGTTTGTGACATCCACTGTCAAACATGGAGGAGGAAGCGTGATGGTCTGGGGCACTTTTGCTGGATCCAGAGTTGGCAACTTGCACAGGGTTACTGGCACACTGGAAAAAAGCTGTTATAACAGTTAGAGGTGGCTAAATTTAGTTGTTCTAAAACTTTTGACTGCTAGTGTAAGTAAAAAAGTATTGAATATACTTATAAGCAGGGGTTGGATACTGCCGATTCGCCCCGGTTCTCAAGAACCGGTTGTTAAAATGACAGCCGGTTCGCAGAGCCCGGTGAAGCGGGAGCCAGAACCGGTCCCCTGCACTCAATTGTATCCACGTCCTTTGGATGGGCCCTGTGCGGGACTCTCTATTGCCGCCCCCTACACACACCAAAAATTAACCACATATATAGACACGCTGGAACATATATACACTGTACATACATAAAGACAGATATTTAGACATACAGGCAAATATACATACACACATTCTGGAATACATACAGGTAAATATATAGACGTACAGACACATATACACAGACACCGGCAGATAAATACACAGACCGGAACATATACAAATACATAAAAGGCACAAATATACAAGCACAAAGACACATTGACAAACAGACCCATATATACCCACACAGGCACATATGTACACAGCACAGATAATGTAGTAGATTTTACCTGCAGTCCTATGTAACAACACATATAACACACAGTGATAACTCTCTGATTACAGATAATGTAGTAATGTTACCTGCAGTCCTATGTAACACCACAGATAACACACAGTGATAACTCTCTAAATACAGATGGTAGTGTTACCTGCAGTCCTATGTAACACCACAGATAACACAGTGATAACTCGCTGTGTACAGATAATGTATTAGATGTTACCTGCAGTCATATGTAACACCACAGATAACACAGTGATAGCTCTCTGAGTGCAGATAATCTAGTAGTGTTACCTGCAGTTCTATGTAACACCACAGATAACACAGTGATAATTCTCTGAGAACAGATAATGTAGTAGATGTTACCTGCAGTCCTATGTAACACCACAGATAACACAGTGATAACTCTCTGAGTACAGATAATGTAGATGTTACCTGCAATTCTATGTAACACCACAGGTAACACAGTGATAACTCTCTGAGTACAGATAGTAGTGTTACCTGCATTCCTATGTAACACCACAGGTGACACAGTGATAACTCTCTGAGTACAGATAATCTAGTAGTGTTACCTGCAGTCCTATGTAACACCACAGGTAACACAGTGATAACTCTCCGAGTACAGATAATGTAGTAGATATAAGAGACACAGACAGACAGAGACACACACACACACACACACACACACACACTGTAACATATACACATACTAAGACAGAGACACACACTGCATACACACTACACACACATATACACACAGACACTCACCATGTCTCCTTGCTGACAGGTCAGGACGGGCTGTGTGTGGGCGGAGCTTCCTCTTCTGCTCGTCGGCAGAGCACAGAGCACAGAGTAGAAGAAGATGCTGGAAGGCTGCAGCACGGGAGTGGACCTGTCCCCTGACCTGAGTCATCTGACCTCATGTCACTGACGTGAGGTTAGGTGACAGGTCAGGTGACTGGACTGGTCCACTCCCTGGCCGTCACAGAACCCAGTCAGAACGCCGCTGTGTAAACATACGGGGCGCCTATCAGCAGCGATCAGCTGCTCTTCGGCAGTAACTACATGGGACTATAGGGAACAGTAACTACAGGGGACTATATGGAACAATAACTACAGGGGACTATATGGGGGACAGTAACTACAGGGGACTATATAGGGGACAGTGACTACAGGGGACTATATAGGGAACAGTAACTACATGGGACTATATAGAGAACACTAACTACAGGGGACTATAAAGGGAACACTAACTACAGGGGACTGTATAGGGGCCCTTATCTACAGGGAACACCTCAGGGGCCCCATGTGGTGTTCCCTGTAGTTAGGGCCCCATGTGGCGTTCCCTGTAGATAGGGCTCAATCTACAGTGAACGCCACATGGGTCCCTATCTACAGGGACCGCCACAGGGGCACAGGGGGCTCTATCTACAGGGAACGCCACAAGGGGCTCTATCTACAGGAAACGCCACAGGGGGCTCTATCTACAGGAAACTCCACAGGGTGCTCTATCTACAGGGAACGCCACAGAGGGCTCTATCTACAGGGAAAGCCACAGGCGGCTCTATCCACAGGGAACGCCCCAGGGGGGCCTATCTACAGGGGGCACTATACAGGGAACGCTACAGGGGGCACTATACAGGGAACGCTACAGTGAATGCGACAGGGGACACTATCTACAGGGAATGCTACAGGGGGCCCTGTCTGCAGTGAACACTACAAGGGGCACTATCTACAGGGAACGCTACTACCTACAGAGGGCTCTATGGGGAGAACTACCTACAGAGGGCTCTACTAGGAACACTATCTACAGATGGCTCTACTGGGAGCACTATTTATAGAGGGCCCTACTAGGAGCACTACCTACAGAGGGCTCTACTGGGAGCACTATCTACAGAGGGTTCTATGAGGGGCTCTATCTACAGGGGCACTGTGTGTGTTGCATTACTTTACAGTGTTTGACACAATTTTATTCAGGGGCACAGTGTATGTTACTATTATATTCAGGGGCACAGTGTATGATACTATTATATTTGGGGGCATAGAATGTGGTACCATAAGAATTTGCTCTTCGTTTATAGGTGCAGAAATGTTGAAAAAGTGAGCTTACGAAGACATCTGAGCAGCAAATTGACCCATTTCCGCAAAAATGGGTCATGGCCAGGAGGCATCATAGAGTTCTGGACCAGATGGAAAAGTAAAGAGAACGACTAGAATCTGAGACGTCGTCAGCGGTGAGTCACTAAATGTAAATGTTTACTTTCCCTGTGACTGCTCAGTACTGTAGTCACTGTATGATCTGCAGTGAGATGATGTGTGTATCGTTCTTTTTTGTGAAACAGCAACTCCCAGCATATCCTTACCATTGTTCTGGCTATACTGAGAGCTGTAGTTTTATTCCGTACAAATTTATATGGCAGGGGTTAAACTAAATTTGAAAATTATCTGTACTGAGCTGTATTTGTACTGGTGCTGTATATATGTACTGAGCTTGGTTCTGGTGTTATATTCATCATAATAACCAAGCTCAATACATATACACTACCGTTCAAAAGTTTAGGGTCACTTAGACATTTCCTTATTTTTGAAAGAAAAGCACAGTTTTTTTCAATGAAGATAACATTAAATTAATCAGAAATACACTCTATACATTGTTAATGTGCTAAATGACTATTCTAGCTGCAAATGGCTGGTTTTTAATGGAATATCTACATAGGTGTATAGAGGCCCATTTCCAGCAACCATCACTCCAGTGTTCTAATGGTACATTGTGTTTGCTAACTGTGTTAGAAGGCTAATGGATGATTAGAAAACACTTGAAAACCCTTGTGCAATTATGTTAGCACCGCTGTAAACAGTTTTGCTGTTTAGAGGAGCTATAAAACTGACCTTCCTTTGAGCTAGTTGAGAATATGGAGCATTACATTTGTGGGTTCGATAAAACTCTCAAAATGGCTAGAAAAAGAGACCTTTCATGCGAAACTCGACAGTCTATTCTTGTTCTTAGAAATGAAGGTGATTCCATGTGAGAAATTGCCAAGAAACTGAAGATTTCCTACAACGGTGTGTACTACTCCCTTCAGAGGACAGCACAAACAGGCTCTAACCAGAGTAGAAAGAGAAGTGGGAGGCCCCGCTGCACAACTGAACAACAAGACAAGTACATTAGAGTCTCTAGTCTGAGATATAGACGCCTCACAGGTCCTCAACTGGCAGCTTCATTAAATAGTACCCGCAAAACGCCAGTGTCAACGTCTACAGCGAAGAGGCGACTCCGGGATGCTGGCCTTCAGGGCAGAGTGGCAAAGAAAAAGCCATATCTGAGACTGGCTAATAAAAGGAAAAGATTAATCTGGGGTTGCTTTGGTGCTGGTAAAGTGGGAGATTTGTACAAGGTAAAAGGGATTTTGAATAAGGAAGGCTATCACTCCATTTTGCAACGCCATGCCATACCCTGTGGACAGCGCTTGATTGGAGCCAATTTCATCCTACAACAGGACAATGACAGAAAAAAACCACCAAATTATGCAAGAACTATTTAGGGAAGAAGAAGGCAGCTGGTATTCTATCTGTAATGGAGTGGCCAGCGCAGTCACCAGATCTCAACCCCATAGAGCTGTTGTGGGAGCAGCTTGACCGTATGGTACGCAAGAAGTGCCCATCAAGCCAATCCAACTTGTGGGAGGGGCTTCTGGACGCATGGGGTAAAATTTCTCCCGATTACGTCAGCAAATTAACCGCTAGAATGCCAAAGGTCTGCAATGCTGTAATTGCTGCAAATGGAGCATTCTTTGACGAAAGCAACGTTTGAAGGAGAAAATTATTATTTCAAATAAAAATCATTATTTCTAACCTTGTTAATGTCTTGATTATATTTTATTGTCATTTTGCAACTCATTTGATAAATATAAGTGTGAGTTTTCATGGAAAACACAAAATTGTCTGGGTGACCCCAAACTTTTAAACGGTAGTGTATACAGCACCAAAGAGAAGATTAGAACATATATACAGCACCAGAACCAAACTCATTACACATATACAGCACCAGAACAAAGCTCAGTACATATATAGAGCACCAAAGAGAAGCTCAAAACATAAATACAGCACCACAACAAAGCTTAGTACATAGATAGGTGTAGATCAGCAGCACAGGATAAATTTTTCAAGAGGGTGCATGTCTCCTGGGTCACAGTCCGAAGTGACCCCTCAGTCAAGACAAAAAAGAAATGGAGACAGCACTACCGAATTTTCAAAGTGAAGATCCTTTTATTCCACGGTGCAACGTTTCAGCTCAATACGAGCCTTTCTCAATCATAATAATGTGACACACAGAGCGCATATATATATGCAATACAAGGTCATTAAGCCAATTACATATATATAGTAAAATTGTGTAATGGTGATACAACAGGTATACAAAATGTTTATAACAATGGGATCCCCTATGGATGTGCTAATACATAGATAGAAAAATTAATTAAAAACATTACATGTACATAGTATAAATAGTGCATTCACTGTAATAAGGCCAATCAATCAGATGGGCTATATGTGTATAATAACATGTGATAATGTTAGAAAACAGGTGTATAAAATAAAGTTAAAAACATCTTACCCTCGCTGGATCGGCTGATGGCGTTGTGCACTCTCTTACTACGTAGGACTAAACATTGCGTAATCCTAGCACCTGTGTGTATGAGTCATCGCATGATACGTCATTATGCGCATGCGCATTGTCTACCAGAGGCGCTAATCGCCATATTGAAAGAGGGCTATACACGCACAGATGTTTCCCATGGATGACGTCGGATCCTGTCCGTCTCAACTATGAGTCATTGGACATATCGTAGATTCGCATCTGCGCTATGCCCACTAGGGATCGTCGGCACCATTTTGGAAGAGGGCAACATCACTCCATATGTTACACATCCATCCTATCCACTATAGAGTCTAATTGGTCAAATATATAATGATATGAACTATATGTACTATCTCTGTAATATAAATGTCAACTGAAGATAGATATTATATCTCAGATCAATAATCCTTATACCTCATCTATAGTGATGGGGATTTTGGAACACATATGGATAAATATAAAGCTCATAATATACAAACACAGAGATTTACATATCGTCATAGAAATATTATGGACGGAAGACATGAATAGCATATATGAGAAAACTTTTCAAAAAATAGGATGCATATAATCAGGAATAAGAGTAGTGCATATATATAGCTTCAACCGATCCTTGAGGCAAATCTTGAGAATAATATCTAGGATAAAGAGAAAAATATATAAAGTAGTTTGTAGGACATTGACAATATATATCAGACCTAAACATTGTAAATAGCATATAAGGTGTAATTATAATATAGATATGGTCAAATTATTTCCTATTCTCCTAGTGCACAGAGGAGGGGGAGGAACACGGGGAAGATGATAGATTCACGGGCAGATGTTCAAATCAGAGTGTACCACTGGGTTATCTAGAGAAACTTGGAAAGATCTTGAAGTCTATATTAAGACCTCTAGGGGATAAGGTGTCTAATTTAAAAATCCCTGAATTTCTGAGACATATCCCTCAACCTGACGTCGAGAGTTGGAGGATCCTGCACAATCCTTTTCACCCTCAACATCTGGCTATAGGGGAGAGAAGCGATCATAGGGTGGGGGTGACAGCTTTCAAACCTCAGTAAATTATTACGGTCCGTAGGTTTACTGTACAAATCCGTGGTGAGTTTATGTTCCTGAATATAGACTCTAGTGTCAAGAAAATTTAGAGATGTTGTTGAGGAATCCATAGTGAATTTAATATCATCATCTATATTGTTCAGAAAGCTAAAGAAACACTCCAACTCCACTTGAGTACCTGTCCAGATGACGAAGACGTCGTCTATGTATCTTCACCACCTCAAAACCTTAGTGAAGTGGGGAGAGCCATAGACGGCGCCTTCCTCCAAAGCTGTCATAAACATATTTGCGTATGTGGGAGCCACGTTAGATCCCATGGCCGTACCCCTCCTCTGTGCATAGAGGGAGTCACCAAATAAAAAGTAATTTTCTGTAAGGACAATTTCCAAGAGACACATAAGGAGGTTAATACATTCATGGGTATAATTAGACTGTTGTAACGCTTCAGATACAATATGAAGACCTCTCGTGTGGTTAATTGAAGTATAGAGACTGCACACATCAAATGATACAAGTGTGCAGTCCCCCATCAACTCAACCTCATTCAATTTGGTCAAAAAGTCAGTGGTGTCCTGAATATATGATTTAGCATTAGTGGCAAAATCACGTAACATTTTATCTAGAAAAATGGCTATCGGTGAAAAAATGGTGCCGACGATCCCTAGTGGGCATAGCGCAGATGCGAATCTACGATATGTCCAATGACTCATAGTTGAGACGGACAGGATCCGACGTCATCCATGGGAAACATCTGTGGGTGTATAGCCCTCTTTCAATATGACGATTAGCGCCTCTGGTAGACAATGCGCATGCGCATAATGACGTATCATGCGATGACTCATACACACAGGTGCTAGGATTACGCAATGTTTAGTCCTACGTAGTAAGAGAGTGCACAACGCCATCAGCCGATCCAGCGAGGGTAAGATGTCTTTAACTTTATTTTATACACCTGTTTTCTAACATTATCACATGTTATTATACACATGTAGCCCATCTGATTGATTGTCCTTATTACAGTGAATGCACTATTTATACTATGTACATGTAATGTTTTTAATTTATTTTTCTATCTATGTATTAGCACATCCATAGGGGATCCCATTGTTATAAAAATTTTGTATACCTGTTGTATCACCATTACACAATTTTACTATATATATGTAATTGGCTTAATGACCTTGTAAAGCTTAGTACATAAATACAGCACCAGAACCAAGCTCAGTACATATATACAGCACCAGAGCAAAGCTCAGTACATATATACAGAACCAGAACAAAGCTCATACACATATACAACACCAGAACCAAACTCAGTACATATATACAGCCCCAGAACCAAGCTCAGTACAGATATACAACACCAGAACCACGCTCAGTACATATATACAGCAACATAACCAAGCTCAGAACATATATACAACTCCAGAACCAAGCTCAGTACATAATTACAGCATCAGAACCAAGCTCAGTTCATAAATACAGCCCCAGAACCAAGCTCAGTACATATATACAGCACTAGAACAAAGCACAGTATATATGTATCAGAATAACCAAGCTCAAAACATATATATATACTGAGATTGGTTCTGGTGCCGTATACTAGTCCTCCTCAATAAATTAGGATATCAAAAAGTTAATTTATTTCAGTAATTCAAGTCAAAAAGTGAAATTCATATATTATCTAGATTCATTACTCACAGAGTGGTCTATTTCCAGCATTTTTTTCTTCTAATGTTTATGATTACGGCTAACAGTTAATGAATACCCAAAATTTAGTGTCTCAGAAAATTGGAACAATAAATAAGTCCAATTTCAAAAATTATTTTTAATACCGAAATGTCGTCCTACTGAGAAGTCTGTCCAGTATCTGCCCTCAATACTTGGTCAGGGCTCTTATTCTGCATTAATTACTGCATGACTGCGGCGTGGCATGGAGGTAATCAGTCTGTGGCACTGCTGAGGTGTTATCAATGCGGCGTGGCATGGAGATGATCAGCCTGTGGTACTGCTGAGCTGTTATGGGAGCCCAGGTTGCTTCATCGCTGACTGTGGAAACTTCACAAAGTAAATGTTACATTTCATTTGGAAATCTTGGTCCCAGAGTCTGGAGGAAGAGTGGAGAGGCCTCAATCCAAGTGTCTTGTGGTCCAGTGTGAAGTTTCCACAGTCAGTGATGTTTTGGGGGCCATGTCATCTGCTGGTGTTGGTCCACTGCGTTATATCAAGTTCAGAGTCAGCGCAGCATCTAGCAGGACATTTCCAGCACTTCATGCTTCCCTCTGCTGACAAGCTTTATGGAGATGCTGATTTTATTTTCCAGCAGGACTTGGCACTTGCCCACACTGCCAAAAGTACCAATACCTGGTTTAATAACCACAGTATCACTGTGCTTGATTGCCCTGCAAACTTGCCGACCTAAACCCCATAGAGAATCTATGGGGTATTGTCACGAGGAAGGTGAGAGACACCATACCCAACAATGCAGACGAGCTGTAGGTCGGTATCAAAGCAACCAAGGCTTCCATAACACCTCAGCAGTGCCACTGGGCTGATCGCCTCCATGCCACACTGCATTGATAACACCTCAGCAGTGCCACAGGCTGATCGCCCCCATGCCACGCCACATTGATGCAGTAATTCATGCAAAAGGAGCACCGACCAAGTATTGACGGAAGATACTGGACATACTTTTTAGCAGGACAACATTTCAGTATCAAAAATCAGTTTTTGAAATTGGGCTTATATCATATTCTAATTTTATGAGTGACTTAACTTTTGGGTTTTCATTACCTGTTCTCATAATCATCAACATTACAAGAAAAACATGCTGGAAATAAATCGCTGTGTGTGTGTAATGATAATGAGTATAATATGATATCTATATAATATGAGTTTCACTTTTTGAATTGAATTACTGAAATCAATTAACTTTTTATGATATTCTAATTCATTGAGAATGACTAGTGTATATACTGAGATTTGTTCTGGTATTGTATATATGTATTGAGCTTGTTTCTGGTATTGTATTTATTTACAGAGCTTTGTTCTGTGTATGTACATATGTATTGAGCTTTGTTCTGGTACTGTATTTATGTATTGAGCTTGGTTCTGGGGATGTATATTTGTACTGAACTTGGTTCTGGTGCTGTATATATTTACTGAGTTTGTTCTGGTGCTGTATATATGTACTGAGCTTTGTTCTTGTGCTGTATATATGTACTGAGCTTCCTCCTGGCACCGTATCTGTGCATTAGCCGGGAGAGTTGTCGCGGCTTACTGCGCACGCCGCACTGTCCTCCATCCTTCTCATGTGCACAGCCTAGCTAAATGGGCTGAGCACGCTTAGGATATTGAATGTGCGCATATAGGTCTATACGTAATGGGTGAGTTTAATATAATGAGCGTCGTTAGATAGGTAGGTATATACGCTTATGTAATTATATACATAGTGTGGCAATCCACACTAAAGCATTCTGTACAGGGAATTTCTTTATTTAGAGTCCACTTTAACGTAGGGGGTATTGGAATATCATAATTGTTTTATTTTATTATTAGAATAATTTTCAATGGCGCGATACACCGCAAAACACTGTATGTCAAAACACGGCGCGTATGTCTTTGTCCACAAAACATGGAAAATTTGAATCCCATTGAATCCCACCCCTGCTTATAAGCCTAAGACATGGCTTCTCAATATAAATTCCTAAGTTAGCGAGGCGAACTTCATGCAAGTGGAATAGAATTGTCTCTTAAATATTGGCTTTAAATTAAACAATCAGTTATTTATACTGAACTGCATGTTGTATATTGCCTTGGGCTCCAGGTACTTACAGTAATTATTTGGTAGAAGAAATACTTTTTTTTTCTATACACAAATCTTTGTATGTAAATGGTGACTAATGAGAATGTTTGTTTTTTTGTAATAATTAGAGATATGTCACCACCTTGTGGTATAAAAAGCTAAATGCAGACTTCTAAAATTGGTTACTGTGGATTTCCAAGAGTATAGTCCTTGAAGTAACTTTCCACCCACAGAGTGATTCAGATTGTGCAGTTAGAATAACGCCCACATGTTCTTAAAGTGGTTATCTGTCATAGGCAACCTATTATCATCTTATGTTATGTAACATAACTGAAGCAGGTCATCCATATGCTGTATTATCTAAAACCAAGAAGAGCAATATCCAGCATGGCCAGGGCCACTATCACTATTTTGTGGACACCATTAAGTGACACCACTACCTACATACACCAAAAGAATAGTCAAATACATTCTAATTAGGGCTTGGTACACACTAATGTTTTTTAGAACTTTAGACTACAATTGGAATTAAAATCCTTCAATTTATTTTTTTAACTATTAAACTTAAACCTTAATAATAGTACCAGTCACAGGACATACTAGTATATATAATAGCACCTAGTACCACCTGTAACCTGTATATAACAATACCTACGATAGCACAAAACTAACCAGCTATAGCCATATATTATAAAAGTAGCCATAGTGACTATATAAGAGTACCCCCTGTAACCAATAAATAACAGTACCAGATTTAGTGTATGTATGAGAACTACCTTTAGTCTATATACTGTATAACAAAATCAGCCATAGAGCATATATAAAACTACCAGCTATAGCCTACAGTATATAAAAAATAAACACCAACTGTAGTCCAATCTATCAGCCATTGCACATATGTAATAGTACCAGCCATAAAGAATAAAGAACAGTAGCAGATGTATGTATATAAAAATACCTGCCATTATGACTATGTAACAATGACAGCAGTAGTCCACCTATAAAAATACTTTGATCAACAAATATATAACAGGATGACCTGGATATCATATATATATATAAAAAAAAAAAAATAATAGCCATAGCGCATATATAAGAGTAGCCCATTTAAAATAATACTTCTGTAGTGCACATACAAGAGTTCATCTTGAATCCTATATATAACAGAACCACCCATAGTGCACATATAAAAGTACCAGCTGCAGTGGGGTAACTACCACTGTAGTAGCCACAGTGGCTGCTATGGAGCCCCCCAGCATGAGGGAGCCCGTGCCGCCCGCCGTCACGGCCCCCCCATGCCCGGCGGTGCCGCTCGCAGCCACTACGGCTGCTACAGTGGTAGCAACGGCACATTCAATAATATCTGCTTCCTTAGGACGCAGATTCTATTGAACACTATGGCAGAGCAGGGAGGTATCTCCTCTCTCTGCCATTAAAGGGGTTGCCCAGGGTTGCCAACCGTCCAGAAATTTACGGACAGTCCGCAAAAATGGGTGTTTTTCTCTGCCGTCCGTAGCGTCCGGCAGAAAAAAGCACCGTCCAAAATTTTCGGCTGTATCCCGGAACTTTGCACTGCGCATGCGCCAAAATTCACATGCGCAGTGCAAAGGAATAGTAGGCCGCGGACGGGCATATTTTCAGATTTTGTGGAACCTGAAAATATGCAGGCCGGCCGCTGCCAAGTGAGGTCGGTGCTGGGAGTGGACCAATCCATGACGTCAGGTGACTCGGGTCAGGTGACTGGTCTGGTCCAGTCGTGTGCCGTCGCTGTCGTCGACTCCATTCAAAGTGATCCTCCGCCGCTTTGCTTCACCACATGACCACCTCCTCCTCCTTTGCTCTATTTGCACTAAGTACAAGGGAAGGGGGCAGCGCTACTTACAAGGTAAGGGGGGCACTGTGTGTGGCTACAAGGGGGAGCTGTGTGGCTATCTACAAGGGGGCAGCTGTGTGGTTATCTACAAGGGGGGAGCTGTGTGGCTATCTACAAGGGGGGAGCTGTAGGGCTATCTGCAAGGGGGAGCTGTAGGGCTATCTACAAGGGGGCTGTGGGGCTATCTACAAGGGGGAGCTGTGTGGCACTATATACAAGGGGTCTGTGTGTGGCGCTATCTACAAGGGGGTGCTGTGTGGTGCTATCTACAAGGGGGCTGTGTGTGGCGCTATCTACAAGGGCGGGCTGTGTGTGGCGCTATATACAGTGGGGCTCTGTGTGGCACTATATACAGGGGGGCTGTGTGTGGCGCTATATACAGGGGGGGCTGTGTGTGACGCTATATACAGGGGGGGCTGTGTGTGGCGCTATATACAGGGGGGCTGTGTGTGACGCTATATACAGGGGGGCTGTGTGTGGCGCTAAATACAAGAGGGACTGTGTGTGGTGTTATCTGCAGGGGCCATGGTTACTGATGGGGCACTGTGTGGCGCTATCTAGAAGGGGGCTGTGTGTGGCGCTATCTACAAGGGCGGGCTGTGTGTGGTGCTATATACAGGGGTGGTGGCGCTATATACAGGGTGGGCTGTGTGTGGCACTATATACAGGGGGTCTGTGTGTGACGCTATATACAGGGACGCCGTGTGTGACGCTATATACAGGAGGGCTGTGTGTGGCTCTATACAAGAGGGGATGTGTGGCGTTATTTGCAAGGGGGAGTATATATTATAGTAGTGAGTGGGAAACTCTAAAGATTCGCACAGATAACGCCATAAAAGAACACTCTAAAGAAATTGAACTCGGGACAAGAGAAAAATTTCAGAGGGAAGTGAACCACTATCAGAATAGCAGAGTTTATCGATGGCAGGACTCCTCCAACTCTTGGCGTTCTCGCAGAAACTACATCCCTGAGAGCAGATCCAGCTCTGGAAGCGACACTTCAATCAAGAGATCAACATTTCGTCAACATCGTTTTTTAGGGAATCGCCGAGGAAGAGGCATCCCACCAGAAGGGCGGGGAGGGGAGGGACGAGGCCACGAGACAGTAATACTAACAAGGTCCCAGGTGAGGACAACAACCTGGTAGTTAATATCTCCTCCCACACCCTTAATCCCATAGAACTCTCAGTCCTTTAAAAAGGTTTGTCTTTCTGTCCCACTACGCCATATAACACATTTGTCTTTTAACAAGAATTAAATCGATTCTACAGAACACTCAGATTAAAAACGCACTTCGGACTATCTGAAGCAGTCACTAATGCTGCAATAGAAAGTTCACCACAAACACCATTATCTATTTCACAATTAGGCCTACGTAATCAGAGCAATTTCTCACCTCCCAGAATTTATCATGCTACTGAAACAGCTACTGAACTAATTAAAAGGGACACCGAGAGTATTTTAAAGAAGTACAAACTAGGCTTATACCTACATCTAAATAACCTGGCAATAGAGGAGTCCAAAGCCCTAACATCCCTGAGAGCTAATAAAAACATTATAATTAAACCAGCAGACAAAGGAGGTGCAATAGCAGTCGGGGACAAAGTGGACTATATAGCGGAGATAGAAAGACAATTATCTGATGGTGACACATATAATCCCTAATGATCCAACTTCAAATATTGGTAAGAAAATTTCCATAATTTTAGAATATTACCATAACTTAGGAACCATCGATGAAAAAACTCTGAAACATCTCCAAAATCCCCATCCAGTCATTCCGGTCTTTTACATCTTACCGAAAATTCACAAATCCCTACAAAATCCACCAGGTTGACCTATAGTGGCCTCCACAGAGTCAATTCTCTCACCACTCTCCATTTTTTTGGAGAAAATTTTCACCCCCTTGATTAAAGCTACACAATCTTTTATATTAGATACTGCCCATTTTCTTCAGAAAATGAAAGAACAGTCCCAGATAAATCCATCATGTATTTTAGCGACCTTCGACGTAAACAGCCTTTAAACCTTGATACAACACCAAAAGGGCATACGAGCCACCAGCCAATTACTAGCATCCACCAACATGACTACTGAATCTAAGACATTTTGTCTAAAATTATTAGACTTAATATTACATGACAATTTCTTCATGTTTGGGGATGAATTCTATGTGCAAATCTGTGGCACGGCTATGGGATCGAACGTTGCACCACCAGACGCCAATGTCTATATGACATTATTTGAACAAGAACACGTTTACACCAATCCAGAGTTTTTGCAACATGCCAGATGCTGGCATCGTTATATTGATGACATATTTTGCATCTGGGAAGGTTCTCAACAATCCCTAGACAATTTTTTATTACACATTAATCAGGTAAGAGAAGAATTAAAATTTACACTTAACTCAGATAGCAATAGTGACTGCTTCCTAGACACCATTATTATGAAGGATAATGGGGACAACCTGACCACAGCCTACAAGAAGAACTCCAGAGAATATCATTATCTGATAGTTATCAGGTAGATCAGACAAACATTCACAAACACGATTACCATTTGTACATACATATCACCCTATAATGCCTAAATTGCAACAGATCATTTGAAAACACTGACCGGTACTACATACAGCCTATCCACAAATAGAGGCATTTTCACATCCAGCCATGATGTGTTTGGAGAGACCTACTAATATTCGTGATCACCTGATTAGAGCGTATATAGTCAGCCTTACAAAGGTCACAAGACAAACATTTCTCCAAACTCAACGCAGAGGCACATTCCCTTGCTTAAATTGTTCATGTTGCTCAAATATTATCAAAGGTGACACCCTCCAACATCCACATTGTAATAGAACATTTCCGATAAGGGGATATTTCACATGTGACTCAAATTTTGTGGTTTACCTCATCAAATGTCCTTGCGGTTTAGTCTATGTGGGTGAAACAACCCAGCACATAAGAGACTGTTTATCTAGCCATAAGTCCACAATTCAGAGGAAAAAAAAATTGGCTACCTTTACCTGACCATTTTATGAAAATGAACCACCATTTATCTCAATTGCGATTTCAAGTGATTGAACAGGTACCCAGACCAAGAAGAGGAGGTAACCACATACAGTACATTTGCTAAAAGAAAGAGAATCCTTTTGGATTCATACTCTTGAAACATTAGCACCCAAAGGCTTAAATAGGGAAACTGACTTGTTATGTTAACCATTTCACATATCTGCTTTTTTCAGGCACGTTAAGAAATGTACGAACCACTGTGCGACCAGATACAGGTACAATAAACCGGTTTCCCCTTTCCGTCACATTTTTCAACACCCATCCTTTTCCTTTTTATATTTCATTTTTTCTTCTTTTCCCTTCCCTTTTCTCCTCCTTCCCTTTACATTTTCACATAGGTTTCATGTAACATATTTTGTTTCTCCCTATAATTAATAATCCCTGCTAGAATTTACCATATAGTTAGACAACATTTTACATCATTGAGCCATCCATTTTCCTATCATTATCTACCATTTAACTTACTTCAATATGATTATTCTTCTGGCCGACACTTTCATCGACACTGTGCGTTCCACAGTACCATGGCAACCTCTTCTGTGCGTTCCAACTGCCTACACGACAAAACCATGCAACGACGCAGGCGCATTCACAGTACATCAATGTACGCAGGGAACATCGACTTCCGGGCACGATTTCAAAGGACTCACAATACAGATATCCATATTGAATATAGAGCGTCTGGCAGACGCCTCATTACCAAATTCTACATCTCTTCTATACAGGTACCAAGATTCCCTTTTGGATATCATGCCTCTTTACTGCTTCTATTTACTTACCTATTCACACCACCGATATCTTATGGTATGGTCCTGAGGGGTACTTTGACAGTGCCCCTCCATCTACCAAACATGAATTACTGCTATGTTTAGCCATTTATTGCAATTTGGTGTATTTTGGTGTATTTTTATCTCTTGTATCATATTACCTGGAGGTAATACCGTTAGACTGGTGTATATTTTGTGTGTTGACAACTCTTAGTAATAATATTCTTAGTTCCTTAATGATGCTTCTATGTTGTAGCTTCATCTTGTCATTGATCTATTTGCTTTGCAACATATTTCTTAATAGTCTACGTCAGCGTCAGTGGAGTATGTCTCCACTATATGTATTTTCTAAACATCTAGTGAATATTTTGTTGTTTTGTTGCAAAATGTAGCATATTTGGTATATATGTATGTATACATTATTATTTATACTATATCTTTTCTCTATTTATGTACATTAGTTAAAGCGATTGTGATAAAGGCCTGGCTTGTCTGAAACCTCCAATTAAATCGCTTGTAAAAAAAAAAAAAAGTGCCTTCAAAACATTGCTTGAAGAAAAGTATTTGTTTTAAAAAAAAAATTTTGAAGAAAAAAATAAATAAAAAATACTACATTCATCTATATGCTTGAGTGCTTTGGTTGTTTGTTCTATATATATTGTGGGTGATCCAAACCCGAACCCTCACAGCACCTGAGCATTCCAGCCAGGAGTGCAATCCATCATTTTCTACCTAAGTTTATAGGATGAGGCATAGGTAGGAGGTGCTGGAAAAGCGAGAAGCCAACATGTCCGTGTGTCACATTCTGCAGAGATGAGTCGTGACTGGAATAAGTCATCACAGCAGTCTGGGCCAGATGTAGAAAAAAAGGGAAAGTAAACGACTAATCAGAGAAAACATCACCTAAGTTAGTGGGGGAAAGCTACAAGAACACTGCACACTGCACAGGCAATGTAATGCGTCCGTAAAATTTTTTGGTCTGTGCGTGAATTTTAGCTCAGTTGTCCAGAAATTTCTGAAGTTGAGGTTGGCAACCCTGGGATTGTCCCATAAAACACATGTATCCCCTATCCACGCGCCGCCGAGCCTCCAACAAGTATGTGCCGGGCGACACGGGCCCTCTCATGCCCGTAGGCGTTGCTAGCAACGGAGGGGGCCCCAAATACATGCATTAGTGCTGAATGACAGGGCATGTTCCGACCACTCACCGCCTTTCAACGACGCTGGCGGCGCGATGACTTCATTGCGTCGCTTCCTTGCTTGCAAGGCGCTGATTGGCAGAGCAAGTCATTGAACGATGTATCGTTCAGCTCCAGCAGACCTGCTCAGAAGAGAGCAGGTCTGCATTGCCATCGGACTGCGTGGGAACAGCATCATGTGAGTATGTAAAGTTTTTTTGGCTTTTTTTTCTAATAAAACTGTGATTGGCATTATCTATATTGTGGGCTCTATCTCCAGGTGGGGTCGTCCATATGTGGGGATGTGGGCCACTATATAGGGGGTCTATATGTGGGGCACTATCTACAGGGGGTCTATATGTGGGGATGTGGGCCACTATATAAAGGGGGGGCTATATGTGGGGATGTGGGCCACTATATACAGGGGGGTCTATATGTGGGCCACTATATACAGGGTTGGTCTTTATGAGGGCCACTTTATACAGGGGTTCTATATGTGGGGATGTGGGCCACTATATAAAGGGGGGGCTATATGTGGGGATGTGGGCCACTATATACAGGGGGGTCTATATGTGGGCCACTATATACAGGGTTGGTCTTTATGAGGGCCACTTTATACAGGGGTTCTATATGTGGGGATGTGGGCCACTATCTAAAGGGGGGTCTATATGTGGGGATGTGGGCCACTATCTACAGGGGGGTCTATAGGTGGGGCACTATATACAGGGGGAGCCATATGTGAGACACTACAGGGGTGGGCTATATGTAGAGCACTATCTATAGGGAAGCTATTTTTAGGGCACTTTCTAAGGGGTGGGCTATATGTGGGACACTATATACAGGGGTGGGTTACCTGTGGGACACTAGCTACATGGGGGCTACATGTAGAGCGCTGTCTAGAGGGATGGGCTATATGTGGGACACTATATACAGGGGGAGCTATATGTGGGACACTATCTACAGAGGTGGGCTATAAGTAGAGCACTATCTATAGGGGAAGCTATATGTAGAGCAGCACAGTGGTTCAGTTGTTAGCACTATTGCCTTGCAGCTCTGGAGTTCATATGTGGGCACTATCTACAGAGGGTTGTATGTGGGACACTATCTACAGGGGCTTCTATGTAGGGCACTATCTGCAGAGGCTCTATGGGGGTCACTATCTACAAGGGGGCCATGGGGGCACTATCTACAGGGGGCATGGTGTGTGTGTGAGTGTGTGTGTGTGTGTGTGTGTGTGTGTGTGTGTGTGTGTGTGTGTGTGTGTGTGTGTGTGTGTGTGTGTGTGGTACTATTATATTCAGGGGCACAGTGTATGGCGCTTTATTATATTTAAATGTGTTGAGAATTTTAACTTCGTTTAAAGGTGCAGAAATATTTTAAAAGTGAGAAGCTGAAGACATCTGAGCATAACACTGCAGAAATGGGTCGTGGCCAGTAGAAATCCATCATAGATGTCTGGACCAGAGGGAGATGAAAAGAACTAGAATCTGAGACGTCACCGATGAGTCACTTAATGTAAATGTTTATTCTGCCTCTAATCAGTACTGTAGTCACTGTATGATCTGCTGGAATATGATAGTTGGTATGATTTTTTTTTGTCAAACAGCAACTCCCAGCATATCGTCACCATTGTACGGGTCATGCTGGGAGCTGTAGTTTTACGCCGTACAAACATATATGGCAGGGGTTGCACTTAATTGAGCTGTATTTGTTCTGGTGTTGTATATATGTACTGAGCTTTGTTCTGGTGTTGTATATATGTACTGAGCTTTGTTCTGGTTCTGTATATACGTATGAGATTGGTTTTGGTGCTGTATATATGTAATGAGCTTGGTTCTGGGGATGTATGTATGTACTGAGCTTGGTTCTAGTGCTGTATTTATGTACTGAGGTTTGTCCAGGTGCTGTATATATGTATGGTCTTGGTTCTTGTGCTGTATGTATGTACTGAGCTTGGTTCTGGTGCTTTATATATGTCAGAGCTTGGTTCTAGTGCTGTATTTATGTACTGAGCTTGGTTGTGGTATTGTATATATGTCAGAGCTTGGTTCTGGAGCTGTAATTATATAGGATATATTTATAATAACAAAATTGCGGGGTAGATGGAATTGTTCTCAATTCATTGTATAGAATATGGGAACCGGTCTGGTAGGTTTAACACCTTGAACCGCCACCATGCGGTAATACATGACCTGACAATATTTACAAACATTCCCCTTTATGTTTTATTCAGATGCAGCAAAACCGTTAATATCCACTTTTAAAATGGCACACACACTATATGCTAATTACTCATTAAAGGGTCATGGGGCGGTGCCGCTATCCTGAAGAGTCACATAGTCCTGCCTCCAAACCCACCTTTCTATGTTTGAGTGACATCTCCCTGGCTGATACAACTTTCTCGGATGCGACACTGCCTTGTGGCACTATACACAAGGGGGAGCTTTGTGGCACTATACACATGGGTAAACTGTATGGCACTATTTACAAGGGGAGGGCTGTGGCTCTATCTACAGGGTGCTGAGTGTGGCGCAATCTACAGGAGTCTGTGTGTGGCACTATCTACTAAGGGGGGGCTGTGCTGCACTGTCTACTAAGGAGGCTGTGTGGCACTAAATACAAGGGAGGGGGCTGTGTGGCACTATATACAGTGCGAGGCTTTATGGCGATATCTGCAGGGGGCTGTATGGCACTATCTAAAAGGGGGAGGTGGGCACTATCTACAAATGGGGTGTGACACTGTTTATAGGCGGGGCTATATAGCACTGTCTACAGGTGGGCTGTATGGCACATTCTACAGGGGGCACTATTTATAAGGAGGGCTGCTTGTGGCACCCAGGGGGGGCCCGGTCAAGAGTTTGCTATGGGGCCCAGTCTTTCCTAGTTACGCCCTGGGAAGGAGGCTGTATGGCGCTATCTACAGTGGGGGCTGTATGGCACTATCTACAGGTGGGGTGGATGTATGGCGCTATCTACAGAAGGGGGGCTGTATGGCGCTATCTACACGAGGGGGCTGTATGGCACTATCTACAGGAGGAGTCAGTACGGCGCTATCTACAGGAGGGGGGCTGTATGGCGTTATCTACAGGGGGCTGTATAACGCTATCTACAAGGGGCTGTATGGCGCTATCCACAGGAGGGGGCTGTGTGGTGCTGTCTACAGGGGGCTGTATGTTACTATCTACAGGGGGCATATGCTCTATCTACAGGGGGGCTGTATTACACTATCTACAGGGGGGCTGAATGGCACTATCTACAGGGGGCTGTATGGCGATACCTACAAAGGGGCTGCATGGCACTATCTACAAGGGGAGGGCTGTGTGTTGCACCCAGGGGAGGGGGAGGGCCCAGTCAAAAGTTTGCTATGGGGCCCAGTCTCTCCTAGTTACGCCACCGACCAGCTGTAGCCCATATAGAATATTTGCCACAGTGCACATATATGAATATATATATATATGTATATATATATATATATATATATATATATATATATATATGCCACCTGTAACCCATGTATTACAGTACCAACTGTAGTGTTTATATAACAGATCCAATTGTAGTCCATGGCCAGGCAGTAAAAAAAGACGTAGGTTCTGCAGCATACCACCTTTCGCTATGACATTCCACCTGCATAATTTTTCTTCCCGATTTTACCCATTGCCCTGCCATGACAGCAGAGTCACTGTGTAGGCCTTAAAGTTACATCCCAAACATACCACCCAAATAAAACAAAGAGGTATACCAGTTTTTGACACACACACACACAGTCAATGCACCTTAAAAAACCTGCCTTTCTAAGTGCTTTCAGAGCCTCCATAAAGGGGTTTTCCAGGCTTTTTTTTTTGACAACTGCTTATGTCATAAATTAACAAATAAACTGTGACCGGTGCGGGACCACAGAATCAGTGGCACTGGAGCAGGGCTGCTTTAACCCTAGGGTGAGCAATGCTCTTGCCCTTGCGGCAGCACCCTAGTGGATACTGATCTCCCTAACAGCCGGGAGAACAGCCCAGCTAGTAGTCGGGGGATGGTAATGCAGGTACGGCAAGACAAATAGTAGTTGTAGGGGATTCTATAATCAGGAAGACGGATAGAATAATTTGTCGCCAAGACCGCCTCAACCGAATGGTTTGCTGTCTCCCTGGTGCCAGGATTCGGCATGTGGTGGAATGGGTGGAGAAATTACTGGGAAGGTCTGGTGATGAGCCAGCTGTCGTGGTCCATGTGGGAACCAACAACAGAATACATGGTAGGTAGAGGAGCCTTAAGAATAATTTGAAAGAACTAGGCTACAAGCTGACAATCTTGGAGGAAGGTTGTATTTTCTGGAATACTGTCTGTGCCATGCGCATCACAGGAAAGACAGCCGGAGCTCAGGGAGTTAAATGCATGGCTTAAGTCTTGGTGTAGAGGAGAAGGCTTTGGGTTCCCAGAGCACTGGGCTCACTTTTCATTGTGGTACAAACTGTATTCTGCAGATGATTTGCACCGGAATGGAAGGGGATCCGCTGTGCTGGGGGAGAGAATTCTAGCTGGGGTGGCAGAGTATTTGAACTAGGGCTGAGGAGGGAGGCCAATGTAGAAAATAAAGGGGTTGTTAGGTTATAGAGGGGTCAGACTATATTGGTGGGGGGAGAAATAGACTGTGGGGAGAGGACTAGACAACAGGATAGGGAGATCCTCTTGTTACAAAACAACATTGAAAATAAAAATGCCCAAATACTGTCAAATAATCAAATTTCTGATACCGTACATGACAATTTGAAAAGAAAAGTTAAAGTGTCTGTTCACAAATGCCAGGAGTCTAGCAAGCAAAATGAGGGCGCTTAAGGCCTTGGTACTGGAGGAACATATTGATATCGTTGGTGTTGCTGAAACATGGCTAGACTCTTTGTCACGGGCACAGGGTATGTGGACCCACTAGGCCGCTCCGCCGTAGCGGGGAGGCAGCTGACCAGGTCACAGTCTATGCGGAAGTAAATGGCAGACAGTAATGCTAGGGTACCTGAAATAGTCCGGGCGTGGCTGTGGATTCAGCACGGATGGAGGCAGGTGCGGCAAGTGGCGCCAGACGTGGCGGGCAGTATCCGATGAAGCGGTAGACACTTGACGTGGCAGATGGCACTTGACATGGCAGATGGCTCTTGACGCTGGTAGGCACAGGAACAATAAAGAATACAGGAACGGTAACAGGGCACGGGTAACAGCTGGAACAGAAGACAATAAGGAACCATTTGCGAGACAGACTGGGAAAGACTAACAACGCTCAGGCATCGAACTAGGGGGCTGGACCCTTCTTATAGCCCAGGGTACTCACGGATCAAAGGTCGTTCAAGATGTCCGGTGCGCGCGCTGCCCCTTTAAGAGCGGGGACGACCGTGCGCGCGCACCCTGCGGGCTCCGGCAGAGGTGAGTGGTTGCAAGCGCTGGCGTCTCCTGAGGAGGAGGCTGGGGCCAGCGCTTGCCGACTCGTGGCTGCGGCTGTCAGCGGGAGGCTGGAGCGGACAGTCCGCAGCAACGGACATTACAGTATCCCCCCTCTTACGCCCCCTCTTCTTGGGACCGGAGCGAGAGAGAAACTTCTTTAGAAGAGTAGGGGCATTGAGGTTCTTCTCTGGTTCCCAAGATCTCTCTTCGGGACCAAACCCCCTCCAATCCACCAAATATAAGGTCTTTCCTCTCACTCTCTTGGTGGCCAAGATCTCCTTGACCTCAAAGATGTCCGAGGAGCCGCTGGGAGCAACCGCAGGGCTGGGAGTCTTGGAATAGCGGTTTAGGATCACAGGCTTCAGGAGGGAGACGTGGAAGGAGTTGGGAATCCTGAGGGTAGGAGGCAGCCGAAGCTTGTAGGCGACAGGGTTGATCTGCTGCAGGACCTCGAATGGTCCAAGGAACCTGGGAGCGAACTTGTATAAGGGCACCTTCAAGCGAATTTTCCGAGAGGACAGCCAGACTTTAGTCCCAGGAAGATACTGAGGCGGCTCTCTTCTACAGAGTCAGCAGCGGGAACCTGAGATGAAGTCGACACAGGAAGAGGGACTCTGGGATGTTGACTGTACACAATGTGAAATGGAGTGGAGGTGGTGGACTCACTTGTGTGGTTGTTATATGAAAACTCGGCTCAAGGAAGAAGCTGTACCCAGTTATATTGCTGAGAAGAGATGAAGTGGCGGAGATAATTTTCCATGATCTGGTTGATCCTCTCAACTTGCCCATTGGATTGGGGGTGGTAGGCAGAGGAAAAGTCCAAACTCACATCCAGGAGTTTACAGAGTGCTCTCCAGAATTTAGAGGTAAACTGAACCCCCCGGTCGGACACGATGTGAAGAGGCAGGCCATGCAAGCGAAATATGTGCTGTATGAAGAGACTCACCAGTCGGGGAGCAGAAGGTAGGCCGGTCAGCAGGATAAAATGTGCCATCTTAGAGAACCGGTCCACCACCATCCAGATGGTGTTGCATCCTGCTGAGAGAGGAAGGTCTGTGACAAAGTCCATTGCGATGTGCTGCCAGGGGGCACTGGGTACAGGCAGGGGTTGAAGCAGGCCGGCAGGCTTGGAGTGAGTCACTTTATTAGAGGCACACACCGTGCAAGCAGAGACAAAGTCCAGAACATCCTTAGGTAGCGTGGGCCACCAAAAGTGACGTGTAATCAGGTCTTGGGTTTTACGGACACCAGCGTGCCCAGCTAGTTTAGAACTGTGTCACCAGCGGAGAATTCTTTTTCTGTCTGCCAACAGAACAAAAGTTCTCCCCGGAGGGATATTCCTAAGCTGCAGAGGATTGGCGGTGACAACGCAGAATGGGTCTATGATCGTCTGAAGGGACTCCACCGTGTCTTCCGTCTCAAATGATCTGGACAGGGCATCGGCCCTCACATTCTTGTCAGCGGGACGGTAGTGGAGCAGAAATTGGAAACGGGTGAAGAACAGTGACCACCTGGCTTGATGGGGATTCAGTCTTTGAGTGGACTGTGGTCGGTGAAGATCAGGATGGGGTGAGCTGCGCCTTCTAAAAGATGTCTCTACTCCTCCAGGGCCAATTTGATAGCCAGTAGCTCCCGATCTCCAATGGAGTAATTGCGCTCAGCAGAGGAAAACAGTCTTGAGTAGTAGCCACATACTACTGCCTTTCCTTTGGAGCTTCTCTGGAACAGAAGTGCGCCTGCACCAACAGAGGAATCGTCCACCTCTAGTGAGAACTGCTGAGATACGTCAGGGTGATGGAGGATCGAAGCTGAAGTGAAGGCTTTCTTGAGGCTGATGAATGCGGACTCTGCCTCTGGAGTCCACACCTTGGCGTTTACGCCCTTCTTGGTAAGGGTAGAGATTGGAGCTGTCAGAGAAGAAAAGTTCGGATTAAACTGCCGGTAGAAATTGGCGAAACCCAGGAACCGCTGTATGGCCCTTAGGCCTTGAGGACGTGGCCATTCCAGGACAGACTTTAGTTTCTCAGGGTCCATCTTAAGGCCTTGATCCGAGATGACGTAGCCCAGGAAGGGCAAAGACCTCTTTTCAAAGGTGCATTTTTCTAACTTGGCATACAAGCGAATCTCTCTTAGTCGCAGGAGAACTTGACGAACATGCCTCCGATGGGTCATCAGATCTGGGGAGAAAATTAGAATATCATCGAGATAAACTACAACACACGTATAGAGGAGATCTCGGAAGATATCATTAACGAACTCCTGAAATACTGCGGGAGCGTTACACAGTCCGAAGGGCATCACTAGGTATTCGTAGTGCCCATTGCGGGTGTTAAATGCCGTCTTCCATTCGTCACCCCGGCGAATCCGGATTAGATTATAGGCCCCCTGCAGATCTAGCTTGGAAAAAATGTTGGCTCCTCGTATGCGATCAAACAACTCGGAAATAAGTGGCAACGGGTACTTGTTCTTGACCGTGATCTGATTGAGACCACGGTAGTCAATGCAGGGTCGGAGAGATCCATCTCTCTTTTTAACGAAGAAGAAGCCTGCCCCAGCCTGGGAGGAAGATTTTCGAATAAAACCCCTCTCCAAGTTCTCCTTGATATAGGCTGACATCGATAAAGTCTCTGGCAAGGAGAGAGGATATACTCGTCCACGGGGAAGAGAAGCATTGGGAACCAGTTCAATGGGACAGTCATAATTCCGATGTGGAGGCAACGTCTCAGCCTCTCGTTTACAAAAGACATCCGCAAAACTGGCATACTGAGAAGGTAGATCGGAGAGTGACTGAGGCAGAGGGGGCACAACAGGACGGACTTGTGACAGGCAATGGCTATGGCATCTGGGACCCCATTGAAGAACCTCTCCAGAACTCCAGTCGAGTGTCGGGGCGTGTAGACGGAGCCATTGCAGACCCAGCAGGATAGGATTGATAGCATTGGGTAGTACCAGGAAGGTGATCTGTTCTGAGTGAAGAGCTCCGACCCGTAGTGTCAACGGCTCAGTGATGAGCATGATTGGATCAGGCAACGGTAGACCATTCACAGAGGCAACTGCCAGTGGTCTCTCCAGACGGACTGTGGTTAGTTGAAACCGATCCACTAGATCCTGGTGGATAAAATTAGCAACCGCTCCAGAGTCAAAATAGGCGAGGAAGGATGTGATGTGACGATGGCCACAGGTATCGACAATTTGGAAGAGGTTTTAACGTTTGGAGACGTTCCACCTAGAGTTGCCTCTCCGACCAACCCTAGGTACTGGAGTTTCCCGGTTTCTGTGGGCATTGGCGCACAAAATGACCCTTGAGGCCACAATACATACAAAGTCCAGAGGAGCGTCTGCGCTGCTTCTCCTGTTCAGATAACCGGACTCTGTCTACCTGCATGGGTTCCTCAGGTAGCGCACTAGGAGTGGACAATAGTGGTCTCTGGGCAGAGGGTGCTGGTCTGTGGGCCCGGCTCTCCTGACGAACCTCTTGAGAGCGCTCCCGGATTCTCATATCAACCCGGGTGGCTAACAGGATGAGGGCATCCAAGGTAGAAGGAAGGTCGCAGGCTGCCAGTTCGTCCTTGATGTGAGAGGACAGTCCCTGCCAAAAGGTCGCCACCAGTGCCTCATTGTTCCATGCCAGCTCGGCTGCTAGGGTACGGAAGGAGATCGCATACTCCCCTACTGTGGAGCCTTCTTGCTTGAGGGTGAACAGAGTGGCTGCGGCAGAGGATGTTCGACCCGGCTCCTCGAACACGGCACGAAAGGACTGCAGGAACAAGGCTAGGTCCGAGGATACAGGTCCTTGTTGCTCCAAGATTGTGTTCGCCCATGCGAGGGCCTTGCCAGCGAGGAGGGAGATAATAAATGCCACTTTGGCCTCCTCGGAGGGGAAGAGATGAGGCCGTAGCCTAAAATGCACCGTGCATTGATTGAGAAATCCTCTACACGCTCTTGGATTACCGTCGTAGCGAGGTGGAAGAGGCAGAGGAACTGAGGATCCGGAACAAACAGGGGGAGCAACAGGCAGTGGCACAGCAACAGCCTCAGGAGGAAGAACCGGAGGTGGAACAGCGAGTAGAGCCAGGCGGACCAGGATAGAATTCACCGCCTCAAGGAGTTGATCCTGACGTGTGCGTAGGTCATGCATCTCTGTCTGAATCTTCTGTACTGGGGTCTTGGGCTGGCCAGCGGGTTCCATGGCCTGAGCGTACTGTCACGGACACAGGGTATGTGGAGCCACTAGGCCGCTCCGCCGTAGCGGAGAGGCAGCTGACCAGGTCACAGTCTATGTGGAAGTAAATGGCAGACAGTAATGCTAGGGTACCTGAAATAGTCCGGGCGGTGGCTGTGGCTTCAGCACGGATGGAGGCAGGTGCGGCAAGTGGCGCCAGACGTGGCGGGCAGTATCTGATGAAGCGGTAGACACTTGACGTGGCAGATGACACTTGGCGTGGCAGAAGACACTTGGCGTGGCAGATGACACTAGACGTGGCAGATGGCACTTGACGTGGCAGATGGCACTTGACGTGGCAGATGGCTCTTGACACTGGTAGGCACAGGAACAATACGGAATACAGGAACGGTAACAGGGCACGGGTAACAGCTGGAACGGGAGACAATAAGGAACCATTTGCGAGACAGACTGGGAAAGACTAACAACGCAAAGGCATCGAACTAGGGGGCTGGACCCCTCTTATAGCCCAGGGTACTCACGGGTCAAAGGTCGTTCAAGATGTCCGGTGCGCGCGCTGCCCCTTTAAGAGCGGGGACGAGCATGCGCGCGCACCCTGCGGGCTCCGGCGGAGGTGAGTGGATGCAAGCGCTGGCGTCTCCTGAGGAGGAGGCTGGGGCCAGCGCTTGCCGACTCGTGGCCACGGACATCACACAACTGGGTGTAAATCTACAGGGTTTTACACTTTTTTTTAAAAAGACACGGCAAATTGGAAAGGCCCCATGTATGTCTGTATGTGAGAAGTGATATGAAGGCGAGTGTGAAAGAGGCAATATTGGTTGAAGATTGTGAGGAGGTTGAAAAACCTTGTGGGTGGAAATAGAAAGCGAAGGAAAAACAGAAAAAATTTATTTTGATGTAATCTATAGACACCCCCCCCCCCCCATATATATGCGGGGATAGAAGGTCAGCTATATAAACAGATGGAATGGGCTGCACAGGCTGGTACTGTAGTGACAATGGGAGATTTTAATTACCCAGATATTAATTGGTGTCATGGTTCAGCTACAATTGACAAGGGGAGACATTTCCTAAACCTGTTGCAGGAAAATTTTATGGCACAGTGTTAGAAAGATAAACCCTCGTTGTCCTGCAGCGCAGGGACATGGTGCCGACGGGCGGTAGGATGTGTTCGGGAGTGCGGCTCCCGAACCGAAGGAAGTGCTGGCATTGTCATGACGATGACACTCACAGTGTCAGGCGTCATGACCCAGGCACTTCTTATACAGAGCGACGGAGGAAGTTCTCTGTCGGCTCCGTAATGAGAGAAGCGCGACGGGTGACGTCATGATGTCACGCACGGGGTGAGGAGTAAAAGGTGGGGTGAGAGAACACGCGAGTTGTGCAGAGAGAAGAGTGAGGGACAGGACGCCATTACAGAGGGAGAGGAAAGGCAGAGATGGAAAGGGCAGCGCTGGGCACAGGAAGTCTGCCCCTTCCAACTGCTGCATGGTCTGGAGGCTATACACAAAGGCAACCCTGCTGAAGCTGTGGATACAGCTCAGGAGACCTGTTCCCATTGGTGCATCCTTCCTCACGCCATTTGGCTACCTAAGGCCAATGTCCCTGGGCTGCAGATAAGTTTTACAAACATGTGTCTAAGCTGAACGTATGTGATGTGATTTCAAGAAATTGCTGCAAACTGTTATATTGAAAGTAAAGTTAAATAGTGTATGAAGCAGACAGTGAAACGACAAAATGACTAAACTGTGATTATACTAACGTATGGACAATACAAGAAAGTGTCGTATTTATTTATGCAGATACTTGTCGTCACTGGACTGTTTGCGCTTCCAGGTGAGCCCGAGAGTAAGGGGACATCGACTGAGGGCGGGAGAGGAATACCGCGAAAGGTAGCTATTAGCACCGTAACGACCCATGGTGACGTCAGTAGGCCCGGTTAGTCCAACTGACACACATGGCGTATCCAGGAATTGAGAGTGACTCTTCTGGATATTCCGCTCAGTAGTGGGAAGCTATCAAAGTGACTGGCGGAGACGCCTCGATCGCCTCAATCGGGCAACGTGAGTTCAGGCGCGATCTCTCTCAGGGGGACTTCAGTGGGATCGATATCCCTAACATCAGTTCTACTGTCTGCTTCATATTGAAGAAAGCAATTGTCGTTGTAATCCTGGAAACGGTTATCTTCAAGAATCTGTCGACTCTCATTTACAAAGTAATAGTACCCTACTTACATTTGGCGTAGTCAGCAGGATCAACAGAAGACATGGATCCATCCAGCAGCAAATCGCCAGCACCAGGAACGATCATGATAGCTATGGGGGCCGCCTTGATGAACATCCCGAAATTTGATGGGAAGAATGTATCAATAATGGACTGGGCGGAGAGAGTACGCGTGGCGGCTCGACTGTTCCAAGTACCCCCGACTCACCAAGCAGATTTAGCTCTTAATTCCTTGGAAGGAGATGCCAGGAAGGCGGTATTAGTGTTACCGGCAGACCAACGTAGCACGTTGGAAGCTATCATCAACCGATTAGACTATACGGTGATATAACCTCAGCAGCTGACCTGCGTAAGAAATTTTATTCAAGGGTACAGAAGAATGGGGAATCACTCCAACAATTCACAGTGGGGTTACAAGGCATGTGGAGTCGATTGGTGAAACAGAATCCGACAGGTTGTGCAGCACTACCCGAGCCAGACAGAATAGTATGGGACCAATTTATTTCGGGCCTGGACAGTCGCACACTTCGAAGAGCTCTGCGATACTTTGTGAGAGCCACGCCTGTGGCCGCCATGGGAGAGCTGGGGAAGGAAGCCCTCGAAATACACCGAGAGGAATCGGGGGAAGATAATGTAGCCACACAGTGCGTGAGTCCTCCAGAACCGACTCAAAGCATAGCCGAACAACCTGGGATAGCATTCCATGACTTCGCCCGAGATGTAAGAGAAGCTATACAGGATTTGAAGAAAGAAATAGCACAGTTGAGAATCAGCGCTGACAGGCCGAATCAACAACCTCGACCATCCCGCCAAGCACAAGGGGGACTGCGATGCTGTTGGCGGTGTGACTAGCCGGTTCACTTCGCCAGAGAATGCAGAGCAGAGCGTTATCCTAGACGCGAACAACCACCTTTAAACTAGAGTTTCCCGACGCTGAGGGCCAAGCCGCAGGCAGACCATCAACAGGCCTACGAGAAGATAGAGAACTATTGATGGGACAGTGGCCAGTAGTGACCGCTACCATTAGCGGGGTAAAAGTCCCATGCCTAATTGACACTGGGTCCGAGGTCACTACCATGACGTATCAGCTCTTTTACGAACATTTTCAAAGCTAGAAGAGTTTGGAAGCTCCCTGGATAGAGTTGACAGTGGCAAATAGCCTGCCGATTCCCATTGCAGGGGTTACCTGGCTAGAGCTAGAAGTATTCAAGCATAAATTCCCAAGGGCTGGTATGATAGCGGTGCATAATTGTGCACGTCCGGACGTACCTGTCATCATCGGAATGCATGTATTACAAGAAATGCATGGGTTAATGTTTAGCGAAGTTGGGGTGGACTATTGGAACCGATTGCCCAACTATCAGACAGCTAGACAAACATTACACTATGTCCATTAAGTCTGCCAGCGACTTGAAGTTTGGAAAGCTCTGTCAGGTAGGCTAGGAATGGTTAGAACCCCAAGCAAAATGGGAGTACAAGTACCACCCCAACAAGAAATTGCCATTCCGCTCGCTGTCGGAACTTACCACCGCTTGAAAGGAGCCGTGATCATGGTAGAACCGTTGAGCGAGGGCATTAATCCAGGTCCCTGGATAGTAGGGTGAACAGTGTGTTGAGTGGCAGGAGTTATGGCTACATTTGGTTTGATGAATCCCACAAAAGAAGCCATTAAAGTCCCGCCAGTGTAGAATTGATTCGATCCGAAGACGTGACCGACTCGACGGTACCAATGTTAACTGGAAGTAAATCACAAGAAGAAAGCAGCACTGACACGTCCATTTAGGAATTCACTGCTTTGCTGTGGTAACAGCTAGAATTGGCTGGATTTGCACTGGACGCAGAAGAACAACTGAAATCCCTGTACGACAATTCAGTTGGGTATTCGCTCAACATGAGGAGGATTATGGGTGCACGGCCACCATGGTACACGGCATTCTCACCGGAGACGCCCATCCATTACAGAATGGTATCGTAATATACCACCGGCTTTACGTCAGAGTTCCTGTGCCGCTCTAATAGTCTTGGTGCGAAAGAAAGATGGCTCTCTCTGGTTCTTTGTGGATTATAGGAAACGTAACGCGTGTACCCACCGAGACGCATATCCGTTTCCCCAAGTGGAGGAGTCACTGACTGCCATGCAGGAGGCCCACTACTACACGGCCTTGGAACTGGCCGATGGTTACTAGCAAGTGCCCATGAGGGAGGAAGATAAAGAGAAAACGGCGTTCAGCACTCCTTCGGGGGTCTTTGAATTTAACTGCACGCCCTTCGGTCTAATAAATGCTCCTAGCACATTTCAACGTCTAATGGAACACTGTCTGGGGGACTTGAATTACGAGTCCATCCTGATCTATTTAGACGACATTGTGATTTTCTCAAAAACTTTCACAGCGCACCTACAACATCTACAAATCGTCTTGGAATGGCTGGGCAAGTATTGTCTCAAGTGGAAACCCAGCAAGTGTTGACTGGTACGTCAACAAATCAAGTACCTCGGTCACTTAGTGAACGCAACAGGAATTGCTCCAGACCCCCGACAAGATCAAGCAGTACAGGAATGGCCCGTTCCACATAACACGACGGAGGTGAGAGCATACCTGGGATTGGTCGGGTAATACCGGAGGTACATACGAGACTTCGCTAGAATAGCGGCCCTGATGAACCAACTTCTCTGTGGACAACCCATGCAAAGAAAAGGGACTCGCAGCTGTAGCGTTACGGACCAGTGGCAGGATCAACAGCAGATGGCGTTTGAGGAACTGAAAACCCAACTACTGACAGCTCCTATTCTGGCTTTTGCAGATTACGGACAACCATTCCGGTTGTACACCGATGGGAGCCTCCAAGGACTGGGGGCCATACTGGCTCAACAACAAGGGGCTATGGAACTGGTCATTGCATACAGCAGTCGAAGTCTGCGCCCCTCAGGACGCAACCCGAGTAATTATAGCTCCTTCCAATTAGAACTCCTTGCTTTTGTGTGGGCAGTCACCAAAAGATTTGCAGAGTATTTGGTTGGATGTCGAGTGAACATTTACACTCGACATCACAGTACTGCCAAATTTGCAACAATCGATCAACGATGGGCGGCATGACTGACCCGATTTGACTACACGATCCATTACAAACCTGGAAAGAACCACACCAATGCAGACGCACTCTCCCAACAACTGTGCGTAGCCCCTCATGGGGACGTGGTTGACGAACAGGAGGAGGTTGAGATTCCTCCGTTGAGGGTTTCTCAAGCGACACTTAAAAGCCTAGGCAAAACCATGACAACACAAGTGTCCAACACTCTGATAGAAATGTATGACAAAGTCGAGTGGAATGAACGGCAACAGCGGGATGCAGATATACGAACAGCCACTGGGTGGGTGTTGCAAAGTAGAAGGTCATCAGCAGAAGAACTAAATCAACTTTCACCACGGGCTAAGGCCTTGTCACGCCAATTAGAATAGTTGAATTATACGGACGGACTATTATATTGACGAGTGTGGATCTTGCGAGAACACAGGGACCTGTGGCAGTTGATACGACCTAAGCTAGACGTGGAAGTAGTGAGTCGATGGATGCACGAAAAGGGAGGACACTTTGCAGTGGATAAAATCCTTCAGTCAATTCGCAGTTATTTCTACGCCCCAAGTTTGGAAGAAACAGTCAGACGAGTCTGCGGAGAAGTTGTGAAATGTACTGTACACAAGGCAACTGAACGACTAGAAGAGCCTTTGACAATAAAAACAAGTGAACCGTTGGAATTACTGACCATCGACTTCCTCACCATTCAAGAAGTCATGTCTGGCTACAAATACGCGCTAGTGTGCGTCGACCACTTCTCGAAGTTTGCTGTGGTGGTTCCCACACGAGATCAGACGGCACAGACCACAGTGACTGCTTTATGGAAGCTTGTCATCCGACATTACGACTGCCCAAAGCGGGTATTGTCCGACCAGTGACCAAACTATGAGTCAGAACTCATACGAGAACTGTGCGTCATGCACGGAATCAAGAAGTCACGCAAGGTAACGGAGCTTGTGAGCGGTTCAATTGCACCCTTCTGGGTTTGCTGAAAACCTTGGGAGACAATCGTCAAGTACAATGGCCGGAATATCTGGAGGATCTGGTCAGGGCCTATAATAATACGGTCCATCGAACCATGAGGTATACACCCTATCAGATGTTGTTTGAGCGCCCTAGCAGGCTACCCTTAGCCTTTCTGTTAGAAATTCCAGAGCTCATGGAAGACAGATCCCCAACACAATGGGTACAAGAGCATCAACGACGGCTGATTATAGCAAAAAATGACATGAAGAAAAGCATCAAACCCAAATCATTAACAAGGCAGAAACAACAGCATCAAGTATTTTACCCTGGGGACCGAGTATTAGTACAGAATCGGAAAACGGCTCGAGAAAGTAAATTGGAGACTCATTGGGAAAGACGACCATATGTGGTCACCAAGCGCCTAAACCCTGAATTGCCCGTTTATGAAGTCCGACCAGAAGACAAAGAGGGACCGAGCAGGAACCTACATAGGAATCTGTTACGGCCCTACACGTTCCCAGCACCGGAAGTTGCTTCCTTCCCGAGGCAGGAAGCCCAAGAAGAACTGCAACCAGCAGGTACAGAAAATGATTGGTGGGTAGTGTACATGCCAAGCAGAACCTATAGGACTGTTGATTAGTTTCCAAGAGTGATGACAGAATTTGGAGAGACAACTGGTTCGGGCCAGAATGCCGATTCCGATTCACGTTATCCAAAGAGGTATAATTGTGCCCGACATACAAACTATGTGCGGGACTATGAAGTTTAGTGCAGAGGACTGCAGTTGTTAATCCAGGGGAATATGTGTTAGAGGGATAAACCCTCGTTGTCCTGAAGCGCAGGGACATGGTGCTGACGGTCGGTAGGATGTGTTCGGGAGTGGGGCTCCTGAACCGAAGGAAGTGCTGGCATTGTCATGACGATGACACTCACAGTGTCAGGCGTCACGACCCAGGCACTTCCTATACAGAGCGACGGAGGAAGTGCTCTGTCAACTCCGTAGGGGGAGAAGCGTGACGGAGTGACAGGTGACGTCATAACGTCAAGCACGGGGGGAAGTAAAAGGTGGGGGGACAGAACGTGTGAGCAGTGCAGAGAGGAGAGTGAGGGATTGCCCATTACAAGGCAAAACAGTCTGGAGGCCATACACAAAGGCAACCCTGCTGAAGCTGTGGATACAGCTCAGGAGACCTATTCCCATTGGTGCATCCTTCCTAACGCCGTTTGGCTACCTAAGGCTGATGTCCCTGGGCTGCAGATACATTTTACAAACTGAATGTATGCTGAATGTCTAAGCTGAATATATGTGATGTGATTTCAAGAAATTGCTGCAAACTGTTATATTAAAAGTAAAGTTAAATAGTGTGTGAATCAGACAGTGAATTGACAAAACAACTAAACTGTGATTATACTAAAGTATGGACAATACAAGATATTGTTTAATATATATATATGCAGATATTTGTCGTCACTGGACTGGTAGCGCTTCCAGGTGAGCCCGAGAGTAAGGGACCACCGACTGAGGGCGGGAAAGGGACACCGCGAAAGGTAGCAGTTAGCACTGTAACGACCCGTGGTGCTGCCAGTAGGTCTTCTTAGACACTCACGGCGTACCCAGGAACCGAGAGTATGACTCTTACTTCTGGATATTCTGATCAGTAGTGGTTAGCTACCACAGTGACTGGCAGAGACGCCTCCATCGCGTCAATCGCCTCAATTGGGCAATGTTAGTTCAGGTGCGACCTCTCTCATGGGGACTCCAGCGGGATCGATGTCCCCCAACCTCAGTTCTACTCTCTGCTTCATACTGAAGAAAGTAATTGTCGTAGTGTTCCAATAAACGGTTTTCTTCAAGATTCTATGTAGACTCTTCGCTGACATGCGAAGTAATAGTACCATAGTACCACCAGTTTGTGGAAGACCTGACTAGAGGTGAAGCTCTGTTGGATCTGGTAATTTCAAACAATGCAGAGCATGTTGGGAATGTCAATGTTCGTAAAAACCTCGGCAACAGTGATCACAATATAGTTACATTTTACCTATACTGTAAAAAACAAACACAGGCTGGGAGGGCAAAAATACTTAATTTTAAGAAGGCCAATTTCCCCAGGATGAGGGCTGAAATTCATGATATAGACTGGGAAAACTAATGTCAAATAATGGTACAAACGATAAATCAGAGATTTTAAAATCTACTTTGTATAATTACTGTACAAAATGTATTCCTATAGGTAACAAGTATAAACAACTAAAATTAAACCCCACATGGCTTACACCTTCTGTAAGAAGGGCAATAAATAACGAGGCAAAAAAATGGGCATTTGAAAAATACAAATCTGAGGGTACCGCTTTAGCCTTTGTAAATTGCAAAGAGCTTAATAAAATCTGCAAAAGGCCAAGGATAGCAAAACAAATCCCAAAGAATTCTTCAAGTATATAAATGCAAAAGAGCCAAGGTCTGAACATGTAGGACCTCTAAATAGTGGTAATGAGGAGTTGGTCACAGGGGATCAAGAGAAGACAGAGTTACTTAATGGGTTCTTTAGCTCTGTATATACAACAGAAGAAAGAGCAGCTGATGTGATGTAGCCGGTGCCGATGCTGTTAATACATCAATTAATATACTGAATTGGCTGAATGTAGATATGGTCCAAGCTAAGTTAAATAAAATAATTGTGCACAAGGCTCCGGGACCAGATGGGTTACACCCTAGAGTTCTTAAAGAAGTTAGTTCAGTTACTTCTGTCCCCCTCTTCATAATATTCAGTGACTCTGTAGTGACTGGTATAGTGGCAAGGGACTTGCGCAGGGCGAATGTATTGCCTATTTTCAAAAAGGGCTCTAGGCCTTAATCGGATAATTATAGACCAGTAAGCTTAACATCCATCGTTGGAAAAAATTTTGGGGGCTATTGAGGGACTTAGATTACATTGAGGGAATACAGGATTATGTGACAAAAAAATTGTATTATAAGTGAAAGCCAGCACGGACAGAAGTTGTCAAACCAACCTAATTTATTTTTATGAAGCGGTGAGTAGAAGCCTAGACAGAGGGGCCGCTATGGATATAGTGTTTTTGTACTTTGCCAATGTATTTGACACTGTCTCTCATAGACGTCTAATGGGTAAATTGAGGACAATAGGTTTAGAAAGTATAGTTTGTAATTGGATTGAAAATTGTCTTAAGGACCATATCCAGAGAGTTGTGGTCAATGATTCCAACTCTGAATGGTCCCCGTTTATAAGTGGTGCACCCCAGGGTTCTGTGCTGGGACCACTATTATTCAACTCATTTATTAATGATGTAGAGCAGGGGTCTCAAACTCGGCCGGGTAGAAAAAATGGGAAGTTGACGGGCCGCATTACTTTCAAATTTGATACAATACAAAATTATTGTTAATCAATTAGTTATTTGAACTACTATAACACTATATTACTAGAATAATAATAATAATAATAATAATAATAATACTACATTACTATAATAATAGCGCTAGGTTTAAAATTTGAGATATTTCTCCACGTGCTTATTTCAACAATCCAGCTTTCCAGTTTAAGTGTCGCTAAATGCAGTCCGGCGGCTCAGTTAGCACACATGTCAAGATTGGGCAGCAGCTTTTTAGATAGTGCCGCAGTGCCCTCTATGGATCCTGCCGCAGTGCCCTCTGTGGATGCTGCCGCAGTGCCCTCTGTGGATAATGCAACACACCCCTAGATAAGGCCACAGTGCCCTCTGTAGATAAGGCCACATTGCCCTCTGTAGATAAGGCCACAGTGCCCTCTGTAGATAAGGCCACAGTGCCCTCTGTAGATAAGGCCACAGTGCCCTCTGTAGATAAGGCCACAGTGCCCTCTGTAGATAAGGCCACAGTGCCCTCTGTAGATAAGGCCACAGTGCCCTCTGTAGATAAGGCCACAGTGCCCTCTGTAGACAATGCAACACACCCCTAGATAATGCCAGTGTCCTCTTCAGATACTGTCACACACCCACTTGTAGATAACGCCACAGTGCCCTCTGTAGAGGCTGCCACAGTGCCCTCTGTAGAGGCTGCCACAGTGCCCTCTGTAGAGGCTGCCAAAGTGCCCTCTGTAGAGGCTGCCAAAGTGCCCTCTGTAGAGGCTGCCAAAGTGCCCTCTGTAGAGGCTGCCCTAGTGCCCTCTGTAGAGGCTGCCCCAGTGCCCTCTGTAGAGGCTGCCCCAGTGCCCTCTGTAGAGGCTGCCCCAGTGCCCTCTGTAGAGGCTGCCCCAGTGATGTCAGGGGCTTGCCCAGAGCTGGAGTCCCAGGCAGAGCGCTAGTAGGCTCTTCCTGGGACTCCAGCTGTGCTCCTGACATCACTGGGACTCCTGCTCTGGGGAAGCCCCTGACATCATTGTCGATGTATGGACAGCGATGTCAGAGGCTTTCCCAGAGTCCCGGAGCAGAGCCGATAATAGCGCTCTGCCCGGGACTCCGCTCTGGGGAAGACCCTGACACACTGTCCATATATGGGCAGCGATGTCAGGGAATTCCACAGAGTCCCGGAGCAGAGCCGACACCAGCGCTCTGCTCGGGACTCCGGCTCTGGGGAAGCCCCAGACATCGCTGTTCATATGTGGACAGCGATGTCAGGGAATTCCACAGAGTCCAGGAGCAGAGCCGACATCAGCGCTCTGCTCCGCTCTGGGCAAGACCCTGACATACTGTCCATATATGGGCAGCGATGTCAGGGAATTCCACAGAGTCCCGGAGCAGAGCCGACACCAGCGCTCTGCTCGGGACTCCGGCTCTGGGGAAGCCCCAGACATCGCTGTTCATATGTGGACAGCGATGTCAGGGAATTCCATAGAGTCCAGGAGCAGAGCCGACACCAGCGCTCTGCTCCGCTCTGGGCAAGACCCTGACACACTGTCCATATATGGGCAGCGATGTCAGGGAATTCCACAGAGTCCCGGAGCAGAGCCGACACCAGCACTCTGCTCGGGACTCCGGTTCTGGGGAAGCCCCAGACATCGCTGTTCATATGTGGGCAGCAATGTCAGGGAATTCCACAGAGTCCAGGAGCAGAGCCAACACCAGCGCTCTGCTCCGCTCTGGGCAAGACCCTGACACACTGTCCATATATGGGCAGCGATGTCAGGGAATTCCACAGAGTCCCGGAGATGAGCCGACACCAGCGCTCTATTCGGGACTCCTGCTCTGGGGAAGCCCCAGACATCGCTGTTCATATGTGGACAGCGATGCCAGGGAATTCCACAGAGTCCAGGAGCAGAGCCGACACCAGCGCTCTGCTCCGCTCTGGGCAAGACCCTGACACACTATCCATATATGGGCAGCGATGTCAGGGAATTCCACAGAGTCCAGGAGCAGAGCCGACACCAGCGCTCTGCTCGGGACTCCGGCTCTGGGGAAGCCCAAGACATCGCTGTTCATATGTGGACAGCGATGTCAGGGAATTCCACAGAGTCCAGGAGCAGAGCCGACACCAGCGCTCTGCTCCGCTCTGGGCAAGACCCTGACACACTGTCCATATATGGGCAGCGATGTCAGGGAATTCCACAGAGTCCCGGAGCAGAGCCGACACCAGCGCTCTGCTCGGGACTCCGACTCTGGGGAAGCCCCAGACATCGCTGTTCATATGTGGACAGCGATGTCAGGGAATTCCACAGAGTCCAGGAGCAGAGCCGACACCAGCGCTCTGCTCGGGACTCCGGCTCTGGGGAAGCCCCAGACATCGCTGTTCATATGTGGACAGCGATGTCAGGGAATTCCAGAGTCTCGGAGCAGAGCCGATACTAGTAGCTTTGTGTCCCGCGGGCCGCAGATGACAGCCCCAGGGACCGCATGCGGCCCGCGGGCCGCGTCCTTGAGACCCCTGATGTAGAGGATAGGATTAATTGCACTATTTCTATTTTTGCAGATGACACCAAGCTATGTAGTATTGTTCAGTCTATGGAAGATGTTCGTAAATTGCAAGCTGATTTGGACACACTAAGTGTTTGGGCATCCACTTGGCAAATGAGGTTTAATGTAGATAAGTGTGAAGTTATGCATCTGGGTACCAACAATCTGCATGCATCATATGTCTTAGAGGGAGCTACACTGGGATAAGTCACTTGTTGAGAAGGATCTGGGTGTACTTGTAGACAGGGTTCGATTTCAAATTTTAACAACAGTTCCCTGTTTTGCAGACAAAGACATACGCGTCAGGGGGGGTCACGGTGTTTTGCGGTGTATCGCGCCTTGGAAAATTATTCTAATAATAAAATAAAACAATTACGATATTCCAAATACGCCCTATATTAAAGTGGACTCTAAATAAAAAAAATTCCCTGTCCAGAATGTTTTAGTGTGGATTTCCACACTATGTATATAATTACATAAGAATACATACCTACCTACTCACACATTATATTAAACACCCTTTACGTATAGACCTATATGCGCACATTCAATATCCTAAGCGTGCTCAGCCCATTTAGTTACACTGTGCGCTGTGAGAAGGGTGGAGGACAGTGCGGCGTGCACAGTAACCCACGACAAATCTCCTGGCTAATGCACAGATACGGTGCCAAGAGCAAGCTCAATACATATATACAGCACCAGAACCAAGCTGAGTACATATATACAGCACCAGAACAAAGCTCAGTACATACATACAGCACCAGAACAAAGCTCATACATATATGTATTGAGCTTGGTTCTGATGCTGTATTTATGTACTGAGCTTGATTTTGGTGCTGTATATATGTATGAGCTTTGTTCTGGTATTGTATATATGTGCTGAGCTTTGTTCTGGTGCTGTAATTATGTACTGAGCTTTGTTCTGGTGCTGTATATATGTATTGAGATTGATTCTGGTGCTGTATATATGTATTGAGCTTGGTTTTGGTATTGTATTTATGTACTTAGCTTTGTTGTGGTGTTGTATATATGTACTGAGCTTGGTTCTGGTGCTGTATTTATATGGAAAAAACTGACGAAATGATCCAGCGCTTGTAGAAAGTTATAAAAAGGAAACTAAGTTCCAAGTTTATTCCTTTGATTTAAAAGTTCAAGTGCAAGGGGGTGGTGGCAGCAGCCTACGTGTTTCGGACAACGCTTTTGTTCTTATTCATGGCTCATGCCTATTTGCGATGCAATCAGTTCAGATTTATATCCAGAGAAAAGCAGGAGGAATGAATTATACTGCACCTGGACTAAAGGAGGATGCCCAGGAAATCAGGATGTCTACGACATAAGGCAAATTGATAAATGTGTATATATATCATACGTATATTTATTTAACAGATAGTAGTGTAGCTATGTGTAGAAAACTATACTTTGCATCAAATATATATGTTCTCGATCGTAGATTCTTGTTTATATATAACCCAAACCTAGTTATGGCGTGGTGGGAGGAATACAACATCTTTTCAACAAATAACCCTTTCGGTGGCCACATTCATTGGTATGGCAGATACATCGATGACCTCCTGCTTATTTGGGAGGGAGATGTGTCTGCCATACCTGGATTTATTAGCTATCTCAATGACAACGAGTGTAATCTGAGATTTACGTACATCCAACACAAAGACACTATCCATTTTTTGGATCTAGAACTGACAACACAAGAGGGAATGGTTATCTGTACCAAAACTTATAGAAAGACAATTATGGGAAATACTATACTACATGCCCGGAGTAGCCATCCGAAGCAAACTATTTCTTCTATTCCAGTAGGAGAGATGATCAGAGCTAGAAGAAACTGTAGCAGTGAACATAGCTTTAATTCAGATCTGTCATAGACTACAGAACAGAGGCTATAAGAATTGGACTCTAGAGAGGGCAAGATCTATAATAAAATCCAAAGAACGTAACAAATTATTATTTAACAAATATAAGTCACCACACGAGACCAAATCGGATATACTAACTCTAGTATTACAATATAGTGAACAATTCACACAAATTAAAGAAATTTTAAACAAATATCTTCCTATATTGTCAGATGATGCTCATCTAAACTCAATTTTGAAACACGGCTGTCGTGTTGTCTCACGCAGAGCACCGACACCGACATTGGCTACACCAACAGGGCTTCTATAGGTGTGGGTCCCACCCGTGTAAATTTTGTCTATTCACATAATCAAATAAAATGTTCCATGATTCAGAAAATACCAAAATGTTTCCAATCAAATCATACATTAATTGCAATAGTGAATGTGTTATTTACATTATTGAATGCACGGATTGCAATTTGTTGTATGTAGGATGCACCATTAGGAAATTTAAAATAAGAATTTTGGAACATTTGGGGTATAACAGGAACACTACTATCTGCAATATTTCCAATGCGGCCAGGCATTTTGTCAATGAACATAATAGATCAACAAGATCCTTCAAAACGTATGCCATCGAAAGAGTTAAAATATTCGTCAGTGGAGGGAACCCCAGACACACTCTTTTGGATACAGAGGCTTTTTGGATCTACAGTCTAAAAACTAGACACCCAATGGGCTTGAACCTCCACAAAGAACTAATGTTTCATTATTAAATGGGGTGGAAAATATGTATCAAATTAGATAGCTATTGCTAACTAGATTGATTGGAATATTCGTTATATTAAATAAGTTACTATCCCTTGAACAGTGATATATATATTCTTCTATATGATATACGGCCAATAGCATCATTCCATTATTAATATGGGTAAAAATTACACATATTATAGTAAATGACTATTGATTTTAGAATACAAATATACATGTTTCCTACATGATATATCTTTGAAACTGATGTTCCATTGTCAAAATGTTTGGGATACTATACCAGGTAGCTGCTATTCTTGGATGAGATAAAAAGGATGCCAGTTTTTCAAGTGACAGTTATTCATTACACTATTCTTTGATGCACACATTGATACTTAGGGTGGATCAGGGATCAGAGAATACATGAATCATATCCAATTAATAATGACCAATTGAAAGATAACCATGATTCTCATATATGACAGCTATCTGACATAGTATAACCCTGTGCATACTTTTGAGTGGAACATAAAGATATACTATTGGGGTATCATAATGTAATCATACAATATAGAGAAACCCACCGTATGAACAACAAAATACCTGTTTCGCGAATATATACAAGTTAATTTATCTCTAAAACGAAATTATAATAATATATAACATTAAGTTATATTACATTACATATTTGGAATTGCTAATAGATCTAAATCATTTAAAAATAGTTTTTTTATTTTAAATAACCTGTTTTTAAGTCACTATGCACTGTATATTTTGTTTTGTCTTTTGCTATGCAACTGTCAAACCAATTATATCTATTATCGTAATATCCAAAATTGGGTTATATATAAACAAGAACCTACGATCGAGAACATATATATTTGATGCAAAGTAGAGTCTTTCTACACATAGCTACACTACTATCTGTTAAATAAATATACGTATGATATATATACACATTTATCAATTTAGCTTATGTCGTAGGGCATCCTCCCTTAGTCCAGGTGCAGGATAATTAATTCCTCTTGAATATAAAGCTGAACTGATTGCATCGCAAATAGACATGAGCCATGAATAAGGACAAAAGCTTTGTCTGAAACGCGTAGGCTGCTGCCACCACCCCCTTGCACTTGAACTTTTAAATTAATGGAATAAACTTGGAACTTAGTTTCCTTTTTATAACTTTCTACGAGCGCTGGATCATTTTGTCTGGTTTTTCCTTTTGCCTTACCGTGTGCCGTCATGCAAGAGCCTGTATTTATATGCTGAGCTTTGTTCTGGAGTTGTATATATGTACAGAGCTTCTCTCTGGTGCTGTATATATGTATTGAGCTTGGTTGTTATGATGTATATAACTCCAGAACCAAGCTCAGTACATAAATACAGCACAAGCACAAATACAGCCCTGTACAAAGATCATTTGCAAATTCAGTTTAACCCCTGCCATATAAGTTCAAGGCTTATCACACCTGCGATCCAACAAAATTTAAAGTAAAAGGAATTGACTGCATTGAACCAAATATTAGAAAGGGTGAAATCTCTAAAAATTTGGCAAAATGTGAATCTAAGTGGATCTGGACTCTGGGGACGATGCGTCCTTTTGGACTTAATGAAAATCTGAATTTCGCTCCATTTCTTTGACCATTGACCTCCAGCGGGTCATTTTTAAGTATGTTTTATGTTTCCTATATGCTTGTCTAACTGTTTTCCCTTTATACTATAGAATATATCCATTCCATCTTGTCTGGAAAGAAATGAGCGGTGAATGCTGTGGGGAAAAATTATCAACTTCACGAAGAATAATATCCCATTCTATATTTACTTCTCAATATTTTATACTGTCTCTTTTTTATTCTTTTTGTGATAGATACCGTATTATTTGCATGATATATATTGCTATATGTTGTTTCACTATGTGCATATGCCTTTAATATGTATTGATTTGCACTTTTTTGAATTATATACACAAATCCGTTGCACATTATTCACACTTCTTTACTTATACATATTTTATATATATACTTTTTAAATTTTATATATACTTTTTTATTATATATATGTATGTGTATTTGGACACTATATATAAATGTATATTTATATCGTATTTATTTATTTATTTTGTATTCAATAAATATATATACATATCAGTACTGTATTTTTACTATATTTATTATCATTATATATTTCATATATATATATATATATATATATATTTTTTACACTAACCTCTACACTACTTCCATGCACTTCATTAATTTATTTTACACTGTGTTTGGCATTATGTGCCCTTACACTATTTATGTTTAATATACACATATCCCTTGTTCTTTGCACATACACATTACTAAATTCCCTACATAAATACAGATCACTTGTATGTTTATGTAATTCTGGTGTGGCTATTCAGGACACCATCATTATATAAATATGCGATTTTATTTGTACATCACAAGCTATGTATGTTTGCATTGGTTCTGCACTTTCTCTGTCACGTTTATCTACACATGTTTCTCGCTGTCACATTAAATATTATAGTGTCAATATATATGTTATCATGCTCCACAGTTGTACTACTGTTCGTTTATTTCACACTGCTCGTTTGCCGGGCTCAGTCTGTCCCTCGGGTATACAGCACACAGGTTTGTTTACTTACCTCCCAGTGGGATTTCTCTGTGCGCTTGAGTTGGGGGGAGTGGTCGAGCTGGTCTGCGATCCGCGTGTCTACATCGGGGTGGGCGTGTCTCTTCGGCGTCAGACGCCGCTGATCCACGCCCTCTCTGATGACGCGCGGCTGGCCATCTCCACACCTGGCACAAGACGCCAATACTGACCAACCTCCTGTGACGTTCAGTGTGCTGTAACTGTACGTGATTGGACAGACGATTCTTAAAAGGGAGGCTTCCGCTGGAGAGACGCCACCCCCGGACGAAGGCATTCTGCCGAAACGCGCGTCGGGTCTGACGTTCTCTCTCTGCAGAGGTGCTCAACATGGGTATGTGCATGTCTTTATTGTCTACATATCACTCTGTCCAAACCCCTTTCTGACACTATTGATTGTATCTCACTGTGAGCTTAACTTTATTCTGATGGTGTCTAGTCATAGGGGCATTGGTGTTGCTGTTTTATTTCATCTCAGCCCTTTGGATTTAGTTGTGAGATTGATACCACATTGTTTATGCCATTACGCTTTACATCATTGTTTATGCATCCATCAGTTTATGCATACCACCTACATACTCATGCCCTTGTCATATTCTATTTATGTATACATGCCCTCTGCATTTGATAGACGTTTTTAGTCGTGCTTTGCATGACTCATCTTTTATATTGTATATTGTGATTTGTTCAATAAAGTTTATACATTTTCTCATCATTTGTTGTGTTAATTGTACTCTTTATTCTATAGGTTGTATATTAGACATTGTGGGTCAATGCACCAAGGTTCACTTGGTTTACTAGGGTCTTGCCCTATATGCTTAATACTGGTACTGTTGACACATGTATACTGGCAAGACTATCTCCTGAATGTACCAATAGGTTCATGTTGCTTAACTCTTACTGTGTTTTTCACAGATTCAAGTACGTCAGGGTCCATGGATCATAAAGCTAGAGAACGCATCTGGCGCTCTCAAATGGATCAGGTTTTTAACGATGAGTCAGCTCAGCTTGTTTTTAATGGTCAAGGAAATGTGAGCGAATTACAGAATAAATATAAAAATCTACTCCACCGCCGTATGAGAATATGGTGGAATAAAATATTTTTGGAGAATTATTTACAAAGGAAACTGATTCCCAGAGGCCTCAGAGTTCAGATTTTTCCGTCCTTCCCTATTGATGATGCTAATTTTACCACTCGATGGGAGGATATCTGTAATCATTGCTCATTTGGATTCATGGAACTCTTTATAAATCTAAACCAAACAACGCTCGACCAGCTTGATATGGAGATCGAGGAAAGACAGTCTAATCTCAATCAAAAAATGTCATCAGAAAGTCTGGCTAATTTTAATTGGGTGTTAGAGGAGCATTTTGTAGAATGGGAAAAAGAAATTAAAGAAATGAAGTCAAAAAAATTCTCTAGGGATACCAACGACTATGCTCAGAAAAAGGTATATAAATGGAGAAAGAGTCATTTCTCTGTACAAACTAATCGTTCCATGTCGATAACATCACTATCATCCCAAAGCGAATCCGATGGTGGTGTACGCCAACGGCCTTACCACACATATGGTACAAGACAAAAAAGAAAACTAACTCACAAACAAGTTTCTAACAAAAGAAAACCTGAGATGGGCGAGACATCTAATCCTCTCAAGGTAATTAACCTCTCTACACACACTTTTTCTGCCTCGGATATGGAGGTTTTAGAAAAGGGTCTGACTTTTTCCCCATGTGCCCGGTTTGACACATTTTCTGCCATTAAGGATTTGCATATTTTCGGTCGATCCCTGATCTATAAAAAATTCTTTCATAGGTCCGAGTTCGATGAAACTTTTCCTACAGCTACCGAGCAACAGACCTTGCGTGATTTGGAGGAATTGTTGAGGGAACAGGAGCATGATCCTACAGTTAAAATTCCCTTAGCCATAAGGGTTAAGTCAAAACGTTTTCCCGCAATGTCCATGTGCCCAGCAGTTGACCTATTCGTAAAATCGGTCAGCCACGAATTTGAAAGAATATCTAAAAATATCAAAAATGACAATTTGTCAGAAGCACAATGACAAAGTCTTAACAAACTAATCAAATTAGACGATGTCGTATTTAAAGCAGCCGATAAAGGCGGAAACATTGTCATTTGGCCATGCACAATGTATGAGACTGAGGTGTATAAACAACTACACAACAAAAATTGTTATAAAAAACTAACATATAATCCTCTATGTGCCTTTAGATCAGATCTAGAGAAAATTTTAATGAAGGCCTTACTCGATAATATTATCTCCAAGGAATTATATGAAGCTCTCACCCCTGTTGAACCCACGATTTCAACACTTTATCTACTGCCTAAAGTCCATAAAGACTCGAAAATTCCACCAGGACGACCGATTATCTCAGGTAGGGGTAATCTAACAGAGAAAATTTGCAAATTTGTTGACTACCATTTAAAGGGGTTTGTGGAGTGTCTGCCTTCATATGTGCGAGATATGGCAGACCTCTTGCAAAAGATAGACGGAATCAGCCTGGAGGAAGACATGCTGCTGGTCACGTGTGACGTTGAGTCACTTTACACCAGTATCCGTCACACTGACGGAATGAAAGCGGTCTCCTTCTTCCTAACCACGGGAAGTATGGAAAATGCTTTCTCTGGCTTCATACTCACACTACTTGAGTTTGCACTCATGCAAAACTTCTTCATTTTTAACGAATCCTTTTACCTTCAGCTCCAGGGAACGGCAATGGGGGCAGCATGTGCCCCATCGTATGCCAACTTGTTCCTGGGGCTGTGGGAGAGAGATATCTTCCGGGGTGAGCGGAATGTGTCGATGGACCAGGTCATCTTTTGGGCCAGGTACATCGACGACATCCTTCTCATCTGGAAGGGTACATCTGAGTCATTTGAGTGTTTCATGAGTGATCTTAACAAAAATGATTTAAATATTAAGTTGACATATCATTACGATAAACAACAAGCCGAATTTTTGGATGTCAAGTTATCTAAAGATGTTAATGGCTTTCTTCAATCTGACGTTTTTCGAAAAGCCACTGCGGTTAACTCCTTTCTCCATGCTTCCTCCTCTCATCCCATACAGACCATACAGGCTGTCCCGACAGGGCAATTTTTGAGGATCAGGAGGATTTGTTCATCCATGGAAGTATGTGGGGAAAATGTTTGAGGGGCTATTGAGGGACTATATACAGGATTATGTGACAATAAATAGCATTATAAGTGACAGCCAGCACGGTTTTACTAAGGACAGAAGTTGTCAAACTAACCTAATCTGTTTTTATGAAGAGGTGAGCAGAAGTCTAGACAGAGGGGCCGCTGTGGATTTAGTGTTTTTGGACTTTGCAAAGGCATTTGACACTGTCCCCCATAGACGCCTAATGGGTAAATTAAGGACTATAGGTTTAGAAAATATAGTTTGTAAATATAGTTTGTAAATATAGTTTGTAATTGGATTGAGAATTGGCTCAAGGACCGTATCCAGAGGGTTGTGGTCAATGATTCCTTCTCTGAATGGTCCCCGGTTATAAGTGGTGTACCCCAGGGTTCAGTGCTGGGACCACTATTATTCAACTTATTTATTAATGATATAGAGGAAGGGATTAATAGCACTATTTCTATTTTTGCAGATGACACCAAGCTATGTAATAAAGTTCAGACTATGGAAGATGTTCATGAATTACAGGCAGATTTAAACAAACTAAGTGTTTGGGCGTCCACTTGGCAAATGAAGTTTAATGTAGATAAATGTAAAGTTATGCATCTTGGTACCAACAACCTGCATGCATCATATGTCCTAGGGGGCGCTACACTGGCGGATTCACTTGTTGAGAAGGATCTGGGTGTACTTGTAAATCATAAACTCAATAACAGCATGCAGTGTCAATCAGCTGCTTCAAAGGCCAGCAGGATATTGTCGTGTATTAAAAGAGGCATGGACTCGCGGGACAGGGATGTAATAATGCCACTTTACAAAGCATTAGTGAGGCCTCATCTAGAATATGCAGTTCAGTTCTGGGCTCCAGTTCATAGAAAGGATGCCCTGGAGTTGGAAAAAATACAAAGAAGAGCAACGAAGCTAATAAGGGGCATGGAGAATTTAAGTTATGAGGAAAGATTGAAAGAATTAAACCTATTTAGCCTTGAAAAAAGACGACTAAGGGGGGACATGATTAACTTATATAAATATATTAATGGCACATACAAAAAATATGGTGAAATCCTGTTCCTTGTAAAACCCCCTCAAAAAACAAGGGGGCACTCCCTCCGTCTGGAGAAAAAAAGGTTCAAGCTGCAGAGGCGACAAGGCTTCTTTACAGTGAGAACTGTGAATTTATGGAATAGCCTACCGCAGGAGCTGGTCACAGCAGGGACAGTAGATGGCTTTAAAAAAGGGTTAGATAATTTCCTAGAACAAAAAAATATTAGCTCCTATGTGTAGAAATTTTTCCTTCCCTTTTCCCTTCCCTTGGTTGAACTTGATGGACATGTGTCTTTTTTCAGCCGTACTAACTATGTAACTATGTAACTATGTGAAAAACAAGCATACGATCTTACAAACCGTTTCCTTGCCCGTGAATATAGTAAACGATCGATAAAAAAAGCATATCATTGCGCTAGGAACACCCCTAGAGAAAATCTTTTATTCCCTAAACCTAAAAACAAATCTGAGATGCAGGTAAGATTCACTACTGAATATCATTCACGCTGGTTTCAGATGAAAAAATTCTAAAGCAGTTTTGGCCTATTTTACTTACAGACCCACCATCGAAAAATATATCTCCAAATACCCGAGTGTATCTGCCCGACGCTCAAGGAATCTTAAAGACCATCTTGTCAGAAGTCATTACCAACAACAAAAAAGTCTAAAGTTCCCTTTTGGCACCAAGGGCCCGAAGTGGGGCTGTAAGGCCTGTGGACACTGCGTTGCATGCTCTCATATTGAGAAAGCAACGTCTTTTGTGGATTCAGCAGGTAAATGTACTTATAGTATTACACATTCTATTACCTGTTCAACTAGGGCAGTGGTTTACTATGCCACATGCCCCTGCCCTAAGATTTATGTCGGTCTTACCACCCGGGAGCTCAAAGTTCGGGTGAGAGAACATATTCGAAATATCATAGCGGCAAAAGATGTAGGGTGTCTCGAAACCTTGAAACCGGTCGCAAGACACTTCAAGGCTTATCACACCTGCGATCCAACAAAATTTAAAGTAAAAGGGATTGACTGCATTGAACCAAATATTAGAAAGGGTGAAATCTCTAAAAATTTGGCAAAATGTGAATCTAAGTGGATCTGGACTCTGGGGACGATGCGTCCTTTTGGACTTAGTGAAAATCTGAATTTCGCTCCATTTCTTTGACCATTGACCTCCAGCGGGTCATTTTTAAGTATGTTTTATGTTTCCTATATGCTTGTCTAACTGTTTTCCCTTTATACTATAGACTATATCCATTCCATCTTGTCTGGAAAGAAATGAGCAGTAAATGCTGTGGGGGAAAAATTATCAACTTCACGAAGAATAATATCCCATTCTATATTTACTTCTCAATATTTTATACTGTCTCTTTTTTATTGTTTTTGTGATAGATACGGTATTATTTGCATGATATATATTGCTATATGTTGTTTCACTATGTGCATATGCCTTTAATATGTATTGATTTGCACTTTTTTGAATTATATACACAATTCCGTTGCACATTATTCACACTTCTTTACTTATACATATTTTATATATATACTTTTTAAATTTTATATATACTTTTTTATTATATATATGTATGTGTATTTGGACACTATATATAAATGTATATTTATATCGTATTTATTTATTTATTTTGTATTCAATAAATATATATACACATATCAGTACTGTATTTTTACTATATTTATTATCATTATATATTTCATATATATATATATATATATATTTTTTTTTTTTTTTACACTAACCTCTACACTACTTCCATGCACTTCATTAATTTATTTTACACTGTGTTTGGCATTATGTGCCCTTACACTATTTATGTTTAATATACACATATCCCTTGTTCTTTGCACATACACATTACTAAATTCCCTACATAAATACAGATCACTTGTATGTTTATGTTATTCTGGTGTGGCTATTCAGGACACCATCATTATATAAATATGCGATTTTATTTGTACATCACAAGCTATGTATGTTTGCATTGGTTCTGCACTTTCTCTGTCACGTTTATCTACACATGTTTCTCGCTGTCACCTTAAATATTATAGTGTCAATATATATGTTATCAGCATTGTGAGAAACTAGACATGGACCGCACAATCCACAGTATATACGTTGATCTGAGCCGCTAGGCATAATTTAGAAACATGAACATGAGGTTTTTTGTAAACATTTTGATCAAACTGTATAAGCCCACTTGCAACTTCACGGCGACCTCTTTAAAGTGGGTCCCTACTCTAGCGGTTGCAGCACCGCATGGCGGCTACCGCCACCGCAGCACCGCTCCTGCAGAGGGAGCAACCCAGGGGCCCAAAAGCACCCATACCTTCAGACCGTGCCAAGCCTCCTTGGCTCTGGGCCACGTCCCCCCACAAGTGCAGCACTACAGCAACAGACACCACCATACAGCACCACAACATGTGAACAGATGGAATGAGCTCACCTTGCCATGCGCCCCCAGTGGCCAACTGAGAGCACAAGCAAGAGCAGGAACACTTATGAGGTCATTCCTGAATTAAAATCAGCTGGGTATTTTTTCAAATGCGTGGAGTGCTGGTACCAAGTAAAACAAAGGAAATTAGGAAGATAGACTATACAATATCAGCATTGTGAGAAACTAGACATGGACCGCACAATCCACAGTATATACGTTGATCTGAGCCGCTAGGCATAATTTAGAAACATGAACATGAGGTTCTTTGTAAACATTTTGATCAAACTGTATAAGCCCACTTGCCACTTCACGGCGACCTCTTTAAAGTGGGTCCCTACTCTAGCGGTTGCAGCACCGCATGGCGGCTACCGCCACCGCAGCACCGCTCCTGCAGAGGGAGCAACCCAGGGGCCCAAAAGCACCCATGCCTTCAGACCGTGCCAAGCCTCCTTGGCTCTGGGCCACGTCCCCCCACAAGTGCACCACTACAGCAACAGACACCACCATACAGCACCACAACATGTGAACAGATGGCATGAGCTCACTTTGCCATGCTCCTCCAGTGGCCAACTGAGAGCACAAGCAAGAGCAGGAACACTTATGAGGTCATTCCTGAATTAAAATCAGCTGGGTATTTTTTCAAATGCGTGGAGTGCTGGTACCAAGTAAAACAAAGGAAATGAGGAGGATAGACTATACAATATGAGCATTGTGAGAAACTAGACATGGACCGCTCAATCCACAGTATATACGTTGATCTGAGCCGCTAGGCATAATTTAGAAACATGAACATGAGGTTCTTTGTAAACATTTTGATCAAACTGTATAAGCCCACTTGCCACTTCACGGCGACCTCTTTAAAGTGGGCCCCTACTCTAGCGGTTGCAGCACCGCATGGCGGCTACTGCCACCGCAGCACCGCTCCTGCAGAGGGAGCAACCCAGGGGCCCAAAAACACCCATGCCTTCAGACCGTGCCAAGCCTCCTTGGCTCTGGGCCACGTCCCCCCACAAGTGCAGCATTACAGCAACAGACACCACCATACAGCACCACAATGTTGTGGTTTGCTCCCTCTGCAGGAGCGGTGCTGCGGTGGCGGTAGCCGCCATGCGGTGCTGCAACCGCTAGAGTAGGGACCCACTTTTAGAGGTCGCCGTGAAGTGGCAAGTGGGCTTGCATACAATTTGAACAAAATGTTACAAAGAACCTGTCGTTCATATTTAAATATTTTGCCTAGCCGCAATTGATCATAGTATACAGTGGATGTGCGGTCCATGTCTATTCTCTCCCCTTTGATATGATACAGAGTCTATCCCCTCTGTTGTTTTGTTTTACTTGGTACCAGCACTCCACACTTTTGGCCCAGCTGATTTTAATTTAGGAATGACCTCATAAGTGTTCCTGCTCCTGCTTGTACTCTCAGTTGGCCACTGGGGGTGCATGGCAAGGTGAGCTCATTCCAGCTGTTCACATGTTGTGGTGCTGTGTGGTGGTGTCTGTTGCTGTAGTGCTGCACTTGTGGGGGGACGTGGCCCAGAGCCAAGGAGGCTTGGCATGGTCTGAAGGCATGGGTGCTTTTGGGCCCCTGGGTTGCTCCCTCTGCAGGAGCGGTGCTGCGGTGGCGGTAGCCGCCATGCGGTGCTGCAACCGCTAGAGTAGGGACACACTTTTAGAGGTCGCCGTGAAGTGGAAAGTGGGCTTGCATACAATTTGATCAAAATGTTACAAAGAACCTCTCGTTCATATTTAAATATTTTGCCTAGCCGCAATTGATCATAGTATACAGTGGATGTGCGGTCCATGTCTATTCTCTCCCCTTTGATAGAATATATATGTTATCATGCTCCACAGTTGTACTACTGTTCGTTTATTTCACACTGCTCGTTTGCCGGGCTCAGTCTGTCCCTCGGGTATACAGCACACAGGTTTGTTTACTTACCTCCCAGTGGGATTTCTCTGTGCGCTTGTGTCGGGAGGAGTGGTCGAGCTGGTCTGCGATCCGCGTGTCTACATCGGGGTGGGCGTGTCTCTTCGGCGTCAGACGCCGCTGATCCACGCCCTCTCTGATGACGCGCGGTCGGAAGCATGCGGCTGGCCATCTCCACACCTGGCACAAGACGCCAATACTGACCAACCTCCTGTGACGTTCAGTGTGCTGTAACTGTACGTGATTGGACAGACGATTCTTAAAAGGGAGGCTTCCGCTGGAGAGACGCCACCCCCGGACGAAGGCATTCTGCCGAAACGCGCGTCGGGTCTGACGTTCTCTCTCTGCAGAGGTGCTCAACATGGGTATGTGCATGTCTTTATTGTCTACATATCACTCTGTCCAAACCCCTTTCTGACACTATTGATTGTATCTCACTGTGAGCTTAACTTTATTCTGATGGTGTCTAGTCATAGGGGCATTGGTGTTGCTGTTTTATTTCATCTCAGCCCTTTGGATTTAGTTGTGAGATTGATACCACATTGTTTATGCCATTACGCTTTACATCATTGTTTAGATAGACCGAATCCGTTTATGCATACCACCTACATACTCATGCCCTTGTCATATTCTATTTATGTATACATGCCCTCTGCATTTGATAGACGTTTTTAGTCGTGCTTTGCATGACTCATCTTTTATATTGTATATTGTGATTTGTTCAATAAAGTTTATACATTTTCTCATCATTTGTTGTGTTAATTGTACCCTTTATTCTATAGGTTGTATATTAGACATTGTGGGTCCATGCACCAAGGTTCACTTGGTTTACTAGGGTCTTGCCCTATATGCAGAGGCGTAGCTAGATTCTCCAGCACCTGGGGCAAAGATTCAGTATGGCGCCCCCCCCCCAACCTCTTTCCCGACATCTCCTTCCCCCTCGCCGTGTTTGTTTTCTCTACCAATCGACGTGTCATTTCTTTTTATGTAACGCGAGCATAAAATTATTTGTACATTTTACAAGCAATATGGTCCTATACACAACACCAGAACCGAGCTCGGTACATATACACAGCACCAGCACAAATACAGCTCAATTTAGTGCAACCCCTGCCATATAGGTATGTACGGCGTAAAACTACAGCTCCCAGCATGGCCCGAACAATGGTAAGGATATGCTGGGAGATGCCGTTTCACAAAAAATAAATCCTATCATAATCATACCACCCATCATCTCGCTGCAGATCATACAGTGACTACAGTGCTGATTAGAGGCAGAATAAACATTTACATTGAGTGACTCACCGGTGACGTCACAGATTCTAGTTCTTTTTCTCCATCCGGTCCAGACCTCTATGGTGGTTTCTCCCGGTCACAGACCATTTCTGCAGTTTGCCGCTCACATGTCTTCAGCTTCTCACTTTTCCAACATTTCTGCATCTATAAATAAATATTAAGTTATCATTATACCACACACTACGCCCCTAAATATAATAGCGCCATACACTGCACCTCTAATTATAATAGCACCATACACCGTGTCACACACACACACACACACACACACACACACACACAGTGTGCCCCACATATAGTCCACCCCTGTATATAGTGTTTCACAGATAGCCCACCCCTGTATATAGCCCCCCCCCCCCTTGTACATATAGTCCACCCCTGTACATAGTGCTCCACTAGATAGCCCCCCCTTGTACAGAAATAAAGATAAAGTTCTCATTATACCACACACTACACCCCTAAATATAATAGCGCCATACACTGAACCTCTAATTATAATACCACCATACACCGTGTCCCACACACACACACACACACACACACACACAGACACTGTGCCCCCTGTAGATAGTGTCTGCCATAGAGCCCCCTGTAGATAGTGCCCCCATAGAGCCCCATGTAGATAGTGCCCCCATATAGCCCACCCCTGTATATAGTGTCCCATAAATAACTCCCCCTATAGTGCTCTGCAGATAGCCCCCTGTAGAGATAGCCCACCCCTGTATATAGCCTCCCTGTAGATATAGCCCACCTCTGTATATAGTGCTCCACATATAGTCCACCCCTGTATATAGTGCTCCACAGATAGCCCACCCCTGTATATACTATATATAGGGGTGGGCTATCTGTGGAGCACTATATACAGGGTGGACTATATGTACAAGGGGGCTATATACAGGGGTGGGCTTTCTATGGAGCACTATAGGGGGGAGCTATTTGTGGGATACTATATACAGGGGTGGGCTATATCTACAGGGGGACTATATACAGGGGTGGGCTATATCTACAGGGGGACCATATCTACAGGGGGACCATATCTACAGGGGGGCCATATCTACAGGGGGACCATATCTACAGGGCTGGGCTATAGCTACAGGGCTGGGCTATATCTACAGGGCTGGGCTATATCTACAGGGCTGGGCTATATTGTCCCCCTGGGCAGATATAGTCCCCCTGTATATAGCCCAGCCCTGTAGATATAGTCCCCCTGTGTATAGACCAGCCCTGTATATAGTCCCCCTGGATATAGTCCCCCTGGATATAGTCCCCCTGTAGATATAGTCCCCCTGTAGATATAGTCCCCCTGTATATAGCCCAGCCCTGTAGATATAGTCCCCCTGTAGATATAGTCCCCCTGTATATAGCCCAGCAGATATAGTCCCCCTGTATATAGTCCAGCCCTGTAGATATAGTCCCCCTGTATATAGCCCAGCCCTGTAGATATAGTCCCCCTGTATATAGCCCAGCCCTGTAGATATAGTCCCCCTGTATATAGCCCCCCTGTAGATATAGTCCCCCTGTATATAGCCCAGCAGGTATAGTCCCCATGTATATAGCCCAGCCCTGTAGATATAGCCCCCCTGCATATAGCCCAGCCCTGTAGATATAGTCCCCCTGTATATAGCCCAGCCCTGTAGATATAGTCCCCCTGTATATAGCCCAGCCCTGTAGATATAGTCCCCCTGTATATAGCCCAGCCCTGTAGATATAGTCCCCCTGTATATAGCCCAGTCCTGTAGATATAGTCCCCCTGTATATAGCCCAGCCCTGTAGATAGACACCCCCCGTAGATAAGTCCCCCCCCCCCCCGCAGATACAGCCACACTTCTATTACAATTTAAAAAAAAAATAAAAAATTCAAACTCACCTTATTCCCGCTCCCACGCCGTCCGGCAGCCATGGAGACCTGCTCTCTTCTGCGCAGGTCTCCAGGGGGTCGAACGCGGCGTCAATGAAAGGCGCTGATTGGTTGAACAGGATGACTTTCCCTGCCAGTCAGTCAGCGCCTTTCATCGACGGAAGCGTCACTGGTACAAAAGGTACCAGTTGCTTCATTGGTGGAAAGGCACTGAATGGCCGGGCACGCAACGTGCCCGGTCATTCATTGCTTCTAATTGTACCTGTGTCCTTGCGACACAGGTACAATTATAGTGCAGGAGGAGGGGGCGCTGGCGCCCCCCTCTGAACTGCGCCCGGGGCACATGCCTCGCTTGCCCCCCCCTAGCTACGCCCCTGCCTATATGGTTAATACTGGTACTGTTCACACATGTATACTGGCAAGACTGTCTCCTGAATGTACCAATAGGTTCATATAAGTTTGTATGGCATAAAACTACAGCTCCCTGTATAGCCAGGATGATGTTAAGGATATGCTGGGAGTTGCTGTTTCACAAAAAAAGAACGGTACACCCATCATCTCGCTGCAGATCATATAGTGACTACAGTACTGATCAGTCACAGGGAGAATAAACATTTACATTTAGTGACTCACATTTAGATGACATCTCAGATTGGAATCGTTCTTTTTCTCTTTTCTTTTCCATCTGGTCCAGACTTCTATGACGACACCTCCTGGCCACGACCCATTTCTGCAGGGTTTGCCGCTCAGATGTCTTCAGCTTCTCACTTTTTCAACATTTCTGCACCTATAAATGAAGATAATATTCTCCTAAATATAATAGTATCATACACTGTGCCCGAATATAATAGTATGATACACTGTGCCCCCAAACATAATAGTACCATACGCTGTGCCCCTGAATATAATAGTGAAATATACAATGTGTCTATAAATCAAATTGTGTGAAACACTGTAAATGAATGCACCACACACAGTGCCCATTGTAGATTGTACCCTTAAAGAGCCCCCTGTAGATAGTGCCTCTCATAGAGCCCCCTGTAGATAGGGCTTCCCGTAGTGCCCTCTGTAGATTGTGCTCACCATAGAGCCCCCTGTAGATAGTGCCTCTTATAGAGCCCAGTGTAGATAGTGCTCCCCGTAGTGCCCCCTATAGATAGTAGCGTTCCCTGTAGATAGGGCCCCCTGTGACATTATTATCGTTCCCTGTAGATAGTGCCCCCTGCAGCGTTCCCTGTAGATAATGCCCCTTGTGGCTTACCCTATAGATAGTGCCCCTGTAACGTTCCCTGTAGATAGTGCCCTCTGAGGAGTTCCCTGTAGATAGGGGCTCCTATATAGTCCCCGTTAGTTAGTGCCCCTCTACATAATCCTCTCCTTTAGATAGGGGGCCCTATATAGTCCTCCCCTGTAGTTAGTGCCCCTATGTAGTCCTCCTCTGTAGTTAGTGCCCCCTATATAGCCAACCCCTGTAGTTAGTGCCGACTATATAGTCCTCCCCTGTAGTTAGTGCCCCCTATATAGTCCTCCCCTTTAGTTAGTGCCCGCTGTATAGTGCTCCCCTGTAGTTAGTGTCCCCTATATAGTCCTCCCCTGTAGTTAGTGTCCCCTGTAGATAAGGCCCCCAAAACTGCCCACAGTAAAAGGAAAAAATAAATATATGCTTACCTGTCCCGTTCCCGCACCATCCTCCAGCGGAACGACACAGCAGCGTGATGATGTCATCGCGCTGACTGCATAATCACTAAAGCACCACATGTCGAGGCATCATGTGCCTCGACAGGGCAGCGCTAGTCAACTCAATTGTATCCGCGTCCTAAGAGAACCGGGGCGAACCGGCCGGATCCCACCCCTTCTTGTATACTATAAACTAAATAACAGTATGCAATGTCAATCAGCTGCTTCTAAGGCCAGGAAGATATTGTCGTGTATTAAAAGAGGCATGGACTCGCGGGACAGGGATATAATATTACCATTGTACAAAGCATTAGTGCGGCCTCATCTAGAATATGCAGTTCAGTTCTGGGCTCCAGTTCATAGAAAGGATGCCCTGGAGTTAGAAATAATACAAAGAAGAGCAACAAAGCTAATAAGGGGCATGGAGAATCTAAGTTATGAGGAAAGATTAAAAGAATGAAACCTATTTAGCCTTGAAAAGAGATGACTAAGGGGGGACATGATTAACTTATATAAATATATGAATGGCCCATACAAAAAATATGGTGAAATCCTGTTCCATGTAAAACCCCCTCAAAAGACAAGGGAGAATTCCCTAAAAGGTTCAGTCTGCAGAGGCGACAAGCCTTCTTTACTGTGAGAACTGTGAATCTATGGAATAGTCTACCGCAGGAGCTGGTCACAGCAGGGATAGTAGATGGCTTTAAAAAGGGGTTGGATAATTTCCTAAAAAGAAAAAATATCACCTCCTATGTCAATGTGTAGAATTTTTGTTTCATCCCTTCCCTTTTTCCCATCCCTTGGTTGAACTTGATGGACATGTGTCTTTTTTCAGCCATACTAACTATGTAAGTGTGTAACTATGTAACTGTTTGCGCGTCCTCAGGACATTGGAACAGTTGAAAAATATGGTGGAGCAGAAAGTCATTGGCCAATGTCACTGCATTGCACTGCCTGCTATTCCCCACTGACAGTACAGGCTACAAGAGGCTACAGCCACCATTCATGGGAACGGGGTTATGTAAATATATATTTTTTTACATTTATTTTCAATTACATTTATATTGTTTTGGGGGAGCACAAATGGTGGCATTTATTCTGCAGGTCGGGGGCACAAAGGGGGTAACTTTTCTGTGAGCGGCCTAAAAAGGGCACTATTACTGTGTGGGGCCTAAAAGGGGCACTATTAGTGTGTGTGGCCTAAAAGGGGCACTATTAGTGTGTGTGGCCTAAAAAGAGTCACTATTACTGTGTGGGGCCCAAAGGGGGCTCTATTAATGTGTTGGGCCTAACAGGAGGCACTATTAGCGTGTGGGGTCTAAATAGGGTACTTTTTCTGTCTGTGTCACTTCTACTATTTAGGTCACTATCTATCGGGCGTTATTGTATTCAGGGGCACTATCAAGTCGTGGCTGGAAGAAGTCATCATGACGGTTTGGGCGGCATAGAAAAAGAAAAGGAACGTGAACGACAGCGAAGAAAAGGGAAGTGAATGTCTGCAATCGAAGAAGACATCACCTGTGAGTCTAAATCTTTCCCATTAACCACTTGGCGACATGTGACGTAGCTGTGAAATTGACAGTCGCCAAGGGGGAGTATAGAGCAGGCTCATGGGCTGAGCCCACTGCATACTCAGCAGATATCAGCTGTATGTTACAGCCGACTACCTTAGTGCAACGGCATTATAACTTCGATCCCGGCCTTTTTTAACCACTTATGCAACGGCCCGGTGGCAGGGGCGTAGCTAGGGGGCGGCAGGCGGGGCATTTGCCCCAGGCACACTATAGAGGGGGGCGCCAATGCCACCTCCTCCTGCACTATAATTGTACCTGTGTCTATAGGACACAGGTACAATTAGAAGCAATGAATGACCGGGCACGTTCATTCAGCGCTTTTGCACCAGTGAAGCTACTGGTACATTTTGTACCAGTGAAGCTTCCGTCGATGAATGGCGCTGATTGACAGCGAAAGTCATCCTGCCCAGCCAATCAGCGCCTTTCATAGACACTTCGTTCAACCCCCAGGAGACCTGCGCAGAAGAGAGCAGGTCTCCATTGCTGCCGGCCGGCGTGGGAGTGGGATTAAAGTAAGCTTGAATTTTTTATTTTTTTTAAATTGTAATAAAAAAGTGTGTCGCTGTATCTACAGGGGGGACTTTATCTACGGAGGGGGGACTTTGTCTACATGGGGGGGGGCCTTTATCTACAAGGGGGACATTATCTATGGGGGGAATTTATCTACACGCGGGGGGCTTTATCTATGGGGGGGTGTCTCTACAGGGGGGGCTATATACTGGGGTGGGCTATCTATGGAGCACCATATACAGGGGTGGGCTATAGCTACAGGGGGGCTATATACAGGGGTGGACTATATCTACAGGGGGTCTATATAGTATATAGCCCCCTGTAGATATAGCTCACACCTGTATATAGTGCTCCATAGATCGCCCACCCCTGTATATAGCCCACTGTAGATATAGCCCACCCCTGTATATAGTCCCCCTGTAGATATAGCCCACCCCTGTATATGGTATCCCACAAATAGCTCCCCCTATAGTGCTCCACAGAAAGCCCACCCCTGTATATAGCCCCCCTGTACATATAGTCCACCCCTGTATATAGTGCTCCACAGATAGCCCACCCCTATATATAGTATATACAGGGGTGGGCTATCTGTGGAGCACTATATACAGGGGTGGACTATATGTGGAGCACTATATACAGAGGTGGGCTATATCTACAGGGAGGCTATATACAGGGGTGGGCTATCTCTACAGGGGGCTATCTGCAGAGCACTATAGGGGGAGTTATTTATGGGACACTATATACAGGGGTGGGCTATATGGGGGCACTATCTACATGGGGCTCTATGGGGGCACTATCTACAGGGGGCTCTATGGCAGACACTATCTACAGGGGGCACAGTGTCTGTGTGTGTGTGTGTGTGTGTGTGTGTGTGTGTGTGTGTGTGTGTGTGTGTGTGTGTGTGTGTGTGTGTGTGTGTGTGTGTGTGTGTGTGTGTGTGTGTGTGGGACACGGTGTATGGTGGTATTATAATTAGAGGTTCAGTGTATGGCGCTATTATATTTAGGGGTGTAGTGTGTGGTATAATGAGAACTTTATCTTTATTTCTAGGTGTAGAAATGTTGGTAAAGTGAGAAGCTGAAGACATCTGAGCGGCAAACTGCAGAAATGGGCTGTGACCAGGAGAAGTCATCATAGAGGTCTGGACCAAATGGAGAAAAAGAACTAGAATATGGGACATCACCGGTGAGTCACTTAATGTAAATGTTTATTCTACCTCTAATCACTAATGTAGTCACTGTATGATCTGCAGCGAGATGATGGGTGGTATGATTATGATAGGATTTATTTTTTGTGAAACAGCAACTCCCAGCATATCCTTACCATTGTTCGGGCCATGCTGGGAGCTGTAGTTTTACGCCGTACATACCTATACGGCAGGGGTTGCACTAAATTGAGCTGTATTTGTGCTGGTGCTGTATATATGTACTGAGCTTGGTTCTGGGGCTGTATTTATGTACTGAGCAGTATTCTGGTGTTGTGTAGAGAAATATATTGCTTGTAAAATGTACAAATGTTTTTTATGCTCGCGTTACATAAAAAGAAAAGTGGAAAATAAATGACACGTCGATTGGTAGAGAAAACAAACACGGCGAGGGGGAAGGAGATGTCGGGAAAGAGGTTGGGGGGCGCCAAACTGAATCTTTGCCCCGGGTGCTGGAGAAACTAGTTACGCCTCTGCCCGGTGGTGATGGGATAGTGCAAGGCGGTATAGGGACACAGTGGCTGGGCCTTCAAGCACTCCCTGCAGAGCCGTTACAGGGAAATGGAGGGGGTCTGCACTGTATAATGAATGTAGATGGTAGTAGTTATAGTTTTCACCCTGGGGCACACCCTGTTGTACAGCCTCCCGGTCTGTTGGTATTTGGGGTGCCCTTGTTGGTAACGTGGGTGCAGATTGAATACACGGGAGACGGTTGAATAACGTGTAAATAGTAATTTACGGTCCTTTACTTCAGGTTTGGTAGGGTACAGATGCAATGGCTGCAGGCTGGCAGGTGAGGAGACTCTAATGAGCTGGATTCGCTCTCTATGGTAATTACACAACTGGATTAGTTGTGTGTGTTTCTTCAGGTTTGATCCAAGATCTCTAAACTGGATTTTCTCCTCAGAGCTGCAGGGTTTCTCCTACACAGGAACTGCTCCTCACTCCAACCGTTACTTGGCTCTCTCAGAACTAACTGATTCAAAACTACAAGGGATCCGCCTTGACTCCTCCCTTCAGTCCAGCCTTAAAGGAACAGTTTGAAACACATATTTTTACATACGTCAGAAATCACAGTACATTGCTGCAGTGTATCTGGGACACTGCACGTAGTTGTGTGGCATCTAAGCCGTTAGCTCTCTGTCATTCCATCACGCCATCCCTCCCAGGCAACTGAAGGTGCCGATAGTTGTCACGGAAGCCTGAGGACTTAATAGTAGCAGTTTAAAGGTACATACACTGTAATACATCCGTTTAACAGACATTGAACACCTTAACAAAAACAAAATTCAACGACAGATTGCTGTTTTTTGTTTACCTTAGCTCACCCAAAATGTAATAAATAGTGATCCAAAAGTTGCATGTACAGTGGTACCAATAAAAACGACAGCTTGCACTGAAAAAAAAAACCACCTCTCACACCGCTCCATCAATGAAAAAATTAAAACGTTATGTCTCAGAATATGGCAACATAAATCTAATTATTTTTTTTTTCTTTATCAAGATTTTTATTTTGCAAAAAGAATACAGCATATAGAACATTGTATAATATTGGCAGAAAGATTAGAACGCAATATAAAAAATACAGATTTTTACAGTATATGAACAGTATATAAAATGCATGGACACAATGGGAGGTAACCCCCCAGCCATCTAAAGTGCGTATAAATCAAAATACAGTGGTACTAACTGTACCATATTCACATCAAGATAGTAAAATAAGTAAACATGGGGACCAGGCCCCAGTAAAGTAAGAGTTGGTACGTATAAGTGCCACAAATATAATATAACACCAACACCAGACATCAGACAACAAAGGGGAACACAGACAAACATAGCGCATGGAGTAAGATCACAGAAGTTGCTCAGAACCTTCCATCCAGCCAGAGAGGTAGATCAGTACCACCCCGGAATCCAGACCACACTGCCCAAGTTTGGACAAAGAGCACAGACTTGCCCCTGTCAGCGGACAGCAATTCCTCCATCCTCATAATCCCATTCACCTCTGTCACCCATTCCGTCAAAGAAGGAACAGTATGAGACTTCCAGTGCCTAGGTATCACCGTTCTCGCCGCAGTCAGGAAATGCCTAAAGACCTCCCTTTTGAGGTGTGGGAGTGATCCAGGAACCATGGAGAGTAATCCTATAGAGGCCGAGGTCGGGACTTCAGTGTGAAAGAGCTTATTGCCCAAGTCAAAAATCTTTCCCCAAAAGGGACGTATCCTGGGACAGTCCCACCAAATATGCAACATGGTTCCAGGAGCTTCCCCACACCTCCAACAATCAGCAGACACATCAGGAAATATCCTATGCAACAAAGCAGGACAACGATACCACCGAGTGAGTATTTTGTAGTTTTTTTCTTGAGCAAAACAAGACATTGGTAGTTTGTGAGCTAAAAAGAAAGAAGTACCCCATTCCTCTTCAGTATGTTGAACCCCCATTTCTTCGTCCCATGCCTTAGTGAAGGACAATTGGGAGAAAGAAAATTTGGGCAGGAGAACCCCATGTAGATAGGACAAGACATGAGAAGGGGCGGTTGATAAAGACAAATAACGTTCCAAAGGAGTCTTATCCTGTAACAACACCAAACAGTCTTCCATGGAAGAGAGATAGGAACGCAACTGTAAGTATGACCACCAGGTTGATTGTCTCCCCGGGCAAGCCTCAGAGACAGCATTCATTGATAATATGGCACCGTCAGGAGTAAGGGTCTCAGCCAGATATCTACCCTCTCTTCTCTCCCCACAGAGGAATGTATCAACACCCACCGCCGGAGGGAAGGAGGGGTTGTCAAAGAGAGGAGTCAGAGGACCCGGGCGATGAACAAGGCCCGCAGCACCCAAGATTCGCTCCCAGACTACAAGAAACTGACGTGTGAGGAAAGGCAGAGATAGCATGTGGCGCTGTAGGACAGTCAACCATGGCAGAGAGGACAGTGCAAGAGGAGACATGTCTCTTTCGATGCGCACCCATTGCTTACCTGTTTCCGAGCGGAACCAATCCACTACCCTCATAATCAATGCAGCTTGATGGTATCGTTTAAAGTCTGGAAGACCCGCGCCCCCGTCTATTTTTGGACGACTAAGAACAGCAAAACGGATGCGAGGCTTAGAGGAGCCCCATACAAATTTAGTTATGGCCCTGTGTAAGGTCTTGAAAAAGCCTGATGGTACTACAATAGGGACGGTCTGGAAAAGGTATAAGAATTTGGGCAAAATATCAATTTTGACCGCGTTGATACGCCCAAACCATGACATACGGTTCCCACCATACTCTGCCAATTCCTTCAAAGTACGCTGCAGAATAGGTGTGTAATTCAAGGCGAACAGATCTGCTTGCTGCGTGGGAACATGCACCCCCAGGTATTTTAAGGATGTAGTTTGCCATTTGAATGGGAAAAACCGAGCGAGATGGGTAGCCAGAGGAGCATCAAGAGATATATTCAAGGCCTCAGATTTAGAGTAATTAATTTTAAAATTGCTTAGATGACCAAAACGCTCAAATTCCTCAGTCAAAGATGGCAAAGAAATCATGGGCGTTGTAATGTATACCAGAAGATCGTCTGCATAAAGCGCCAATTTATGATGCTGTGATCCAATACGTACACCATTAACATTAGGGTTGCTCCGCAGTGCCACTGCCAGGTGTTCCATGACCAGAACATACAATAGAGGCGAGAGTGGGCACCCCTGTCTTGTGCCATTAGCAATAGACAAGGAATCAGATATAATTCCATTAACACGAACCCGAGCCGTAGGTCTATGGTATAATGCCATTATCCTATCCACCATAGTAGTGCCAAGGCCAACCTGCGCCAGGACACTGCGGAGGAACACCCAGTGCACTCTGTCAAATGCTTTTTCGGCATCTACCGAGAGTAAACACATCGGCATCTTACGGGATTGGCAGTATGATGTTAAAAGGAGAGTTTTGTTAGTGTTATCCCGCGCTTCCCGACCACATACAAACCCCACCTGATCATCCAGTATCAGGTCAGGCAACAACGGTGACAAACGAGAGGCAAGCAGCTTCGCAAAAAGTTTTACATCTACATTAATTAGTGAAATGGGTCTGAAGTTAGCGCAAGATGTTGGATCCTTGCCTGGCTTTGGTAAAAGGGTGATGTGAGCTTCGAGGGACTGGGGCGCAAAGGGACACGAGGAAGACACAGAATTAAAGACTTTAGTCAAAAAGGGAACCAGTTGAGCTTTAAATGTCTTATAAAATTTGTTGTTAAACCCGTCTGGCCCTGGACTCTTGCCCAAGGGTGAGTCACCAATAACACGTTCCAATTCTGATTCCACAAAATCTTCCTCGAGCCCCGAAGCCTCCCCTTCCTCCAAAGACGGCAACGCAGTATTATGCACATAATGATCGATTTTATCCTGCAACGCCTCAGCCTGCATATCGTGAAATTGACCTTTAATATTATATAAGGCCGAGTAATAATGTCTAAAGCAATCAGTAATACCCGCCGGGTCATGAACCTCACTGCCCGAGGGAGATAGAATTTTAGGGATGTAGGACGCTTGTGTACGGGGATGCAATAACCGCGCCAAAGACCTACCACACTTGTCCGCAAATTCGTAGAAGTGTTTCCTCATCCGATCTCTAAACCGGGCGTGGGACTGATCTATGAGGGATCACAAGGACTCTCTCGCCGTAGTAAGATCCGCAAAAACCTGTGAAGATGGAATTTGTTTATAACATGATTCCAGATCCCGAATCTGAGTCAGGAGATGCGCCATAGTTACCCCTTTCTCTCGCTTCAAACGTGCCCCATGTTGTATTAGGACTCCTCTAATGACACATTTCAATGCCTCCCACTGGAGTGGCAAGGGGGTAGGGTCATGTTCATGGACCTCGAGGAACCCAGAAAGAGAGTGCTTAAGAGCCGACACACATACTGTATCCCTTAATAGATTGTCATTGAGTTTCCAAGACTGAAAATTCGGGACCGAGTCAGGAAACGTAAGAGTTAGAAACACTGGGGCATGATCTGACCAGATCATGGGGCCCACATTAGTAGTAGGATGCCAGGTAAGCAAGTGGTGACTAATCAAAAAAGCGTCTATCCGGCTGTACATATTATGCAACGGGGAAAAGTAACTATACTCTCTTACCTGAGGGTGCAGAATCCTCCACACGTCAATCAATTGCATGGAATGCATCATAGTCTTTAGTGCCCCCAATTGTGATTGAGGAACAGTAGACCTGCCCGAGGAGGTATCAAGCCTGGGATCAAAAGTCAAATTAAGATCTCCTCCCACAATTAAGACGCCCTCGGTAAACTCTTCCAATTTCTTCAAGAACAAGCGCCCCACTCTAGCCTGGTCCTGATTGGGGAGGTACAAGTTAGCCAAAGTAAAAATCTTATTGCGTATGGACAATTTGAGAAAAACATAACGACCTCCTGGGTCCACCAAAACATCAACGAGCTTGTGAGAGAGTGACTTGTGGATACATATACTAGCCCCTTTGGACTTGGCACTGTGAAACCAAGACGGAAAATATCGATTTGTAAATTGTGGCGTATGGCCCACCTGGAAGTGAGTCTCCTGTAGGAACAAGATATGTACTCGTTCTTTATGCATGTTATATAAAATTTGCGAGCGTTTTTCCGGGACATTAAGCCCCCTAGCATTGAAGGTACAGACTTTCAATTGTGCCATCGCTTCCTCCACCCAGAGGAACACACAAATAGAATGCGCTACTGCAGTGGTGAATAGGACAAGACAGACAAGGAAGGGAGACACGATAACAAAGACAAATGAACGGGCGAACTAATCACCCACTCCTTGAGCTACTCAAGGAGAAACAATCTAACAGACACCGGAATCAACCAGTGAGTCCCTAAGAGGAGAAGTGTCAGGACAAGGACTAGCCAGTGCCCCGCACCCCCCAACCCGGCAAATTACAATAAAGCAAATAACGATAGAACATTAGAGACAGGAAAACCAAGGCACTTAGCATGATACCCAATAGTAGTGAGACAAAGGTATGCAGCATTAATATATACCTAAAGATAGCTCAGTGGAGAACACTCCTGGATACATTCAATGTCATCATAAATGCATATACATGTTAGTGGTACATGGAATTTTATAGAAACATTAAGCATTCGCTTTTGTAGTGCATTAACAGCAATCAACCTACATCAATTGACCAGCAGGTCTCCAGCAGCAATCATTTATAACGAGTGGTAAACACAGACAGCAATGGCTATAAGGAACACAGAATGCAATTGCTTCAAATGAGGAACACAATAGCTGTTGTATTAAACTCTAACAACAGACCGCAAGGAGACCTAAAAAGGATATCAGATCGGCTCAGCGAGGCGACCCTCATGACGCCGCATAGGAGAAGCAGGAGAACGACCTCGCCTGCGCGACCGTGGACGCGGTGGCGGAACGGGAACATAAGGCCAATCAGGTATGGAGACTCGAGGTAAACGGAGAGCAGCGCAGAAGTCCGGAACATCCCCTGGGTCCCGAACACTCAGCAATGTCCCATCTCTACGAACCTGCAGCTGGAAGGGGTGTCCCCAAGAATAAGAGATCTCATGCTCCCTCAATACATCCAGCAAAGGACGCAGCACTCTGCGCTTATCCAGAGTCATCCTGGACAAATCAGATAGCAGCTGGATGTTGACCCCCTGTAATAAAACCTCGCCTTTATCTCGGGCCTTCCTCATTATCTGCTCCTTGAGAGAGAAGAAATGGACACGGCATAGCACATCTCTAGGCCTATCAGGATCCGGGTTCCGAGGGCCCAGGGTCCTGTGGGCTCTATCCAGCTCCATAGGATCATCAGCAGGGCGCCCCAATAAGGTCTTAAATAGAGACTGTAAAGCTGGCATGAGTTGACCCGGAGAGATATCCTCAGGAATGCCCCGAAGCCGAATATTATTGCGGCGGTTCCGATTCTCATGATCCTCAGCCAGGTTAAATAATGTATGAATCTGATGAGAGTGTTGATCCAAACGGGCGTCATGAGAAATTTGCTGTTGTGAAATAGCTGAAACATCGCTTTACATGCGCTGCACCTGATCGGACAACTGGGATAGGTTGGTGGTAAGAGATTGTATCTCAGACTTGTATGTCGTCTCAAGACGGTTAACATAACGCTCCATGTCCTGCTTAGTGGGTATTGCTGATAACTGTCGTCTCAAGCCCTGTAAATCATCCCCTAGGACAGAAGAAACTCCTAGTGGCGATGAGGGGTGAATAACCATATCCGTAGGAGAGGTAGAAGGCAGTAATGCAGGCCCCAGAACATGAGGGAGGGATGATGGAGAGACCCGGCCGCCATGACAGGCACCACGTGGCGAGCAGTCCCGCGCAGGCAGCGCCATCACAGCCCCAGAAGAGCTCGGTGTTACCCCATCCAGCCGGGAGGGAATCCGCCCAGATGAACCGGACAGTGAGGGGAAGGTACTAACGGTACCTGATGCAGCAGCGCCGGCCGCAGATGATATCCCCTCCGGAAGCAAGGACCCGGTGCCATCTCGCCTCTCCTCCGTCGGCGCCATCTTAGAGGATGTTCCAGCAGCACCGTCGGTCAGAAATCGCTGAATGGAGCCGGCTGCAGACATCTGCCGAGTGCAATAAGGAGTCCCCGTGCAGGCCTTGGATTTCCTGACCATTAGGTTAGTAAAAGGATGCTTTTTAATGAGCTTATGATCGGGTTAAAGGAGTGCAGGAGCGGAGCTCTCAAGCAGCACGTCTGGTCAGCGCCATGTCCAAGCCACGCCTCAATCTAATTTTTTTTTAACAAATAGTTCTTTCTTTTTAAAAGTAGAAAAACATTTTTTTTAAAAATGTGGTATCGCCCTAATAATTTTGACCCGCAGAATAAAGTTCAACATGTCCACACAGAAAACGTCGTAAAAGTGAAACCCAAAATACTATGGCAGAATTTAAGAGTTGAGTATAGGTATATTAGTTACTTTATCACATATCTGGCTGCGAGATTGAAAATATAACCCTGATAGTATAAATGTGATAAAATAAAAAAATAACCAGTACTCACCTGTTAAATCTCAAATGTTCCTGTGATTCCTGCCAGACTTTTTATCTGCCATGCAGTAATTGCATCATGCACATACACGTGACTGTTGCAGCCAATCACTGAGGCCATTGATTGGCTTCAGCGATCATGTAAATGTACCGAACATTATCGCGGCAGCAAATTAAACAACACACGCCGGGAACCACAGAGTACTGAGTCATTTGGTCTTTTTACTACTGTCAGGGTCATTTTTTAAACTCCCATTAAATCCCTTTTAAGGAGTTGTCCGTTGAAAATAAAAAAAAAATTATTCATTTTCTTTTCTGTAATGAATAAACCTTATTTTCCAAACCTGCACGGATCGCAGGTTTTTAGATTCCGTTGTGTGGAGCCAGAAGTTCGGAGCGGCCGTTCTTGTGATGGCGCGCCGACACAAGTTCCCCTTTCCTTTCTGTGTGTCGATCACGTGGCTTAATTGATCAACTAAGCCAGCCCCTCCAGCCTGAAACCAAGAAGGGAGCTGACTTGTGGATAAATGTGTCGACGCGTCACCACTAGAACTGCCGCTCTGAACTTCTGGGTCCACACGACTGAAAACCTGTGATTCGTGCAGGTTTGGAAAATGAAGTATGTTACAAAGTTTATTAATTTTAGAAAAATAATAAAACATTTTTATTTTCATCGGACAACCCTTTTAAGCAAAGAAAAACAATTTTAGGCTCACATCTGTGTCAGGGCTCCGTTCCAACGTGAGATTTTCGGTAGTCTATGAATACCGTAGTCGACTAAGCTATTGAGTCCGTCAAAACGACCGAACCCCTGCACAATGGAGACAAACAGAAACTATTTGCACCGGATTCGTCACCATTGAAATCAATGGTGATGGAAACGCAAACCTCTGGTTTCCGTTTGTGTCAGTCAGGGCTCCGTTCTGATGGAAAATTTAGATGGAACGTTGCAACAGAGCCCTGACGCAGATGTGAACGCAGCCTAACAATAATTTATAGAGAGATAGCCAGCTGCCCTCATATACAGTGGTAACTACATGACCCGTCATACAATGAACCAGGTACATAACTTACCATACAAAGAGCCCATCTTATACCCCCTATAAGTGCCTGCCACATGGCCTCATAAGTACCAGTCATATGTCCGCATATATGGTGAAGCCACCTACCCCTAATATATAATGCAGCCATACAAAGTAAGGTGTCAGATAAGAGAGCAGTAAGCTCAGTATGTCAGTCTTGTGGTCAATTTAACTAATAGAAACTATAATAAATATCTAATTTAACCAATATCCTGTAAATAATATACCTACCTAAGCCATAAGTAGTGAACTAGATATCTTTTTTTTTTAATGTCAATCCCTACATTTCTTGCATACAATAAACAATAAGCTTGATATTCTAACTAAATAGCATACTCCAAGTTGTAGGTGGCACTATGTATGTTGGGGTGCCCCAACGACTTTTAATGGCCAAAGCCAGGGTTTTGGTGGCATAAATCCCCAAGGATGACAAGTAACATTCTGATAGTTGGGTGGTAAGGGTTATTTTTGTAGGAAAAGTTTTGTGTAACTTTTTCCATTCTCCTGTGCAACTACCATCTCCTTGGCAATTCTACTGTGGCATTAATTACAAAGATGAGTTGACTATTTATAAATAGTGACTGGAATCGGCACTGCCAGTTTAATACAATGTCGGAAGACTGCATTAGTCACCCATTAAAATAAATTGTTGCCGCAGAACATACATTAAATGAAAGTAATTAAGCCTGTCTTATTTCTTGGCTATAAGAAATGCCAAAGTAAGGAAATTTATGAAATTAATTCTATGCAATGAACGCTGCAAACTGCTCTCTCCCTGCTGGAGCAGATTGTATCTTAGCTATAAATTTATAATGCTATAAAGGAGCATTATTGAATTGGGTCTTATTCAACATTTACATTTCAGATTGTATATTTTTAAAATTGAATAGTTGTAGAGGTGACTAATAAAGGTAAATTAAATGGTATAGTGGAATATTGCTCTACATTTTGTGCATAAGAAACCTAAAATTTAATGTCCCATTTAAAAGCTTGGAGATGCAGTATATGCAGTATATGCCTTATAGCGTGAGAAAGAGGGCTCCCAAAAATATTAACCAGTTGTCAACACCTCACTGAGTGGCTGGTGGTTAATGGCCCCTTGTTTAGGCTAAGGAACAGGTGAGCACAAACTAGGGGATGAAGTAGAGTACTGCAGCGTGACTTTCTATTGTGATATAAAAGGAACATTTAATATTCCTGCAGTTGCCGAGCAAAAGCTCTGTTGGATTTGCAGACTACAGGGATATAAATGGACGGTCTATCTTCCCCCCCAAATGACGGACACGAGAGACTGAGTGTGGGTATAAAAAGTGGGGGTAGGCCACAGCTTTTATTAAAGCATGGAGGGAAAAAACCTTGTCCGCAGCTAACACCGGAAGATCTTGCTCTTGTTGAAAATAACCGTCACCTCGCGTGCCACGCCACCGCTGCCGCGGTGGGCATGTCTTAGTTGGTACGGCAGGTGACTGTTCTCCCATCGTCCCTAGCCTGAACAGACAAGGCCCCTCCACACCGCCACAGGAGTGAGGTGTACCTCTATACCGAGCGCCTACCCCCACCAGCCAAAAGGCTACCCCCACTATCAATTGCATCCTGAAGGCATGACAGGAAGATGTTCAGACCTATGTCATTTAGATGGACACCATCCTGTAACATCAAATCCTTGTTATCCCCTTCCAATTGGCGAAGACGTATGACCACTCCTCCTCTGGACCTTACATGCCGAGAGACCCGCATGTTGACCATACGTCTCGCCCTTTCAATGGCCGAATGATTGCGAGCACCATTCTACAGTACCCTGGGGACTATCTCAGACCACACTATGACCAATTCCGGAAAAAATGTGGCAAAACGGTCTAAATTAGCCCTTACGACAGAAATGAGTTCCGCCACCCTAATAGAACATAGGTGGTTTCCTCCAGCATGCACGACCACAACCACCGGTCCATGCGTAACCTTGCTCAAAGCGACCACTTCAGGCAGAACTTGGAGCTATTTAAGGCCCCTAAAATCTTTCCAAGCTACTTCCGCTTGACGGAAGCCGAGACTGGTACCCCCGGGCCGATAAGAAGATCGTTGTGCAGCCCAATAAATGTAGCAGTGGCCCAGCAGCCACACCAAAGGCCTCTTGAAACCTATAACGAAAGAAAACAAAAATAATTATAAAACCAACAGATAAGGGCGAATATAACAGCGTAACGCATCAGACTTCCAACGACCCAATCTTTTTACATCTGCATCAGACATGCCCCCAGCTTCTGCTACTGTCGCAGCGTCAATGCAGAACGAGTGGGTACCGTATTCAGATGGGTTAACCCTAGAAACACTCAAAAAACGCTTAATGACCTTGGTAAATTGAAATTTGGTTAGGGGGGTGCTATCGCCGTGGACCAAAAAACAAGGACCGGAGGGACGAACTGCAACATATCTTGTGATAAGGTCCACCAGGCACAAGGATGAATGGAGCTCAAAAATGGACAACCAAGAGCCCTGCCCATATATGTCAGTTTTCGAACGACTAACCCTGACAGAATCAGGCAGCAAAACTACATCCCCGCTACCCGGATCCGCGAAGGGGAAACTAACTCGCCTATATGCAAAGCGCCAAAGAATGCTAACAAAAAAGCACACTGAAATAATAAACCCTCGTACGTGGACGCGCAGGTTTCCGCCGTGCTAACTACTAGCCGCTGCAATAATGAAAAGGAAACTGGCCTACGCATATCGACCGTCGATTTTTCTTTTTTCTATCCCTGCAAAATCAAAGAGAAAACCAGACTCTTAGTGGCGTCCAGCAAACCCAACAACTTGAAAGCAAAGGCTACTCCGGACAAGCGCTTTTGAACCACTCCGGCAGAAACCCCTTTATCCCGCAACCAAGCCAGGTAAGCAACTGTAATGCCATGGCAATCCTGAGGAGAGAGGAGCACACCCTCCTCCACGCAGGCTAACCACTCTCGCCACGCCTTACCATGACCGCACCATGTAGTGGGAGCAACCGAGGACTGCACCAATGGTATTAGATGTTCACCGGCAGATCCCAAAGGAAAAAGAGGCATGGGTAACACTTCTGGTTCGCAAGCGGGTGCAGGTCCTTGAAACGATTCCGCTGGAAACTAGAAAAAGTATCAGCAATCTCATTACATACACCGGGTACATGACTTGCCTTGACAACCATATTAAAAGACAAACATAAGAAAACAAGATGACGTAACAGAGCCAGAACTGGTGGAGCAAAAAAGAGTGTGACCCTTAGTGGCTGGCGGGCACAATATACATTTACACAGAGAAGGGCTGTCTGCAACAGCCAAGCCCAATTTCCCAGCCACCACAATATAGGTAAAATAAATAACTTTTATTCAGCTACGTATAGCTTAGACAGACCACATGAATAAATTAAAATTGTCAGCAGCCGAGAACCGGGCACACATATGTGTTATCTGACTCAACAGACACATATAGTTTTAGGCATAGGAGTATCAGTGTTTTCCCTATCCAGTTAGAATTGTAAAGTAACCAGTAACAACAGTAGGTCCGGTCGACGGCAGTGTTTAAAATATTAGCAGCCCCCCCGACATGTTTCGCTACTAAGTAGCGTCCTCAGGGGTCCACGGGGCTAATGGCGGCGCGAAATGAAAAGGATCCTGATATAGACACGTCAGATGACACATCCGAAGGTGTGTCAGGCCGAATAGCCAATGGCAATGAGGGAGACATAGCGGCCTCTCAGCTGTATTTAGCCGACGTATGAACAGCAGAGTAAGATAGTCCAATCACAGACAGGAAGCGGCGCATGCGTATGGAAGTAAAAAGAGAACTTAGTGCACTCATCCTGGCTCGGATCGCGACTCTACGAGAGAGTCGCTAGCGCATGCGCAGATGAGCCAAATAACAACATAGTGCCAGAGAGGTACGTTCTGGCTGCTCATGATTTAACGTTATGTACGCTGGTATTACTTGCCATCATCGTCAGATTGAACTGGTGGAGAACTCGAAGTAAGTTTGTTAATCGCTACAACAATGCTCTCATTGTCGGACCAAAACAATATCCTCTTATTGCGCATGTCACCTCCCCATATCTCTAAGGCAACAACGATCGGGAATAACTTCAGCAGTGTCAAATTCTTGGTGAGACCTGCTACAATCCAATCCTGGGGCCACTGGTGGGTCGACCATTTATTGCCAAAAATTGCGCCATAACCCAAAGACTCCGCTGCATCTGTGAACAGTTCAAAGTCAGCATTGCAACTCTCACGTTCAGGAAAACATGAGGGCCTGTCGTATTCTGACAGGAATTTCAAGCACAAACGCACATTGTCCTTCAGAGCTGCCGGCAGCCAAAACGAAGTGATGAGGTTGTTTAACTCCCGCCGTAGGCAGTGATAGACGACGCTAAAAAACTCTACCCATGGGGAATATCCCACAAGCAAAAGCTAATTGACCCAAAAGGGATTGTAAATTCCTCAATGTCACTTTCTTTACCCTAATACATGAACCTATGCAGTCCTGCAGCCGGGATAATTTTCCCTGTGGTCAACTAAGAATCATTCTTTCAGTATCAATCATGATAATTAGGAAGGACAAGGAAGTAGATGGACCTTCCGTTTTTTCTTCCGCTAACGGAACCCCGAACAAGGACATGAAATAACGAAAACATTCTAACGTAGAACGACAAACCGGCAAATCAAGTGGACCGACGAACAAAAAATCGTCGAGATAATGCAATAGCGCAGAATTACCGGATTCCGATCTCACCACCCATTCGAGAAACGTGCAAAACATCTCGAAGTAGCGGCAAGATATGGAACACCCCATCGGTAAACAAAGATCGACATAAAATAGCCCATCGAATTGACAACCAAGCAAATGAAAACAGTCAGGGAGGAGACGGAAAGCGGATTCAATATCGGACTTGGCCAAAAGGGCATACTGGCCCGCCTTAGACACTACTTGGACGGCCCAATCAAACGACATGTAAGACACGACCGCCACCTCCTTAGGTATACCATCATTGACTGAATCACCCTCTGGGAAGGATAAATGATGGATGAGTCTATATTTGCCGGGTTCTTTCTTGGGGACCACACCCAAAGGAGAAATCCAAAGATTCTCCAAAGTTGGAGTAGTGAAGGGGCCAGCCGCTCTGCCCAGGCTGACCTCTTTATCTAATTTATAATGTACCACTGAGGGAAACACTGCAACCGATTTTAAATTCGCAGAAAAAACAACAGCCGCTTGCCTAACGTGCGGAATATAAAAACCTTTTGAAAAACCTTCAATTAGCATTACGGCTTCCTCTGTCCTGTGATACATCTCCAGCCATGGGCGCATCTCTTTGACGCTCACTGGTGTCCTCCGGCTTACCTGAAGACACGAGTCTGGCAGGCATCTTAACTTTTTTGAAACAGCGCAAGGCTGTATGCGAGCCACCGCAGAAGGAACATTCATGCTTAAATTTACATGAGGCAAAGAACCTGCAGTGACCCTCGTTAAAGAGCCAGCATGCACCGGGACGTCTCGCCGCCGCTGCGGACTGTACTGCATGTCCCGCATCGGCGGATGACTTAAAGGAGTTAGACGGCTTTTGAGACAACATTAGTTGAATCCAAACATCCGTAGCTTTAGAAGACCAGCCAACCTCCAGCCTCATCGCCAGACGTCGTCTGAATTCTTCATCATATCTCCACCAAGCCGTACCACCATGTAATTTATACGCCGAATATATCGTATCTAAATACGTAAACAACTCAAAACCTTTTTCTGGGTGCTTTTTTACTAAACACACTCAATAGAACAGGCAAAAGTTTGCACCCAATTCCCAAATGTTTTAGACACTTTAGGCTTTTTATCCTCCGTTTTCTCAAACCGTCTCTCTTTATCCACTGTTAATTGTTCCGGGTATAATAATGACCATATATCAGCAATTTCACATTTTTCTACTTTTTCCCTCGTTTCCGAGGATAAATGCGTCCTCAAGGGGGCAACGCCACAAAAATAAGAATCCCGAAATAGTAAATCCGGATTAGCCAGGGCTGGCTCAGGCTGTGCAATGGGCGCCCCTGGAGGATGCACTGAGGGGCGAGGACCCTCCATTTTAGCGAACATACATTTTAAAATATCCAACATTTCATCCCCGCCATTCAAGGCGGCCTTACCCCAAGCTGGAACGCAGGACAACTCACCAGTCATATGCGTGGAGGGTAGTGCATCAGGAGTCGGCATGGTAGGCAGCGGAGGAACTACGGTAACCGCAGCAGCATGCGCAGATGGATGTCTCTCCTGCCCTCCGTCGTGGGACCGCCTGCCCATGTCTCCGGCTCCTATGCGAACACCTCGTAAAACTACTGTCCCTACTGCTCACAGACGATGACGAGGAATGGTGACCAGACCAGCCCCTGCGGGAACTGTGGGAACGTCTCCTACTGTGCCTGCTCCTTGAATGGCGTCTATAACCGCTCCGGCATTCCCCGCTACGAGAACGCCCAGGAGAGCGACTGCGCCTTCTACGCCTATTGTCCAAGCAGTGACTTTACCCAGCCACAGTCTGGGCATGAAATATCCTTTGCAGCTGTAGCGGCTGCTAAGGGGCCCGCGGCCGGAGTCTCCGCTAGCTGCCGCTATGGCTGCTACAGCGCGACGCCACTGAACACTACGGCAGAGCGGGGAGGTATCTCCCCGCTCTGCCATTAAAGGGGTTGTTCCTACAAAAGACATGTATCCCCTATCCACAGGACCGAAAGTCCCCCAATGTTCTCCATGACAAACCTCGGACTTCCGGGGTCTGTGTCGGCAGCTCTGTAGAAATAAATGGAGCGCCGGTCGTGCTTGTGCGCATGCGTGACCAGCGCTCCTTTCATTTTTATTGAGCTGCGCAGACTCCGGAAGTCAGAGGTTAGTCATGGAGAACATTGGGGGACTTTCGGTCCCCCGTTCTCCCTATCACTGCCAGCGATCACACATGTATCCCCTATCCTGTGGATAGGGGATACATGTCTTTTGTAGGACACACTATAGGTCGGATTTTTTTGGGGGGTTGGGGCTGCATGGCGTTAACTACAAGGGGGGCAGTATAGCGTTACCTACAGGGGGGCAGTATGGCGTTACCTACAGGGGGGCTGTATGGAGTTACCTGCAGGGGGGCTGTATGGCGTTACCTACAGGGGGGCTGTATGGCGTTACCTACAGGGGGGCTGTATGGCGTTACCTACAGGGGGGCTGTATAGCGTTACCTACAGGGGGGCTGTATGGCGTTACCTACAGGGGGGCTGTATGGCGTTACCTACAGGGGGGCTGTATAGCGTTACCTACAGGGGGGCTGTATGGCGTTACCTACAGGGGGGGCTGTATAGCGTTACCTACAGGGGGGCTGTATAGCGTTACCTACAGGGGGCTGTATGGCGTTACCTACAGGGGGGCTGTATGGCGCTATCTACAGAGGGGGCTGTATGGCGTTATCTACAGGGGGCTGTATGGCGCTATTTACAAAGGGGTCTGTATGGCGTTATCTACAGGGGGTGCTGTATGGCATTATCTACAGAGGGGGCTGTATGGCGTTATCTACAGGGGGCTGTATGGCGTTATCTACAGGGGATGTATGGCGCTATCTATAAAGGGGGCTGTATGGAGTTATCTACAGAGGGGACTGTATGGCGTTATCTACAGGGGAGGCTGTATGGCGTTATCTACAGGGGGCTGTATGGCGTTATCTACAGGGGGGCTGTATGGCATTATCTACAGGGGGGGCTATAAAAAAGGCACTATCTACAAGTGGGGGTTGTGTGACACCCAGGTGAGGGGGGGCCCCAGTCAAAAGTTTGCGATGGGGCCCAGTCTTTCCTAGTTACGCCCCTGATCCTTTGTATGTGAGTATCCTCCTTGTAGGAGCACATTAAAGTCTGTGAAATACCAACCACTGATATGCTGAGACATTTTTGAGTAAACACCAGCATAGAAATTGACTGTGCTCATTTGATATTGTTCCCTGTTTGCAAACGTATCATTGAAACTGTAGCTGTAAGCAACTGCGTGTTGGTCTGGTAGTGTAGAGACACAATACACATAGTGTGAAAAGATGGATTCTGACTGGGAAAATGCCTAACTAATTTCCATTAGATGTTCTAATATAATGTGGAGTGCAGGCATGGGGTCCTGCATGGTATTGTATCTAGAAGTAAGAGGGACGCTTTATAGATGGAGCTTTTCTGAAGCGGTAAATTTAATGTTTTCAAATGAGTACTGCACTTAAGACTAAATTGCCTTTCAATGTGATTTGTGATCTTGCAAGAGAGAAGAGCATCTGTTTCACACTCCGTGCTTCTGACTTGTACTGCTAATGAACTTTTGTCTCAGATTGTCCTTTTGTTGTTGTTTTTTATTTTTTGTTTTCAGTTGGTACTTGAGTCTTACAAATTATAAAAAGATTAATATTTGTATTTCTGTTATTCTTACATGGTAACACAAGCGCCACCCAACCTTCCAAACACACATACTAAAAACTTAATTAATAAATAAAGATCAAGAGACAATGCAGATGGAATAAAATGGCCGCGGTTTTTATTAAGGGGTTACATAATAAATAGAATAAATAAATATTAAACTTGTAATAAATACCAAATATTTTAATAAATACACTACCGTTCAAAAGTTTAGGGTCACTTAGACATTTCCTTATTTTTGAAAGAAAAGCACAGTTTTTTTCAATGAAGATAACATTAAATTAATCAGAAATACACTCTATACATTGTTAATGTGCTAAATGACTATACTAGCTGCAAACGTCTGGTTTTTAATGCAATATCTACATAGGTGTATAGAGGCCCATTTCCAGCAACCATCCAGTGTTCTAATGGTACATTGTGTTTGCTAACTGTGTTAGAAGGCTAATGGATGATTAGAAAACACTTGAAAACCCTTGTGCAATTATGTTAGCACCGCTGTAAACAGTTTTGCTATTTAGAGGAGCTATAAAACTGACCTTCCTTTGAGCTAGTTGAGAATCTGGAGCATTACATTTGTGGGTTCGATAAAACTCTCAAAATGGCTAGAAAAAGAGACCTTTCATGCGAAACTCAACAGTCTACTCTTGTTCTTAGAAATTAAGGCGATTCCATGTGAGAAATTGCCAAGAAACTGAAGATTTCCTACAACAGTGTGTACTACTCCCTTCAGAGGACAGCACAAACAGGCTCTAACCAGAGTAGAAAGAGAAGTGGGAGGCCCCGCTGCACAACTGAGCAACAAGACAAGTACATTAGAGTCTCTAGTTTGAGAAATAGACGCCTCACAGGTCCTCAACCCGCAAAACGCCAGTGTCAACGTCTACAGTGAAGAGGCGACTCTGGGATGCTGGCCTTCAGGGCAGAGTGGCAAAGAAAAAGCCATATCTGAGACTGGCTAATAAAAGGAAAAGATTAATATGCGCAAAAGCACACAGACATTGGACAGAGGAAGATTGGAAAAAAGTGTTATGGACAGACGAATCGAAGTTTGAGGTGTTTGGATCACACAGAAGAACATTTGTGAGACACAGAACAACTGAAAAGATGCTGGAAAAGTGCCTGACGCCATCTGTCAAGCATGGTGGAGGTAATGTGATGGTCTGGGGTTGCTTTGGTGCTGGTAAAGTGGAAGATTTGTACAAGGTAAAAGGGATTTTGAATAAGGAAGGCTATCACTCCATTTTGCAACACCATGCCATACCCTGTGGACAGCGCTTGATTGGAGCCAATTTCATCCTACAACAGGACAATTACCCAAAGCACTCCTCCAAATTATGGAAGAACTATTTAGGGAAGAAGCAGGCAGCTGGTATTCTATCTGTAATGGAGTGGCCAGCGCAGTCACCAGATCTCAACCCCATAGAGCTGTTGTGGGAGCAGCTTGACCGTATGGTACGCAAGAAGTGCCCATCAAGCCAATCCAACATGTGGGAGGGGCTTCTGGAAGCATGGGGTGAAATTTCTCCCGATTACCTCAGCAAATTAACAGCTAGAATGCCAAAGGTCTGCAATGCTGTAATTGCTGCAAATGGAGCATTCTTTGACGAAAGCAAAGTTTGAAGGAGAAAATTATTATTTGGAATAAAAATCATTATTTCTAACCTTGTCAATGTCTTGACTATATTTTCTAGTCATTTTGCAACACATTTGATAAATATAAGTGTGAGTTTTCATGGAAAACACAAAATTGTCTGGGTGACCTCAAACTTTTGAACGGTAGTGTATTAAAAACCAATAAATATTATACCAATAATTCATGACCTTGTCCACCCATAAACTGGGCGACTAACCCCCCACTAACAAGATACCGCGACAATAAAAGGGAGGGGGGAGGGGCAATGATGTTCCTCTTTTTCATTCAACTCGGACGGGCAGCAGACCACTTCAAAACTTGGGAATATATATTCAAAATTCACGCCTTTTTGCCAAAGGGAACTAATGAAAACACCAGATTTTCACGCCACATAGGAATTTTCCAGAACCTGTGCGTGCCAAGACCAAGTGGGTGGGGCACCACTGACCTGAACTTCACCTCATACAGGTAAGTACCAAATGGTGGGTTAAACCAAATGACCTTTAATTAATGACCATAAAAGGAACTGAAGGAAAACAGGAGGAAAAAAGGGGGGGGTGCCGTGTTACCATGAGGGGCCACGCTGTAAACAGGCTAATAGCCCCTATTCATACTGCCAACACTACCAGGACTGAATGTTGTGGTAGTTGCTTTAGATTTCATGTCAAGACTGAATATCAGCCCTGATGTTCTCTCCTCATTAGTATCATGTATACACCGATAAGATACCAACAGAGAGGATACCAACACAGAGTAATGCTCAAAAAACTGTAAAGCAACGTTGCTAACTGTATTAAATGCACTATGTTGAATCCTGAGTAATGACCAAGATATACTTGGTGCATCGATCATCAATTGACACAAGATTAACCCAAGAAAATATGATCGACTGAGGCACATAAGGTTTTAGAGAAATATACAAATTTTATTAAATAAAAACATGAAACAATTAAAAAATGGAATAGGGAATGAGTCACTCAATAAAAAAGACGTCAAATCAATCAAAGACCGGATATGGATGTTACGTAAATATGTAAACAGTATACATGTTTTAAAGCAGCAAAAGAGAATGTGTTTGTTCTCATACAGAGTTGTGTCCGATAATGCCGAGGCAAATTGTGACAAAAATTTATCTAATAAGATCCAACAAAGGTATGTAATCCGACACACATGTGTTAAGTATGTGGAGATGTTAAATACAAGCGTGGTAGTTTCTGGATAGGCGTAAAGAGTTAATATGAACCACAGCCAGTGATGTGTACACGCTAAGAGACAGTGCTGGAATGCCAATTGCACCTAGGCTCAGAAAGTAACCGGAAAGGACAAATACGGCTCAATAGCAGCTGCTAAACCAAGAAGGAATATGGAACATACCGGTAGACATAATGGAGGCGTGGAAGAGACGTCTCCCAGGGTATAGACGTGACTCATTCCCTATTCCATTTTTTAATTGTTTCATGTTTTTATTTAATAAAATTTGTATATTTCTCTAAAACCTTATGTGCCTCAGTCGATCATATTTTCTTGGGTTAATCTTGTGTCATTAGTATCATGGTGGAGGCTTTTAGATGATATTGCGATCCCGGCGGTAGTTCTGGTAGCCAGTCACAATTACTTTGGATTACTGCTTCCCCGCAGTGGAAATATGGGTGAAGAGGTAGTCTAAGAGGCTCCCTACACTGTGCTGATGTCTGTAGTTTGACAGAGCAGGTGGTAAAAGCTGGTGTTGGCCACCCACTCCATTTTAAAGCTGGGAGCCCATAGCTATAGCGGTAGCTATTTATTTACTATATATATATATATATATATATATATATATATATATATACACATATATATATGTATATATATATATATATATATATATATATATATATTGCGACAGACCATGTGGACAGGTTGTGGATGGGGTCTATATTTCCCCAAGATTTCTGTCTAGCTATTAATCAGGGGTCAGGTGTGATAGCCCTTTAAAAAGGCTGCTGTTCAGTCACACTCTCTCTCAGCCTTGGGAGTGGAGCTTGTGAGAGCAAACCGACTGCGTTCATAACAGGTTGTATGGTCTGCATGGTTTATGGTGCAAGGCATTAGGCCTGCACTGTGTTATTTAGGATACCTGACTGTATAGTTAGTGCCGAACAGGCATAGAGTTTTCTTTTATTTGTTTCCTTTTAAAGGGGTATTCCGGAACTAAAAAATTACATTTATTTAAATAAAACAATGAAAATGATATAACTTTACAATGTACTTACGTTTCATCAGATGGCTGTAGCGTCGTATATCCTCCTCCGTCACCGCCCCCTTAGTGAAGCAAAATCTGCACTTCCTGTGCAGACCCGTCCATTTAGTCTTCTGCCTTGCTTCCGGCTTTCACACTGTACGGTTACGTCACAAATGACGTACCCGTACCACGTGCTTCTTTATCTCAGAGCATGCGTGGTTAACACACTCCACCGCGCATGCTCTGTGAAATTATAACCCCTTATAAATTACCGACGGAATACGAAGTTGCGGGAATAACGGCCGTTTCGGCCGTCTTCCCGACAGGTGCAGGAGCTGTGACAGCTGCTGTCTCGTACAGCAGCTGCCGCAGCTCCTACAGCGGGGACCGATCGCTGTGTCCCCGCTGTCTAACCCCTTAAAAGCCGCGTTCTATAGAGATCGCGGCTTTTTAGGGGTTAAGTTACCATCGCCGGCCTGCTACACGATAGCGGCCGGCGATGGTTACTATGGCAACCGGACACCAAACAATGGCGTCCGGCTATGCCATCGACGGAAGCCTAATGGGTCCTGACAAAGTCAGGACCCACTATGCTTGCTGTCAGTGAATAGCTGACAGTTCTAATACACTGCACTACGCATGTAGTGCATTGTATTAGAATAGCGATCAGGGCCTCCTGCCCTCAAGTCCCCTTGTGGGACAAAGTAATAAAGTTAAAAAAAAAGATGTGTAAAAATAAGAAAATAAAAGTTAAAAAAAATCCCACCTTTTCCCTTATCAGTCCTTTTTTATTAATAAAAATATATAAATAAATAAACTATACATAATTGGTATCGCCGCGTCCGTAACGGCCTGAACTACAAAATTATTTCGTTATTTATCCCTACGGTGAACGCCGTAAAAGAAAATAATAATAAACCGTACCAAAATCACAATTGTTTGGTCACTTCACCTCCCAAAAAATGTATTAAAAATAGATCAAAAAGTCGCATGTACCAAAAAATGGTCCTGATCGAAACTACAGTTCGTTACGCAAAAAATAAGTCCTCGCACGGCTTTATTGATGGAAAAATGATAAAGTTCTTGCTCTTAGAATAAGGGAACACAAAAAGTGAATGATTTTTTACAAAACGTATTTTATTGTGCAAACGCCATAAGACATAAAAGAACTATAAACATCTGGTGTCACCGTAAGGCCGAGTTTACACGAGCGTGTGCGTTTTGTGCAAGCAAAAAGCGCGGCGTTTTGCGTGCGCAAAAGGCAATTAACAGCTCCGTGTGTCAGCCCTTTATGATGCGCGGCTGCCTGGTTTTCGCGCAGCCGCCATCATTATGACACTCCGTTTGGATGTTTGTAAACAGAAAAGAACGTGGTGCTTTTCTGTTTTCATTCATCCTTTACAGTGCTGTTGCGCGAATCACGCGCGTCCCACGGAATTGCTTCCGTGCCACATGCGTGGTTTTCACGCACCCATTGACTTCAATGGGTGCGTGATGTGCGAACAGCGCACAAATATAGGACGTCGTGCGCTTCACGCAGCGGACATACGATGCGTGAAAATCACGCACCTGGCTGCACGGCACCATAGACTAACATAGGTCCCTGCGACGGGCGTTGCACGGATGTATAACACGCTCGTGTAAATGAGCCCTAATCGTATCGCCCCGCAGAATAAAGTGAATATGTCATTTATAGCGCACGGTGAATGCTGTAACAAAAATAGAATAAAAAAACAATAGTAGAATTGCTGTTTTTTTAGTCACCACGCCACTTAAAAATAGAATAAAAACTGATCAAAAAGCCGCATGCACCCCAAGAAAACTACAATGGATTCCTCAAGGGGTCTAGTTTCCAAAATGGGGGCACCTTTTGGGGGTTTCCACTGTTTTGGTACCACAAGACCTCTTCAAACCGTTTAACCCCTTAATGACCGGGCCATTTTGCACGTTAATGACCAAGGATTATTTTTGTTTTTTTCACGGTCGCATTCCAAGAGTCGTAACTTTTTTTTTATTCCGTCGACATAGCCGTATAAGGGCTTGTTTTTTGCGGGACGAGTTGTATTTTGTAATTGTACCATTTTTAGATGCATATAATATATTGATTAACTTTTATTAACTTTATTTTAGGAGAGAATTGAAAATAAGCCGCTATTCCAGTATTGATTTTCACGTTATAAATTTACGCCGTTTACTATGCAGCGTAAATAACATGTTAACTTTATTCTATGAGTCGGCACGATTACGGGGATACCAAATATGTAAAGGTTTTATGTTTTCCTACGTTTGCACAATAAAAACCCTTTTAGAAAAAAATTACTTGTTTTTGCATCACCGCATTCCAAGAGCCGTAACGTTTTTATTTTTCCGTCTATGTGGCCGTACGTGGGCTTGATTTTTGCGGGACAATGTGTAGTTTTCATTAGTACTATTTTGGGGTACATAGGACTTAGATTAATTTTTATTTAATTTTTTATGGTGGGAATGGGAGAAAAGAGCGAATTTTGCCGTTGTTTTTTTGGACGCCGTTCATCCAGCGGTTTAATTAATGTGTTAATTTTATTGTTCAAGTGGTTACGATCGCGGGGATACCATATATGTGTATGTGTGATTTGTTTTGACACTTTTACTTTAAAAAAGTATTTCACTGTAATTTTTTTTTGTTTTTTTCACCAACTTTATTTAACGGATTGACATTTTTTTTTTAGTCCCACCATGGGACTTCACTATGCGATGTGCCGATCGCATATATAATGCTTTGGTATACTTCGTATACCAAAGCATTATTGCCTGTCAGTATAAAACAGAGGGAGCTCCCTCCCTCTGTCAAACACATTAGATGCCGCTGTCACTATTGACAGCGGCATTTAATGGGTTTAACTGCCGGAATCGGAGCACGCTTCGATTCCCGCAGTTGCAGCAGGAGCCAGGCTGTGTATAACAGCCGTGCTCCTGCCGCTGATCGTGTGGGTACACTGGCAGTACCCGCGCGATCACAGGACGGATATATCCCTCCTCCTGCGCGAACTAGCAGCTGCAGAGGACTGATATATCCGCCCTTCGGCGTTAAGAGGTTAAAAACGCAGATATCCAGTGATTTCAGCTTGTGCTATCAGTAATAGAATGAGAGCACCAAAATGAAGACTGAGATTGCAGAAGTTAGTAGAGCTGGGTGTAGTAGGCGGAGCAAGTGCACTGCTGCATGCACATTGCATGCTGGGACTAGAGCAGTGCATGCAGGGAGGAGAAACACAGGAAGAGAAGAGGAATGAACTTACTGAGCAAAACAAACCTCTCAAGGTAAACAATAGGGAGTTATGTTACTAAAACCATTTATTATCAAGAAAAAGATAGTCAGAGTGCACTAATATATTAATAGAGGAACATTGCATTGATTTAAAAAAAAAAAAAAAGGATTGGAAAACCCCTTTAAATTTCATGTACAACCTGTAAATAAAACTGGCTGAGGCCAGTAGTACCACATCTTTGCTGTGCGGACTGAAATTTACTGCCGTGTTTGATACAGAGTGCCCCGCTACCTAATTCCCTTACAATATATATATATATATATATATATATATGCATCCAAAAGACAGACAGCACACCACATCTCAAATTTAAAGAAAAAAAAGTGCAAGTGCGACGTTTCAGCCCCAGCATGTGCCTTTCTCAAGCAGTGAAGACAATGTGCATCAAATGGTTTAAATATCATATGACATGTAATGACATGATTAGATTCATTAAAGTGAAAAAGTAGCATAAATATAAATTGTAAAATGTGAATCATAGTATAAAATATTTCTCCCATACGGCAACAAAAAGTGTAAAGTGCTAAAAATAAATATTCAAAACATACATGAGGTGATCCATATAATACCTTATACATGTATAATTAGTCAATCAAATTTGCATAGTAACACATGTTTAAAGAAGCATTGTAATTACAAACTTACTAATAGGAAGTCCATGACAGTCATAAAAACCCATGTGTTGAAGCCAAGTTACAGCGTCTACTAGTCATTACAGCGGATATCCACACATTTGTTGCAAGTAAGTGTCCAATCCCCATGTCTTGGTAACAAAAATTCCATAAGCAGGTTTTCAATATCAGAGATACATTGGCAGTATAAAGGAGGATGTGTGAGTTCATGCCTAAAAAAAGAGAAAAGGGATATCAAAGAATCACATCAAACAGATAAATAATTAATATATTATAATCAAGAGTAAAAAAAGACATTGTCTATTCTATCCTATACTTTATCGGACATAAAATCAGACCCACCAGAGACCAGAGGGCAAACCGCCCCCATCAAACCACACTACTTACTTTATAGTCGATATTCAAACCATGGGGTTTTAAAGTATTCAACCGAAAAATCCATTCTAATTCTTTCTTTTCAAGTAAGCATATTCAGTCCCCACCTCGCCTCAGGGGGGGGGGGGGGGGGGGCTTGGAACAATATCAATGTCACGGAATCGTAGCTGTTTCTCCAAGTGTTTAGCCTCACAAAAATGCTTGGAAACCGGTAATTCCAAACGATTGCAACGAATTGTATATCGATGTTGGTTAATCCTATTTCTTAAGTCAAGTGTTGCTTCACCTACATATAACATATTACACGAGCACTGTAATAAATATATCACAAAGTCTGTGTAACATGTCAAATAATGGTTAATCCCATAAATCTCATTGGTAATGGGATGTAAGCAGAGGCTTAGCTCGGTTCTCCAGCACCCGGAGCAAAGATTCAGATTGGCTCCCCTGCCCCCAACTTCTTTCCCGACATGTTCCCCCTCGCCAATGTTTGCTTTCTCTACCAATCAATGAGGTGTAAATTTTTTTAACACATTTTTTATGTAACTCGAGCATAAAACCTTTGGACATTTTACAAGCGATATAGTTCTATAATGGAGCTATCATAACAATAAATTAAAAGAAATTAAATTAAAGAGGCCACACACAGCCCCCTTGTAGATAGTGCCACACACAGCCACCTTGTAGATAGAGCCATACACAGCCCCCTGTAGATCTCTCCACACAAAGCCTCCTGTAGATATTACCACACACAGCCCCCTGTAGATAGTGCCACACAGAGCCCCCCCTGTCTATAGCACCTGTAATGACGGGGTAGGGAGACAGACAGGTGAGCCCTAATCTACCCGCCACTCAGTCCCTGCCTACTTGCACGGCCCGTCCTAGGCGACGGCGTACAACTGGGCGACGGTCCCTACGCTCAATATGTGCACGACAGACAAACAGACAAGGGTACACAGAAGCTAAGGGAAATGGAGCAGTTGCCCACGGCAACACCGTGAGCAACAAGAGTAGTGAACAAGCCGAGTCAAACCAGGAGTGTACGAGGTACCAAACGCAGAGCAGGAGAGTATTGAGTAAAGCCAGGGTCAATATGAAGCAGAGGTCAAATAGTACAAGCAGCAGCAGCAGAGCTAGGAAACAGGCAGAATCACAGGCAAAGAAGGAGCAGGAAATGAAGGTATAAATAGACAGAGGGCGGGAGCTAGCGCCGTCTGGCCAGGCTGTGATAGGCTCTCCCACTTCTCAGCCTCCCAGTCCGAGTGGTAGATGATTGAGTCACTCTATCAGACTTAGGAGCAGGTGCAGACTGATTAACCACGGGCGTCGTTCACTTACTTGCCGACACTGATTCACAGTGTGAGCAGGTGACCGGAATGAAGGGGAAGCAGCACTCGCACGAGCACTGTGGGCCCTTCCAAACAGCGGATTGGCGGGTATCGGGAGATGGACCCCGCCAATCAGCTTCACAGACAGGGATAATAATCTTACCCTGCTCTTCAGCCGCAGCGGAGCTGCTGACTCTATCCAGGATCAGGATGCTGTGCGCGGCGTATAGCATTGTGACATCATGCGCTGCGCACAGCGCTGTGACGTCAGGACCTTTGCTGCGCTCCTGGAAGCAGGAAGGTAAGTACTGTAGTTACTATAGTAACAGGGAACCTCATCCTATTTCATGTTAGGATGTTTAAACCTGCTGAAATCATAACTCTCTTTTAAATAATTTATGTAATGTTTCACTATGATATATATGTATATATATATATATATATTGTAAAGGATCTGCCAGACACAGCTTCTGTGTCGACGCCCATGGTTAATCAGTCTGCATCTGCCCCTAGGTCTGATAGAGTGACTCGATCTGCTACCACTCAGGCTGGTAGGCTGAGGAGTGGGAGAACCTATCACAGCCTGGCCAGACGGTTCTAGCTCCCGCCCTCGGTCTATGTATACCTTCATTTGCTTCTTGTCTTTGCCTGTGATTCTCTCTTGTTTCCTGGCTCTGCTGTTCCAGCTATTACTATTTCCCTCTGCTTCATATTGACCCTGGCTTTGCTGACTACGCTCCTGCTCTGCATTTGGTACCTCGTACACTCCTGGTTTGACTCGACTCGTTCACTACTCTTGTTGCTCACGGTGTTGCCGTGGGCAACTGCCCCATTTCCCTTAGCTTCTGTGTACCCTTGTCTGTTTGTCTGTCATGCACATACTGAGCGTAGGGACTGTCGCCCAGTTGTACGCCATCGTCTAGGACGGGTCGTGCAAGTAGGCAGGGACTGAGTGGCGGGTAGATTAGGGCTCACCTGTCTGTCTCCCTACCCCGTCATTACATATATATTACAATATATATATTGTAAACAATCAGTGGGTAAAGTGGTTGATGGCAGATATGTGTCATTGAGGCTTCTTGTCTTGTAATGTAAGTAACTGGAGTTTGGGTCCGGGCTTTAGGGGTGACTGAAGATCTTGTGTAGGAAGTTAACTTCATAATCCATTTCTTGTGTTATCTACCTGAGGCTGGAGTACAGGTAGTCCAGAGAGACTAATAAAGAAGACTGCCAGATAGCAGTGTGGTGTGGTTGGTTTTGCAGAAAAGACCAGATTGGGAGTGCTAAGGCGTCATGCTCACGACCGTAGTGCACATGGCTGTGTGCATTCATTTAAATGAGCCTGGACCGCAAAATACGGCCGTTATAAGACATGTCCTATCTTTTTGCCGTCCAGACTCCTGGGCAATGCACGGATCGTGGAAACCACGGTCGTGTGCATGAGCCCATAGAAATGAATGGAACCGCGATTCACCCGTAGATTTGCAGGTGAATTGCAATGTTCGTGTGCATGGGACCTAAGCCTGAACCTACCAGAGTGCCAAGAAAAAGCACATTTGAACTGAACCTACAAAGCTTGGTGAGAAGCACTGAATTTGAGTTTGTACTGTTAACCTGACACTAAGGACATTTTATTTTCTAAATTTTCTGCTAAAGCAAGACTGTTTAAGTTGCTGTTTGTGACTGTGTATAATAAACTCTGCACAACTGTACATTTAAATCTGCCAGTTTGTGCCTGATTGCTTGGCTACAAGATTGACTAAAAGGTCCCATTTTACATTTGGTGGAGAATGGAGGCAGTTGTTGCTAGGGGCAACAGTCTGTGGGTTGGTTGGTTTTGAAGCCTCCAACCTTCCAAGTGGTGAATGTCGTGAGTGAAATCAGCTACAGGACTGCAAAAAGACACTGTTGTAATGGAGCAGCTTGTTCAACAGATGGTGCAGGCCAATCTGCAACAGTAAGATACTAACCACTTACTAATGGAGCAAATGGTTGCACTCCACGAAGCAGTAAATTTGCAGCGAGTTGGGTCTATAGCTGGTTAAAACTCTGATGTTAATGTGCGGAAAATGGTGCAAACTGAATTACAGAAAAAGATTAATGAGGATAATGTTGAAGCCTATGTAACTGTCTTTGAGTGGATTGTAGACATAGAAAAATAGCCTTTAGACCAGTGGGCTGAAGTTCTGGCTCCATACTTGACTGGTGAGCCACAAATAGCATATTTTGACCTCACCTTGCAGGGTTCTATGGACTACAGCAAATTAAAGGCTGAAATACGTGCTTGCTTGGGGGTCAGTCTAGCGGTCCAACCCCGGAAGGTACAACAATGGACTTTCTCCAAAGATAAACCCCCAAGGTCACAAATGTTTGATCTAATCCACTTGGTACGGAAGTGGTTGCAACCAGAGATGTTTACCCCAGAGCAGATGGTAGAAAGATTTGTGTTGGATCGCTATATCCATGTTCTTCCAGTGTCAGTACAGCGCTGGGTTGCCCAAGGAGATCCATAGAATGCAGACAGCCTGGTGAACCTTGTGGAAAGCTATACCACAGCTGAGAATCTTCTCTCTGAGGCTGAAAAAGCAAAATCATCTCCAGGGGATCCCCAAGGTACACGCTGAACTCAGTAAGAGATTATTTAAACCTTGGGGAGAGGGGAGAAAAATGAGCTGGAAAACAGTTTGAAAGCTCAACCCCGCCAAATAATCTGTTGGAGGTGTCATAACCCTGGGCACATAGCAGCACATTGTCGTTTGGTAGCAGAGCGCATGGAATGTGATGTGGCTAGATGTTGCTCCTTGTTTGCATACCCTGTCTGCAATGCATTGCCATACCGGACAGGGAGTGCTCAAATGTGCCAGGTGACTGTCAAAGGCAACATTGTGACTACACTCCTGTACTCATTGAGCCTGGTAACCCTTCTTAGGGATAATCTTTCCCATGGATTGTATGCGCCTGAAAAAGGCATGGAGGTGATCTGTGTTCATGGGGATGTTAAGGACTATCCCATTGCTCAAGTGACTATAGAGACTGAATGTGATAATGTCTCCCACAAAGTGGGCATTGTAAAAGACTTAATACATTCAATCATAATAGGGCGTGATTTTTATTTTTTCTGGGAGCTATGGGGTAAATCTCCCAATGTTCATAATGCTATCAATGCTTCTGTGTTTGAACCTGTAAATAATTAAATGCACACTGAAATGGTAGAGGAAATCGCGGATGTACCTGATAATGTTCCCCTAGCCATTCTAGTAGGACATGAAGCTGAGACCGCAGAGTCTGAACCAGCCTTGCCAGACCTTGAGGTGTCTCGGGTTAATTTTGGGACTGCTCAGTTGCAAGATCCCACACTAAAAAAATGCCTTAGAAAATGTGACTGTTCTAAATGGTGTTCTCCAAGAGTCGGGAACTGACAAACGGTATCCTTTTTTTGAAATTCAAAACAATCTATTATATTGGATCACCAAAGCCAATAATAAAGTTGTGGAACAATTAGTGGTCCAAGGGGCCTACAGAAAAATTGTGTTAGACATGGCTTATTCTCATGTGCTGGGGGGTCATCTAGCTACAGATAAGACTATGGAGCGTATCTTTCAGAGGTTCTATTTGCCTGGTTGCTATAAAGAAATTGAAAACTACTGTAGATCTTGCCCTACCTGCCCGTTAAATGCTCCCGTGTCTCATTTCACAAGCCCCTTGGTGCCCCTTCCTGTCATCAAGGTGCCGTTTAAACGGAATGCCATGGATATAATGTGGGACCATTAGTCAAGTCTGCTAAGGGACATCAGTACATTTTGGTAGTTCTAGATCACGGGTGTCAAACTGTTTTTCACAGAGGGCCACATCAGCCTTCTGGTTGCCTTCAAAGGGCCTATTGTAATTATAAGACTGTATAAATGTAACAGCTCGCTTAACTGTTAAGGAGTAGTTACATTTATCTTAATCCACGGTGCCCCAGATGGTAATAATCGACACAATAAAAGTAACCGTGCCCCCACGCAGTAATAATGCCCCAGTTGACGTGAGGTCAGGTGACTCAGGTCAGGTGACTGGAGTGGTCCACTCTCGGCACTGACCTCACTAGACTTACTCACTTGGCTGCGGCCTGCATATTTTCATATTGATAATATGCCCACGGCCGCCTACTCTTCCCTTTGCACTGCGCATGTCCTTTTTGCCGCATGCCCAGTGCTATGTTCCGGGAGAACTAAATCCCGGACGGTGCTTTTTTCTGCCGGACATTATAGACGCCAGAAAAAAACACCTGTTTTTGCAGACTTAGAAGTCCTGCTGTTGTGGCACTGCATGTAAAAACCTGATTTCAGGTTTTTACATGCAGCGGACCTCTGGCCCACGGGCCTTGTGTTTGACATGTGTGTTCTAGATAATGCTACCCAGAGGCAATGTCTTTGAGAAACAAATCGGCTAAGTGTATTGCTCGTGAGTTGTTTCATATATATACTAGGGGGGGTCTTCCAAAAGAAATCTTGACAGAACAAGGTTCACCATTTATGTCCAAGGTGATGAAAGAATTATGTAAAATACTTAAGATCAAACAGTTAAGAACTTCTGTGTACCATCTGCAAATGGATGGGCTGGTAGAGAGGTGTAACAAGACCTTGAAAGCAATGTTAAAAAAAAGCTGTTGAAAAAGATGGTAAAGATTGGGATTGTCTTTTGCCATATTTGTTATTCTCAATCAGGGAAGTACCGCAGGCCTCTACAGGGTTTTCCCCATTTGAGTCGCTATATTGTAGGCACCCTCGTGGTTTGCTTGATGTAGCTAAGGAGACATGGGCGTCTGAAGCCACCCCATATAAAAGTGTTATTGATCATATTGCACAAATGTAGAAAATCATTTCTAAGGTAATGCGAATACTGAAGGAACCACCTACAGAGCGCTCAAGAAGCTCAAAGACCTGTATACAATCCCAGACGAACTGGTCTTAATACTAGTGCCTACCGTTGAGAGCAAGTTAGAGCTAAGTTGAGAGCTAAGTGGCAGGGACCTTTTGGGATCCTGGAAAAAGTTGGAGATGAAACTTATAGAGTGCACAGTCAGGCAAAAGGAAACCAGTGCAAATATATCATGTGAACTTGAGTAAGCCTTGGAGAGAAAGGGCGTCACTGACAGCACTAGTTTGCTCTAGCCCTGTTCCTGACCCAAAATTTCATAAGGTGACAATTCCTGATATCTTGTCTTGTTCTCAAAAACAGGAGAATAAGGAATTTTGGCAACACAATAAGGACATGTTCTCTAGCTTGCCGGGTTGCACTAATGCAATTGTCTGTTCTCATTCAATAGGTCTAAAGGGGGCTTCATCATCACACCTCACCCAGCCCCTCCTTACATATGGTATTCTGTTCATCTTTAGTATTCCGCACAGTGAGTAACAGAATTAAAACCCATGTTGGATTCCCTTTACTTCACTATTACTAGACTTATGCCCCTGTTTGTCATGTATGTTGATTATATCATTGTGAAAAACAAAATAATGTATCTACAAGACTTGTATAATAATATGATTACAGACATTTTGATCTCATTCTTATATAGAAAGTTGTGACTACAGGAGAGATCTTGAGTATTTACATCGGACAATAAGTCCAGGCCAAGGAGGTTGCAAAATATTACATTTACAGCTTAAAGAGGCTCTGTCACCAGATTTTGCAACCCCTATCTCCTATTGCAGCAGATTGGCGCTGCAATGGAGATAAGAGTAATGTTTTTTGTTTTTTTTAAAACGAGCATTTTTGGCCACGTTATGACCATTTTTATATTTATGTAAATGAGGCTTTCTAAAGTACAACTGGGCGTGTTTAAAGTAAAAGTACAACTGGGCGTGTCTTGTGTTCGTTACATCGGGGCGTTTTTACTTCTTTTACTAGCTGGGCGTTGTGACTAGAAGTATCATCCACTTCTCTTCACAACGCCCAGCTTCTGGCAGTGCAGACACAGCGTGTTCTCGAGAGATCACGCTGTGACGTCACTCACTTCCGGCCCCAGGTCCTGCATCGCGTCGGACCAGCGAGGACACATCGGCACCAGAGGCTACATTTGATTCTGCAGCAGCATCGGCGTTTGCAAGTAAGTCGATGTAGCTACTTACCTGAAAACGCTAATGCTGCTGCAGAATCAACTGTAGCCTCGGGTGCCGATGTGTCCTCGCTCGTCTGACACGATGCAGGACCTGGGGCAGGAAGTGAGTGACGTCACAGCGTGATCTCTGGAGAACACGCTGTGTGTCTGCACTGCCAGAAGCTGGGCGTTGTGAAGAGAAGTGGATGATACTTCTATACACAACGCCCAGCTAGTAAAAGAAGTAAAAACGCCCAGATGTAACACACACAATACACGCCCAGTTGTACTTTTACTTTAAACACGCCCAGTTGTACTTTAGAAAGCCTAATTTTCATAAATATTAAAATGGTCCTAACTTGGCCAAGAAATGCTCGTTTTTAAAAAAAAAAAACCTTACTCTTATCTACATTGCAGCGCCGATCTGCTGCAATAGCAGATAGGGGTTGAAAAATCTGGTGACAGAGCCTCTTTAAGTCAGTTACAGATACTATTCTTCAGAGGTGAATAAATACACAGGCTATCGCCTCATACTTTACCTTTGATCTCATTCTGGGGTATTCGGTTGGGTCAGTTGAACTTTTACCTCTCTTAGTAAACAGTTTTGCTGCAGTAGAAACATTTCACTGGCGATTTCTCAAGTCCTATTACATACAGAAAACTCATACTATTCAAACTTATGTATGAAGGAAAGGAACTGCAACTAAGTTGTTCATAATTTGAGAAGTATGGTACAGATGAATGAGACCGGAATTTCTCAATTAACCATTCTGTTTCGACACAGAAAAAAAACAAAAAACATTTTACATGGGCAGATCCCTGCCAGGTAACGCGCGCTGATCGTAGATAATGACATGTCGATCGGCACTCGTTTGCTCTATTTCCATGGAGTTGTTTGGTATTACAACCGTTCGGTCCCCATACAGTTTGCATATTGTCAGCAGCACATCCCCTGTTTACACAGGCCAATGATCGGGAGCAAGAATTCTCGTTCACCCGATCATCAACCCGTGTAAAAGAGCCTTATCCGCTTCCCGACCGCCCACTGTATATTCACGTTGGCACTTGCTGGGCTCTGTGCAGTGCCGACGTGAATTCACGGTGGGTGTTAAAAGCGCGATCCGGGTGTCTCAGAGTAGCTCTGACACCCGGATCGCGCTGTTAACCCCTGCCTCTGGTCCCGGAGACATGACCGGGACCTAATTGGTTCAGGTCCCAGTCATGTGATCGCAGGGAAAGCTTGCTGTAGCAACAAACTGGAAAGTTTGTTACTACAACAAACTGGAAAGTTTGTTGCTACAACAAACTTTCCCGGGGACCGATTGCGGGTGCTGCAATCGGTTATAAGGCAGAACCGGAGGCCATACAACGGCCCCCGGGTCTGCCATGCACAGCAGCCTATGAGAACCAGCCGGAGGCCGGTCCTCATAAGCTTCCTGTCAGTGTGACTGTCAGCGTCACACTAACAGTTTATAATACATTACACTACCTAGGTAGTGTAATGTATTATAGCAGCGATCAGTGCTGCCAGTCTTCAAGTAAAACAAGTAAAAAGTAAAACATAAAGTAATAAAAATGTTTTCTAAAAGTGTAAAAACAAGTTATGAAAGTTACAAAAACAAAACATGCTTTTTTTCCTATAATAAGTCTTTTATTATAGGAAAAAAATGAAAATGTTAAAAAAAAAGTACACATATTTGGTATCACCGCGTTCGTAACGACCCAAACTATAAAACTATAATATTATTTTTCCCACACGGTGAACAGCGCAAAAAAATAATTAAAAAACAATGTCAGAATCACTATTTTTTTGGTCATCAACCCTCCAAAAATATAGAATAAAAAGTGATCAAAAAGTCGCATGTACCCCAAAATAGTACCAATAAAAACTACAACCCGTCCCGCAAAAAACAAGCCCTTACACAGCTTTTTTGACTGAAACATAAAAAAGTTATTGCTCTGTTATGGTGACACAAAAATTTTTTTTTTTATCGAAAAGTGATTTTATTGCGCAAATGCCACAAAACATAAAAAAACTATATACATCTGGTATCGCCGTAATCGTATCGACCCGCAGAATAAAGTAAAATGTCATTTATAGCGCATGGTGAAAAGTGTAAAAAAAAAAAAGACAAAAAACATTGTCAGAATTAGTTTTTTTGTCACTTTGCTTGCCCAAAAAATCCAATAAAAAGTGATAAAAAAATCACATGTACCCTAAAATGGTACCAATGAAAACTACAGATTGTGCCGCAACAAATAAGTCCTTGCACGGCTTCGGTGAAGAAAAAATAAAAAAAGTTCTGGCTCTCAGAATATAGCGACAGAAATTGTGCAGTGTCCAAAAGCTGATAAGATCGGGTGCCATTTATCAGTGCGACATTGGCCACATATCTGCGGATTATTATTTATTTACCGAATTATTATACCCTCTTATTATGTCCTGATGTACTCTGCCCAATTTACATATACCCCCACATCATAAACTGAAATACCAGCAAAACCCCAAACAGAACAGTTACCAAGCAAACTCTGCGCTCCAAAAGCCAAATGGCGCTCCCTCGCTTCTGAGCCCCACAGCGTGCCCAAACACCACCTTACGTCCACATATATGATATTTTATATCCGGGAGAACCCGCTCAACATTGTATGAGGTATTTGTCTTCAGTGGAACAAACTGGGCACAACATATTGTGCGTTGAAATGGCATATCAGTGGAAAATTGTAATTTTCACTTTGCACCATCCGCTGCGCATTAACGCCTTTGCGCACCACGGCTTAATAGCATGTCATGGTGCGGGGGGTTATATATGGAGCGGGCTCATGCACTGCGCCCGCGCCATATTCTGCAGGTGTCCGCTGTGTATTACAGCTGACACCCGGGACTAATGGACAGGAATCGCGCTGTTACAGGAGCCTATAAAAATGATATTATACTGCAATACATTAGTATTGCAGTGTATTGTACCAGCGACCTAATGATCGCTCGTTCCAGTCCCCTAAAGGGACTTTTGGGAGGTTTCCACTGTTTTGGTACCTCAGGGGCTTTGCAAATGCGACATGACACCCGAAAACCATTCCAGCTAAACTTGAGCTCCAAAAGCTAAATATTGTTCCTTCCCTTCTGAGCCTTGCCGTGGGTCCAAACAGCAGTTTAGTACCACATATGGGGTTTTGCTGTAATCGGGAGAAGTAGCTTTACAAGTTTTGGGGTGCTTTTTATTCTTTATTCCTTGCAAATATCTTTTTTTTATATATTTTTTCAGAAAAAAAGTAGATTTTCACTTTCACAGGCAAACTCCAATAAATATAGCAGAAGACCTGTGGAGTCAAAGTGCTAACTATACCCCTAGATAAATTCCTTGAGGGGTGCAGTTTCCAAAACCGTGTCACATTTGGGGGATTTCTACTGTTTTGGCACTACAAGACCTCTTCAAACCCGACATGGTGCCTAAAATATATTCTAAAAAAAGGAGGCCACAAAATCCACTAGGTGCTCCTTTGCTTCTTAGGCCGGTATTTCAGTCCATTTTCACACTAAGGCCACATGTGTGATATTTCTAAAAACTGCAGAATCTGGGCAATAAATATTGTGTTGCGTTTCTCTGGTAAAACCTTCTGTGTTACAGAAAAAAATGTATTACAAATGAATTGCAGCAAAAAAAAAAAAAAATTGTCATTTTCCCCTTTCTGAATGCTGTTTTGAATACTTTGAGGGGTGCAGTTTTTAATATGGGGTGATTTATGGGCTCTATCTAGTACATAAGGCCCTCAAAGCCGCTTTAGAACTGAACTGGCCCCTGTAAAAATCGCCTTTTGAAATTTTCTTGAAAATTTGAGAAATTGCTGGTAAAGTACTAAGCCTTGTAACGTCCTAGAAAAATAAAATAATGTTCAAAAAACTATGCAAATATAAAGTAGACATATGGAATATGTGAAATAGTAACTATTTTGTGTGGTATTACTATCTGTTTTACAAGCAGATACATTAAAAATTAGAAAAATCATAATTTTTGCAAATTTTCTCTACATTTTGGTGTTTTTCACAAATAAGCAATGAATTTATAGACCAAATTTTTCCACTAATATAAAGTACAATATGTCACGAGAAAACAATCTCAGAATCGCTTGGATAGGCAAAAGCATTCCGGAGTTATTACCACATAAATTAACACATGTCAGATTTGAAAAAATTGGGCTGGTCCTGAAGGCCAAAATGAGCTCGGTCTTGAAAGGGTTAAGGCTACGGCTACACGGCCACTTTTTGTTGCACAACAGAAAAAGTAAAATTACAGTTTACCGTGATCGTCATACAACCTCAGTGTTTCTAAATGGGCAACGATTGTCAGAATTCTTGTGATTGTCACAAGTCATCGGCAACTTTTTTTTCTATAAGAAACAATTGAATTTAGACTACCAAATGCGAAGATTCATCTTTATGACCAACTCTACTATATTGCCAAATTCAGCTCTACTGAATGTGTACTCATCTTTGCAAATTAAAGGGCCAGTTCACACAGAGTTTTTTGACGTCGGAAGACACGCCAAAAAATGGCCGAAAATGTCTCCCATTGATTTTGGGAGGCAGAGGCGTTTTTTTCCCATGAGCGGAAAAATCGTCTCACGGGAAAAAGAAGCGACATACGCTATCTTCGGGTGTTTATGTCTCTGACCTCTCATTGACATCAATGGGAGGCAGAGAAAGCATATTTTGCAGCGTTTTTTGCCCACGGCGCTCAATGGCCGTGGGCGAAAAACGCAGCAGAAAAAAATGCGGCAAACGGTGTGCAGGCAGATCGAAATCTGCCTCAAAATTTCAGAGGGAATTTTGAGGCAGAATTTTCTGCCTGCAAAAAACTCTGTGTGAACATACCCGCTGGGTTCACACAGAGTTTTTTGCAGGAGGAAAATCTGCCTCAAAATTCCGTTTGGAATTTTGAGGAAGATTTTGCTCTGCCTGCACGCCGATTTCCGTGGTGTTTTTTTGCCCGCGGCCATTGAGCGCTGCGGGCAAAAAACGCAGCGAAATACGCTTCTTCTGCTTCCCATTGATGTCAATGGGAGGCCAGAAGCGTAAACGTCCGAAGATAGGGCATGTCCCTTCTTTTTCCCGCGAGCTGGTTTTTCTGCTCGCGGGAAAAAAAAACACCTCCGCGTCCCATTGAAATCAATGGGAGGCATTTTCGGCCGTCTTTCGGCGCGTTTTCTGACGCGGTTTCCGCGTCAAAAAACATGTAAAAAAACTCAGTGTGAACTGGCCCTAAGGGCATGTTCACACAGAGTTTTTCGACACGTTTTTTGATGCGGAAAACGCGTCAGAAAACGCGCCGAAAAAACGACCCAAAATGACTCCCATTGATTTCAATGGGAGACGGAGGCGTTTTTTTACCGTGAGTAAAAAAAACGCCTCGCGGCAAAAAGAAGGGACATGACCCATCTTGATGCGGTTTCCGCGTCCAAAACCGCATTGAAATCAATGGGGACACGTCAAAAAACACCTCGAACTAGTGAGGTGTTTTCTGACGAGTATATTGACGAGTGTTTTGGAGGAGTTTTTGCAGGAGTCATCTCCTGCTGCTAGTCCAGCCCAAAAAGGGGCTGTCATTTCCTGTCGGCTCGTGTAGGGAGCCATTAGCTTGAAAACATCGTGGACAGAACTCCCCTGAGGGATATACAGAAAACAAAAGTCCTGCATCCAAATCAAATAAAAGTAAGTGCAATTGCTCCTATGTTCCATACATGCTAAACATGTATGGAGCTGTGAATTATTTTTTATTTATTTTTTTTCACATTTTTTTTTTCACATTTTTTATTTTTTTTTCAGTCAGGGGAACCCCTCAACGGAAAGGCAAGTGTGAAGTAAGTTCCGTTTGCATCACCATTCATTTCAATGGTGACAAATCCGTTGCTAATGTTTTCTGTTTGTCCCCGTTGTGCAAAGGGTTCTGTCATTTTGACGGAACCAATACCGCAGTGTAGGGAATCCCATTAGCAACGGATCCATCAGCATTGAAGTCAATGATGATGCAAACAGAAAACAATGTTTTTTTTAATGTGGGCCTGTTCACATCAGCGTGGTTTCTGCTGAGGGGTTCCGTCGGTGCTTTCAGTCAGGGGAACCTCTCAACGGAAAGGCAAATGTGAAGTAAGTTGCGTTTGCATCACCATTCATTTCAATGGTGACAGATCCGTTGCTAATGGTTTATGTTTGTCCCCGTTGTGCAAAGGGTTCTGTCGTTTTACGGAATGAATGGCGCAGTCAACTATTACATCAAAGACGACAAAACCCTGTCACAACGGTGGCAGATGGAAACTATTTTTAAGTAGGTTAGGCTTTGTTGACATCTGCGTTGGGGTCCCGTTCTGAAGTTCCATCGGAGCTTTCCGTCTGAATGGGACCCTGAGCAGACACAAACTGAAACCAGAGGTTTTCATCTACATCACTATAGATTTTAATGGTGACGGAGCCGCTGACCGTGGTTTACGTTTGTCTCTTCTGTGGACTAGATCCGTCTTTTTGCCGGAAGCAATAGCGTAGTATACAGTTATCCGGCCCTTATCCAGTGTGAACATATGTTTTTTCAGAATTTTATTCAACGTGTGGATGACATTTTTTAAAATCTCATCCACTCTGCTTGTACTGTACGCTGCATATTTTCCACTAGGAAATGCAGGACAATGTTTAGTAGAGTAATTTTAACTGACCTTTCTATTGTAATTTATTACAGGTACAGACACATCCCAATCTATGGGAAAAAAAAAAATGAGTACAAGGAGCTATACATGACTATCTTCACCACATGCCTATCTTGACCATAACCACTAATATTTTTCATATAATTTTAGTACATGGTCAAGAAGGCAAAACACACACAAAAGACATGTAAAATAAACGTACCGCAATGTGATTAGCAGTCTCTCCGTAGGACTGATAGCTCTCCTTATTTTGGTATCCTGACGGATCAGATGACTTGCCAGGATCACATCCAGCCGATCAAAGGCGCTGACAGACATTCGACAGAAATCGGAAAACTTGTCAGGATAGCTGTAAAGAAACATCAAAATGGATTAGCCACTTGTGTATTATTAGTTACATTTTTGATTTTCATTTGCCGCCATCAAACAACCATAACAGCCCCCCTGTACATAGTGTCAGAAGCCATTTGTACATAGCGCCCCCCATATAAAACAAAAAAACATTATACTCACCTAGGCAATGAAATGAGCTGATCCACAACCTCAACGGGATCCTTGCATAGACCGGCGTGATGCAGCGACGTCATCATGCCAGCCTGCGCAAGGATACTGTCTGTGTGCATGATAAAAAAATGCATTACAAACATGGCCACCAGCCTATGGCAGAGCAAGGAGATTCCTCCCTGCTATGCCATACTGTTCAATAGGATCTGTGTCCAAGCACACAGATACTATTCAATGTAGCATGGCACAGCCATATCATCTGCTTGCGGCATCTCCAGGCATGGGGGGGCCTGTGCTGGTGGTCGGCACAGGCACCCTGATGTCGTGTGCCCCCTACCAATGGCCTGGATGCCGTGGATGCTAAAAATTATGGCATTTAGTGGTTAAATACACAGGGTCATACTTCTCTCTATTCACATTTTTATACAGTTGCAATAAGAAAAAAACAACAACTCACCATCGCAGTTCGGCATACAGCTGTCCAATGTGTCCCCTTTGTGGCCGCAGTTCGTTAATGGGGTGCACCCAGTAACGGCGGTGGCGTTTTCTCCGTTGTTCTTCCTCCTGTGAAAAATAAAGTATTGAACAGAAATGAATGCTTTGTCTACATTGGGGTAATGGAGGGTAGAAAAACGGTGTGTCAAAACTTACCTCTCGTCACCTGCGCCGACGAACAAAATTAACAAGCACCTTCATGAGGAGGCGCATCTGACGCCTCCTCACCTTTATTCTGGGCAGTACTGCGACCCCACTGCTGCCCTGCTCTTGATTTAGCTCCATGTCCAGCAGATTTCTCAAGAAAATGGCATGTAGCAGGAGGATGGGTGGATTTTTCATAGGAAGTACAACCCCCAGAAGGATTTCATGCATGTGAAAACCTCTGCAAAAACAGCCTGAAAAACCGCCAGGAAAACCGCCTCAAAAACCACGTCAAAAAACACGTCAAAAACCACATCAAACATGAAAACCTCCAGGGTCAGTTTTTACAGGACGAATTTTCCTCCTGCAAAAAACTCCATGTGAAAACAGCCACTTTCACATGGTCAGTTTTTTCCATCAGTATTTGTAAATCAAAACTAATATAAACAGAGAAAGAGTATACTGAAAATATTTGCACCTTGTCTGTGTTTTGGACCCACTGATAGTTTGGGCTTACCAATGCTAAGACAAAATACTGAACAAAGCATATAAGCAAATATGCAGGCATGAGCTGTACAGTGCTGTAATATGACACCCATAGAATTCTATAGGGCTCTACTGTATATCTACTGTACATTTGAATACGGAGGCATATGGAGGTTTTTCTGTTAGAATCCGACAGGAAAAATAAACATATTATGCTCCATCGAAACAATGCATTATGGAGCTATACTCTTCTATAAGCATTGCTTCCACGAGAGACTAACTCCATAATACCATGTCGTACAAAGCACCACACACACTCATATCCATGGAGGGGGTCATAGAGCGCTTCCCAAGATGACTGCATTAACAAGCAAGTTATCTCTGTCCTAGACATATTTAGGCTAATCCATTTGTAAAGACTGGATGTTTTACCCTGAAAATGTTTTGAACATATATTCAACACTGTAACATAATACTGTATGTCTATGGCTACACGCAATAGAGCATATCATGTTTTGTCTGCACTATCCCTCAGACTACTGAATATAGCAGTATCTTCAATAAATATCTGTGACATAAGTCTCAAAGCAGCACAACACACGAGAAGTAATGCCCTCCTATGGGTTGATAAGATCTGACCATATGAATAGGCTGGTATAAATATGCCGCAGAATCCTCCCACTTGGGGTTTTCTGTCCTACAAATGGTGTTCTGACTAATTGTCTGTCTAATTCTTCTTTTTGCAGTTTTTTGGCTGGTCTGTTGTTTTTCTAATGTACAAGCCTTTTAACCAGGGTCTCTGCAACTGTTGCTTGGCACAAGAATTTTCTGCTTCAAAGTATATTTCTAAGAATGTGAGGCTAAGCCCCAGTCTTAAAATTGGACTTTGCGCAGTTGTATATAGGTCGTCAGTTTTCTTTATTTTTGCACTGTCCCTAAATACTATATTTAAGTTCTCTTTCTCCCCAGGAGCGTTATTCAGAGGAAGACATTTTTTATGGTATTCATATGTGCTGTATTATTTGCACTGTAACTTATTTTCTCTTAGCAGGTACAGGTTATGATGTTTGACTCGTTCGTGTCTAAATTCTTTGGCACCGGAAGGAACGACTTGGATGCCACTTTAGCACTTTTTGGATGCGTTGATGGGTGACGGACAGGATCCTACCTGAGTGTTGACAGCGGATGGCTGTGGTGTTTCTGGTAAAACGCAGGAGCCAGCCTGCAGAGTGCAATAGAGCAGTGAAATATGAATACACAAAACAACTCATACAGCATGTGTGGGGCTAGATGCTTGAAGTGTAGCATACTACCCAGGTACTGGAAAAAGGCAACTCCTATATATACTTATATACACTGGAGAAAAATGGAGCATAATAGCCAAAGGTAAAAAAGAATAGCAAAACCCCTTGAGGAAGCACATCGCGAAACGCGCGTTGGGGTTCATTTCACAACAGCCTGACTCTCCTAGCTACCTTCTTTCATGGGTAAGTTATTTTAGGATTGGGTGGATGAGTGGTTTACTTAGGTCTTAGACCGAACATTTACCTCTCTGCATATGACCTATGTTTACTCATTTTCTAGGTCTCTGTGTTGTTACTTGGTTTCCTATCGTCACCCGATTCCATGCCACTTACCTTTATAGGCTTTAGCTGTACTTTTACCGCGTCATGGTATCGTGTTTAGTCTACCTTTCTTACCACTCCTATAGTCCATCCATTGCCTCTATTAACCCTACATTACCTTGTATTATGTAGAGAGTCTTCTAGCTGTGTCACTTTGAAATTCTATAGAGTCCTCTTGTCCAGCTTTGTACCTTTTTAATATCCCTTATGTATGTCTTTATATGTTTAATAAAGCTATTCTTTTTTACCTTTGGCTATTATGCTCCATTTTTCTCCAGTGTATATAGAGCAGTGAACTAGCCTGTTGAGCCTTATGGTTTTTATGGATTCCTAAGAATAGGCAATGAATTATTTTTCGTGAAAACCCCCTTTCAGGATTCCATTCGTTTTGCCTACTCCATTTTGAAAAGTAATTTTACCATAGCTGCTTCTGCTTCCAGAGACAATCTCAGTCCACCCGCTCATTTATTATTACAAGCTGGATTCTAGTCTTCTATTTATACCAGCCTGATCACATGGCCAATAAAAATTCCACCTGTTTACCTCCCCATGTGTTGTTCTGCTG